>NW_028318880.1:0-600000 GCF_062004578.1 Staurois parvus
CACCTCCTGCACAAAACACTAAACAGTTAATAAAATTCTGAAAATCCTTACCATTTAGGAGAAAAGTCTAATTGAATGTTCATGACCTCATCTCTGTAATTCAAAAGATAATAGCATCTGCTCTGTCAAGGGGTGTAACAACAGTGATTACATCATATCCTCTCTGCTCTCTCTGCGGTAGAAGTAAACTACAGGTCCCATCAACCACAGGGAATTGTAGTGAATGTGGGCGGGTACATTAGGCCTGTAAGTTGAATGTGTCTGAGAGTCTTGATCTGCCCACCACTGCAAGTGGGGCTGAGTTACATCACTGCTTCCTGGAGAACAGAACTACAGAAGGGATGTGCCAAGACAAGTGGCTCGGGGAATAGGAGGCATAGCAGCCACTGGTCTTACAAACAGGAATCCAAAGCGAATTAACAGTTTTATTTGAAAATTAATAGGCTATTTCAGAGCAACTACTGAGTGAAGCAGAAGATGGATGACATATTCAGTGAAGGTAGGACATCTGCAACAAGGACATGTAAAAAAGTTTTTGCCCAGAATTCTGCTTTACCAGTATATACTACAGAGCGAGAGGGAGCAAAGGCATTTTCTCTGTATAGACACTTACTTGGAAATAAAAATCTCCATTCTTACCCACTTAAATTGAGTTTATTTGTACCCCTTTTCGGCACTCTGCATTCCCCCAAAGGCCGGGGGAAGACTGTGATTAGCCATAGGACCAACCTTTGGATAATTGTTTGTGTGCAGTTAATGTTAGTGTGTAGGTAAGGAGCTGGATGGTTGTACACATGGGTGGTGGTTAGTTTTTTTCTTTACCCTCATATTCCTCCCTTTCAACAGGTGGTAATGGACAGTATCTTATTTTATTTCTTTAATATATATATATATATATATGTCATATTGCTATTTTTTGTAGGTGGATTCTGATTTGTTATTAAAACCCATATGAAAGCACACTTTCAGTCCCGAAGAAATGGGACACTTGCAAAACTCATAGGCAGTCAGATATACTGTTCTGTGGCTTACAAATATATAGTATGTCTGTTGTAGCTAAAACGAAGATCCTGTTTATTTTATTTTGATGTATTTTTTATTTTGATGTATTTGGTGGTATTTTTTAAAACATTTTTTATACAGTAAGCGTATTTTTTTGCTGAGTAGTTGGAATGGTGAAAAATAAACAATAACATCCTCTACATGCCATGTTTCTTTACAATTGTCTTGATTGGGATGATGCCCCCATGGAAATATCTTATTGACTTGCTCTTGATAGTTTGTGATGCTTTAAAAGCCTTTATAGGTTACCAGTTTAGAGTTAAATGAGAGGTATGGTGCTAGAATTATTGCTCTCACTATTATGTTTACCTCACATGAGGGGTACAATCACCGTTTACGTATGTGCGTGTTCACATTTGCACGTGAGCACAAGGGGATGGGGCACTTGGATGCACAGGTATGTCCTAAGAGCACGAAGTGGTTAAAGTGAAATTAAACCATATCCTTATTCTCCCAATATAATCCATACACATCCACTACTGTAATATAATTTTCATGAAATAATTTCTTACTATGTTTTTCTGCCTCCTTGTAACATCTGCCATAAGCTCTTGAACCTCTCCTTTTCTCCCTCAGATCTGTTTTTTTTTGAATGAGCAGTATATGTTGTGATCATGTGCACTGCTCTATGCACACTACAAATCCCATAGTACACAGTCCCTGGTTTCTCCCTGGAGCAAGGAAGAGAGGGTGGATAGGTTCCTACATACTATACCAGGGGTGGGCAAACTTTTTGACTTGAGGGCCGCAATGGGTTCATATATTGGACCCGGGGGCCGGACCAAGAGTAGATGAATGATGTGTATGTGTCATCCATAGTAAGTATAGTAATATTCCCCCATAGTAAGCATAGTAATTAATCCCCCATATAGTAATTCATCCCCCATAGTAATTCATCCCCCATAGTAATTCATCCCCCATATAGTAATTAATCCCCCATATAGTAATTCATCCCCCATAGTAATTCATCCCCCATAGTAATTCATCCCCCATATAGTAATTCATCCCCCATAGTAATTCATCCCCCATATAGTAATTCATCCCCCCTATAGTAATTCATCCCCGATTATAGTAATTCATCCCCCATATAGTAATTCATCCCCCATAGTAATTCATCCCCCATATAGTAATTCATCCCCCATAGTAATTCATCCCCCATATAGTAATTCATCCCCCATAGTAATTCATCCCCCATAGTAATTCATCCCCCATAGTAATTCATCCCCCATATAGTAATTCATCCCCCCTATAGTAATTCATCCCCCATATAGTAATTCATCCCCCATATAGTAATTCATCCCCCATAGTAATTCATCCCCCATAGTAATTCATCCCCCATATAGTAATTCATCCCCCATAGTAATTCATCCCCCATATAGTAATTCATCCCCCATAGTAATTCATCCCCCATATAGTAATTCATTCCCCATAGTAATTCATCCCCCATATAGTAATTCATCTCCCATAGTAATTCATCCCCCATATAGTAATTCATTCCCCATAGTAATTCATCCCCCATATAGTAATTCATCCCCCCTATAGTAATTCATCCCCCCTATAGTAATTCAATTTACTTACCTTTGCTCTGCGCGTTCCTCTCGCCGTGTTCCCGCGCCGTTCCGGTCTTCAGGGCGGACTGGGAGAGGAGCCTAGCTCCCCTCACGTTCGTCACGCTGCCCCGCCTACACACATCCTGACAGCCATCCTGACAGTATCACGCTCTGCGGGCCGGATTAAAAGGTCCGCCGGGCCGTAGTTTGCCCATTGCTGTACTATACAATGGGACCGTGGAAAACAAAAGTAGCATCCCATCCATTACAGCAGCAAAGAAAAGGAATTCGGAAATTTGGAAGAAGCTGAGAGCAATAGAAGGGAAATTTTTGATTCAAGTATACATATTTATAGAAAATCTGTTTTTAACCACTTCAATACTGGGCACTTTTACCCCCTTCTTGCCCAGGCCAATTTTCAGGTTTCAGCGCTCTCTCACTTTGAATGACAATTGCGTGGTCATGCAACACTGTACTCAAACTAAATTTTTATCATTTTGTTCACACAAATAGAGCTTTCTTTTAGTGGTATTTAATCACCACTGGGGTTTTTATTTTTTGCTAAATAAACAAAAAAAGACCGAACATTTAAAAAACAAACCCACGTTTTTCTTTGTTTCTGTTATAAAAGTTTGCAAATAAATAATTGCTCTTCATAAATTTAGGCCAAGATGTATTCTGCTACATATCTTTGGTGAAAATAACCCAAATCAGTATTTATTATTTAGTCTGTAGGAAAGTTATAGAGTTCATAAACTATGGGATATATCTGAAAATTGATCAATCCTGAAGTACGGATGGCCAATCTAATTTCTTGAGGACCAAAAATGTCAGGACATTACAGATATCCCCCAAATGACTCCTTTTTGCAAAGTAGACAGTCTACCATATTTCATAAGAGGCATGGCGAGTTTTTTGAAGTTGTAATTTTTTTTCGTCAGAACTTTTTGGAAAATTAAGAAATTAAAAAAATGTTCACAAATTTTTTATTACATACTGTCACCAGTGCAGTACAGCATCATCATATAACTGGTGTGGCGGTGATCAGGGACACTGACTGGTGACAGTACGAAAAAAGAAATTATAATTTATAATTTTTTTAAAATAATTTTATTATTTTTTTTTTTATTACATTTTTCTTTTTTTTACGATTTTCTTTTCATATTACACTATGACCAAAGTAGTATAATGTTACAATTTGTACACAATTTGATTGCTTATAGCAAAGAATTTCTTTGCTATATGCAAGCATTTAACTGAATGAAATCAATTCATTGAGGTTTTTTTGTTGTGATTAGCTGTGATTGGCCACGGCTAATCAAATGACACAGATGGGCTGTCTTGCTAAAGAAGCTGAGGGTAAAGGTGATGGACTGTCGAAGCATGTCTCAAGACCTAAACTCTATTGAGCATCTGTGGAGCATCCTAAAATGGAAGATGGAGGAGCGCAAGGTCTCTAACATCCACCAGCTCCGTAATGTCGTCATGGAGGAGGACTCCAGTGGCAACCTGTGAAGCTCTGGTTAACTCCATGCTAAAGAGGGCTAAGGCAGTGGTGGAAAATAATGGTGGTCACACAAAATATTGACACTTTGGGCCCAATTTGTACATAAATAATGAAATCTTTGTTAATATTACATATCAATCATTCCCTGCACAGCATGTGTTGAATTCAACAGATCATTATAAATTGTATAGGCTGAAATCTAGACAGTACAAGATACATCACTGTTTTCACAATGGACTTTAATAACAGACTCTACAATTTTAATAAATAAAGCTGTACTGCTGACACTGAAAATAATACAATACATGAGGTGGGAAAGATGCCACACAAGTCAGAGTAATATCAGTGTGCACGCACCAATGAAGGGATTCATTTATTACCATGACCATAGGTATTTAAAGATAGCACAGAGGCTACACACTCTCACCTAAATGGGATTTCAATATGATATTTTTCTCTTTTTGATCAAGAGCACCTACAGTTTTAATCAGCTTCATTAGCGATCTATAGAACATTGTCCCATTGCTTCCCTTTAAAAAGATAAATATAACACACATTCTGCATTGTATCTCATGTGTACATCATTTCTACCGTTAATTAACCTTTTACAGACTAATATCTTGTAGAAAATTGACAGAAACATTATTGGGCATGAAAGTTTTAATGCTATAAGGCCATTTTTCTCTATAATTTACCAATCACATCAAAGAATGATAAAAATTCACCACTTGACTGAAAAGACATTTTGAGTATAGACACAATTATCCTTTTGAATCCAGCCTGTGTGTGACCATGTTCTGGGTTCTGATCCTTTAGAGGATATTAAAGTACAGGTAGTCATTTTCGTATTTATATGTAGATAATGGTAGTGGTGATGGTCAATCTAATTATTTTTATATTCAAAATGTGGGATCAATTCTTGTTTGACCAAACTGACAACTTTTGGGGCATACAAAAAAATCCTCTGATGTAGTGACTATCTATGAGCTGTTCAGAATTTTATATTAGCCCGGGATGAATTCTGTGGAGACAACCCATCTTATTGAGTGTGATTGTGTTAGCAGCAATGATAAGACTGCAAGATGTCACATCTGATCTTCATGCATCCACATATCTGTCTCTTGATGCTGTATGAGGGATTAAAACCAAGTCTCAGGGTCGCCATATTACAAACATCACTGTGTTAATGCTTGCACAATGTCCTTTGCCAACATCGTTGCAATCACCATTTTTTCACTATTGATAGTCAGCAATGTAGAAGAATCATCTTTCAGAGTAAGCGTCACCAGGACAAGTGTTCCACTGGTTACTGTCTTTGCTGCAAATCTGAAATGATAAAACAGTAAGCCAAATTAGTTATGTGAGAAAACAGAGCTATTATGTTATTCTAAACTTCTACAGTTTAGAGTAAGGCTGTATTGTGAGATATATAATGCTTTGCAAAAGGATTGTTAGGAAAAGCTTGAGTGGGTTAATTCCTGAGTACCATTCAGTTTATATGTTATTTGTCATGTATATTCATACTCTCAATCATTAGAACATTAAACAATAATGAATTAAATGTACTTAATTGCTAGAACCAGTACTGGGACAAGTTAATCTAGGGCCCAGGCCAAGGATGTGGAGCTCCACCCCCACTGTTAATGCATGCTGTAGAATGAGTTTACTATCCTGAGTTCATTCTCTGCCCCCTTGTTTCGCTGTGCCCAGGACAGCTGTCCCTCTCTTCCACCCCTTGTCCCAGCCCTGGCTAGAACTATACGTTTATTCTATTAAATTTAAATATTAAATCAGATAACAGAGCTAGTAAGCAAATGTACAAATAAAAACCACATAATTATAACAGTGAATATTTCATCAATCATAATATATAACATCCAGTGAACAGAAATAAAATAAAAATGTCCATGTGAAAACTGAATTCAAGTGACAAATAAAATCCCTTCTTCTCCAAAGAATATCAAATGCTGTCTAGGAGCCGACAATACACCACGATGTGAAAAAACTCCTTCACCTCCACATATAGATGTCAGAGCCTCATACCAGACAGGATGGACCATAAAATTAAAAAATGGTCATAGAACGCTCAACTGGAAGATGTGCAATCACAATCTCATCATAGTTGACCAGCAACCATAGAGGAGGATACTCCAAAATGGTTGGACCATGAAAAGGTGAAGGTAGTAGCACTACAGGCTCAAATGGTGGCCATGGTAAAAAACAAAAAAGATTGCATACATAGTGAAGTATGCCCAAAAGGATCTTTATTCATTAAAAACCACCGTTCCCATTCAAAGAAAGTTCCAATACAGGATAAAAAACTATGTTTACATAAGCAATATGGATAGCTGATGGCTCCAGCGTGGACAAACGCTCAACACACAAGCTGACGTAGCAACGCGATGATGTCACACATACCAGCCCTGCCATACACGTTTCGTCATGTAGGAAATCCCTTGGAATTCAGTTTTCACATGGACACTTTTATTTTATTTCTATTCGCTGGATGTTATATATTATGATTGATGAAATATTCACTATGTTATAATTATGTGGTTTTTATTTGTACATTTACTTACTAGCGCTGTTATCTGATTTTATATACTGTATTTTTTCACGTGTCACAGTGATTAACAGCTGCTTTATATTGTGTTTTTTCATCTTAGCGCAGAAATAGTTTTTATTTTATTTAAATATTAATTCCAGTGCCCTGTTTTTTGTTCCATTTAATACCTGCTTATTTAAAAAACAGCCATCTTCTCTAAATGTTCTGACTGCAGTTTGTGCATCCATAATAAGCAAGCCTGAATGGACAATTGCATCCCTTACATTGTACATGGAATAAATGACATCACCTGTGGGCATTATGTGATGCCCAAAAGTGTTCAACTGGCAATATTAGGTAAAATAATTAGTTTGGAGCCTGAAGGCTTTCAAACCTCAGCAAATAGGACATAATTACAACTTGAGATATGGTTTGCGTTAACAGCAGTAAGCTTTGATCTAGTTAGAACATAGCATTGTTAACAAGGTCAGGATCTGCTCTGTACATATCCTGTGTTATAGTGTAATTGCTTACTGGCAGCTGTAGGCGCACTGGATATTATTTATATACCCAATTTTAGGTATCTTCTGACAGATTTTCACAAGGTTTTTTGTATGAGCTCCAGTTCTGAGTGATGCCAGCAATTCCTCCTTTTCACTGCACATTGAAATAATCAAAATTAGGAGCAGATCAGTAGCTCTGGATTAGTCAGTATCAAGTAAGTACCAGTGGCTGTGCCATCATCTTTGCACTGGAAATTAACTGCTGACCAATCAACTCTATGAAACCATACCCTTCCGGTCAATTCCATTAGATCAGTAATGATGCCAGAAGAATTTATGGGCTATGCTGCTGCTATTAGTAATATTTCTATGACTCAACATCTCACAATAAATACATATATGTG
The DNA here is from genome assembly GCF_062004578.1 of Staurois parvus. Taxonomy (NCBI): domain Eukaryota; kingdom Metazoa; phylum Chordata; class Amphibia; order Anura; family Ranidae; genus Staurois; species Staurois parvus. The sequence goes on from NW_028318880.1 coordinate 7,572, forward strand.
AGACATTATTGCAGCCTCCATTTGCTTCTACCTACCAAAGAAGTTAGTAGGTAAAACAAAGCTATTTAATCCATATCTAAAGTTTCAACATAATTCAAAATTTCTGATTCACCATATAAAGCATCCTTCAGATAAACAGCCACAAGCCTCTAGATGAGTATGTTTTGTCTCTACACCCATAGCTGTTAATCTGAAAGATATATTCAACCTCCTCTTGTGTAACAGTTAGCTCTGTATATTGCTTAGCAACATAAAACCTTATGATTGTCATTGTCATTGACTTGTTCCACATAGAAGGTAACACAGTGGTTACAAATATATCTCTATCTGCCGTTTAAGGGTGGTGCAAAGAAGCAGTGTGCAACTTCAGTATACTTGAACATCTCAGATCAGTAAAAGCCACCAGCTGAGAATAGGTAGAATAACTGGTATAGGTTACATTTTCAGATCTACATTCTGGCAGATTTGCAGAACTGCCTAAGCCAAAGCATAGATAGTGCACACATCATGCCTTTCATATTAGGAAAGCAAGATAAAGAGAAGCAGAAGATAGTTGCAGAGGCACATCATGTAGCCGCTACCTTATAGAGGGGGTGTCTGCCTCTGGGGCTTCTGTGATACTGTATCAAAAAACAGCAGGTTAGCATAAAATTGCCTTACAATAAAGAGAAATATAATTGTTAAACATGCACCTGTACTTAGTGTGCTGTGTAAACTGTCAAACCACTAACAAATAATATGCAACCTTTGCACACACTGATCAGTCTTGTTCTGGCACAATGACTGTCTTCAGTCTGTCTGTCCTAGAACAAGTGTAAGCAATGCAAACTCTCAGAGAGCAACTCTGCACATTACTCTGCTACAAACAACAGTATGTTCTGTCTGAAGTCAAGCTGATCTATGTCCAACTCTCATAAAGGTTTATAAAATCCTACATAAAACAAGTAATATAAGGGCTGAAAAACCCAGTGCAATGTAGAGGAATTTGGCACGGTTATGCTGAGTTAATGCAAGTTATGTGTCATAAAGAAGTAAGTGGTACTGAGTGTATACAGAAATATGTGGCACTTCAAGTTAAAAAAAAATACAGTATTAGCACTGTTTGTAATACAGAGCTTTAAAAGAGAAATATGGCTAAATCTTTTTGGTCATACGTCTCTTCTGGGACACAAGCATTCACTTATTTGCCACTCCTGTGACCCAGAGTCAGCTTATAGCAAGCTATTGCCCGCTGTCAGCTGAAGTCACAGAGCATTCCAGGCTCTGGAAGGATCACAACCGTATTTTCGGGATTCACCCAGCTAACTGACTGACAGCTGGCTCCAGCCCTCAGCATGCGGCTGAGACCTGAAGCCAGCTGCGCCTGCCCCCTCCTTTGCCCGGCGCACCAGTAGGTGCTGGAGGGGCAGAGCAGGGAGCATTGATTGACAGTCACTGCTCTCTGCTCTGAGAATACCAAGAGCTGAGCGATTATTGACCATGTGATTGCTCAGTTCTCAGTGTCAGAGCTGATATGGGACACATGGTATCACACTGATGCTGCAGCATAGAGGTGAGAATGTATGTTTATTTGTTTTTTGTATTCCAATACTTTTCCTTTAAGGTTCTATATGTAATAGGTATGAGGCATGGGGTGTAATAGAGAGGTAGAAGAAACTGTGTAATAGAAAGGTCTCAGGTATGGTATTTTAAAGGGAGATATGGTACACAACATGTAATAGAGAAGTATGCAGCAATGCATGCAATTTAGGTATAAGGTGCTATGTTTAATAAAGAGACATATGGTATTGCATGTAATAGAAAAGCATGTGGCAATGTGTGTAATGCAGGGGTTTGATTAACAGTGTATAACAGAAGCTATGAAGCACCGTATATAACAGAGAGGTATAAGGCACTGCATTTAATACAGATGTATGTGGCACTGTGTGTGACACAGAGGTATGAGGCACTGCATGCAAATAAGAAGTATAAGTCATTGTGTAGCCATTGAGGTATGGAGCACTGTGTGTAAAAAAATAGGTATGAGGTATGGTGTGTAAAGCTGGTCATAGATGGATCAAATCTCAGCCAGTTCAGCAGGGCCAAGATTTGATCAATCTATGGGCAGGCTGGTTGTACTGAAGTCGATCCACTGATCCACTTCAGTACAACCAGTCTGTGGAAGGCTCCCCACAGGCAGAACACAATAGCACTGCAGGATGGATTCTGAATTACTGTGTTGATGGGGGAATCAAGCAATTTTCTTTCCTTCCACCATGCAAATTTGTATAATCTATAGGTCGCTTAATACAGTTGTATGAGAAACTGAATGCAGTACAAATGTGAAAGTTAGAGGTACTGCAAAAAGGTATGAGGTAACGCATGTAACAGAGAGGTGTGAGACATGGGTGTATAATTCAGAGGTTAAATGGACTGTGTGTAATAGAGGGGTAGGAGGCACTGTGTTAAATAGAAAGGTAGGAGACACTGTGTCTAATAGAAATATATGATGCAAAGCATATAATAGACATGTAGGAAGTGTGCGTTAAGGCTAGGTGTGTTTGGCACTTGACCATTAATTAATTTCAACGACCAGAATAAATTATTATGAATGAAATTAATTAATGCCTAAGCACTTGATGTGCCTAAATGCGTTACATGCATTTACAAGCATCAAGTGTTTTTTCTGTCCAAACGCTGCTGCCAGGAGGAAAGGTATTTCGGAGAGATAGCCAAATGTCCTTTGTGCACGAGGCCTTAAGACTGGAGAAAACAGAATCAGGAGCAGCTGTGCTCCCCCACATCATCCATCTCCATTTTGTATAACATCGTAAAGAATTCTTTCCCTTTAACCACACTGGACACCACTGAGGATACAAGTATAAGCTATGCAAATGTCCTGTCACAACAGCTCCACCATACCTGTATTCTTTATCGGCACCACATGGGACTCGATTCATGTTGGCTGCAGATATGACTCGTTGCACAATAACATGATCATTGTTATATTTCCCAGACAATGTCAGTTTCTCTGTCATCTCATTCATGCCAGTGAGTTTACCTACATTACAAGGAGAAAGTGTTACTCACGATGTATCCTACTATGTTCAAGCAAATGGACACAACAGCACCAATGTTCATTTCAGGAATTTCTCCCTAGCATACTGTACATTCATGACTACTGTAGAAAATCCCCATTCAATTTATACATTTTCAATGTCAGATTAGGAAACAGACGCATTATACATTTATTTTTGCAGAAATTGCATCCTAGGCAATTTGTTGCGGTGCATGTTATGGTAACACGTTAATGAACGTCAAGCTATGTAAGCATTGCATCAAGGCTAGAATGAATCTGCATTGGAGGTACATTGCCTTAGTGCATTGGAAAATTGTGGCACTGCAATACACCAGCACATGCAAATATCACAACACACCACAACTGATAGGTGTGAATGGGCCCTAGATATATTACTGCACATAACTCTATATCATTTCAGCTGATTGCATACAACAGTAACAGTTTCAGGGACTCCAGTCTTTTTATTTACAAAAATGTATTGTTACAAATACTACTTAGTCCCATCAAAGCTCACACCATAACTGCTAAAGATGAAACCCTGGCCTGCCAGAGGAAGATATATTGCTATTCTTTTGTATGTTATGAGGCACAAAAGCACTGGGATCTAGTAAAAAGGTCAGAGGACATTGTCAAGGGGAGTACTGCGAGCTCTCTGAGAAGTAAACAATACATGTAAAATGTCTTAACATGACATATTCTGGGGAGTTCTTAATAAGTGTCTGCCACACTTTTCAGAATTCTGTTGTTTATGAATTTGCATTGTACAAGTATTTTAAGGGAAGCACTGACATTTGCTGCATGGAGGTGCATAGAGACTGGAGGGCTCATACGAACACTTCATCTTCAGTGCAGATGAGCTCCCTCCCTGCCGCTGCACCGATCACACAGCACAGGAGTTTTGTAGCTGAGCGGGTGGGGCCTGATGGGGATTCGGAGACACTGGGTCCCATTAGATTTGCTCCCCTTATAATTAACAGCAGGTAATAGGTGGATTCCATGGCAAATGGACAGCCTACTTTTGGCTACAGGATCCACCCACTGTCTGCTGTCATGATGGAGAACTACCCCCTCAGCTTCCCCATTAGACTCCGCATCATCAACAACACTGATTGCTAGGAGCCTGTTGGCTGTGAAGCTAACAGTGTCCTTGAAAATCAGTGACAGGTGGGGCAGGATAGCGGTGGCAAACACTCTGTCTGTCTCTGTATGCCAACTAAAGCTGGCCATAGATGGATAGAATTACAAATGAAAATTCTCATGCCTAGTACCAGGAGCGGACTGACAACTCATGGGGCCCCTGGGCAATAGGGGATCATGGGGCCCCTGTGTCCTCACCCACACTCAAACTACACCCAAAAAAGCCTATGAAAGGTACTAGGGGCATCTCATGGGGCCCCATACTGACCAGGTGTCCTCGGGCGGTGCCCGAGTACCTGAATGGTCAGTCCGCCCCTGCCTAGTACACACAATGAGAAAATCAGACAAAAAATACTGCTTTCAGAACGATCGTATAATAATCTGTTCATTAGTACACAGCTTTTGAGAGCTGATCATGACACTTCATGCTAAATTATCAGAAGGAACAAGAACAAACATTTCTCTCATAAGATAACAGAACAAACAATTTTCGTTTAATCAGTGCAGTACCCATCCGTATAAAATAGAGTGATCAAGACCGCACATGCTCGGAAATGAAAGAATACATTACAAAACAATACATTACATCATTGCGGGAGTTGTATTCTGTCTTACGAGAATTTTAGTAACTCTGCTAACCTATTTTTTTGCGATATGAGACTTGCATGCAAAAAACACACAAAAAAAACAAACAAACAATCATTCGTTCGATATTCTCATTTTGTGTATAAGGCTCCTTGCGTACAGAAATTCTCAGAACATTTAAATGTTATTCGAAAGATTTTTTCACTTTTACATTTGATTTTGGAATGAATGGACATTACTGAACAAAAACCACGTACACTTAGAAATTAATTTGTTCGAGAAAAATTTTCTATCCTGTTCCTTTGAATTTTCTCATCACTGCAGTCAAAAAAGAAATGTCAATTTGACCCACTAATGATTAGAAAAATGAGCAAACTTTCTTAGGACATTCTTTTTCTAAGAATTTTTGTTATACACTCTACCCATCTACGGCCAGCTTTACATAGTTATATAGTTAGTCTGGCTGAAAAAAGACAAAAGTCCATCCAGTTCAACCATTAAAAAAAAAAAAAAAAAAGTTATAATCCTATACCCACAGTTGATCCAGAGGAAGGCAAAAAGCCCAGCAAGGCATGACCCAATTTGCTCCTGCAGGGGAAAAAAATTCCTTCCTGATCCCCCAAGAGGCAATCGGATATATTCCCTGGATCAACTTTACCTATAAATGTTAGTATCCAGTAATATTCTGTGTATCTAAGAAAGAATCCAGGCCTTTTTTAAAGCAATCCACTGAGCTGTCCAGAACCAACTCTTGAGTGAGTCTATTCCACATTTTCACAGCTCTCACCTCTCATTGTGAAGAAACCTTTCAGTGTTTGGAGATGAAATTTCTTTTCCTCCAGCTGTAAAGCGTGCCCCTTCTCCTCTGTGATGACCTCAAGGTGAATAGCTCTACACCAAGTTCACTATATGAACCACTGATGTATTATACATGTTGATCATATCCCCCCTTAATCTCCTCTTCTCAAGAGAGAATAAATTCAGTTCCTCTAATCTTTCCTCATAGCTGATCTCCTCCATGCCTCTTATCAGTTTGGTTGCCCTTCTCTGTACTTTCTCCAGTTCCCCAGTGTTCTTTTTGTGAATTGGTGCCCAAAACTGAACTGCATATTCCAGATGAGGTGTTACTAATGATTTGTACAGGGGTAGTAATGATATCTCTCTCTGGAGTCTATACCTCTTTTAATACAAGAGAGGATTTTGCTCGCTTTAGAAACCGCAGCTTGGCATTGCATGCCATTATTAAGCTTGTGACCTACCAGAACTCCCAGATCCTGCTCCACCATTGATTCCTCCAGCTTTACTCCCCCTAGTATGTATGATGCATGCGTATTCTTAGCCCCCAATTGCAGAACCTTACATTTATCAACATTAAACCTCATTTGCCACATAGTTGCCCAATTAAACAGTGCATTGAGGTCGGCTTGTAAATTGGAGACATCCTGTAAGGACGTTATTCCACTGCACAGCTTGGTGTCATCTGCAAAGACTGAAATGGGATTTTTAATCCTAGACCCTATATCGTTGATAAATATATTACAAAGTAAGGGTCCCAACACTGAACCTTGAGTTAGTGTTAATTACGTACAAACTGGACATAATTCTTTTTGAATTTAGTGCAGCCATAGAAACACTTTGTATTAGAGATCAGAATGTAGAGCAGGCCATTTTAAAAAGTTATACAGGCAGAAAAATGTCCCAAATACAGTACTTTACTGAATTCTCCCCACAGTATTATCTTTGCACCTAGGTCAACTTTAAAAATGACTTGTCCATGGTCAGCATATGAATTTTTTATTACTAGTAATTAACAGGACACTGAAGCTATAATTTCTGGACACCTCGGCTTACTAAAGCTGGCCATAGATGGATCGAAATTCAGCTGCTTCAACAGGGACCGGCTGCATTTCGATCCATCTATGGTCATTTCTGCTTGACAGAAGTCGAACTGGAATTTTGGAAAATTTTCATTCCTGAAGTCTTGATCAGTGTATTTTGACATCTCAGCTTATTAAAGCTGGCCATAGATGGATCGAAATTCAGCTGCTTCAACAGGGACCGGCTGAATTTGGATCCATCTATGATCATTTCTGCTTGACAGATGTCGAACTGGAATGTTGGAAAATTTACATTCCTGCGGTCCTGATCAGTGTATTTTGACAGCAGAGGAGTCCCCACTGTCAGAATACAATGGCAGGGTGGGAAGCAATCCTCTATCCACCTTGCTTGCGTGGATGGGGGAATCCGTATGTTTTTATTCAATCAATCCGCTGGCTGATCAGAAAAAAAAACGATCCATCTATGGGCAGCCCAAGTGGTAAATCAGTTACAAAATGATTAAAAAAATGAATGAACTAAGTTGGCTACATGACAATATAGGTTGCCAATATGTCTGAGTATTCGCACCCCCCTTTACTTTTACTGTTTTTTTGTTTTTGTACATGCATTTTGATAATGCCGAGTCATCTTTTTATTGAGAAGAAACCAACACGTTGTATAACAATGTAATTCTGAACATGTTATAAAATATTGTTTGATTCTTGAGTGTTTAAAGTGTCTGCATAAATATTATGTCAACTCTCTTTCTTCCACTCCTTTGTCTTTAATCTGCCTGTCTCTTTGTTGTCTATAATCTCCTCTCCCACGCTCGCCATCACTCACCCTGTTCCCTCTTGAACTCATTTTCACTCATGAAAACAGACTCCATGAGCTCCCCTACAGGTGGCTGGATGGTCACATAGAATTGGCGGGTGTGGGTGCTGCAAAGTGAACACAACATATTATTCATGTTTCCACATGATCACCAGAAACGTTTACAGTATGGAATACAGTTTGCCTATGAATGCTTTTAGGAACCTAAAAGAAAAAAAAAAATCAGTAAATCTGCGTATGTTATAAATAATGTACCAACCAGAGCTGGAAATTTGCAGCCTGAGTAGAATCACAGAAATCAATGCCCATTATTACAGTGGTGCTATCTCCAGGAGGCAGAGATTCTGTGGGAAGAAGAAATACATTATAGAAAGACAGCAAATAAATTAAGCTGAAATATTATTGATGACATGCGCTAAGTGTAGTAGTGCTAAATAATATGAACACATACTGCATGATTTTTGTATGTAAAGCGATAGTAAACCCAAAACCAAAAATGAAACGTATTGCAGCTTACCAATCAGTAGATGTGGTGGCTGCATTAGTTTTCCTTTTTAGGCTTTTCCCCCTCTGTTTTTACCTATTGATCTGGCCCAGGGGTGGGCAAACTTTTTGACTTGAGGGCCGCAATGGGTTCATATATTGGACCCGGGAGCCGGACCAAGAGTAGATGAATGATGTGTATGTGTCATCCATAGTAAGTATAGTAAGATTCCCCCATAGTAATTAATCCCCCATATAGTAATTCATCCCCCATAGTAATTCATCCCCCATAGTAATTCATCCCCCATATAGTAATTCATCCCCCATAGTAATTCATCCCCCATAGTAATTCATCCCCCATATAGTAATTCATCCCCCATAGTAATTAATCCTCCATATAGTAATTCATCCCCCATAGTAATTCATTCCCCATATAGTAATTCATCCCCCATAGTAATTCATCCCCCATAGTAATTCATCCCCCGTATAGTAATTCATCCCTCATAGTAATTCATCCCCCATATAGTAATTCATCCCCCATAGTAATTCATCCCCCCTAGTAATTCATCCCCCATATAGTAATTCATCCCCCATATAGTAATTCATCCCCCATAGTAATTAATCCCCCATATAGTAATTCATCCCCCATAATAATTCATCCCCCATAGTAATTCATCCCCCATATAGTAATTCATCCCCCCTATAGTAATTCATTCCCCATATTAAGTCCCCAAGTCCCCCCAGTGTCAATTCACTTACCTTTGCTCCGCGCGTTCCTCTCGCCGTGTTCCCACGCCGTTCCGGTGTAGCATGAAAACCTGTCTCCTATGAGGATCTGTCCCCCTCGACGTATCTGCGCATGTGCCAGTTTCAGGCATTAGCAGCCGATCGGCGATCTCCTGCACATGCGCAGATACGTCGAGGGGGACAGATCCTCATAGGAGACAGATTTTCATGCTACACCGGTCTTCAGGGCGGACTGTGAGAGGAGCCTAGCGGGAGCCTAGCTCCGCGGGCCGGATTAAAAGGTCCGCCGGGCCGTATACGGCCCGCGGGCCGTAGTTTGCCCATTGCTGATCTGGCCAGTAACACACTTCCTGTATTAGAGTGCCTACACTCTATATGGAGGAGCAACTGAGACACCTTTAGACAGCAGCATTGTCAGCCTGGGAGCGGTAGATGCACCTTAGACACAAACAAATTGAAGCCAAACTCCAGCTAACACTTTTGAAGCAGTTACAGCAATATGTTCCTTTTGGGATAAAGGTTTTACATGAATAAATAAAAGATGATTATTGTAAGCACCACTGTCAGTGGTAAATGGTTTGTCTCAACCCACTAACTGCTACAACTGCAGAACAACTAGTTCTGTTGACAGACAAACTGCAATATAATAAATATTTGCTTTTGGGTTTAATACTGACTGTTGTTTAAAAAGAATAAAAAAAGAATAAAAGTCAGCAAATACTGTAGCTTCTGACTTTTAAGAAACAAGCACTTAAAGTGGTTCAAAAGGCTCAAGGTTTTTTTTCACCTTCATGCATTCTATGCCCAACTAATATTCACCTAAGCCCCCTCTCGATCCAGCGATGTGCACTGGAGTCTCGGCTATCCCGGGACTCCCTCTCCTCATTGGCTGAGACAGCAGCGGGAGCAATTAGCTCCCACTGCTGTCAATCACAGCCAGTGAGCAAATGAGAAGAGAGAGGGGGCAGGGCCAAACCACGGCTCTGTGTGCGAATGGATACACGGAGTAGAGGGTGCCCCCATAGCAAGCTGCTTGCTGTGGGGGCACCTGACAGGAGGGAGGGGCCAGGAGCATTGGCGGGGGACCCGAGAAGAGGAGGATCTGGGCTGTTCTGTGCAAAACCATTACACAGAGCAGGTAAGTATGGTCATGTTTATTTTTTTTTTTTAAATAAGCTTTTAAAATCACTTAAACAAGGAGTCCAGCGCTGTCCTCCCCACATTTGATTCTGCTCTAGGCTTACACTCTTCAGAGCCTTCATCTTGGATGTATGAGCTGGCTGCGACTTCCTGATGTTTCACAGCCAGGCCCCCACTGCACATGTGTGAGGCACAGCAGTGCTGTGGGACTAGTCTTACAGCCTCCTGGGACATTTGTGACAAGTCCCAGCAAGCTGCAGGCTGAAAAGGGGGTGGTTGAGGGGGTGGAGGAGTCCCAAATGAACTTCATTCTTGCCTAGGTGAAAAAAAAAAAAATCTTAAATGTGTTAGGGACAAGGGGGTGATCTGGTACTATCACTTCTGAGTGAATGTCCACTTTATCAAAGAGAGAGATGCTTCAAGTGTTATTAATACCTAATAACACCTAATAACACCTGGTTCACAAAGCTCTTTAAGGCCAGCTTCACACCGTTTTTGTGTTTTGACAATGCACCATGCCACACCATTGCACAACTGCAGTACACTGGGAAAAACAGTGCAGGCGCATTTCTATGTCAGTGCTAACTCACCACAGGTGTAAATGGGGAGTTAAAAGCAAAGATTCAAAGAATTCCAGACTAGACACTAGGCATTTGAGCTGGCATACCCACAATGCGGGTGTCACATACCTTTTAGTATTGGGGATGGGTGATTTACCAGGGGTTCCCTCCAATAAAGAGGATATACTTCCCATATCATTAGTGTCAATGCCAGTGGGCATGCAGGGCAAACTAAAAGGCTTGCTTTAGTAGAGCTGAAGGAAAAACTTTATTTCTCATTGTGGATAGAACAAGGGATGGATATAACCTGTCAGGTTTTTTTTTTGCCATCTGTGAGGGAAACTCCTGGTAGTCACCAGGGTCAACAGTACTAGTGTCCTCAGAAATTGAAAACAAAGACAGAAGCAGCACCTCTATAGTATTAAAGGGTTATTTATTGTTAAAACAAGGGGGCTCACAAATGGCCACTCACATGATGAAAGAAGAAAGCAGGCACATCTGTAATGCTGCAGGGTCTCTGTTGGCAGGTCATCTCACCGCAGGCCGTCTCGGATGATTGGAGAGGGCTGTGAACCTATTCCTTGTGTGGGTATAGGAAGCAGGCAGCTCTGCTCAGCAGCTTCTACCCCCTATTTTGTGTTGTGTACAAACTATCTGGAACTTACTGTATGATTCCACAAGCTACAGCTAGGAGTTGGTATTTTTTCACACATTGGGGGTGTCAATTTTCAGTGATGAAATCCTTAGCACATTAGGTTCTCTTGAAAATCAGTGTACCATAATAATCATTTATTACTTAAAGCAGAAGTCTAGTCTTCTTACATTTTGATTCCCTGGTCCCCCTTCTCCCTCCTCATCAACACGCTAATTACATTTTCAAATAAAACATTTCCATTACAAACTTTATTTTGGACCCAGTGATTTAATCAATGGAACTCTGTGCCTCTCTATGAAATTCAGGCAGATCATGGCTTGTGGGAGAGCCAGCAGCGGGCTGTATGTAGCTCCCTGAAAACATCACAGTACCCTGCATCAATACTCCTTTCAAGAGCCCTCAGCCCTGAAACAAGGAGCGGTCTGGCTCTTGGAAGGAGTTATGCAAATATCAAAATGCCTTGATGAGTGGATTACAGTCTGAAAGATGGGCATTCCTAGCCAGACTGTATCTCCATGTAGTCTGCCCTAGGTAACATCCACATCTGACGGAAAACCTCCATGACTGAAAGAATTGAAATCCAACGAATGGAAAGGATGAGAAGAAAAATTCCAGATGATGCTGGATGCTCTCCAGTTGGGAAGTGAGGTGGACTCTGACTGGCTGCAACTTCTATTGCACACTGTAAAATGCTCACAATGTGCAGTGAAACCACTGTAAGCAATTTCAGTATAGGAGAGAACCTGTGCAAATGGACAAGAGTCAGTAACTTTATTAGAGTAAAATTAGGGCCCGAGATCAGCTTTAACCACTTGCCATCCGGCCGTGATATATAAACGGCCGGACAGTGGCAGTCCAGGGGTGGGTTGCCATTCATAAACGGCACCCGCCATTTTGGACTGTGCGCGCTCCCTGGGAGCCGGTGCCCGCTGTGTCCTCCAGACAGAGTGGAGCACCGATCGTCGTATGGGACCTCTGTGTGAGGTCCCGATCATGTGATCACTGATTGGCCAATCAGTAATCACATGCAGAGTAGTAAGCAAGATATCACTTCTGACATCATTGCTTAATACGTGTGAACTCTGTGAATGATCACAGAGGTCACATAGTACAAGGCTATTCACAACAGCCTTGTACCATGTGACAAGCTGTGACCAATCACAGCTCACACAGTATTTCTCAATGGCTGCAAGAATGCAGCCAGAAAGGAGGAGAAATTATTGCTTTTACAGCCTTTATGGGTGTAAAAGCAATCAGTGAGAAAAAAAAAAAAAAAATCACCCCCCACAAATAGTACAGTGTCACCATGGTGACACTGTACTGTTAGGGTGAGAGTATGGAAAAATAATTATAATTTTTGGTTATAAACTAATTTGGGTTATTTATTTTTTTTTTTACTAAAAAGATAACTGAATACATTTTGGCTAAGATTTATGATGAAATATTATTTATTTGCAAAATTGTATAAGAAAAACACTTTTTTTTTCAAAATGTTTGGACATTTTCATTTATATAGCAAAAAAAAATAAAAATCCCAGTGGTGAATAAATACCACCAAAATAAAGCTTTATCTGTCTCAAAAAAATGCTAAAAAATTCATATGGGTACAGAGTTGCATGACCGCGCAATTATCATTCAAAGTGTGATAGCGCTGAAAGCTGAAAATTCGCCCGGACTGGAAGGGGGTGAAAATGCCTGGACTTGAAGTGGTTAAGTTACATTTCCCCATCTCATCAGTGCCAGTTAAGCCTCTATTTACCTATCTCTTTGAACTCTTTTATCCTCATGCCAGATTGCAGCTTGGGTTCATTGATCCGGATACTGCGAACCTCACTCTCAGAGTTGTTGGATATTTGCATCTGTACAGACACCATGCGATGGTCTGGTGTAAAAGGCTGGCGACTAAATACATATTCCACAGACAGACCCTCCCCTGTCATGCGATGCAGCAACTCAAAGGTCCGCCCAGATGAGAACATTGGACTGATTACCTAGCAAGAAATACACATGAAATATTAAGATAATGATTTAAAATACATTTATTTTGTTGAAATTGCCTAAATATTATGTAGCACTAGATGAGAACAAAGGAAGTCCGATCGGCTGCACTCCAAACAATCCACTTTACTGAACCAGGATAAAACCAATACAGACAGTGGAAATACAATGGGAGACTGGCAGGTAAACGCATTTCACGCTAAAGACAGCGTTTATGCTTTACCCAGTATGGGCACAATATATGCTAAAGACAGCACTTATTCATTGCCCATTATGGCCAATAATGAGCCCCCCATCTAAGAATAGCTGGGACCTTGATGTCCTCACAGGACTCCTGAGGCTTCGCCTCTCTCTCTCTGCACTAGAGGCACAGCCCTCAGCACAGGGGTCTCCTCCAGCAGATTGGACCCTTGAACTCTGCACCGTGGCTGCCAGGCCTCAGAATATTAATATTTTCTCCAACCACCTACTGGACAACCCCCCTCCAGGGTTTGGCCAGAGACCCATAAATATTCAGGCTATTTGTCCTACTCTCCCTCTCATTTCTAAACTTCTAGAAATATCCACAAGACAGGGGAAAGTAGCAGAACAGCCTGAGAGACACTGAACAGGCTGCCTAGCAGGCTACTCTGAACTAGGAGGATGCTACATCTATAAAATGTAACTCACTGTGGGAGACAGAGAAGTATCTGTTAAGGACAATCCCTCCAGATCAGTCACCAGACTGGAAGATACAATGTTTCCTGATGTTACCACTGGAGCAGATGGAGCAGAGACTGTAAAGAAAAGAAAACACTAATAGCAGCAGTATAGTGAACGTAAAAAAAAAGAAGTCCAGCACAGTTGTTAATAAAAAGAGCAGCATTTGCTGCAAAATTTAATCCGGCGCTGTCTCTAGCAGTAAGTCTGCTTCTATGCTAAATGGTTATTCTCTTCTGGATTGAATGATAACCAACATCATGCCAGGGCAGCACGGTGGCTAAATGGTTAGCACTTCTGCCTGGCAGTACTAGGATCGTTGGTTCAAATCCCAACCATGGCACCACCTGCCTGGAGTTTGCATGTTCTCCTTGTGCCTCCATGGGTTTTCTCCAGGTACTCCAGTTTCCTCCCACACTCCAAAGACATGCTAGTAGGTTAATCAGATTCTGTCTAAATTGGCCCGTGTATGTATGAATGTGAGTTAGACCTTAGATTGTATGCTCCTTGAGGGTTAGGGACTGATGTGAATGTACAATATATATGTAAAGCACTGTGTAAACTGACAGTGCTATATATGTACCTATAATAAATAATGCAACCCACTTCGTACACACATTCCCTAAGGTTCATCATTACATCAACCTGGGCTCACAGTACTGCTGCAATGAGCAATGCTTACATGTCCTTGAAATGAACATTTTCAGTGTATTAGTAGGAAATGCCCACTTCTACTGCTGGAAAGAGGAGAGAAGAATGACCTTTGATGTCACTGGATTGACTAGGAGACTACTGGAATGAAAGCTTAACTCCACGTTTATTGGCCCTTTAAATAGTTTGTTTTGGGCCAAGCTAGCCCAAATAAACTATTTACTGCACAAAACAGATTTGGGCTGAGTGCTGCTCAGTCATTCACAAGAAGCTTTGTATTCAATGAATGAACACAAATCTCTTTCTAATTGGCTAAGACAGTGATCATGACATCAGCTGCCTGTCTCGATTTGTCTCAGCCAATCAGAGGAAACTTTGTATTCATTCATATTTTGCTCTGGGAGTGGGACAGGAAGTCTATATCCCACTGTCCATACACAGTGCTGTATAGCTCAAAATAAACTTTTTTAAAGGGACATTCAAGATAAGTTAGGCTTTAAGGTATGTGTAAAGTATTTTTTTTTGGTGCTGGGATAGCTCTTTAAAAAATAAAAAAAATGAAAAAAACAAAGATGGGCTTTAAAGCAGTAAACACATATATATATAAAAAATCAGGCCCCCTGAAGATTTAAATCATAATGTACTAGTATGCACTACATATTAGCACATTATGACAGACTTACCTGCACACAGAGCCCTCCTGCACAGTGCTGTCTTCCTTCCGGGTTTGCTGGCTTCGGCTGTATGAATGGCTGGAGCCATTCCTGCACATGCACGCAGGAGCTGCAGCCTTGGCATGGAGCTCTGAAGGGATGGCATGGGTATGCAGTCCCTTCAGAGTGCATGCGCCGTTGATATCATGTTGCTGTGAATATCTCCTTGACGGTGCAAGTTTAGAATATATTCACTGTACTTACATGTAAGCCTTATTATAGGCTTACCTGTAGATTAAAGTTAAAAAGTGGACTTTACTTCCACTTTAAATGGGAGATACATGGTTGTTATACATAAGAGATTACTACTCTTGGTAGTTAATAGTTATTCCACCTAAAATGCCCTTTGAGTGAGCAGTAGGCTCAATGGTTCCTAAACCTCTTCTAAATGAAAGGGTTAAGACTTGCTCCAGAAGAATAAAAGAATAACATAATCAACACCAAGGTAAAAGTATAGATGTTTTATTTTTGTGAAAATTGCTTGCCAGCAAAAAGATTTTTCAATGCCAAGTTAGGTATAAGATTGATTGGGAAAATTGCACTTACAGTCATCCAGATCTAGCAATGACATCTCCTTGGTCTCCCTGGGCTGTTTTGATACTGGCTTGGTAGCTGATGGCTATGGAGGACAAGAAATAATCAGTAAAGTAAGAAAAAATGCACTTGTTTAGATGAGCATATACATTTCTGGGGCCCCGTCCCCTTTCTTAAGCAGCCCAATCATTGGCTGGCTTTTGCAGCTGCTCCGGTCCCGCCCACCTGGATGAGAAAGGCGGCGGGCAGCATATAGAGCAACCAATGCCTGAAGAAGAGGTGGAGAAGCAGCATCCCTCTGGAAGCCATCTGTTGCTAGGACTTCTGGCTCCGCCCCTTAGCTCCGCCCCCCAACTTTGACTCCCTCCTGTCCCCCCCACATGCCACCTCCCCCCCCCCTTCTGTCACACTGCCCCCCTCCTTCCTATCCCTGTGACCCCACCAGAGGGAGACTTCCCCTCATTTCCTGTCCCTGTGGCACCACTGAAGGGTGACTTCCTGTTTTTGTGACACCACTGGAGGGAGACTTCCCCTCACTTCCTGTTTCTGTGACCCCACTGGAGGGAGACTTCCACTACCAGAGGGAGAGTTCCCCTCATTTCCTGACCCCTTGACCCCACCACAGGGAGACTTCCCGTCCCTGTGACCCCACCAGAGGAAGACTTCCCCTCACTTCCTGTTTCTGCCTGTGAGCCCACCAAAGGGAGACTTCCTCTCACTTTTTGTTTCTTTGACCCTACCAGGGGGAGAGTTCCCCTCACTTCCTGACTCCTTGACCCCACCAGAGGGAGACTTCCCCTCACTTCCCGTCTCTGTGACCCCACTGGAGGGAGACTTCCCCTCACTTCCTGTTCCTGCATGTAAGCCCACCGGAGGGAGACTTTCACTCACTTCCTGACCCTGGCACAGGAGAGAGACTTTTTGTTTCTGTGACCCCACTGAAGGGAGACTTATCCTGAATTCCTGACCCTGGCACAGGAACAGCCATAAAAACATTCTCAGAGGTTCAACGCCTTTCTAGCTGTACTATAAATGTGTTCTTGTCTGTGACACCATAAGATATGTTTCAAGACATCGCCTGTAGTATGGCTATAGTCTCTGATCAATTGGTTTATCTGCTATTGTGGCTGGAGGGGGAGAGATCGCATGTGAGGATAGCAGCCACAGCCAGTAAAAGAAAACCTAGAGGAAGGCGAGTTAAATGTTTAAACAAAGTAGACTACACAGAATGAACTTAACATTTTGTATTGGCATGCTTAACATTTATAAGTTTGTCACCTAACTGTTCTGCATTTTGGTACAGAGCAGTGTGGCTGGAGAATGAGGGGGCATGATTTAAGTTGAAGTGGGTGAGTATACATTCAGCCTGAGTTCACATACATGCGGCACGGTCGCATGTGATTCGCACAGGAACCGCACCGCAATCCTGTGCGAATCACATGCGATTTGTGTGCAGTGTGGTCAGAGCCATACCGCACCCGCACCAAAAACGTGCAGATCCGCACTAGAATCGGATCGCATAGGTATTCACACCTATGCAATCCAATTCTGCACATCGCACCATGTTTTGTGTTGTTAACTCAACATACATACCCGCAGCGGTTCGCATGAACAGGGTGCGATTCCGATGCGGTGCGGAATTCGCACTGAAAACTCTGCGAATTCTGCACCGCATCAGTGTGAACCAGGGCTCAACGTGAACAGGCCTACTGGACCCGCCCAATTTCCAGTGGCTGTTACACCTCCTCCTTGGCAGAGCAGATATTATGATCTTTTGAATTACAGATATGAAGTCCTGAAAATTCAATTCAATCCAATAGTAAGGATTTTCCCAAATGTATTAACTGTTTAGTTTTTTGTGTAGGGGGGAGTACTAATGGGTGATTTTTTTTTCCTATCCCGGAGTTCTTCTTTAACGACAGTTCTTTAACAATTTAGTAGCAAACAACAGATTTAGAGCAGGAATACTATATGTATATATATATATATATATATATATATATATATATATGGACAGCACAAATAATTTCATCTGGATGCGCAGTTTAAAAACCACCACAGGTATATGATATATTATGATGCTTACACTTTTCTTCCTTTTAGGTTCCGGTGTGGGCTCCTCTTTCTCCTCCTCCTCCTCATCATCCTCTTCTGATGAAGATTCACTCTCAGACTGACTGCTCTCAGAGCTGCTGCCCTCAGAAGCTGACTTCTGGCTTGTTTTTGTAGGAGGTCTCTTCCCTTTTGCTGTCACTTTCTGGTCCTTATCACTTTCATCACTGTCAAGTTAGAATACAGTAACTACCTTCTCAATGTCTTACAATTAACTACTATTATCTCAAAATAGATCTCACAATTTATGAAAAAATCACAAGGAGTAATTATTCTGACAGATAATTTATTTTTAAAAGAGAAGTGTGGGAATTAAAAAAAATACCTAGATGACTGCAGCATCAATCCCATGCTGTAGCTGTCCCTTGGTGGTTCTCCACTGAGAACTGAGCAATCAAAGATCGGTGATCATTTAGTTCTTGGGGCTGCTCTGAGCACAAAGCGGTGATTGCTTTGCCCCTCCAGTGCAGGGCTGTGCAGGGGGCACCAGTGGCAGGCTTATGCACTCTGAGAGTCTAAGCCAGCTGTCGGTCAGGAATTTGGGTGGGTCCTAATGATATTGTCAGGTTCCCTGCAGAGCCTGGCCAGCTCTATGATGTCAGCCAACAGTGGACTTTAGCCCACTATCTGCTGAATCTGGGTCACAGGAGTGCAGAACTAAGTGCACTCCTGTGACCCACAGGATAAGTATAGCCAAAAGAGCTTTGGCCATACTTCTTCTTTAAATTACATTGGCAATATTGCTCTCATTGAAATGCCAGTTTCCTTCAAAACAGAAAAATAATTTTCAAAGCCAATTAATATATGTCTGGATATCCACAGACAGTTTAATTGTCACCTTTAGGGTAACCCAGTGATCTTTCTAATTATACACAGGTATGGGATACAGTGGGAAAAATAATTATTGACCTCCTGCAGATTTCGTAAGTTTGCCCAAATACAAAAAAATAATGGGTCTATAATTTGTATCATAGGTGTATTGTAAATGATAGAGACAGAATACCAACCAAAAATCCAGAAACAAACACATGACACAAATGTTATAAATTAAGTTGCAGTTCAATGAGTAAAAGAAGTATTTGATCCCCAAGCAAAACATGAGTTAGTACTTGGTGCAGAAACCCTTGTTGGCAAGCACAGAGGTAAGATGTTTCTTGTAGTTAATTACCAGGTTTGCACACATCTCAGGAGGGATTTTGGTCCACTCTTCTTTACAGATCTTCTCTAAATCCTTAAGGTTTCTTGGCTGTTGCTTGGCAAGTCGAATTTTCAGCTCCCCTCATAAATTTTCTATAAGATTAAGGTCTGGAGACTGGCTAGGCCACTCCATGACTTTAATTTGCTTCTTCTTGAGCCACTCCTTTTGTTGCCTTGGTGGTATGTTTTGGGTCATTGTTATACTGGAAGACCCATCCACAACCCATCTTTAGTGTTCTGGATGAGGGAAGAAGGTTCTCATCCACGATTTTACAATACATTGCCCTGTCCATTGGCCCCTCAATGCGCAAAGTGTGCCTGTTCCTTTAGCAGAGAAACAGCCCCAAAGCATAATGTTTCCATCTCCATGCTTGACTGTAGGGATGGTGTTCTTATGGTCAAAGTTATAATTTTTCTTCCTCTAAACACAGCGGATCGAGTTAACGCCAAAGAGCTCAATTTTGGTCTCATCTGACCACAGCACTTTCTCCCAATCCTTCTCTGAATCATCTAGATGTTCATTGGCAAACTTCAGATGGGCTTTTGCCTTCTTGAGGAGGGGGACCTTGTAGGATTTCAGTTCATGGTAGTGTATTGTGTTACCAATGGTTTGTTTGGTGACTGTGGTCCCAACTGCCTTGAGATCATTCACAAGCTCCTCCCGTGTAGTTCTGGGCTGATACCTCACTTTTCTCATGATCCCCATGAGGGAAACTCTCGCATGGAGCTCTAGACTGAGGGCGATTGATGGTTATTTTGTATTTCTTCCATTTGCGAATAATTGCTGCAACAGTTGTCTCCTTCTCACCAAGCTTCTTGTTGATGGTCTTGTAGCCCACTCCAGCCTTGTGCACGTCTACAAGCTTGTGCCTGACGTACTTTGACAGCTCTTTAGTCTTGCCCATGATGGAACAGGCATTTGAATGGAATAAAGGGATTTTGTAGACATTTATCTTTTATACACATAACGAGTTGTCATTAGGTGCACCCTCTTAAGTTGACAGGACTAATCTGTGTACCATATGAGCACATAGCCAGTCTGTGGGAGCCAGAATTATTGTTGGTTGGTGGGGGATCAAATACCTATTTTACTCACTGAACTGCAACTTTATACTTTATAACATTTTTATCATGTGTTTTTTCTGGATTTTTGGTTGATATTCTGTTTCTATCATTTAAAATACACCTATGATAAAAATTATAGACCCTTCATTTCTTTGCAAATGGGCAAACTTACAAAATCTGAAGAGGATCAAATAATTATTCCCCCACTGTATACTATGATTTCCTACAAATGCACAGTATTTTATTTTCTGCAAAATGCGTGGTAGGAAGAATGAGTCTTTTACAATGACAGTGGGTAAGGATGTTTATCTTACTTACATACATGCTCAAACATACACCCTTAATATCTTTGATTAGATAGTTTGAAGTAAAGATAAAGACCCCATACCTTCTATTACTACAGTGCCTTGAAAAAGTGTTCATAGCCATTTAAATTTTCCACATTTTGGCATGTTACAACCAAAAACATAAATGTATTTTATTGGGATTTTATGTGATAGACCAACACAAAGTGGCACATAACTGGGAAGTGGAAGGAAAATGATAAATGGTTTTCAAAATATTTACAAATAAATATGTGAAAAGTGTGGCGTGCATTTTTATTCAGCCCCCCTGAGCCAATACCTTGTAGAACCACCTTTCGCTGCAATTACAGCTGCAAGTCTTTTTGGGGATGTCTCTACCAGCTTTGCACATCTAAAGAGTGAAATTTTTGCCCATTCTTCTTTGCAAAATAGCTCAAGCTCTGTCAGATTGGATGGAAAGCGTCTGTAAACAGCAATTTTCAAGTCTTGCCACAGATTCTCAATTGGATTTAGGTCTGGTCTGTGACTGGGCCATTCTAACACATCAATATGCTTTGATCTAAACCATTCCATTTTAGCTCTGGCTGGATGTGTAGGGTCATTGTCCTGCTGGAATGTGGACCTCAGCCCCAGTCTAAAGTCTTTTGCAGACTCTAACATTGCCCTGTATTTGGCTCCATCCATCTTCCCATCAACTTTGACCAGCTTCCCTGTCCCTGCTAAAGAAAAGCATCCTATAACATGATACTGACTTCACCATGTTTCATGGTGGGGATGGTGTGTTCAGGGTGATGTGCAGTGTTAGTTTTCCGTCACACATAGCATTTTGCTTTGAGGCTAAAAAGTTAAATTTTGGTCTCGTCTGACCAGAGCACCTTCTTCCACATGTTTGCTGTGTCCCTCACATGGCTTTTTGCAAACTGCAAATGGGACTTCTTATGGCTTTCTTTCAACAATGGCTTTCTTCTTGCCACTCTTCCGTAAAGGCCAGATTTGTGGAGTGCATGACTAATAGTTCTCCTGTGGACAGATTCTCACACCTGAGCTATGGTTCTCTGTAGCTCCTCCAGAGTTACCATGGGCCTCTTGTCTGCTTCTCTGATTAATGCTCTCCTTGCCCGGCCTGTCAGTTTAGGTGACTTCTGAAGGCAATTGGTTCCACTATATTTTAGTTAGGTATATCAGAGTAAAGGGGGCTGAATACAAATGCACGCCACACTTTTTAGATATTTATTTGTAAAAATATTTGAAAACCATTTATCACTTTCCTTCAACTTCACAATTATGTGCCACTTTGTGTTGGTCTATCACATAAAATCCCAGTAAAATACATTTACGTTTTTGGTGGTAACATGACAAAATGTGGAAAATTTCAAGGGGTATGAATACTTTTTCAAGGCACTGTATATTTACAAACTAGAGTCTTTCAAAGTGCCACATTCAAAATAAAAGAAAAAAAAAAGAAAAAGGAACATAGACTTTAGGAGAACATAAGTCTCAGCCAGCTCTCAATAATGGACTTTATAGGGACATCATAGATAAAATCTGATTTGGTTTATTACAAATACAATCTCCTAGTACACACAAAAAACTGCACATATAGACAATAAAATCAATAATGCCAGAATACACTCTACTGGATTGGTATACCAGCTAGCCTGAATATATAGGTGCACTAATATATGATGTACAATGTATATGTGTAGGTATGCTTGTTCAAATCCAGGTACGTCAACGTGTTTCACAATTAGACAACTTCCTCAGGACTGTGATGGTATGCAGACACAAACCAGAGTAAAAATGTAGCACCAAGTAGTCTGGCAGGCGGATATAGAGAGAGAGCAAAGGTGGGGGAATGGAAAGCAGAAGGCTCCTCTCCACTGATATATTATCTAGAAGGATAATCAGTATGCACACCCACAAAATGGGTCAATAAAAGAAAGGGATATCTCAATATTCGGGGTATATCAGTTGGAGTCCAAATAAAAGGATCTATACACCAAGATCTTAAAGCGTTACACCCCAAAGAACTCATTTACTTCTTCAATTGAAAGGTGGAATATGCACGATGACAAATGACAGACCAAAGGATCCTAAAGGCTATATGTATCCAATGTTTATTAATGTCCTACTGAGCTTATGACAGAATTTAACCCTAGATAAGGTAGCAGCTTTGGCCTCCCCATTCTTTCAATTGACATCGATAAGCATTGCAAGAGGCACAGAGAAACTGCACCATTTACATTGTTTGCACCAGCATAGCTCCATCAGACACCATCTACCTTCATGGGTATCTTCCCCTGTAAAGTGTCAGACAAGACTCACAGCTTTGACCAATGCTGCTATCCCTTTAGTTTACTGCTGGAGCATGAAGATTGTTGTTGGACCCCTTGGACAACCACTGAGCCCTTGAACCATGCTTAGGTTGCCTTGTGGATAATTGATCTCTGCCCTTGTAGTAGGTCTTCTTACCTTCCTTCGCTCTGTGGTTCTTTCTTTTTTTCTTTTTTTTTCTCCTCCTTTTCAGACTCTTCTTCCTCTTCACTTTCTTCCTCCTCTTCACTCTCTGACCCTGACCCACTGCCACTGCTGCTTTCACCACTCTCTGATTCACTCACCGACTCTGGTTCTGTGGATTAGAAAGAACATAGAGTGATGAGAACTTAGGTCTGCATTTAAAGCACAGCTCCAGATACCATCATTATTTCCTTTAGAGGGCTTAGTAGGTGTTCACTTCTGCTATATTATTATTTAAAGCGAAACTAAAGGATTAATTTTTTTTTTCTAAAAATAACAAACATGTCTATACTTACCTGCTGTGTGCAATGGTTTTGCACAGAGCAGCCTGGATCCTCCTCATCTTGGGGTCCCCCACAGGCTCTCCTAGCCCCTCCCTCTTGTCGGGTGCTCCCACACGTGATTAGGTAAAAGGCCAATCACAGTGGCCTTTTACCACATGATCAGCTGTGTCCAATGACACAGCAGATCACAATGTAAATACAGTTGCCGGTTATTGGCAGCACTTTCCTCACGCTGTTACAGTGCACACCAGCAAATGTGACGGGAGATCTGCACTGATAATCAGGCCACTGATTATCAGTGCCACCCATCAGTGCCTAGCAGTGCCACCCATCAGTGCCCAGCCGTTTCACCCATCAGTAACCAACAATGCCACCCAGCAGTGCCACCCATCAGTGCCGAGCAATGCCACCGGTCAGTGCCCAGCAGTGTATATCAGTCAGTGCCGCCAGTCAATGCCCATAGTGTCGCCCATCAGTTCTGTCTTTCAGTGCCCATCAGTACCACCTATCAGTGCCCATCATTGCTGCATATCAGTGCATCAACAGTGCCTTCTCAGCAATGCCCACCAGTGCAGCTTCATCAGTGCCCATCAGTGCTACCTATCAGTGCCGCCTCATCAGTACCCATCAGTGCTGCCTATCAGTGCAGCCTCAACAATGCACATCAGTGAAGGAGAAAAATTACCTGTTTGCAAAATGTTATAATAGAAACAAAGAAAAACTTTTTTTTCAAATTGTTTGCTCTTCTTTTGTTTATAGTGCAAAAAATATAAACCCCAGTGGCGAGTAAATACCTCCAAAAGAAAGATATATTTTTGTGAAACAAAATTATAAAAATTTCATATGGGTACAATGCTGCATGACTGTGAAAGTGTCATTCAAAGTGCAACAACACTGAAAGCTGAAAATTGGCCTGGGCAGGAAGGGGGGAAAAGTGCCAGGTAGGCAAGCGGTAAAGGGGGGCTGGGGGGGGGTTGCTGTACAGAGAAGGTTTTTTACCTTCATGCATAGAATGCATGAAGGTAAAAGACCTTGTGCCTTTATAAACACTTTAATGTTAGCTTTCTTCAAACAGCTTAGAAAGAGTTCTTCTATTTTCACTGAATAGTACAGCTCCTGTTGTACTTTCATCCCCCACAATGACATCAGCACTAGCAACTTGTCTCCATCTTTGTCTACGCTTGTCCATTCACAAGAAGCATTGCCACAGCATCATCACAGACTGAATTTTGTGAATAGCCAGGTATATATGAGGGTGGAGACACCAACGTTGGCATTACACCTGCAGTGTTGATGTTGGCGGGAGGGCCAGATGTACAATGAAAGCTGTTCCATCCAAATATACTAAAAACACTCTTTTAAAACTGTTTAAACAAAGCAGACATTAAGGGCCAATTTAAACCCATGCATTAGCGTGCATTGCAATACAATAATGTAGGTATATATTTTATTGTAGCTAAGTGAATTACAACTAGCTGCAAATGGCTGCAACAAGTTGCCATTCATAGAGCTACGTTAAAGTGGAAGTTCAGTCAAATCCTAGCTGTACTTAAACGTTCTCCCATTTCCATTCTAAGAGTATTTTAACTACCCTGTAAAAGAAAGATATCTATACTTGCCTAATCTGAGGTGCTACAGTCGAGGCAAATGATCCTGCTCCCAGCTTCTGCTTCAATGTAGAGGAGAAACAGCTGACAATGGATGCCGCATAGTAAGCCTATGGGTAACGTCACCACTCTGCAGCCATTGTCAGCGATCTCTCCTCTATACTGAAGCCAGATGCTGGGAAGATCATGCGCCCTCAGCATAAGTAAGTATACACATCTTTCCTTTACAGGGTAATTATTACAGGCTTAGAATGGGGTTGGGAGCAGGTTTAAGTATAGTTAGGATTTGACTGGACTTCTACTTTAAGGCGGTACTGAGGTCTTAAAAAAAAAAAAAAAAGCACCTTAATGGCACCATGGCATACTAGCACATTTAGACAGACTTACCTGTGAAACGGATCCCTCCAGTGGGGCACTGTCACCCCTGCAAAAGGCTTTCATCTTCACCTGGTCTTCCTTCTTGGTTTTGCAGGCTCTGGACTTTTGAGATAGGAGTCATTATTGCGGCACAGAGCTCTGGACTGAGGGCACATTCAGTGTGCCTTCAATCCAAAGCACAATGCACATGTGCCGGTGATGCACCCAGCTGCAGAACTTTTGAATATCTCCTAAACGGTGCACGTTTAGCAGATATTCATTGTACCTACAGATAAGCTATACTATAAACTTACCTGTAGGTACAAGTGCCAAGCGGAGTTTACTACTGCTTTAACCCCTTGACGCCGACGTAACACAAATATGCGGCCTCACAGATCTGGGCTTTTTTCCGTGGGGCCGCATATTTGCGTACCTATCTTTCTGCTGGGAGCGCACTGCATGGCGCGCTTCCAGCACAAAGACCGCGGTGTCACTGAGAGCACCAGGTCTCGTTCTAACGATCGGGACCCGGGAATCCCGATTTCGGGTCACATGATCGCTGTGATAGCCTCTGATTGGCTATCATAGTGATAAATCACTGTACAGCCCGACCCCCTTGTTTTTTTTCTCTCTCTATGAATGGAGGAGAGAGATACATTGTATCTCTCTAACTCCTGGCAGAGAGAAAAAAATGTTTGTAAAAATAAAAATAAAAATAAATAAATATTAAAAAATAAAAGAAAAATAAAGAAAAAATACCTAGATCAAGGTTTGATCCAGCTCAGTGCCAGGGTAAGTGTTTGGGTCAAGGTCAGGGTCAAAAGGTCAAGGCCAAAGGTCAGGATTTAAAAAAAAATTTGGTATCAGTGTCAGTTAGTGTCAGTGTGTCTTAGGTAAAAAAAACAAAACAAAATGCGCACTATTGTTTCTGGCCTGTACTCTGGGTACAAACAACAAATAACATACACATAGATAGTATCGCTGCGATCGACAAGAGCTGGATAATTTATTTTGGGCTGTTCTTTGGTGGTAGGTTATGGTAGTAACAAGAAACACATAGCTAAATAAAAAAATATATTTTTTTTACTATTTTGGGCCAGTTTTCCTTTGATAATAAAAAAAATCAGGAGATATCCATTACAATTTACCACCAAATAAAAGCACAATTTGTCATGGAAAAAACATGGTATAATCCACCTGGATGTACAAAGTAGTTGTGATGGTATGGACGGTTTTACTAACACATGTCAACGTTGCAAAATTGTGCTTAGGCATTTAGATTTGTTTTACTCTTAGGTGTAAAGGGGTTAAGTATACAGTTAAAAAAAAAAGTAAGCAGTGCAATGTGTTGTAACCACACACTGGAGTGTGGACACACAACACATACTAGTACGTGTGTTATGGTGCACCTATTTAACACCTACAGTTGCAAGAAAAAGTATGTGAACCCCTTGGGATTACGTGGAGTTTTGCATGAATTGGGCATAAAATGTGCTCTGAACGTCATCTAAGCCACAACAATAGAAGAACACAGTCTGCTGAACATAATACTACACAAACATTAGATGTTGCCATGGTTTAATTGCACATAACATGTAAACATTCACAGTGCAGGGAGGAAAAAGTATGTGAGGCCCTAGCTTAATTACTTCTCCCAGAGCTAATTGGAGCCAGGAGTGAGCCAACCTTGATTCCAATCAGTGTGATGATATTGGATGTGTTGCTGACAGCTGTCCTGCCCTTAAAAAACACACACCTGTTTTGCGTTTACTGGTTTCAAGAAGCACTGTCTGATGTGAACCATGCCTCGCAGAAAAGAGCTCTCAGAAGACCTACGATCAAGAATTGTTGACTTGCATGAAGCTGGAAAGGGTTACAAAAGTATCTCCAAAAGCCTTGATGTTCATGTGTCCACAGTAAGACAGACTGTCTACAAATGGAGAAAGTTTAGCACTGTTGCTACTCTCCCTAGGCGGGGTCGTCCTGTAAAAATGACTGCAAGAGCACAGCGCAGAATGCTGCATGAGGTAAAGAAGAATCCCAGAGTGTCAGCTAAAGACCTACAGAAATCTCTGGCACATGCTAACATTTTTGTTGACACATCTACAATAAGGAAAACATTTACCAAGAATGGAGTACATGGGAGGACACCACGGAGGAAGCCATTGCTGTCCAAAAAGAATATTGCAGTACGTTTGAAGTTTGCAAAAGCGCACCTGGATGTTCCACAGCACTACTGGCAAAATATACTGTGGACAGATGAAACCAAGATTGAGTTGTTTGGGAAGAACACACAACACTATGTGTGAAGAAAAAAAGGCACAGCACACCAACATCAAAACCTCATCCCCACTGTAAAAGATGGCAGAGGGAGCATCATGGTTTGGGGCTGCTTTGCTGCCTCAGGGCCTGGACGGATTGTTGTCATTGATGGGAAAATGAATTCCAGAGTTTATCAAGACATTTTGCAGGAAAACGTACGACCATCTGTCCACCAACTGAAGCTCCGCAGAGGATGGGTGATGCAACAGGACAATGACCCAAAGCATACAAGTAATTCAACAAAACAATGGCTGCAACAGCACAGAATACGCCTTCTGGAGTGGCCCAGTCAGAGTCCTGATCTCAACCCAATTGAAATGCTGTGGCATGACCTTAAGAGAGCGATTCACACCAGACATCCCAAGAAAATTGCTACACTGAAACAGTTTTGTGAAGAGGAGTGGTCCAAAATTACTCCAGATCGTTGTGCAGGTCTGATCTGCAACTACAGGAAACGTTTGGTTGAGGTTATTGCTGCCAAAGGAGGGTCAACCAATTATTAAGTCCAAAGGTTCACATACAGTACTTTTTCCTCCCTGCACTGTGAATGTTTACATGTTATGTGCAAATAAACCATGGCAACATCTAATGTTTGTGTAGTATTATGTTCAGCAGACTGTGTTCTTCTATTGTTGTGACTTAGATGACATTCAGAGCACATTTTATGCCCAATTCATGCAAAACTCCACGTAATCCCAAGGGGTTCACATACTTTTTCTTGCAACTGTATTAAGCTGTCTAATTGTATTACAACAAAGGTGTCTGGAGTTAGGCTTTATTAAACCATAAAAACTGGAAGGACACATATCCCTACACACACACAAGTACAAATAACTCACAAAATACAAACAGCTCAGTTCCATAATAGTAACATAATAACTGCTTTTGCCTGGTTTCTCACCACTATCTGCAGATTCTGTTGGTCCAGATTCTCCTTCTGAATCAGAATAAAATGGTTTTTCCTCCCTCTCCTTTCGCTTTTCTCTGCTTGGGCACTTTGTCCATTCAGGCACCTGAAAAGTTTAAGATACAAAGCACAGAGAATAAGTCAATAATGAGATTAATACATTAAATATAACTGGTGATCAGCATACATACTGAGCGATCCAGCCATTCAGTGTCCAGACCGAATTTCTGGGTTGCAATAGGGCCAGTTCAGGGGAATTTAATTAGATTGCCAGACACTTTCAGAAGAGTTAATTGTACTATTCAGTCCTGTTATTCAATATATATTGGTATGGGGCTATGTTTATAGTATCTGCATGGTGCGAATATTGGCTGATAGTTATGTGCCCTTAAATGTTCCATGTTTTATCTCCAGATGCTTCACCGCCTAAATATATTTAATGTTCAGATTTACAGGATAGCTATTAGACAAACTATGTTGTACTTCATTTCAATTAAAGGATAAGTTCACCTTTTCTAACATGTTATATGTTACACCCATATTCAGGGTATAACGTGTAACATGTTAGTGTTGTAGCTGCCCCCCGGTCCCCCTGAAACTCGCTGTGACAGCAGACCAGGGAGGGACAGCCGCCCGCCCGGCCGCGTCACTAATTAACAACGGGGAAACACAACTAACACAATGTGAATGGGAAACAACTAATGACAGCCTTTGGGGCTGTCGGGTTGTAGTTCCCAATAAGCTACCAGGGCACCGTTGAGTGCTGAGGTGTTCATTGAGGCTTCCTGTAACTGACGTTTTGTATGAGGTATAAGCAGACAGCTTACACACAGTCTGCAAGAGCCCTGCATAGCACCCACGATCTGCTGATCATGGGTGCAATGATTTACAGGCTCTCAATAAAAAAAAAAATAATATATGCACATTTTTTTACCAGCAAAAAGATGTGCATTTATTATTTTTTTTTTAAGGTGAACGCATCACTCAACTCATGTGGGAAGTGGGATGGAACTATTGTTAAAGACAAAATTATGTGATCTGTTACTCTTTATATAAAATCTTTA
This sequence comes from Staurois parvus, assembly GCF_062004578.1. Classification (NCBI taxonomy): domain Eukaryota; kingdom Metazoa; phylum Chordata; class Amphibia; order Anura; family Ranidae; genus Staurois; species Staurois parvus. Next base: position 36,924 of record NW_028318880.1, read on the forward strand.
CTTAACACTTTTTACAGGGTGCATCCATGACACAGGATTCTCACAGCAAGAGGGATTCAGCAAAAGCTGTTTTCCTTCTCACTCTAAACTGAATCTCCATAAGCCCCCTATGAACTCAGAAGTTAGGGTGAGGAAGGGAAATGAGATTGAATCACTCAGGCCTATGTTTGAGCTTGAGCTACTGGGCTCTATAAACAGCAGACCTTTTTCAATATATCACTTAATCGATAAGTTCACCTTTCAGAGCATGTTACATGTTACACCTATAATTCAGGTGTAACATGCTCCATATTTGCCTCCCCTCCCTCGATAACCCTTTGCCTGTGAGTGGGCAAGGGATCTTCTCCCTTCACCTGCTGTCACATTTTGAAAATAGCGTGGATGTTTGGGGCTCTGCCCATACAGCCGCATTGTGCATACACAGTGATCTGTGAATTAGAGTACCAAAAGTACTGTCAGCCATTGCAGCCAAAGACTTGTAATTCTCAATGAACTGGTAGGGCATTGATGAGCACTCTCATAGTTCATTCACAAGCTCTGTAGCTTGTAAACTGTTATCCCGTATCAGTGGTATGGGCTGAAAGCTGCAGAACTTGTCTGCAGGAGCCTGACATTGCACTCCTGCTCCACTGATCATGGGTGCAATGCTTTGCAAGCTGCTAAGATAAAAAACAATAAATGCACATTTTTTTTCCCTGCAAAAATATGTGTATTAATAATTTTTTCCCAAAAGGTGAACTTAGCCTTTATAACATATAGCCTGGCTAGTATGAGAAAAGGAGCCTACAGCTCCACTAATATATTAATTAGTATTAATTAATAGTATTAATAAGTATTGAACACGTCACCATTTTTCTTAGTAAAGATATTAATAAAGGTGCTATTGACATGTGATTTTCACCACATGTCAGTAACAACCCATGCAAACCATACTTACAAAGTACCAAAACAAAAAAGTTCAGAAATTAAGTTATGTGTAATAAAATGGAATGACACAGGGAAAAAAGTATTGAATGCATGAAGAAAGGGAGGTTCAAAAAGGCATGGAAAGCCAAGACACCAGTTGAAATCTATCAGTAATTAGAAAACAATACTGCCCCTTGCCAGTGCAAATTAATATCAGCTGGTTCAGTCTCAACTGATGACCTATAAAAAGGTGTCACACATGAAACATCTCATGATGGGTAAAAGCAAGGAGCTCTCTCAAGACCTTTGCAACCATATTGTTGCAAAACATACTGATGGCTTTATTTACAGAAGGATTCTAAACTGAATGATCCAGTGAGCACTGTTGGGGCCATAATCTGGAAGTGGGAAGAACATAATTTCACCATAAACCGGCCACAAATAGGTACTCCTCGCAAGATTCCTTGCAGAGGAGTGAAAAGAATTATCAGAAGCGTTGTCCAAGAGCGAAGGACCACTTGTGGAGAGATTCAGAAAGACCTGGAATTAGCAGGTATAACAATACGCAATACACTCAACTGCCATGGCCTGTATGCATGCACTACACACAAGACTCCATTGCTAAAGAAAAAGCATGTTGAAGCTTGTTTAAAGTTTGCTGCACAACATTTAGACAAGCTCTTGAAATACTGGGAGATTATAGTCTGGTCAGGTGAGACCAAAATTGAACTCTTTGGATGCCATAATACACAACATGTTTGGAGGTAAAATGGCACTGCACATCACCCCAAAAACACCATACCAACAGTGAAGTTTGGAAGTGGGAACAACATGGTGTGGGGCTGTTTTTCAGCATACAGTACTGGCAAACTTCATGTCATTGAAGGAAGGAAGAATGGAAAAATGAACCAAGACATTTTTTATAAAAATCTGCTGCCATCTACCAGGATGATGAAGATGAAATGAGGGTGGACATTTCAGCAAAACAATGATCCCAAAAACAAAGCCAAGGAAACTCAGTTGGTTTCAACAAAAGAAAATAAAGCTGTTAGAATGGCCCAGCCAATCACCTGACTTGAATCCAATAGAAAATCTAAGGAAAGAACTAAAGATCTTGAGTTCATAGAGGAGGCCCACAGAACCTTCAACATCTGAAGACTATTTGTATGGAAGAATGGGCCAAAATCACACCTGAGCAATGCACATGACTAGTTTCTCTATACAGGAGGCATCTTGTAGCTGTCATTACCAACAAAGGATCTTGCATGAAATATGAAAAAAAATTTCAGTTAGCGTGTTCATTACTTTTTCCCTGTGTAATTCCATTTTATTACACATAACTTAATTTCTGAACTTATTTGTCGTGGTTTCTTTGTATGTATGGCTTGCATGGGTTGTTACCAACATGTGGTGAACATTTCAATAGCACCCTTAGAAATATACTTACTGAGAAAAATAGTGACGTGTTCAATACTGATTTTACCCGCTGTATATATATATATATATATATATATATTTCATATGGAATATTTTATATTTACTTGACTAAAAAAATTAACAATGTAATTGTTATCACTTTTGAACATACGTAAGTAAAGAAAATATTTACAAAACATTATATATTAAAGAAAAAGGATAGAGCTGGTTGCTGCAGGTAGCTAGTTAGGTAGTCGCTAGAGGGTAGAGCGCTGGTAAAAAGCATTACGCTCCAATCAGCAAACAGAACGTATGGCAACTTTTAGAGTGGATTTGACAACAATGCATTTACATGGAGGAAGCAAAAAGGGTAAGGAAGGTAAGTAAACAGCTTTCTGCTTTCAGGATTTTGTAACTGTAGCAGGACACACATTTACTAGGAGCCATTAGTTAGGTAAAGAGGTTGTCAGCAGGTACTAGAGAAGTTGTAGTAAGTGATTCACAGTATTAACACACCACTTATACTGCCAGACTGACTTGCATGCCTTACAAGTCTGGGTTCACATGGTATTTTGCACTCAATGTTTTGGCACTGATTGTTATATTTTGGGTATTTTGTTATGGTACTTGTGAACCCAGAAAAAAGAAAGGTAGTGATCTCAAAACAGAAAACACTGCAAACTGCAAACGTATTAGATATTCACACACGCAAGAGGTAACCTCTTTCCATTCCCCAAGGAGTCCGATGTGACTGTCTATGGGTCCACTGTCTTCCTCTTCCTGAGGACAAGGGGAGAATGTTGGTCGCTGGCATGTTTTTATGATTCACTAGCACTTATTTCTTCCCTATAAACTGCAGAGATGGAAAAGCTGAGCATAATCAGAACAGGAAGTATGATAGCAGTAGAAAATAAAGCCGTTGTGCATTAGCGTAGGCTGGGAAGGGTAAAGGTAAGCGCCTAATGGTAAACAAAGGAGAGCGCAGACAAGGAAGACATGTAGTCTTGCAGAGCAAGGGGAGTTCAGCTGGGCATAGCGGTGGGCAATCCCATATCCCTATATACTCATGTTATAGCACGCACAGCTTCCTTCACCTCCACGTTGCGCACAGATGGATCGGGAGCCTCCTCCGGCCAGTCTGGAAGTTCCTGATAGCCAACAGCTTTGGCATTGAGCAGGTGAGAGAGAGAGCCCAACTGAAAGTGATCCCGATCTGTGTGGGCAACAAAACAGCGGATAAGTGTCTTTTTTACAAATACGATATTTGCTGAATTTTTCCTATTATGTAATCAAATTCATTTGAGTAATAGGTCTCTTGTAGACATTATTACCTAAAAAGGAACTCAGCTCAAAAAGTGAAGATTTGCTATATTATAGAATATATTTTGAAATGGTAATTGTGCTTAAAAAGTACCCTGAAAAATGTACCTTGTGTCTAGAATTCCTCCCAAAAAATAGAAGTGCATTTCCTGATATGTGAATATGCCTAGGAACTCCCGTGCCTATATTCTCATAGCTGTATATCTACAGTGTGAGATCTAAGGCACTGCTGCCTCTGACTGCAAGTCTCGCGAGAGCTGGAGTGAGATTTGATAATGCCACTACTGTGATGCTTAGTCCTGGAAGCTATGATATGCACAAAGCCTGCTGCTATCAAGATGGCCACCTTCATGATAATGGGGAAAGATAAGCCGCAAGGTGACCACAGGCATGGCTAGTGACTAGTCCTTTGACCTCTGCCTGCCTTTTTTGGGCACAACTTTCAGAATTCAGTTCCTCTTTAAATATGAATGCCAAGTATGGATATTTCATATATCTGTACATAGTTACATTGCTCCAGCAGAGAAAGAGATTGAGGAATCTATATCTTCCATCCCTCTCTTTGTCTCAAAAGTGAGATAACAAGTGTCTGTTTAGATTCCTGATATTTCACCAAAGCCACCCCCAACAACGGCTGTGTTTGAACACTTGCTACATCCCCATAACGTAAGAAAGCCTGCCTCCACACAGCTTCAACAACATTAACCACTTCCCGTCCGGCCCATGTACATAAACGGCTGGATGGGAGCAGTGCAGAAGGGGGTTGCTGTTTATTAATGGCCCCTGCATTCACTGCCTGTGCGCGCTCCCTGGGAGCATGCGGCACCGCGATCCGGTGCCCGCTGTGTCCTCCGGACAGAGCGGAACACTGATCGCTGTATGGGACCTCTGTGTGAAGCCCCGATTCATGTGATCCCTGATTGGTCAATCAGGGATCACATGAATAGTAGTAAACAAGAAGTCACTTCCTGACATCATTGCTTACTACGTGTGAAATCTGTGAATGATCACAGAGGTCACATGGTACAAGGCTATTCACAACAGCCTTGTACCATGTGACAAGCTGTGACCAATCACAGCTCACACAGTATTTCTCAATGGCTGCAAGAATGTAGCCAGAGAGAAGGAGAAATGATTGCTTTTACAGCCTTTATGGGTGTAAAAGCAATCAGTGTAAAAAAGACAACTGGACACATTTTGGCCAAGATTTAAGAAGAAACATTTATTTGCAAAATTTTATAAGAAAAACACTTTTTTTTCAAAATGTTTGGACTTTTTCATTGATATAGCAAAAAAATAAAAATTCCAGTGGTGAATAAATACCACCAAAATAAAGTTTTATCTGTCTCAAAAAAATGCTAAAAAAGTCATATGGGTACAGTGTTGCATGTCCGCGCAATTGTCATTCAAAGTGTGATAGCGCTGAAAGGTGAAAATTGGCCTGGACAGGAAGGGGGTGAAAGTGTCCGGACCACTGGCATGGACTTTCACTGTATTTTTCATTTAAACACAAGAGACTCTTGCTTGCAATGTTGAAATGTGTCCTGTGCCCTTCACTTAAGACAGAGACACAACAGAACTAGGTATTCTCTCTCCCCCTCCCGTCTTGAGGTTTTAGTTTTGCAACTGTTAGGCATAGTCTATGACATATGAAATGTGACATCATTCTATTTGCTAATTTTTAATAACATCTCATACCACCCCCACTGTATAAAATAGAAACCACAGTGATTGTGCTCTGTGAATCTGTTCCTGCAATTGCAGTGTTAAACTTTTATTTTCAGTGTTTCTGCCAGAAATCTTCCATAACACTGATTTACACTGTTCAGGTTACAGCCCCATGTGAATGAGTCCTAAGACCTCATTCACACACAGAGCTCAATTCAACGCAGTTTACCTTGTAGATTTAGCAGGACGTTTGTAAGTTATGTTGTGTTTGTGTCCTCTAATATTGATTTTAGTGTATTTCTAGCGAAAAGATTGTTTCAATATTTTATTGGGGGGGGGGAGGGGGGGTTGTCAGGTAGGCTGTAAGGGGCCCGTGATTTCTAACAGCTGCTTTGGTGACATCTGTAAAAGAGAGGACATAAGACACTCCCTCCCTTTGCAAAGATTTTCTCTCACTCCAACTTGTATCTTTAGCACAGGAAGTGACAGGATATCTTTCAAACGCGACACAAACAGCAAAAAAAACTGCAAGTGGTTGTACACCTTCCCTACTCTTTTCAAATCTACAAAGATTTTGGCTTTGTATATCCTTTAAAAATGCTTTGCACTGGCCTCATGTATACTCCTATACATCTGCATTCAGACTGGAAGAGGAATTGGCAACAATGATAGCCAATCAGGCTTTACTACACTGACTTTGTTTCTGTACACTCAGATCTGAGTTTTGTACAGCTCTGCCACACAGTACAGCCATGCCTGGCAGACTAGGGGATCTGATTTTTTCTGCTGCAGCAATGCTTAAAGACTATGACTGGACAGTGAAAGGAGTAGTAGCAGACTGATGAGCCTACCTCTCTGTCATTCTGCTCTCTACTATCAGCATGTTCCTTGTTAATCCAGGAGCACTACAGCACAGATGATTGACTACTTGTGCTGCTTCTCTGTCTTCCAGTCTGAGCTCATCTGTACCAGGGCTCACAAGAGGCTGATGCAAGGGCAATTCAGGTACTTACACCACCTGCATTTCAAAATACATTTAATGCTGTATTAATGAGTAGAGAGCTGCATTATTTGTATAATTTCTATTTGCCTGAATGTCAGCGTAAAGCTGACCTGAATAGAGAGCTGCATTATTTCTATCTTTTCTATTTGCCTGAAGTTTAACGTGAAGCTGACCTATTGCTTTGCCCTAAACTGGGAGTGTAAAGTGCTTTTATAGTAGTTTGGAATATAAACAACAGAATTACCTTTAAACGGAGACTCTAGTATAGGTGCAGGCTTTTGTGCCAAGAACAGTTTTTTAGCATGTTTACTAAGTGCTCCACCTTTATCCGTAGGGACAATCAGCTGTCGAATGAATCTTGTTCGATCTCTGATGTCGTAATTTTGGTCATACTTGGCAAGGTTCAGAACATACTGAGTGAGGAGCTTTGTCTAAAGACAGAGGGGGAATTGCATTACAGTTCTGATAAACAGGAAAGAAAAAAGGAAATTATCAATAAAAGAGAAAAAAAAATAAAATATATGCACTGTGTTTTATGATTATTTTCTCAGACTTACAGGAAAGGATCTGTTTGTTTGTTTGTTTGTTTGTTTGTTTGTCTAAGAAACAAGAACAGGTTACTTTTGAATGTTTGAGTAGACGTCTCAAACAAATACCTTGGTAGCAATTACACAAGCTGTCTTCTACAACAGTGAGAACTTAGATACTGTTGTTGTATGCTGGTCCTCAGGCTAAAGTGGTTATACCAAGACTATGGTTACAGCTACAACCATCATCCTGGTATTTTTTATTTCTGTTATTTCCCTTTAAAGTGAAAGTGATCCATGAGGCTATACAGCCATTCGATCACTTTTACAAGCAGCAGAAGGGGGTAACCACCCCTATCCAACCTCCTGGACCCGCCGCCTTTATTGGGCTTTCTTGATCATGGAGCCCGGTAACAATATGACTGGTTCGGTCGCATTCCCTAGGAAGAGTGGAAGTAACTTCCCACCCCTCTTCTGTGCTGTAAGAAATTAGAAGCGATGAGTATTTAGTCACTTTCGGTTCGGTTTGTTTGTTTACAAGCCAATACCGGCTTGTACAGTATCTGATTAAACTGAACTCAGCTTAAAGCAGCGTTCCAGTTGAATAAAAAAAATGAAGGTCAGCAGCTACAAAAATTGTAGCTGCTGACTTTTAAAATAGAGACACTTACCTGTCCCTCGATCCAGCGGTGTCCTCACCACGGCTGGTTTCACGGCTATCTTCTTTCCCCGATGTCGGCATCTTCAGTGTGGGCATCCGGCTGTGACAGCTTGGGGCTTCACAGCTGGGTGCCCACTGTGCATGCACGAGTAGCACTGCGCTTTGTGAATGGTCCCATAGTCTTCTGGGACCTGTCATATGTCCCAGAAAACCACGAAGAGGGAGGGGGGAGGACAACGTCCGCTTCCGATCGCAGCAGAAGTGATAGTGGGTACCTGTCAAATTTGGGTACCCACTCCCCCCGCGCTCCCCAAAGGTGCCAATCCTTAAAGGGGAGCGGGATAAAAAGGCTTAAGACGGAACTTCCCCTTTTGGGTGGAGAAGAACATATGATATTCATTTTTTTTAGGTGCCGCATAGCCAACATAAAGAGTCAAATGTCCTTAATCTGTAAGGACAGAGCAGATGTAAAACTGATTGGTTACTGTGGAGCAATACAAAACAGTTTTTACTCAGCGCAAATGAAAAGGAAACCAATCACTGCTATCTGCACACTAATCGTCTGCAGAGCAGGCCTTTATTTCCAGTACCTAATTCCAATATACACACAACTGTTATAAGAATGCAGCCATGAGAATGCTGATTTTAAAGAAAGAGTGTAATGTCACATAAATTAAGGAAGGGATCACTATATGTACTGTATGTACAGCAGACATTTTCCTATTCCCCCTTTTGCAGCATCTCTTGCATCACTACACTTTTTAACTCAACTCCACACCAACGACAGTGCCATTCACTCTGGCCTTGACACCAAAACATTTCTTCTATTATTAGCACAAAAATAGCCTCACAGGGATATACAGAACAATTGTTACTAAAACAACTTAGGCCAGATGTGAAAAAAGTAAAGAGAACATCTGGAGGGGAAACTGTGATTGCAGAGAGGAGAGAGACAAGCTGTAAGAGGGGGAGCAATTCTGTCTGCAAAAGACACCTAGGGGGCCGAACAGTCTCTGGCCAGAATGCCTTGTAGACCTACATCAGGTAATATGACCTATTGTATGGTGTCTGCGTTTACTGGTAAAAAATAGACCCTGTATTATAGAATAATTTTATCATCCACATTATAAAATTTAATTTTTTAAAGAGGATTACTGATCATATAACTACTGAAAGTACTGCCTTTTATCTTGGAAATTCAACTTTGTGCACTGTTGCAACATTTCTCCATGAACCTTAATGGCATCTACAGTGGGGCAAAAAAGTATTTAGTCAGCCACCAACTGTGCAAGTTCTCCCACTTAAAAAGATGAGAGAGGCCTGTAATTGGCATCATAGGTAGACCTCAACTATGTGAGACAAAATGAGAAAGAAAAAAACAGACAATACCATTGGCTGATTTGGAAAGAATTTATTTGCAAATTATGGTGGAAAATAAGTATTTGGTCACCTACAAACAAGCAAGATTTCTGGCTCTCACAGACCTGTATCTTCTTCTTTAAGAGGCTCATCTGTCCTGCACTCATTACCTGTATCAATGGCACCTGTTTGAACTTGTTATCAGTATAAAAGACACCTGTCCACAACCTCAAACAGTCACACTCCAAACTCCACTATGGTGAAGACCACAGAGCTGTCGGAGGACACCAGAAACAAAATTGTAGACCTGCACCAGGCTGGGAAGACTGAATCTGCAATAGGCAAGCAGCTTGGTGTGAAAAAATCAACTGTAGGAGCAATAATTAGAAAATGGAAGACATACAAGACCACAGATAATCTCCATCGATCTGGGGCTCCACGCAAGATCTCACCCCGTGGGGTCAAAATGATCACAAGAACGGTGAGCAAAAATCCCAGGACCACACGGGGGGGAACTAGTGAATGACCTGCAGAGAGCTGGGACCAACGTAACAAAGGCTACCATCAGTAACACACTACACCACCAGGGACACAGATCCTGCAGTGCCAGACGTGTCCCCCTGCTTAAGCCAGTACATGTCGGGCCCGTCTGAAGTTTGCTAGAGAGCATTTGGATGATCCAGAAGAGGATTGGGAGAATGTCATATGGTTAGATGAAACCAAAATAGAACTGTTTGGCAGAAACACAACTCGTCGTGTTTGGAGGAGAGAGAATGCTGAGTTGCATCGAAAGAACACCATACCTACTGTAAAGCATGGGGGTGGCAACATCATGCTTTGGGGCTGTTTCTCCGCAAAGGGACCAGGACGACTGATCCATGTACAGGACAGAATGAATGGGGCCATGTATCGTGAGATTTTGAGTGCAAACCTCCTTCCATTAGCAAGGGCATTGAAGATGAAACGTGGCTGGGTCTTCCAACATGACAATTATCCCAAACATACCGCCCGGGCAACAAAGGAGTGGCTTCGTAAGAAGCATTTCAAGGTCCTGGAGTGGCCTAGCCAGTCTCCAGATCTCAACCCCATAGAAAACCTTTGGAGGGAGTTGAAAGTCCGTGTTGCCCAACAACAGCCCCAAAACATCACGGCTCTAGAGGAGATCTGCATGGAGGAATGGGCCAACATACCAGCAACAGTGTGTGCCAACCTTGTGAAGACTTACAGGAAACGTTTGACCTCTGTCATTGCCAACAAAGGATATATAACAAAGGATTGAGATGAACTTTTGATATTGACCAAATGCTTATTTCCACCATAATTTGCAAATAAATTCTTTCCAAATCAGCCAATGTGATTGTCTGGATTTTTTTTCTCATTTTGTCTCTCATAGTTGAGGTCTACCTATGATGCCAATTACAGGCCTCTCTCATCTTTTTAAGTGGGAGAACTTGCACAATTGGTGGCTGACTAAATACTTTTTTGCCCCACTGTATATAAGTATCCATCCCTTCTGATCTTTTATTTTACCATTGCTCTAGTATGCTAATCCTTAACCTTTTTAATGACCAGAGTTTTTTGAAGCTTGGTTGCCTGGACAAAGCTTAACAGTGTTGGTATTTGTCAGTTAACTTGACAATAACTGCATGAATTAGTTTTTTCTGATTGACAAGGGGTCTGAGAACTAGGAACACACACAGTTACACATTCCCTGTTCTCTGCCGCAAGGTTATTAATGTTCATACAGCAAAGGACATTTTACATTTGGACTTATAAAGTTGTATTGTAGTAAAACAGGTTAAAATATATTGATATGATAATAAGGGCTTATAAATAACACATTAAGGGGTCTATTCATAAAACATTCCTTGGCTGAATGTCAGAAGCATTGGGGCAAGCTGAACTAAATGTTCCCTTATTTTTTCGAATAGATTAGTTCCTGTATCTAGTGGCCAAAATGCAGTATATTTTCTCATTCAGGTATTTCGGGAAACTATGAAAGAAAAAAAAAATAAAACTGAAGTGCTAGCCTGTGTACTTATGGCGTGAGAAGGGAGATCCGTACAAACTGGAGATAAACCATAAATAGATAAATAGTCCAGAGTCATGGAATCCTTGTCTCAGGGGAAAGGGAGGGGGGGGGGGGGGGTGAGGATGCACAGAGAGGAGCTGTAGTGGCGCTTAAAATTGGCATCAACCATACACTGGACATGGCATCTGCACAACCATCTTGGGAATCCAGCCAGGACAGGGAAAAAAAACAGCAGAGCACAGGGATATGTCAGTATAAAATATAACTTTAATACAAATAGGACTGCATCCACTTACACGTGAAATAAGAGGCATCCAGTCTGATAGCAAAGCATCACACCATCACGCCAGCCCATAGGACTGAACCACAACGCCAGTGGGGTGGAAAGGAATGAGCCAGGATCCACACACTGCCCAATAGTATATAAACAGCTGGGACCAGAGGATGACAGGCAGCTGGCAGGAGCAGAGAGTACAAGCCAGAACCGCTGCACAGGAGAGGCAGGGCTATTACAGACACAGCCAACACATTCCTCTGTGAAAAAGGGGTGGGGTGGGGGGTGTGACATGGGGGGTGTCAGTGGGCGGGCAGGCAACGCATTTCCGTGCTGGTATGCCCCTTTCTCAATTCTCCTTTCAGAAAACTATATTGCCTTTTTGCCACTAGATGGAACTGATACAGAAATGAATCTATTACAAAACATACAAAAGTTTTATAAATAGACCCCCCATTGTTCTAATGTAATAGAAATTCCCTGTTAACTTTAAAACTATTGATAATAATCATCAGCAATGTACCTGCTTGGAGTTTGTCAGATACAGCTTTGCAGCCAAGTTGATAATCTGGAGTTTCACAATATCTTCCTCATTAGTGAAAGTTTTTGCCATCTTCCTTAGCACATCAGGAGCAATTTTAGGGACATGTTCACAGTACTCCCCAATGAGCCACAGGATACTGGCTCGTGCCATAGCCACCTAAAAACAAACAAAATCAGAGGATAACCCAGTGGAGAACAAGTGATCGGGGGGGCATAAATTAAGACTTGTACAAGTAACTACAGGAAAGATCGCTATAAAATTCACCATCAAAGAGTAAGTACCCCAAAACAGCAGCCACTTGACTTGTTGTTATGGGTGTTGTCACCACATGCACACTGACAATATGTTAGAGTAGAAAGCAACTTTTTCTTAGCTAAAACGAGTAAAATAGTTGGGTACATTGTGGTTGAGGGACACAGTATGGGGGCCTAAGGCCTCATGCACACTGTGAAGCTCAAAAATGTTTTTCCCCTACAGGAGTTTTCAGCATCAAAAACACAGTAAAAATCCACTAAAATTTTTGCATGCACATTCATGCGAGTTCCCGCGTCCGGCATTAATGTAATCAGCAGAAGGAATGAAACAAGAGCGCACTGGCCTAGCGCATTATCCCAGATAACTGTTTATTAAAACGTAGATAAAATATTATACTCACAAACAAGTGGTGACAGATCACATATAGATAGAAAGTCACAAGATGCATTAATCCAGAGCCAAAGACCCTGATGTCAATGAAGTGCCATCTATGGGCCAAATTGGGCTGATGCAATTTGAGGGTAATGCTCTTCCTCAGAGCCCCATTAATGTATTCAGCTTACCAGAATTTTGGCCATTAGACTGCACGCAGGTACCTAGCGCTAAAGAGCTTTTTTCACTTTTGAGAGTTTTTATGCTCATAAGCTCCTCTCCTGAACGCACAATTGAGCTGCCACTAAACTCCTGAAAATGCCTATACTGTGCATGCACACATAGCCTTACATGGAGGGGGGGTAACAGGCAGAGAAAAATAAAAGCTCAAAACAGCTCAAACTCCTGTAGGAGCAGCTGTTTGACCTGAAGTGTGTATGAGGCCTTAATGTGTGGAAGAGGAACCTGTAGAGCTTAATTTATTTGTAAATCCAGTCGTTACCATTTCATATAAACATTAACATTTTAATGGATTTCCAAAGTCATTTTTACATTTTTAAATCCACTATCTGTTCCGTGTTTAACTGCTCATACCACAGAAACACACTCCAGATGCATTCTGGATTAATTTTTGCTTACAGTTCACAAAACACTCCATTCCACTGCATTTTAAAGGAACGCACTGGAATTGACTGCACTGGAGTGAACTAGGGCCATTGTAATACATGGAAAACACTGAATTTTTGATGCAGAAAAAAAAAACCACTGGACTGCATCTGGTATGAACCAGCCCTAAAAATCAGTAAATCCACATAGCATTACATAGAATTAGTGAGAAGTAATAGAATTAATGCACGCGTATTTTTCCAATTCTGAGTGTTTTAAAACAGGGACCATAGTAACAGATTACAAGTGAAGACTGCACACACATTCCTGACAGAGTTGGAAGAAATAATAAGCTGACTTTCCATGTCTACTCTGTGGATCTTACATACCTGAATATTATCTGTAAGCTTGGCCATGTGTTTGATAATCTCACTATGCTGTGCAGGCTGCATCTGTAGCAGTTTCTTGATAACCACGACTGATTCTGCTACCACCAGCTCTGCAATGGAAATAAAACAAGACCAAACAGCAAAAAATGTAAAAACTAAACCAGATGGTTGATTGGCTAAAGTAATTTTTACACAGACCTTTTCTCCTTTTAATATCTTATCAGGGTTATTATCAGTAACATGTACTCTACACCCTATGGTGCTTTGACTACAGGCAGTAAAATATTCTCTCTGGGACCTCCATCTATGATCTGGGAGTTGGCATTTACAGATTATAAAAAAGTTTTAGTAATGAATTGAGTAAGATATAAGTAAAGTGATATAAACATTACAATGATACTTAAAGGTTACAAGCTTAGTCAATCTTTCCAGGAAGAAAATGTACCAGGAAAATTTTACTCTTATACATTTGTGCTGGAAATTCATGATTTAAAACACCTAATGTGAGACTTAATAATATCACTATTTCAAAAATTAATCCGTACACATCTACTACTAATGGCCCTGTAATCTATTTTTTTTCAATATATAGTTTAATACAGTTCTCTGCCTCCTGGTAACATCCTCTGTGAGCTTCAGAACCTCTCCTTTTTCCCTTCACTTCCTTTAGTCTGGAGCGAGCAGTGTACATTAGTTGCATTCATGCATACTGCTCTATTGACACTAAAAAATCCCATAGTCCATCTCAGAAGTGAGCAAGAGAAGCTGAATGTGCTCTTACATCGGGTAAAGTAAGAATTGAACACGTCACCATTTTTCTTTGTAAATATATTTCTAAAGGTGCTATTGACATGACAATTTCACCACATGTCGGTAACAACCCATGCAATTCATACATACAAAGAAAGCACAACAAAAATTTCCATTTACTTATTAATTATTCAACTTTCCAAGTGCACTATATCCTTCAACTCCTATTTACATCTGTGACCACCCTGTGTTTTCCATCCACTAATTTCCACTTGCTTTAATCCCTCAACTACTAATGCACTGCCCTCAGTATTATTATTATTATTATTATTATTATTATTATTATTAATAATAAAAAAACAAACAAACAAAAAAAAAAACCCTTATGTGCTTGGCCCTAACAACCTGTCCCTAACTAATTGTACAGGATTTAATTCAGGTATGTCAAGCCAGTTACAACAGTTTTGTAAATTTATCTGGGCAACCCATGTTGATAAACCAGCTGTGGAGATCCATTTCTGCGCTATCAATTGTCTTGCCATAAATAGCAGACGAAGGATCGCCATCAAAGTCTGGGGTGTATATACTTCTGTATCCAGCCACCCCCATACACATATCTTGGGTTCCATCGTAATGTTATCTCTGAACACCTCATTAATAATGTCCAATACACAAGCCCAGTATCTAACCAACTTAGGACATCTCCACATCTTATGTACCAGCGTCCCAATATCCCTCTCACATCATGGACATAGAGGAGTGTCCCTCTTATGCCACTTAAAAAGTTTCTGGGGGGTATAATATGTCCGATGCATAATGAATAATTGGTTAAGTCTCTGAGACGCAGAAAGGGATACCTGTTCCACATTATAAAGAATATCAGACCACTTCTCATCATTCAGGGGGCCGACATCCATTTGCCAATATGATCTACACCTCAGAGAATTTGATTTTGACCTACTTTGTAACAGTGCATTATAAAGCCTTGTTATCTGTCCCCTCTTAGATGTCGCTGCTAGACTTTGGTTAATAATTGTAGGTGTTACATAGACCCAAGGCATCTGTCTAAACTGGTTTTGGATAGCATGCCTAAGTTGCAAATATTGAAAAAAACTTTTGGTAGGCAGACCAAAATTCTCCTGCAAAGTCTGAAAATCTTTCAGATGTTGACCCTGATATAGCTGTTGGATATACAGGCCTCTTTCAGACCACTGATTAAATCCCTGCAGTTTTAATAGCTCCATAAAATTTCTGAAAGTAAAAATTGCAATCAGTATAGCCCTTGAACTGACAATGGTCCTAATCCTATTCCAAATCTTATATATCATGACTAGAGTAGGGAATTGCCTAACTAAGCTAAATTCACCCGCCTCTAAACAATCTTCTAATTTTTCACCTAAGAATAACGTAGACAGTATTTTCCTAACTGGGTCAATACTCACATCTTCCTCCCAACCGTTAAATGTTGGAGCTGCGCTGACAGAAAGTATAGGAATGGATTTGGAACGGCCAGGCCACCAATCTCCTTAGCCTTTTGCAATGTTTCTAATTGTATACGTGAGCTACACTTTTGTCAGATAAGCATACGGAGTATAGTGTCCAGCCGTTATAAAACTTAGGGAGCCACACTGGAGCATTATGTAAAGCATATAATAATTGCGGCATCCATATCATTTTAATTAGGTTTATCCTCCCTACTATTGAAAGCGGTAGTTTGTACCAGCTTATAGCTTTCTGTTTAAATGTAATTAACAGTGGGTTAATATTTACATATGCATACCTAGAGATATCCTGATGTATAACTATTTCTAGATATACAAATGTTTCTACCACGTTTACCTGAGAAGCAATTGGTGACAAGAGGTCTCTGAGAGAGTCATCCGGCAGGAGAACAGACTTGTTCCAATTATAGTCAACCCGAGTAGGACCCAAAAGTATTAATAGAAGACATCAAACCTTCTATGGATGTAGATTTATCTCCCACAAATAATAATGCATCATCTGCATACAATGCCAATTTCTCCTCCGTATCACCTTTCCGGAATCACACTATCTGAGAATCACTCCAAATAGCCGCCACCAGTGGCTCCAGTACCAGAGCAAACAGTAAAGGAGACAGCGGGCATCCCTGCCTAACAGACTGATTTTACTGTTGTGTGTTTAGTAACACTTTAAGCTTTTTAAACTAATGTGTACTGCTTAGCCAGGGTAGTTTCAGCCTACATTGTGCATGTGGGCACATTATATCATCATAATTATTATTCAAGGCTTTGCAAAGGTTGGTCACAAACACAAATGTAGGTTTTTTTTCTTTATACCATCTGCAAGAGATGTGTACTACTCTATGGCTTTTCCTTTAAATGTTCCAAACCTCTAGCTCAATAGTGTAATATTGAGGCCAGCCATATACTACAGCAGAGGTATTGAATTAATATTTAAGGTCCAGCGAGTAAAGTTTTCTTCCAGCAGAGATCTAAATCTCCATGTTTGTGCTATGGCTCAAATGCTGTACATGAAAGAAGATCCTACAGAATCCAGTACTTCTCAGATTGTCAAGTGCTTGGTCCTCTGCTGCAAGCTGTACTGCCTACTTCCAGCTCCTACCTAAATCTATAGCAACTGATCAGAATTCACCCAGCTACAGTCAGACCAGACCGGACAAGATGGACTATAATTGGTTGCCTTGGATTGCTGCACTTAAGAATAAGGCAGGCCATAGATTTTGTGGTACTCTTTCCTGCAACTATGGGTTGCAGGAAAGAAAATCGCTTGATTTCCCCATCAACACAGTGATGAAGGGGGAATCCCTCCCATAGAGCTATTGTGTTGTGCTATAGCTGCTGGCAATAATTGCATGCTAAAAATCCAACATGCTGGTTGTACTCAAGTCGATCGATGGATCGACTTGGGTAAAATCAGCCTGCCCATAAATAGATCGAATCTTGGCACATCTCTGCTGAACTGGGCGAGATTTGATCCATCTAAAGGGCCGGCTTAAGAACTTTTACTGAACAATAACAACTTATCATTTGGAACAAAAACATACTTCTTAAAGGTAATCAGTGTAATTTCCCTTATATCTTACCATCTCGGTTTGACAAAAGTTGAACAAGTCCATTGAGGCAAGTGTCTCGAACTTTACCAATATTAGTGGCACATCGACCAATAGCCTGTATCGTTGCAGCCACAAAATCTTTGTCCATACTGCGGATGTATGTCTGCAAGTTTAAAAGGGTGAAAAAAATCAACATATATGAGTATCAGAGCTAGTTACAGAACTGCAACTCGTTACCTGCTACGGCGATGTGTACATGTTTATGTTAGGGAACCTCTAAAATGACCTTCAGCACAAGTTCAACCTGCTATACAGACAGGGTGTCCCACAGGCCTCTATAATTCTCCCAACAAATGTTCCTTCATGGAAATTACATACCTTGTTTGTTCACTTTGTCACTTTAGAGCCATGCTTCGTTGCACACTTGCACCGATCTTGTTACTTGTTCAGTTTGGCTTTTGGCTCCGTGTTCTACCTTGACAGCTCACACTAAAACCGCACTTGGAAGAAACTTATCTGTGATAACAGACCTCTACTTCAATCCTGTATCCTTGGGTCTTATACCATAGAATGCCTTGCTTTCCACAAGATGTGACTGATACCTCCAATGTGGGAGGTATTCTTAAGAGTGACATTTTTCTTCTTGTATGGTGGCCAACCACAGCAGAAACGTATTGTGAAATGTTGAAATATCAGAGCCATTAACAACCCCAACAAAGTTAGGCAATGTTTATCAACAACAATTCTCTCTGTCTGTGATTTGTCTACAAGAAACCCATCTAAACATTGACACAATCGACAAAATATGAGACCTAATTTCACTTAATACATTTCCTCACAAACTTTACTTTTTGGTAGCTGGGAACAAGCAAAACCGACAATGTCTTATGTATACTTGCAAATAATTACATACCTCCCCCTTATTCTAGAGAAGTTTTGAAGTGGCTAGAACAATATATGGCAGACAGTAGTGTTTGTAGAGAGAACTGCCGAAAGGATCGCCAAAACTTGCTTTTCATAAACATTCCTCTCTTTGGGGTCAATTCAATAAAGGATTTTGCATGCAGATATAAAGGTCACAAGACCCATTTTTCAGAAATATTGCATGAGATAATAAGAGTCAATTCATCAAAGTAAAATAATTAATGTGAGGTAGATACCACACATTTGTTAAAAATGTGAGGTAAATACCTAAAAAGAAAAAAAAAAGATAAATCATTAAAGTTAATTCACTAAAGAGCACACACATTCGTTATTATCACCTGCCAGTAGGCAGTTGGTATTTTAGCAATGTACGAAATAAAAATGAGAGGAACTCTGCACTGGCCAGTAAGTTAAAAGTATACAATGTTCAGTTGTGCTGAAAAGTTTGCATACCTTGACAGAAATCGTGAGATTTTGGCATTGATATTGAAAATATGACTGATCCTTCCGAAAAGCTGTCTAATATTTAAGGCCATTTATTATCACATAGTTGTTCTGCTCCTTTTTAAATCATAATTATAACAGAAATCACCCAAAGGGCCCTGATCAAAAGTTTACATACCCTGGAATGTTTGGCCTTGGTACAGACACACAAGGTTACACACAGGTTAAAATGCCAATTAGAGGTTAATGTCCCACATCTGTGGCTTTTTCAATTGCAATTAGTGTCAGTGTATAAATAGTCAAAGAGTTTGTTAGCTCTCACGTGGATGCAGAGCAGGCTAGATACTGAGCCATGAGGAGCAGAAAAGAACTGTCAAAAGACTTGCGTAACAAGATAATGGAACTTTCTAAAGATGGAAAAGGATATGAAAAAATATCCAAAGCCTTGAATATGCCAATCAGTACTGTGCAATCACTTATTAGGAAGTGGAAAATTTGGGGATCTCTTGATACCAGGCCAAGGTCAATGTAGCGGAGGGCAGAAATAATACTTTATTTTACTTTGTGTTGTTCACGTACTATGTGATAATAAATGACTTCATATTACCACTATCCTTAAACAAAAGACAGTTTTTTGGCATGATCAGTCATATTTTCAATATCAATGCCAACATTTCATGATTTCTGCCAGGGTATGCAAACTTTTGAACACAACTGTATTAGTGTGGAAATGTTCTGCCCTGAGCTCAGGAATGAAAATAAATTGTAACATTTCACCAAAGGAAGACAGTTCTGTGAATAAAAGCACACTAGAATGTTTTCATAGTTTCATTTCATTTCTGTGTGCATTTATTTACAGAACTATCTTCCTCTGGTGCAGTGTTAGCATGTTAAAAAAAAAGCTAAAAATAACGCTAAATTTAAGTGACAAATATCGCAAAACAAATATTTAATGCATTTGGTAAATAATGCATTTTTTTGTGAATTGACTACTTTTGAGATAAACACCTCATTAATTTTTTTTTATTCTTTATTTTAAGTTTTTTAAACATACAAGAAATTGGGGTTAAAAAAAAAAACAAAAAAAACAATAAGCCAATCTTCTTGGCATACATAAAGAAAAATAAGGTACATAGTGGAGTAATAATATATCAAACATATTGAGTAATATCTCAACATGTGCATCAGGACATAACAGTCAACAGAATGGGGAGAGAGGCCTCCCCAACAATCGACCTAGGTGTCTAAGGTGTATGTTACAAAGGGGTTTTCAACATAAAACAAGGTGGCCTCTCATGCCGATGGACTATCGGAGACAAGACAGAAAAAAAAAGGGAGGGCGAGGAGGAGGAGGGAAAAAAAAAAGGATCCAGTTAAAATGGTGGGTCTGGGGTGCTGAGATCCACCAGATGTCCCTCCAGTTTACTAAAACTAAAGAGTGCAAAATAATCTGGTGCAGTTCTGCATAGAAACCAATCAGCTTCCAGGTTTTGTCAAAGCTTAAAGTGGTTGTAAAGGCTGAAGGTTTTTTACCTTCAAGCATTCTATGCCTGAAGGTAAAAAACCTTCTGTGTGCAGCAGTGCCCTCAGCCCCCTCAGTACTTACCTGAGCCTCACCACGATCCAGCGATATGAATGACAGCCTCGTCTGCCCCGGGTCTCTGCCTCCTCATTGGCTGAGACAGCAAGCGGGAGCTATTGGCTCCCACTGCTGTCAATCACAGCCAGTCAGCCAATGAAGAGAGGGGAGGGGGGAGGCAAGCCACGGCTCCGTGTGTGACTGGACACACGGAGCAGTGGGTGCCCCCATAGCAAGCTGCTTGCTGTGGGGGCACCCGACAGACAGCAAGAGCCAGGAGAGCCTGCGGGGGAAAGGAAGATCCAGGCTGCTCTGTGAAAAGGCAATACACACAGTAGGTAAGTATAGACATGTTTGTTATTTTATAAAAAAAACCTTTAGAATCGCTTTAATTGAACAAGCTGAAGTTAGAAGCTGATTAGCAGCAGATTCTGAGTGCACCAGTTTTAGTAAATCCCCCCAATTGTCAATTCTTACTATGCCCTGATAGTATTATCTAATCATTTCTCTCTCGTTGTTCAATATTTATATATTTTTTAACTGGGGATAATTTGCAGCCTTATTAAAAACAGTAGATTTTCCTACCTTGGGTGTTACGGTCCACCTTACAGGAACATTGATGAGCTAGTAGAGGACTTTTAGGCTGATGAACAAGTTCAGCTCATCTAATCGTTTAATACTGAATTCACTATCTGTACTACACCTATTACATAGAGATGAAATATAAATGCTGATCATTCAAATTACATAAAAAGTGTCCAGACCCATGAGTCCCACATTTAGCACATCTGTTGATCCTCCAGATTGTACAGAAGAAATAGGAGAATGTTACACAATGGCCACATACACAGACGGATGTTGTGGTATGTCTGGATTTTGGAAATCAAACATTTTAAGAAAGACCAGGGTAGCTACAGAACTAGGTATGGAATCTGTGTAGGGTAGGTTTCATTTGGTCGCATACAACAGTATATGGTTATGTGAACCCTACTGGATCATATCACTTTTTTCATATCACAGAGCTCTGACTATACACATAGGCTAAACACATTGTTTTTTTAAGATATTTGCCAAGAAAAACTAAAATGTGTTCAGATAGCTTAAGGCTACATGCACACTAAGCTCCCTTGGGTACCACGCTCTCCTGACAGCTGAAAAACACTAAACGGGGAAAAACGCATATACATGTGGTAACGCGTTTAACGCTTGGGCATTTATTCATTCATTGTCCAGAGTACTTGACAATTAATTGAATAAATGCCCAAGTGCTAAACGCGTTTTGCGTTTTTTGGCCAAAACTTTCCTCTCCTGAATGTGATTCTTCTGTTCAGGAGAGGGACATTTAACTGCCCCAAAACTTGCTGCTGCTAAACTCTAATAAAAGCCTAGGTGTGCATGTATACCTAGGTTTTTATTGAGTCGAGCTCAGGGGCTTTGGCAAAAATACGCCAAAAGCTATTAAACTCTTGTTTAGGAGCAGCAGTGTACATGAGACCATAGTATGTTTTGTTTATTATTTAGTAACGTTGCATTTTTTGGTCAAACAGAGATGACAATATTTGTTAATTAGTCAGGCTAAGAACAGTGTTTAATGTGCAGTAACCTTCCAAAACAATTAGAAAGGATCCTACACAAATCTGAATGGAGCAAAGTGATTGGTAAGCAGACTGGTTGCTATGGATTATAGCATTTTCCCCATCACCTTTGCGGTTTGTACTCCTTTACACCGGGTGCAGTCAGAAAGCTGTATGCTGTAGTTGATTTTTGATATCAGACCCATGCATACATATAGCAGAAATAACCAGTTTTGTCTATTAATTCTGTACTTACTTGAAACTCTCGTAGTATGATGGAAATGTTGGTTTCATTTGCTAGATTTGTCAACACTTCCAGCTGTGCAGGAACAGAAATGGAATTTGCATTCATATTAGTACCAACGTTGCTTGCCATGTCACTTTTGAGATACTTAAATATTTACTATTGTTATGTACTGCATAATAATCGCCATTTTTAATCATAACATCTCGATATTATAAAAAGCAGAGCGCGGGTGAATAAAACATTAAAAATACCATCACACAGATACTAAATAGGGGTGCTAAGTGAATATTTTCAATACCTACTAAGTGTTCCCTAAAGGACAGGGTCTATAATACAGCCATTGTATATCCATTGAATGTGACAGCTAAATGTCACTAGTACACTATTGAACATGCTGAATGAATACTGCTAAAACCGTTCTTACAACCAGAGGAGTTACATTTATGTATTTATTTAAAATTTTCTATTAATAGATAAGTGTGCTTAAAGGGTTCCTGCATTTTGCCAAACCTCCACCCATGTATTCTATGATCCCAACGCGGCCTGTCAGCAAAAACTACTTGGTGCCCGGCCAGACATTGCTTGGGCCATACGCTGAAAGTGCATCTGCACTAGCTGCTCTGGCTTATTCACACATATACAGTGTGCTCACTTCTTAGCTGATGTTAGAAGTAGAGAACACACTGTGTATGTGCATAATTTGAAGGAGCTGGAGCGGTTGTAGGGGGCACAGTTCTAACACCTGGCCCATCCTGCCTGAATTGGTTAGTTAATCTTTCCTGTACTTTTCCCACAAAACCCCCTATGCATTCCAGGCTCCCAGCACATTACCTGTGCACATTACCTGTCTGTCAGCAAACACTTGGGTCAGGCATCTGGGCAGATTCTGACATTATTGTCAAAATCCCTTCAGAGCCCGAACTGGCTCCGTGACATCAACCGAAAACAGATTTCATCCCACTGTTGGCTGACTCTGGATCACAGGAATACAGGTGAACTCATATGACCAATAGCAGACGTAAGGCCATACTTCTCCTTTAAATGATCTGAGGTGGCTACTGAGGGCACAGTTCAAACATCTGGTCCGTGCTACTGTTTGGGCAGGACAGAGGGGGGGTTCAGTACTGAGGAGTTCTTGCTTACAGGCCACGTACAACTTACACATACATACCAGTTAAGCAGTGGTTTGTAATGTGCTGGGTATTCTGGAATGCATAGGGTGTTTTGTAGGTATAGGTGAACTAACCCTTTAATAGTTTTTTCCTCTGGCATTTAAAAGGGTAAGCAGTAAACTGCCTTTTTATCTTCCCTCACCTAGAAGAGAGGAGGATCCTAACCCAACAATCATTTTAAGGTTGCAAAGAACTCAAGAGAGGTTTCTTCCCACAATCCTTTGTAAAATCACCAAAAATATAACCAGATAAGGTATAATACTTAATATGGCAACTGATTTAATACTCTCAACTGTTGTCAGGCCACTAACTCCTTCATATCTCACCTAAAGGCTGAGAATAGAGGGGTTATTTCTTCTCTGTAGTAGATTCTGTAATGCATTTTGGCCTATATTTTTAATAGGCATTTAATTATAATGGGGGAATTAATAAAAAAGTGTCTGAGACAAGTGCATTCTCACCATTCTGCCACTGCCCATGGCAACTAATCAGCTTCTGGCTTTCATTGTTTTCCACATAGCCTAGAAAATTAAAATGTAAAAGCTGACGGACTACATTCCAGTAGAGAAAAAGTTTGTCTCCGGCACTTTTTATTAGTCTGCCTTCATACTGATCTGTTGTAAAAATACGGTAAAATTGTTTCTAAAAGTGAAACTAACCCAATGATTTAACGGTTTTCCAAAACAGTTACATTTAAGGCATGCCGGGAATGATAGCTGTCACAGTTGCTTGTTCCTCAGCCGTTTGGCAAGATCAACTGGAGTATCTGTTCTTATTAGTGTCCAGAAGGGGTGCCACGCTATCGTTCTGACCTTCTGACTGGGATGACTGACTGTACAGTATCCCTGCTGCTATGACGAGGATCCTGAGAAGGGGCTGTGAAGGCAGAAAGCTCACAGTGTTAAGCGTCTCCTGGCAGTGCCGTCCCAGGGATACCAGTGTAGCACTATGGGTTTGGGACACCAATGTGTGAAACTGTACTAGGTCACAACACCAAAGGTGTTTTCTGGACAACGCATTGATGGGCTGGGAATTCTGACTTGCCACCAGGCCACAGGGCATAGCCTCTGCAGCTACAAAGGCACCTTTTTAATTTCTTTCTTATTTTTACTCTCCATTTATGTCACCCTGCACTTATGTACGTGTTTCTACTTCACTCAGCTGGTAGGGTTTAGGTCTTCGGGCCTACCCTGAAGTCTAGGGGAGGGATGTGTGGCCATTAAGTTTTTTTCCTCCTCTGCTTCAGGGGTCTTTCTTCGGGAGAGCCCCCTACCTAGTACTCGTTGGATGGCTTTGGCTGATCATGAGGAGTGGGGTCTACCAGACATTTTGGATAGGTGGACCCAAGTGAGCCTTACCCCCGTTAGGAGTCTAGCACCCCGGTGGGTCAGGGAAGGGTCCTTCCTTTTCGAGAAGGGATCAAATGCACATCTCAAGTCACTCATTTGTGTGAGTTCACATACACTTGGTTGGCTCATTTTTGGTGTTTTGTTTTTGCACACCACATGGTGGGCTCAAAAAAAAAGTGCTTGTTCTCTCCATTGAACTGTCAAGTCATCAAATGGTCGGTGTCATAATTGAGCACATGTCCAGTACCATGGCAACTGCAGATCAAACAGAGGCCAAGACGGCAGCTTCCTTGGCTGTAAAGGATAGGACGGTTTAGTTCCCCTTTAATACTACAAGTGCCCCCTCTTCTTTCTGTTTGTTTACTATGTATAAATGTGAAGACACTGTGGTATCTACAGCCATCGTGTATAGTCAGCAGCACAAATGAAAATTCACTTCAGCCTTTTTATGGTATGTCATTTCTACTGATGTTTTACAGTTACCTTTAAAATCTTAATTTGTGTCGGGTCGGTAGACCGGATGTAGAAACTTTTCAGATACGGTTCAAACATCCCCTGTGAGAATCCATCAGAACAAGAATGAGCACTACAGTATAAAGTATAGATTACAAATTATCACAACACACCATGTATATCAATGAACTTTAGTTATCTACTGTGTATGAATTAAGAACACACCATTTAAATTCATTATAATTCTAGATCCAGATGACTGAAATTTGTTTATTACTATGTACTGTATGTACACTTGTAGTTTTTATACCAGAATGTATGGTCCTATTACTCAACTAATTTTCTAATGTGTGTATCAATGATTTATATTGCGAAACCTGTGGGACCCTGCAAGGTTCATTTTTGGAGGTTTTTTCCATAATTTTTACTTCAATTATAACTACCAATGCATATAACTCAGAATTATATCCATTCAACAATCCACAGATCTACAGTCATTAAAGTGTATTAATAGCCAAAACTCAATTGTTAGATTTGGTGGGGAATTGTTATAACCTATAAAAACCAATGAAGTAGGAGCCCTGGTATGGCTAACCAGGACCCCCATAATTTATCAAATTTGGCTGGGCACCCTTATCTGGTATATGTCAGCTTCTCCCTCACTCACGTGTCATTGACAGTCTTTAACTAGTCTGAATAAGTAGGAGGCTAGAGTCCAGGTTCTAAATTTATAGTTTTCAATATGGTTAAAAAATATGATCACATATCATCATCATTGAAAAATAACTCTGCTAACCACTCCTGGTAACTAAACCAACCATATTAATTAACCCCATGCAGAAAAATACTCCATTTTGTGTAAGATTAATGTTGATGGGGTACCCATATCTCTAACAGCTAGACCCAATATGAAGAATTTAAAAAAGGACTTGAATGTGTGAAAATGCTGTACCTGAGCAGGTCTAAACCAGATTAAAAGAAAAAAGTTGTGATGATGCAATAAATACCTCTTTTACGTTATGTATTATCCTGGAGGAGGTGGGGATTGGTACAAAATATCTCAGGAGAGTAGGTTGCATATTAGCTCTCCATTTCAAAGAAAACAGTCAATGTGTCAAACTGTTGGCGCTATATAAATTCTGTATAATAATAATAGTAATGTGATAATTATACGTAGATATTTTACCAGCTTGTTACTCTAAAATAATATCCTGCTTTTCTGCGAGATTAGAGTTCTCCTTTAAGATTCTGCCATACATTCACAAAAGTGTAACTACTATCTCAAATGAACTACACAGAGACCTTAGATTGTTTAGATGTTCAGTTAAGATATACGTAATGGATATTTTTAGACTTTAATGCAAGACATTTTAGCAAGACTCTATTTGTTATGTATACTGTTATTGGAGTCTGCTATGGAGTCTTTCAGGAAAGCAGAAAATTTCCTAGGAAATATTTACCATAATTTTCCTCTCCTGATGGACTTCATGGTAGCATACATATGGGTTTAGCCCTTCCTCTTCTCTTACCCTTTAGGACCCCACTCCCATAAATCCTGACTCAGTGCCAGAGGCCACGTTCCATAACTAGCCTACTCAAGACATTGGGAGGGTATTCCTGCTGCCACGGAGTCCATCAGGAAAGGAAAATAGTATTTGATAGGAAATTTTCAGTTTTCCTGACAGATTCCATGGCAACAAACGTATAAGAAATAACTAGCCATACATACACGGATGGGCAGTTGCTGAACAAAAAAGTTTTAATTTGTATCATCATCAGATTTGCAAACCAAAATTAACAGAGAATAAAGAGGCATGCTCAATATAGTAATGAGCCATAAAAGAGTTGATCAAGGACCACGAGGCCACTCTACAAGTTATCTCATGGGCAACATGCCACAAAGCCACCCACGACATAGACACACTCCTGGTTGAGCGTGCAGTCATCTCATCTGGAGGAGTTAAGCCCTTAGCTCTGTAAGCCAGCTGGATGGACTGAACAATCCATTCTGAAATCATTCTGAATGAGGCATAAGCTCCCTTGTTCTTCCCATGACAGAGAACGAACAGATGATCACACAGTCAGAATGGAGTTGTGGTTGAAGATACAGTTTTATAATTTCTCCCACATCTAGTGGATGTATGTTGGTACTTCCAGGCATTCTGAATGGTGGTAGAACAATCTCCTGGTTCTCATGAAAGACTGATGTTACCTTAGGACTTGAGTCAAGCATAGGTATAAGTACCACCTGATCCAGAAAAAATGTGAAGAACGATTCTTTACACCCGAGGGCTCCAATTTCAGAGACTCTTTTTGCTGACGTGATTGCTACAAAAAAGGAAGACTTAGGGGAAAGCTCTCTAATTGAGATTGACCTTGTATGCTCCATCCCAGCTTCCAAGAGAATATTGAGGGCAAGAGGAAGGTCCCACTTGGGGAATATTGGCTTTTTCTGAGGTCTAAGTCTCACAACTCCTCTGAAGAACTGCCAGACAAGAGAATGTCTGGCCCAAGACACCCTGGTGAAGGCCAATATGGCTGACACCTGATCTCTGAGGGAGATAACTGAGGGCAAGAGGAAGGTCCCACTTGGGGAATATTGGCTTTTTCTGAGGTCTAAGTCTCACAACGCCTCTGAAGAACTGCCAGACAAGAGAATGTCTGGCCCAAGACACCCTGGTGAAGGCCAATATGGCTGACACCTGATCTCTGAGGGAGATAACTGATAAGGCAAGGTCTAAGTGTGTTTTCAAAAATCCCAGAATATCCTGAACTCTTTAATCACTGCATGACCCACCAGAAGCAGACACATATTCTACAAATTTTGACTAGATTCTCCCATAGACCTTGTTCGTGCTCATTCTTCTGGTATTCATCAGAGTACAGATGACTCCAGCAGGACAACCAAGGGCCTCCAGTCTCCCCCTGTCAAGGACCAGACCTCCAGATGTAGCTGAATTGGGCAAGGATGTAGAGTTGCCCCTGCAATAGAAGGTCCGGTCTGAGAGGCAGAGGAACTGGATCCCGAAAGCTAAGCTGCGACAGCAAGGGGAACCATGGCCTGTTCGACCAGTACGGAATTACCGCCCCTATTTCCACCTCTTTTGCCCTGAGTCTTTGTAGGAACTTGAGGATGACTGGAACCAGGGGAAACACATAGGCCCTGCAAAACCTCCACAGATTCGTCAGGGCATCTATCCCAAAGGCCTGAGGATAACGACTCCTCATGTAATACTTCTCTAGTCTGTTGTTGCACGGGAGATAAACAGGTAGTTGACTCCCAGGGTCAGAATCCAAGACTCCCACATGAGAGTCTATTTGGACTCTGGATAGAAAATCCGACATAAACCGCCAATATATTGGATAGGTTCTTCTGAGCCCAGGACATGATCGGCTCTACTACTTGTAAAAGGGATAGACTGCGTATTCCCCCAGCTTCCTTATGTAGGAGACTGACGTTCCCTACATCAGATGATGAAAGACTTGTAAAGAGCAGAATGCTGCCCAAAGTTTCAATATATTTGACATGATCCTGTAAGAAAGAAAACTCCACTTGCCCTGAGTTATTTCCAACAGACAATGAGCACCCCATCCCGTGTTGCTGATGTCCATTGTGATTGTGACCCAGGTAACAGAGGCAATGGAGTGGCAGTTGAGTAGATTTTTCAGCCACCAGAGATTTTGCAGCCACCGAAGGAGACCCTCCCTCATAGTCAAGGTTATGTAAATAACCTGGTCCCTGCTCCCCAGACGCTACTGTTGGAGAAAACCTTTTTGGAAGGGCGCATTCTCCATTGTTCCCACTTAAAAAAGGGCACTGTGGCCACCATGGTGCCGATGATCTTAAGGCACTGAAAAGCTTGAAGATGTGAGGAGGACAGGGCCAGTAGTCCTGCTTTGGATCTCCGGGATCTTCTGTATGGGCAAGGAAATGCTACCCCTGACTGTATCGAATTGAGCCTGAGAAACACCAGGGACTGAGTGGGCTCCAGGTGGCTCTTCTGCGGGTTCAACAGCCAGCTGAATTCGAGGAGTGTTGAAATGACTTGCTCCAGCAGTTGCTCTCTGTCCTGGGACAGCAAAAGATGTTCGTCCAGGTAATGGTGCAGGCGAATGCCTCTTGTTCTGATTAGGACCACAACAGCCAATAAAACCTTTGAAAACATGCACGGTGATGTCCAAAGCCCAAAAGGCAGACAGGTAAACTGGAGATGGACCTGACCTACAGCAATCCAAAGGAACTTCTGCTATAGGCACATGAAAGTAAGCCTCTCTCAGCTCTATGGACACGAGCCAGTTGTCTGGCTGAACGGTTTGTGGAATTGAGAACACTGTCTCCATTTTAAATTTGTCCTTTCTGATGAATGTGTTCTGATGTGTAAGGTCTATGACAGGCCTCCATGAGCTGTTTTTCTTCAGGACCACGAAGAAAGGCGAATTCATGCACTGAAATATCTCGCATTTCGGAACTGGCATGGCAGTGCCTTGTGCTACCAGCAAACCTACATAAGATAGAGGTGTTTTCTTCTTTTCCTCAGAGTGTGTTAGGGCTGTGGGAACGAACCTGAGATGAAGAGAGTTCCTGAATGACCAAGCATGACCCAAAGAGACCGGTTTGATGGCCCAATAGTGCTGGATTTAGGCCGCCCAGACATGCCAAAAGTGGCCTGCCTGAGCGATCCCAATCTCAAAAGGACTTTTTAGCCTCCTGGCCACCCGAAGTCAAGCTTCTAGATGACTTCTGAAAGAATACCTGGCTTCTTCTCCAGCTCCTCTTAAATTCCTGATCTGGTCTGTAAAGGAATGTGTTCCGAACGCTGTCTTCTGGGCTGTGCCTTCTTATGGCCTAGCAGGCGCCGATCCTGAAACAAAAAGCCCAACTTACCACCTGGCTATAGCGCTGTCCAGTTTGTTGCTGAAACAGCGAGTATCCCTCAAAAGGGATCCTACACCATGCCTGTTTAGAGGCGGGATAGGCCAGCCATGGCCGAAGACATAAGCACACTTAGCCATAACTGAGGAGAGCATGACCTGTGCCACCAAGTGGATTATGTCAATTCTAGCCTTGCCCAGGAAAGCCGGCGCCAGCTTCAGCTTTTGAGTTTCTGGCTACCTCTTCCAATATGCTCTTTAGAACCTTATCTATATTATCCGTCCAAACCTCCATTGCCTTGGACATGGCTGGGAGGGCCAGAGCTGGCTTGCAGGCCATATCTGCCGTCACATAAATTCGTTTAAGATCAGTATCAATTCGCCTTGGCTGTCTTTAAAGGATACTGCATCCTCCAGAGGTAGAGTGCCATGTTTTACTAGCCTCATTAAGGTAGTATCGACTTGATGTTTAGACTCTAAATCAGTGGTTCTTAACCTGGGTTCGATCGAACCCCAGGGGTTCGGTGAGTCAGTCTCGGGGGTTCGGCGGAGGTGACCCACACCCGACTCATATGATTTGTGATGACATGCCCCGCTTGTCCATCATTGGCTGCAGGTGGTCACGCAACATCGCTTAGCCCAGTGGTCGGCAAGCCGCGGCTCTTGTGTGCCGGGCGCCCGCTCCCCTCCCTCCTCTCGGGCGGCAGGGACTCAAATGCAATGATTGGCCAGTCTCGCTGCCACTCACATCCTGATAGCCAGTGATTGGCTGTCAGGATGTGTGTAGGCGGGGCAGCGTGACGAACGTGAGAGGAGCTAGGCTCCTCTCACAGTCCGCCCTAAAGACCGGAACGGCGCGGGAATACAGCGAGAGGAACGCGCGGAGCAAAGGTAAGTGAATTGACACAGGGGGGACTTGGGGACTTAATATGGGGGATGAATTAATATGGGGAATGAATTACTATAGGGGGGATGAATTACTATATGGGGGATGAATTACTATATGGGAGATGAATTATTATATGGGGGATGAATTACTATATGGGGGATGTATTACTATATGGGGGATGAATTACTATATGGGGGATGTATTACTATGGGGGATGAATTACTATATAGGGGATGAATTACTATATGGGGGATGTATTACTATATGGGGGATGAATTACTATATGGGGGATGTATTACTATGGGGGATGAATTACTATATGGGGGATGAGTTACTATGGGGGATGAATTACTATATAGGGGATGAATTACTATATGGGGAAGGAATTACTATAGGGGGGATGAATTACTATATGGGGGGATGAATTACTATGGGGGATGAATTACTATATGGGGGATGAATTACTATATGGGGGATGAATTACTATGAGGGATGAATTACTATGGGGGATGAATTACTATATGGGGGATGAATTACTATATGGGGGATGAATTACTATGGGGGATGAATTACTATATGGGGGATGAATTACTATATGGGGGATGAATTACTATGGGGGATGAATTTTCATACCGTTTGTTACAACATATCTTTGCGAGCAATCCTTTTCGAGGATGCTGGACATAAAGACGAAGAAAAGGAACAGACTTTGTTGCGAAAATGACATGAGAGTGGCACTTGCCAAGGTAATGCCGCGCATTTCTGAACTGGCCTCTGAAAGACAACAGCAGAAGTCACACTGATTTGCGGTAAATATTCATTATTTTGTTTTTGTGTGAAAATTATGTTTTAATGGTTTTGTTCTTTGTTCTTAATGGTTTTGTTCATTTTGTGCACCTATGTATAAATATATACCTATGTTTTGAATTTTAAAAATCATATTTTATTTTTCCAATTAAGAAGGGTTCGGTGAATGCGCATATGAAACTGGTGGGGTTCAGTACCTCCAAAAAGGTTAAGAACCACTGCTCTAAATGCTTCACTTCCTCATTCTTGAAATGATAGGGCTTAGCCGTCTTGCTTAGTAAGAAGGTCTTTCTCTTGACCCTCCTGCTCCATTCCTCCTGTAATGATCTCCCCTAGTTTCTCCAGGAACAGGAAATCTCAATGCTCTTTTTTGACATGCTTGAACAATTTTCTCTTCTTAGATGGGGACTCTACTGGCTCTGCCCACTTCAAGGCCTCCTTGATGGCCTTCACCAAAGGCAGCACCAGGGCAAAGTTGAAGCCTTTGTAGGGATCCTCTCTGTCCACCTCACTGTCTGAGGCTCTAACTGATGGGTGACTTGGCTGGGAAGGTTCCAGCACATTGTTTCCCTCATTTGGAGGGAAGCAAACAACCCAGCTGATGGGCTACGGGTGCGGTTAGTACCCAGCTGTTTAAGGGACTCTTGTACCACCCAGGTAACCAGAGACTCCACCTGCTGGTTGCCACTCTCTTTCACCTACTAAGCATAGCATGAATCACAAAGTGACTTGCCCTCTGGGACCTGAGTCCTGCATCCCCAGAAAGCTTTCTTTTGGCGTGGCTGGTGGTTTGGCGATGAGCACGGTGCCTGGAGGAGGATTCTAAACTTCTCCTGAAAAGCCTGGATCTAGACAGTGACCAATGATGTCTGGATCTAGATGAGGAATGACGGTGTTGCGACGTAGAAAGATCCCTGTCTTCGCATGCCGTGCATTGTCGACCAGAACTGGAAAGACTGACAAAAACTAAATAGGGTATAAAGGAAAGAAAAGAGTTTAAAAAAACACTATAGGAGTGCCCAAGCAAGCGGGGAAGATAAAGGGTTAAAACTCCCAATTATACCACAAGGTCTGGCCACAAGGGGGCAGTGACACATCCATATAAGGTCAACTGTACAGTCAAACCAAGCTGCAGTGGAATAGAACAAGAGGCATAATTAGGATGCACCAGGAGACAGCAGGCAGCACATAGAGGGGATGAACAGCAAACCCATACCTGCCAGAGAACCACTGCACCTGGGGAGAATGCTGCACAAAGCCCGCAAGGAATACCAATTGTAACAGCTTTGATAGCTGTTTAAAATCCTTGCATGTGCTGGCATCACTGCCGCCACAGCGCGCTTGTGCTGGATCCCCAGAGCCGCCTGTCGGCGCCCTCCGCCATCTTGACAGGAGCATGCATGTGCAAAGCCAGGCCTCGATCTCAGCCTAGGCCCATGCATGCGCAAAACCGCCAGAGGGCACCGGCCAGGACAGAGAGAGGCGACCAGGAATGAAAATGCGCTCCAGCTGCCATGGGAGGCCAAAAAGACGCTACAGCCATGGAAAGAAAGTGCAAAACAAAAAAAACAAGAGCACAAACATAAACTGTTGCCATGTAAACAATAGGAGAAGATATACATCACCCTGGACACGGCACTCATGCGACCTGCCTGGAGTAAGGAAGACACTGCTGCATCCGTTCAGGGCATTACATGGTCACCTGCTATTAGCAGCGCTATCCAGCCAAATTTCTACTTGCCCACCAATGAAAGGGCCTTAGCTCTTCATGGCAGTGCATCCTTCTGCTCTTTTTCCACCCCACTAATAGTTAGGGACTGCTGGAACTGATGGGAGACACATCTCCTCACATCTTCTGGAAAATGGCTTGCGCGCTGAGCCACCAGGCCTTGGTCATGAACGCTATCCTGAGCGAAGGAACACGGTATGACTTCAAACCCAGTCTTTGGTCCTAGGAGGAGGACAAAAAAAGAATGCGACCTCTGGCACTGAGTCAAAATTTATGGGGTCCTATAGTGTAGGAGAGGAGGCGGTGTTAAACCCATACATATGCTGCCATGGAATCTGTCACGAAATCCCAAATATTGGGTTGTCCCTAGAACATTAATAGAGGGGAGAACTTCCAATGGGGGACACTAGTTCTGGTGACCCTGGTGGTAACCAGGAATTCCCTTCGTAGGATTTTCTCTCACTTCTTGTTTTGGCTTTGGGACAGGAAACAAATGGAAATCTCTTCAATGGAAAAAGGATGGCAAAAAAAAAAAAAAACTTACAGGGGGTTATAACCTTACTTATCTTACTCTATTCAAAATTTTAAAAAAGTTTTTAGTATAGTTCTAGATTAATGACATTCGAATATACCCAATAAAGACTTATGTAGGTGGGAGGCTTCATTAACAAAATAAATCTTCAGTCTGCAGATGGCACTGCAGCCTGAAGATGTCAGTGTAATCTGTTTAATACTATAATTGTCAGACATGATTACAAAAAATATAAAACACATGAATTAGAATCAAAAACAGTTACATTTTTTGTGCATTTATCAGCCTATAGTAAAAATAAAAACACGGAAAATAGTTTAAAAAACAAAAATCAAATGCCCTTAAAAAATAAAAAGATTATTCAGGTTCGAAAATAAGTCACAAAGTTATGATCAAGTTAACTTATATATGCTGATGCTGCTAAATTTGGCCTTAGCATCTAGGCATCAAAGTTCTCTGGTCATGAAAAGGTTAAGAATGACAACAATAAGGATATACTGATCTGCCTTTGAGACTCACTTACCCTTCTTTTGATGGACATGGTTGCCACATTCTGCAGTACCACATACTGTACCTCACTAGGAGGAAAGTGACAAAAATATTTATTGGGATTAAACTGAGTGGCAGTGAAAACACAGAACAACCCGTAAAAATTTTATTGAAGCAAAAAATAACAAGTTGTTTAATTAAAAATTGTATAGAAAAAAAACAGCAGGGTTTGGTTATAGTAGCCATCTTAAAGAGGAGTTTCAATCATTTTTATCAGACAAAAACAGATACTTACCTGTCCAAGGATCACAGGATGTGCTCACCTGAGCTGCTCCTTCCTTTGGTCTTCTCTCCCCGGCGCTGGCACCTCAACTGTGGGCATCCAGCTGTGAAAGCTTGCGGCTTCACAACAGGGTGCACACTGTGCATGCACGAGACGTGCTGTGCATTGTGAATGGTCCGGCAGTCTCCTAGGACCTGTAAAGTGTACCAGAAGACTGCAGGGAGGGGGATGAGAAAAACTTTCCCTCGGATCGCCTAGGAGATCTCAGCGGAACTGGAAGTGGGTACCTGTCAAAACCAGGTACCCTCCTCCCCACCCAAAAAAAAGTGCCATTTGGTTTAGATGGGGAGGGTGGAGGCCTTACAGTGAAACTTTCCCTTTTGGGTGGAGCTTCTCTTTAAGAGTTGAACGTTGAGAAGATCAGCAGCATTCCATACTAAATCTAGTACAAATCTTAATGGGCTTATTCACAATAATTCTAAGTATAGTAAACGTCCCTGGCATAAATAAAAACATTCCTTAAAAATCTTACGAGTGCACAGTAGTTTTGGACCCTCTCTTTATTGCTAAAGATAAAATATATATGTTGCCCTAAAGATTTTATACATTGTTTAACTTTCTTCAATATTATTAAAATATAAAATGATCACAGTTGGAATGATTTGTATATATATATATATATATATAAAAGTCTTTTTGCTGCAACTCGCATTCCCAGTAGTATACAGATTCACAAACACTTGCACCCTTAAACTTTACAACCAGTCACTATACAGTGAGTAAAATAAGTATTGAACACGTCGCCATTTTTCTTAGTAAAGATATTTCTAAAGGTGCTATTGACATGAAAAGTTCGTCACATGTTGGTAACAGCCCATGCAATCCATACATACAAAGAAACCAAAACAAATAAGTTCAGAAATTATGACACAGGGAAAAAGTATTGAACACGCTAACGGAAATATATTAATACTTCATAGAAAATCCTTTGTTGGTAATGACAGCTTCAAGATGCCTCATTTATGGAGAAACTAGTCACATGCATTGCTCAGATGTGATTTTGGCCCATTCTTCCACACAAACAGTCTTCAAATCTTGAAGGTTCCTTAGGCCTCTTCTATGAACTCTGATCTTTAGTTCTATCCATTTATTTCCTTTTGGATTCAAATCAGTTAATTGACTGGGCCATTCTAGCAGCTTTATTTTGGTCTCACCTGACCAGACTATATTTTTCCAGTATTTCACATGCTTGCCTAAATGTTGTGCAGCAAACTTTAAATGAGCTTCAACATGCTTTTTCTTCAGCAATGGAGTCTTGCGTGGTGAGCATGCATACAGGCCATTGCGGTTGAGTGCCTCACTTATTGTTTTCTTTGAAACAATTGTACCTGCTAATTCCAGGTCTTTTTGAAGCTCTCCACAAGTGGTCCTTGGCTCTTGGACAACTCTTCTGATAATTCTTTTCACTTCTCTGTCAGCAATCTTGTGAGGAGCACCTGGTTGTGGCTGGTTTATGGTGAAATGATATTCTTTGCACTTCCCAATTATGGTCCCAACAGTGTTCACTGGAACATTCGGAAGTTTACAAATCCTTCTGTAACCAATGCCTTCAGTATGTTTTGCAACAATAAGGTTGCGAAGGTCTTGAGAGAGCTCTTTGCTTTTACCCATAATGAGATTTTTTTTGTGTAACACCTTGATAATGAGGCACCTTTTTATAGGCCATCAGTTGAGACTAAACCAGCTGATATTAATTTGCACTGACAAGGGGCTGGATTACTGCACATAACAATTTCTGAACTTATTTGTTTTTGATCCTTTGTATGTATGGATTGCAACGGTTGTTACCAACTTGTGGTGAAAATTTCATGTCAATAGCACCTTTAGAAATATATTTACCTAGAAAAATGGTGACATGTTCATACATATTTTACCCACTGTATATGTTTAGAAATGCATTAAAGAAATTGATATCAGATTAGTTTCATGCAGATCTCCAAACTGCTGTATCCCTTCTTTTGTCCGGATTTGACAGACATCTGTCGCTGATGTGCCATTATGCAACATGGCATCTTGTATCCATTTCCAGGGCAGTGAAAGCTGATCAGCAGCTTGGAAACCTGCAACATTAACAGGAAACCTAACATTCCACGTGATACCAGACTGGTGACAGTTTTATGTCTGGGTGATTCCCCTGTGAATAATCAGTTTACAGCATACAGTGCAGCAATCACAAGACTGTGCTATCAGTATGCTGCTATGGGCCTTCCTTCACTGCTGTTTTCTGTACAGACGTGTTTATTATCTAACTGAGCAGACAGTAAATATACCACATACAGGAGAAGTTTATTTATATCAGCAACAACAGAATTGTTAATACCAAACGGTAATGCCAATTGTACCCACTTGCATAGTGGCAAAGAAGCAAATTGTCACAAGCACACCATGCAAAGCCATACTTGGGACTTTTATTTGTCACAAACAACATGACATTTCAGGGCCACTGAGGACTCCTTTGTCAGGGTGAGACTAAGGAAAGGGTTCTTAGTGGTCCTGAATTGTTGCATTGTTGCTCTATATGGTATGCAGGTGACGCCACTGTGTAAGTTAGTACATATATATACTGCAATTTGTACATTCTTTCACATCACCCTCTCATCTCATGATAGTGCCCTTATTTTGCCACCGTAGTACTCACTGCTATGAAAGTTTGAAAAGCTGTAAGGAGTGCACTGGACATTACAGACCTCCACTTATATAGTAAGAGACTCTAAATCAGGTTTTGTAAACCAGCATTCCCTAGGTACCCTAAATTTCTTCCAGATGCTGCTAGATGTCCCTTGAGCAGTGAGCACTTTCTGCCTCTCAGATAAGTAACCCTTGACACCAATGATCTTTTTAGCTATCTGTAAAGGGGGGATTCTTCCAATTGACCACAAATGTAAGCAGCATTCTTCGCACTGATCATCATGATAATGTACCAGGAGCTGTAGCGATAGTAAGTATTAGCAGGTGTTCTCTGGGGCCAGAAATTTATTTTAAAGGCTCTTCTATGTTAAAAATGTTGAGAAGACTGCTCTTAAGTGTGGTTGACTCCCACATACTGTGCATTCACCCAAAGAGTAGGTGGCCATGTTAGAATGAAATGTTGATCCAAAATAGGTAAATTCGGCAATACATAATACATAAATGCATCTTACTGGTAAGTACTGATATAAAGTGGAAAAAAGCAAGATTCATTGTTAAGCATACCATTGACTAAATTTGCTCTAATACCTGTGACTACGTAGCAATCGAACCAAAGCCTTTGCTATCACTCCAACTTCTGCTTTTGGTGCAAGATGAAAATATAGCTGAGCCACTGCCATAACAACCTGCAAAAAAATTATTAGAACTTTCTTGAGACTCTCAGTCAATTCCTAACATTATATTTTACATATTATATCTAAAGAACTTAATCTTAAAGGGGAAGTTCTGTTTTATGTCCTCCTTCCCCCCCAGCTTCATCTTTTGGGACTTTTTTGGCGGAACAGGTACTTAGCTTTGGTAGGTACTCACTCGTACTTCTGGTGTGATCGCCTAGGCGATTTCACCTGACATTTGGCACCACCCTTCCTGCCTTTTGGGACATGTCATAGGTTCCAGAAGACTGTAGGACCATTCACACAACACAGCATGGCTCGCACAATGGGAATTGTCTGTGAAGCTGCAAGGAGTCACAGCCGGTTTCCCACACTAAACATGCGGATGCCAGTGGCGGCGAAAGACTGACCCGAATGAGGACTGCGCTGGATCCCTAGACAGGTAAGTGCTTTTGTTTTTAAAGTCAGAAGCTACAGTATTTGTAGCTGCTGACTTTTATTTTTTTCAAACAGAGAGAAGAACAGCTTTACGTAACAGGCAGTTCTGGCCAGAGTGGATTAGAACTTCTTTCAGTTTTTTATTTCAGTTTACCCATTTAGAGAATTTTCCATGTTCTACTTGGCCTATTTAAGTAGTGTAGGAAGACTACCTATTTCCTGTCTATTTAATGGATGTCAGACAGTACAGGAAGCGATGGGAAATCCCCCAACAAAGACGCAGGAAGCAAGGAGGAGAAGAGAAATTTCCTTTATGGGGACACAGAAAAGATATTAAATCTGATAGAAAAATGTCCCAAGCTTCCCGTACAATAAGACAGCCTTCGAACACATCTGCCCACGTGATCTGGGCTCCCCCAGACTTATCTCAATCCTTTATGCTGCACTCAATGATAGAGGCACACTAGCTTCTTTTTCCTATGTATCACAATGGACACGCGACCTAGCTTCTCCTATTGATTTGGAGGTTTGGATTAAAGTCTGGTCTCACGTAGCGAAACTCTCTTTCAATACGACCACCCTGGAATCGACCTATAAAGTTTTCCTTTGGTGGTATTGGGTCCCAGCCCCGATTGCCCAAGCCAACCTTAATATTTGGATAGATGTTTTGATGGTGGTATGTGGTCCAGAATTTCTGGACTTCTTCAAACCTTGTTCCATCTGGTAGTTCCCAGGGATGCTAAGTTTGTTCTACTCCATTGCCCAATCCTAGGTCTTTATTCTCACCAACAGTGACTGGCCATATACCTTTTTTTTTTTAGTGACCAAGCAAACAATAGCTAAAGCCTGGAAAATGCCCTCAGTTTCCTTACAGGAAGTCAGGGCCCATACAACTTTGATGATGACCAAAGAAAAAATGTCTAGTATTCTTAATGAGTCCCAACACAAGTTTCTACGTACATGGGAACCATGGCTTACCAATGTCTTGCCTTCTGTGGGCCCGACAAACCTATAATACCTTTAGCCTCCAGGCCGGATGGGATTCTACTCGAGCATATTCTCCATCTCTACTGGATAGAAGAGCTTACATTTTGAGAACTCAGCTTATCTGCTTCTTATGATGGTCATATTACTTACCATCTAAAAGCATTCATTGTTCCATTATTTCTCCCTGTTTTTTTGATGATATGTTGTCAACTAATGTCATTGCCCCTGCTCGGGATTACTTGTTGCGATGTTTACTCTTTTCAAAAAAACTCAAAGAAATCATTGAAAAAGAAAAATTTCCCCAGCAAGACACAAACAACAATAAAAACCCTACAGAACTTTTAAACTTTCCCCTTTCCATCCAATACTATGAAAAAATTGTTTGGGCTATAAATAGGCTTGAATTACTTGGTTATATTTACGATGTTATATAATCCAGAGCAATAAACAGACTTTGTTCCAACATATTTTCCTTACAGCAGGTCACAAACTTCCAAATACTGAAAACACTAAATAAACAGAAGTGTAGTACAGACACATCGGAAGGTCTGTGCAGTTGTCTTCTTCTCTGCTTTTGTTAAATTAGCAAAACATACTATCTATCCTCCTGTTAAATTACATGGTTGGAGGTATAAAGGTGTAGTTTCTTACTGCTGCATTACGGCTCTGAAGTAGAGGTTTGGTGTTACGGAGAAGAAGGCGGTGGTCTGGGTCCATAACATAAGGCTTCCGTTTCACTAGATTAGATGCTTCTGCCTTATCCTCTTTTCCCGCTTCATCATCGTCTGACCCGTAGAATGCTTTCTCAGGGTTTTCCTCAAGGAGAGATTCCTAAGAGCACATAGCAAGATAAATATATGTATATCTCAAAGTTTTTTTGTTTGTTTTGGATACAGTAGGTAAGAGTTAGAACCCCTGTAAAGTAGGTAGGTAGAACCACTGTCTGTATTTGTCCAGGTTACCATTGTCAGAAACTCATGAACTGGGAATCCAAAGATTACCAGAACAAGATCTGAGGGCATTCAGTTTTATGAGGGCACTTGTTCTTGTAACAGCTGTTAAGTAGGGAATATCCCTTGCTTTGAAGGACTTTTATTTCACTTCTTGTTTTGCCCCTAGGACATTAAAGTGTATCTTAACCCAAAACCAAATATTTAATGTATCTTAGCCTACCAGGCCTTAGATAGGGTGCCTGCATTAGTTTAATTTTTTCAGGGTCTTTTCCCTTTCCTGTGAATAATACACTTCCTGTCCCTGGATGGCTATGCTCACTCCTCCTGTATGTATGGAGAGATCCATGACTGCCAACCAGACTGGACTTTAAACATGTTTATGTTTGTTCAGTTGCATTACATGGGTTTGAGAGGTTAAGCAGTTTACAAAAGAAAAATTACACTGTTTAGGTTTCCAGGTCAGAAGAATTGACAGGGACAATTAATTTCTGGCAAGATCAACAGGTTTTTTGTTTTCTTAATGAAAATGTTCTTAATCTGAAAAATGAAAGCTAATGCAGTCACCAGTGACATATCATGGGTTGTCAGCACCTGGGGCATGGCAAGTAATTTATGCCCCCTAACCTGTGGACTTACTTATTATCAGCACGCTCCGGTCTGGTCACATGATCCCGTGTCAGTCAGCGGTGGCTACAGGAGAGGAGAGAGCTCTTGACAATGGCCAGTAAAGCCTGGAGCAGTGACATCACCCATAGGTTACCATATCCCATCTGTTGTTGGCGCTCCCTCCTCTCCCGTGCATACACCACTGGTTCACACAAGGGATAGTGTGACCAAGCTGGAGCAGCCTGAAAATAGGTGTATACATCTTTTCTACACAGGTTAGCCAGCATAGGTGTTAGGAGGGAGGTATAGGAGAATTTGTAAGGCTAGTTAGATTTAAACTAGAAATTCTACTTTAATCCATCCCCATGCTGGGCATTGGCAGAGTTAATTAACCCCTTTGTCATTAGTGACTGTCACTGGTCACTAATGCATCAGTGACAGGTTGAGATAGAGAATGGGGGGAATGAGGGGGGGGTGAGAGGAAGGGGGGTGAGAGAGAGAGAGGATGGGGGGTTAGAGAGATGGGTGAGAGAGGGGTGAGAGAGAGAAAGGGGAGGTGATAAAGAGAGGGGGGTGAGATAGAAGGGGGTGAGGGGGAAGATGAGAGAGAGGGGGGTGAGAGAGACGGAGGGGGGTGAGATGAGGGGGGAGAGTGAGAGAGGGCTGAGAGAAAGAAAGGGGAGGTGAGAAAGAGGGTAAGAGAGAGAAAGGGGGGATGAGAGAGAAAGGGGGGGGGGTGAGATGAGAGAGAAAGGGGAGAGGAGAAAGAAAGGGGGGTGAGAGAAAGAGGGGGGGGGTGAGATGAGAGAGAAAGATGGGGGGGTGAGATGAGAGAGAGGGGGTGTGTGAAAGGGGGGGGGGTGAGAGAGGGAGAGGGGTGGGAGAGGGGAAGGGGTGAGAAAGAGAGGGGGGGTGAGAGAGAGGGGGAGGAGATGAGAGAGAGAAAGGGGAGGGTGGGAGAGAGGGGGGTGAGATGAGAGAGAAAGGGGAGATGAGAGAGAGGGGGGTGATAGAGAGAAAAGTGGGGTGAGAGAGGGGGGAGTGAGAGAGAGACCCCTAGCCCTGTCTGCAATCCCTCCTCTGCCCCCCTGTCCCAGTCTCGGGTAGGTGTGTCTGATGCCCGGCACTTTCCATGCCAGCAGTAGGTGTCTGCGCCTCCCTCCTGTCCTTGTCCTCCAGGCTGCTGTCACTGTTGGAAGGAACCCAGGGTCTCAGAGGCTTCGCTGCGCCGGGGATGCTGTCAGTCTGTGTCCACTGTTGGTATTCTCCTTCCTAGGCTCTAAGACCCAGCTGCCCTCACTGTTCACCTTCCCGCAGCCTCCAGCTCTGGGGCTGCCCACTCGCCGTGTGGAGATGCCCGTACCCCAAGGACGCTGCTGTTTGCTACCCCGCTCCCGCCACCAACGAACCAGGACTATCAATAATTTTTGCACCCCCCTAACTATTGAGCCTGGGCAACAGCCCTGGCTGTAACCCCCCATGCTATGCCAGTGGTAGTCACCACGTCTAAGGACTAGTATAATGGAATGTTTTACATTTTATTCCTAGGTCTATTTATCCTTTAATTAAAGGTAAATCTCCCTTTAAAAACGAAAAACAAACTTACAGGGGTTTAAACCTTTCTCCACTTTATCCAAATTAAAAAAAGAAATGCTTTCATTACACATGCATTTAAAGGAGGGTAGACAGGAAAGTTGTCTTGGCTCAAAAAGTGCTATAAAGTTGGTTATTTCCATACACGATCACAGTAAAATTAGCAGTCTGTAAAAGGAAGTAAATGTAATTTGAAACTTAAAGTGGTTGTAAAGGATATTATTTTTTAATAATAAACATGGTATACTTCCGTTCTATGTGCAATGGTATTGCACAGAGCGGTTCAGAACCTATTTTTCTGGGGTACCGCTCTGGCACACGCAACACACAACATGGCTCAGTCCTGCCCCCCCTTCCCCAGCTCCCTCCTCACAGGATTTGATTAGCAGTAGCAGGAGCCAATGGCTCCCACTGCTGCCTCTGTCCTGTGAATGCAGAGAGAGAGGAGAGGACCGCTACAGACGAGCACAGCACTGGATCAAGTGAGGACTATTTAGTAATCAAAAAGGGGTGTGGGGGGGGGGCAGCCAAACAAATACTGGGACATTTTTTACCTTAATGCAGGGAATGTATTATTGTAAAAAAGTCTTGCCTTTTAAA
The DNA here is from genome assembly GCF_062004578.1 of Staurois parvus. Taxonomy (NCBI): domain Eukaryota; kingdom Metazoa; phylum Chordata; class Amphibia; order Anura; family Ranidae; genus Staurois; species Staurois parvus. The sequence goes on from NW_028318880.1 coordinate 79,943, forward strand.
CTGCTTTACAAAAAAAAAAATCAGCTGTAGTTCATGCTAGTAAACTTGAGCAGTGAACAGGTAACGTGATCTGTAATGTGAGTTGATCTGAAGGGTACTTACATTTTGATTAGGGTTCAAAAACTGGGTCCTTGCATAGCGTGTAAGCATGTTGATAATTACCACTTGCCCCCACTCCTCTACATCAATCAATAAGTTGCACAGCTTACGGTAGTTCTTATGGATCAAATCAATGCGTTCAGGGCAGACCTCTTCAAATGCCATCACAACACTGCCTGCAACCAACTTGGGAAAAAATAAAAGGGTCAGACCTAGAAGAACACTTAGTCACCTACATTAATTAGCCCTCTAACTAAATTCTTGATAAATCGGCTCCCTGTACAATCCGCTAATGATAATGACAGTAAATGTTTTGAGCAATGTCACTGAAAGCATTATGATCTGCCAAGATCTAAGGCCACAACATCCAAAATCCCATCTGCTTCATTTGTTGATTATGAAGGTCGACTACTGTATGTTAGATGTGAAGAGGTTTCATCACTTTTCTCTGCTTTTTCAAAAACAAGTCTTAGCTGTGGCTCACTGCTTATTCCCTTCTAGTTGTCTCAGGCATATTAACCCATTCTCACTTGAGATGAATAGAAGTGTAGAATTTATGGTGCATTAAAATTACAAAAACGCTGTCATGAAACTGAATTTACGTACACTCACCGGTCAATTTACTAGGTATACCTGTTCAACTGCTTGGCAACACAAATTGCTAGACAGCCAAGCACATGGCAGAAACTCAGTGCATTTAGTTATCTAGATGTGGTGAAGACGACTTGCTGAAGTTCAAACCAGTAAACAACTTGAAAGCATGGATCCATCCTGCCTTGCATCAACAGTTCAGGCTGGTGTTGTAATGGTGAGGGGGATATTTTCTTGGCACTAGCAAGGTGTACCTAATAAAGTGGCCGTGGAGTGTATATTTAAAGTCACCCACAAAAAGTTACATTGCCATTGTGGAAAAGTACCAGCCCCCCCACAATAGCCCATTGGCGGACAAGAGTTGCTGTAATCCAGGAAATGGAAAGCCTGACTATGATTCTGAAGGAACAGAAGAACAAATATTGGAAGATTTGGACCCACTGTTTTTTTATAGGGACCAGGCTGTCCTTGCCTCTCATTCTTAATTTGCTCTCCTATTTTCTAGAACACCAAATAATCAGGGTTGTGGACTTTGTGGTTGGAACCATCCGAGAGAGAGAGACAGTTACTTTACTCTGTGCCCCCCCTTTTTTCCTCCCAGCCCTTTCCCCCTCCTCTTTCTCCCTCCCTTTCGCCATCCTCTCCTTCTCCCCTCTTCTTTCTTTTTTTCCCTCTCTCTACTTGTTCTCAGCCCTACTTTCCTATTTACACCCCTAGTTCGCATTTCTGCTCACTATTTCGTTCTGTGTTATGTGCACTAATGCATATGTATTGTTGTCTCTTGTAAAATGATGGTGCAAATCGACATTTTTTGCTAATCTCTGGCAACTCTTTGCTGGGTCATACAGCCGATTGTGTTTACTGAGACATTTTATTATTTTCCTGTATATAAATATGTCCTGTTATGAAGGATGTACCTTACCAATCTCTTTACCTCTACAGACTGGTTCCCACTCAGGTTACCTGGTAATGTAATATGTGCTGGCTGTTTTGTATTGCTTTTTCAAATCCTATGATTAAATAAAGAATTAAAAAAAAAAAGGTTGCAATGCTTCAACCATTAAAAAATGTTCTCATCAGGACTGGAGAAGCTCATTGGACACACTATTAGGACATCCTAACCCAAGTATAAAAGCCATTTTCAGCAACCACTGGATTACACCTCTCCAAAGACTGACCTTAACAAATGGACCAGACGTTTCCCTCACCTTCCGGCTGACACTCTTCTTTATCTTGGAGCAAGGCCAAAACCACAATGTACTGCAAAATGATGCTTCGATTTTTCCACCATTTTTATATATCTTCACATCGCTCCTATCTTATGGACCTTAGCTTCTCTTCCTGCTGTCCAAAATGTGGCCACCTAGTTGCGGACTCGTTCTATGTTTTCTAGGCATGCCCCAAGATTAACCGTTTTTGGCATTCAGTAGTGCGCTATGCTACCTTAACTTACTGAACTACTTATCTCTAACCCTTGAATAGGCACTTTTTGGTCTCATTAATAACTCAGACATCAACATTTCAAGAGACTGTAAACAACTTCTTGTTAAATCTCTTGTAAGGGGGAAAGCCATCCTTCATGGATCTACACCTCCCCCCTCCCCCCCACTGCTTCTCTGTTTACAGCCAAATTATCCTGTTTTCAGCCAAATTATCCTGTTTTATTTAAGAAATCATGAGTCCAAAAATTCTTCCAGGTTTGGAATCATTCATTTAAACTTTGCCTGTAGATTCTCAACAATATATAGTGCAATGCTTCCAAAACATTCCGTGGTACCAAACCAGATTGCTAGTTAATGGCCCTCAAATGGAAGTCTTACCCTTAACTTAAATTGAAATATGTTTTCTAATGTAATGACTGAGGCATTTCCCCTTTTCCCCTAACCGCTAATGTTTATTGCAATTCATCCCTAGACCTATCACTGTTAGTTTATTTTCAAACTTTACTAAAAAACTGTACACTGTCATTCTTGTATTGTCTCTCTGGCCAAGTGTTGTGGCCAATCCTCCTTCACTTTTTAATAACGTGAAATGTGTAAACAATTTCAAAACACTTTATTTGCTGAGTTTTTTCAGTATCCCATGTTCATAACAGTCTGGAGTAGTGCTGAGAAATCCTATACAAATAAATCAACATTAGTGCAGGACTACCACATGGCAAGTTGGTGACCCATTTCACAGCACCTTGGAGCCTTTTAGCAAACAGTACCTGCATCAATCCAGGCAGCTAGCTCCCTCACGTCTTCTGCTTTACCTCCTATTCTTGGAATGCTCAGATGTGCTCTGTATAGGCTGTACAGACACATCAACTGCTAGAGGATGCTAAGCAGGATAATTAACACTGCAGCATGGTCACTCTGAACAGCGATTCATGATCGGATCTCTCTTCAAAGGGCATTTGAAAGGCAGTAAGGAGGCATTGTATCGCTACCTTAAAGACTGTTTTAACTCCTTAAACCTCCACATTAGTGCACATGGTTGCGAGATGGTAGCAGGGCACGTCCATTCAATTAAATTCAGTGGGCAGTACTGAACGTGACACGGGGATAATTGTTTGCTTCATCCTGTTGTGAAGCATCACAGCCGTGACATACTGTATGTACTTCCTCTCTCCACTGCCATTGCAGCATACCAGAAAGCTGTTGGGGCCCTATAAAAACACAGCACAGCCTCAGTGTAATCAAGGCCAAAGATGTCTTAGCATGTAAAATGGGCAGTAAGACATCTAAATTCTTCATCTCATTGCCTCCCGGCTAGTTCCACTGTGATGTTCATCCTGACTCAGCCAATGGAGTTGATTTACTAAAGACAAATAGGCTGTTCACTTTTCAAAGAAAGTTGCACTTTACAAGGTAATTTGTCCCAGAGCTTAGTGAACTTAGTGAAGTTTCACTTTGCAAAGAATACCCAAACACACGCAAGGAGAAACATAAACAACATTTTTGCTTGCACAGGATTGAATGATGGCAGTCAGCAGAATTTCACCTTGTTCACTACTCTCGGGCAAATTTCCTTGCAAAGTGCAACTTCCCTTGCAAAGTGAACAGTCAATTTGCCTTTAGCAAATCAATACCAATGTGTGATAACTGTGTACACATGGCAATAGTCTCAGCAATTTGGAACATCTCTGTGTGTAATAATGAGAAATCCCAACATGCCGTTTATATTCATAAAAAATGTTTATTTCTACCTTGAGCTGAAAAGTTTCAATGTATAAAATACAATTATGAATAAACGTGAATATATTATCAACCATATAAAGATGCTAAACTTACTGTTGTTTTGTCTGATAAAAGTTTCTCTATCACTTCAATAAGCTGGTCTTTCTGGTCTGAGTCCAAGCTGCACAGAGGAGAACATGAATAGAAAACTAAGTTAGAGAGAAAAGAATTATGAAAAGCCCATGTCACACCAACAACATGTTAGCAGAGATTTGTAGCAGCTACAAATATCCCTGATTATTTTCTTTGGCATTGTAGCAGCTACAATTCTGCTCTATGGAGCTACAGACTAATATACTGCCAGTTGCACTGGATAACATGAATAGCTACTGAAGCTGACAATTGTATAGCTTTTTCCAGCTGTTAAAAAAAAAAAAACACAAATAGTCAGCAACTTAGCTAAAATGGTTACAATCATGGCAAAACAGACATCTTACTGACTGCAATAAATTTTTTTCCAACAACTAAAAGATAATTCTGTTGCTGTTATAAATCACAGTGTGCCATAAGGAATGCAGAACAATATTATAAACATTGGCACAGTTTTCTTGTTTGTACCCATACAGTAGTAGCAAAAAATTGCTCCTTGTATATGTTATGAAAATATTGATATTTACAGGACCAATACATCTTTAAACCAGCCTTTCTCAACCAGGGTGCCAAAGCACCCTGGGGTGCCTTGATGTTTCTTCAGGAATGCCTTGGCAAACTGCTTAAATTGTCCAAAAACTGTATACAAGTTAGCGGATGGATCAAGCCTGCCTTTTAGTTACACAAAGCCACAGGTTTTCATTGTGCACCATTACAACGTTCTAGCCGCCAGCATCCTAACAACCAATGAAGCCATCAGTTGATATGGAGGATGTCTGTCGCCTGCACAGAATCCTTGTTTGACCCTCCCCTACCCCTGTCTGTCAGTAATGGGGGCAAATTAGCTGAGTGATAGACAGAAATTGAGGGAGAAGAGAAACATTGGAATACTATTCAGTACCAGTGTGCAAAAATGTATTTGCATTGGAAGAATAAATCCCCTCTAACATTGGATATCCTACATGTGTGGGTGTTGCTGCACTAGGTAAAACTATCAGAATAGTTTGTTTGCATTTTAGAATGGGGTGCCTTGAGACTGTCCATAATTTTAAAGGGTGCCTCAAGACTGTCCATAATTTTAAAGGGTGCCTTGACTGAAAAAAGGTTGAGAAACACTGCTTTAAACAAAGGTCAAGTTTCAGCTGCAACATAACGGCAGATTGGTGCTATATAAAGAGTCAGTCTACCCAAATCTGATATTTCCTAAGGGCAGAAAGGACTTCCCGATCATGTGTGATTTGCTGTCACAGTGGTCACAGGTTCGGGAGCCCATCCCAACAACTCCCAATCATACTGAGAGGCTGAAAGCTGTCTATGACAGCTTACGCTCTCAGCACAGGAACCCTGGCCATCCAAGAATGCATATGCGTGTCATGTGGGTATTAAAACTCACCCTCTTTGCCAGCACACCATTGTGCAACACAGGCAACAAGAGGTTAAGCAAAGCAGGAGAAGATATAAAGTGGAGCCAAAGTCAAAAATATTTACTTCTTCTCTAATTGTGCAACACCTGTAAGGTCCCTCACCGGTGCCGGCATCTTCTCACCAGCTTCTTCTGGGTGCGGGTCTTCAGCCATCTTGATTGGTTAGCAGGGGATCATTTAATTCCCACACATGTGCAGAAGTGCAGTTATCTTGGCACAAAGGCACTATGCCGGACCATAAACTGAGTTGCACATGTGCACCTCAGTATACATTCTACAGAGGACTGCAAACAGGCAAGTAAGTGTATTTTATTGTTTCATATTTACTTGATTAAAAATAAAATAAAAATGAACTCATATTTTTTTAGTTCTGACCATACTAAAGAATTCAATAAAATATTGGTACAATATCCACACATACATCAGTGTTAGATTGTAAACTTAATCATACATTAAAGGAGAAGAAGGGCCAGAGCTCTTTTGGCTCTACTTCTCCTGAGTGCAGTTAGTTCTGCACTCCTGTGAGCGATCAGCAGTCTTTGATCGCTCAGTTCTCAGTCTAAGAAATGGCTGGGGACAAATACAGCATCGGACCTAGGTTGCATCAACGTAGATAAATATAAATTATTTTTTTTTTAAGAATCCCGAACTTCTTTTTTAAAGTGATCATATCATACTCTCCCAGTTTTCTGCAGAGAACATTAGCGGAATGGGAAATTCCACATACAGTTGTGGCCAAAATTATTCAACCCCCAATGCTGTAAAGGGGTTTAGGGACTATAGTGTACATTTGGAATTGTATTCAGAATCAAATCCTACAAGGACGTTGTAACTACCCAAATGCAACTAAAATGACATCAATTGTTTATGTAATACAGTAGTAAATGGTTCTTATGTGGTTTCTTCATTGCCACAATTATTCAACCCCTTAAAGACTACCACTCTGAAGAACAGAGGTTCATACAGGTGCTTTCCATCAGGTATTGAAAACACCTGTGGATGTCACCGAGCAGCAATCAAGCATAATAAGCACCAATTAGGCAGCTTTAAAATGACTGTGATACTCAGCTCCTTCTAGACATTTACTGGTGTGGTTACAAACATGGTGAAGGCAAGAGAATGGTCCAGGAAGACAAGAGAAGAGGTGATTTCTCTTCACAGGAAGGGCAATGGCTATAAGAAGATTGCAAAGATGTTAAACATACCAAGAGACACCTTAGGAAGCATCATTCGCAAATTCAAGGCAAAGGGCACTGTTGAAACGCTACCTGGTCGTGGCAGAAAGAAGATGCTGACTTCGACTGCTGTGCGCTACCTGAAGCGTAGAGTGGAGAGAAGTCCCCGTGTGACTGCTGAGGAACTGAGAAAAGATTTGTCAGATGTGGGTACAGAAGTTTCAGCCCAGACAATAAGACGCACACTGCGTAATGAAGGCCTCCGTGCCAGAACTCCCAGGCGTACCCCCTTGCTGTCTCCAAAGAATAAGAAGAGTCGACTGCAGTATGCCAAAAGCCATGTGGACAAACCACAAAAGTTGTGGGATAGTGTTCTGTGGACTGATGAAACAAAATTAGAACTGTTTGGGCCCATGGATCAACGCTATGTTTGGAGGAGGAAGAACAAGGCCTATGATGAAAAGAACACCTTGCCTACTGTGAAGCATGGTGGAGGGTCAATCATGCTTTGGGGCTGTTTTGCTTCTGCAGGTACAGGGAAGCTTCAGCGTGTGCAAGGTACCATGAATTCTCTTCAGTACCAGGAGATATTGGATGGAAACGTGATGCAGTCCGTCACACACCTGAGGCTTGGGAGACGTTGGACCTTTCAACAGGACAATGATCCCAAGCATACCTCCAAGTCCACTAGAGCATGGTTGCAGAGGAAAGGCTGGAACATTTTGGAGTGGCCATCGCAGTCACCAGACTTAAATCCGATTGAGAACCTCTGGTGGGACTTAAAGAAAGCAGTTGCAGTGCGCAAGCCTAAGAATGTGACTGAACTGGAGGCCTTTGCCCATGAAGAATGGGCGAAGATACCCGTAGATCGCTGCAAGACACTTGTGTCAAGCTATGCTTCACGTTTAAAAGCTGTTATAACTGTAAAAGGATGCTGTACTAAGTACTAAGATTGAATGTCACTTGGGGGTTGAATAAAACTGATAATGCTGTGAGCACAGAAAAGACATTTGTGGTTATTTCATTATAACTGTTATGTTATATTTGTCTGACCTACAAGTGCCTCTTTAATGTAAATGTAAGCAAGATGACTGAATGATCAAAAGCAATGTCAAACTGGCCAAAACACTCAATTTCAGTGGGGGTTGAATAATTTTGGCCACAACTGTAAAGTCCATTCGGGCCTAGGAAAAGCAGTGTACCTGAGATCCTAAGTAAACCCTATGGTGAAAAGTGTTATCTGCTTTATAGGAGTCAGTACATTCTGGTGGGTCTTTAAACCTTCTTGAAGAGTACACAAAGCACTGTGATGGAATATTTTGGGAGTCGAAGAAGGATTGTTTATTGAATATTTTTGTCATGGTCTTCACTATTGTGATTCTTTGTATTTTTTATATATTTCTTTTTTCAAGCACTATATCACAGATGTTTCACTTGTATTTAATGAGTGTATGACACAGTCACCTTAATGTATGATTATGTTTATAAGGTAGTGCTGATGGATGTGTGGTTATTTTGTAAATACACTGGGGTGTGCATTTGTTTTTTAGCAGCTGGCCAACTAATTGTAGATAATTGTAGAAAAGAGGTTTATCTAATTGGGTATATAGTCTTTATGTGGAAGAAATACTGTCTTATAAATGTTTTCAAGTGTGAAAGCCAGACAAATCCGATTTAAGTGTTAGTGATATGTCTATATCCATAACCAGTATTTGCAGGCTAGCAAGAGTGGAGAAACATTATGTCCAACATGAGAAATGTTATTTTGACTCACTTAAAGTGTTACTAAACCCACAACAGTAAAATCAGTCGTTATATGCAATAAAGCATGCTTTTTATACTCACTGTGGAACCTAAGGGGTTAATCCTCTAAAAAGGCCATTTGATCCTGTCTTCTCTGTTCCTCCTCTTGTTCGAAGGTCCATGTCTTATCTCCAGATAAGACAGACTGAACCATAGCTCTGCACATGCTCAGTTTAGTGTGTATTTCTAGAGAGGGGGTTTTTTTTGGGAGAGTGCATGTGATCAGCACAGGGCCAATCAATACTGTCCAGACAGAGGTCAGGGGTTTTGCATCCTCCTAGAGCAGAAAGAAAACTCCTCCTACAAGCTTTTAACATGTGCCCTGCTGAACACTGATAGAAGTCACAAGACTACTCTAACTGCTGATGAGAAAAGTTATTTAGCAGTTTATATTTACTAAAATAATTGTACTTCCATGTTCTGTGTACTCTGGGAGACCAGATATAGGGAATGCAGGGTTCTGGGTTTAGTAACACTTTAAAATTTGCTCTAAGCATTAACTGTTAACTACAGGTCAGGCTTATTCAATACAAATAATCTGAAACATACAAAATGCTTGAAAAAACTTTCTAGAGAAAAAAATATCACCTAGAGCAGGCATCACTAAATGGCAGACTGCGCTCTGAATCCGGACCCAGTAACAGTCCTATCTGGACTGCAACCTTGCCAAATAGTTGCCTGAGTGTCCTCTCCCACCACTGGCTCGCCTGCCCACCGCTGCCGCTATCATCCTCAAGGAAGGGCACATGAGAGGTCTATTCCTTTCATCACATCACAGTACTTCTCCCTTCCTCCCCCTCCCCACACTGCCCTACCTTATTTACAGATGGGAATCACAACAGGTCTGGATAAATGGTGGGACTTTTCAAGTTAAGAAGTGGGTGACTGGTTGCTAGACAGGGGGGCCCTTTGTCAAGACCTGCCGTTCTTCCTATCCTGTGTGAATAGGATAGGGCACTGTAGGAAGGGGGAGAGGGGAGGAGTGCTGCGATGTTATGAAAGGGACAGGAGTATGTAATATGGAGGGAGGACTGTGATGAGGTGGTCTGTGGTGGGGAGGGGGAGTCTGTGATGGGGGGGTGCTGTGATGGGGCAGTCCGTGATGGGGTGGTCTGTGATAGGGTGATCTGTGATGGGTCGGGTCTGTGATGTAAAAGGGGGGGGGTGATGCAAAGGGGGGCTAAGGGCACTGATGTAAAAGGGGGGTCTGTGATGTGAAGGGAGGACTGAGGAAATTAATGTATGGGCTTGTTCACACTTGTTCAGAGATCTGTGTTTTTCTGCACTAGAAAAACACAGGTTTCTGCAAAGGCAATAGAAAACAATTGTTTTCTATGTGTCCTATTCACACTGCAACAGTACCCCTGAGAAGTGCTGAGAAGTGTAGTACTGTATGCATTTTTCTCCAAAGGATTGGAGCATCACCTACAGTCTGTTTCTATGCACCTCACTTGAGCGGTGGTGCATAAAAATGAATTAAATGTAATTTTGACATTTCAATAAAATTGAAAGAAAAAAAGAACAACATGCGATGCACATAAATGCATACCGCCACACCAGTTCCTTCACCTCACACTACAGGTGTCCACACAGTAGAACCCTGCATTTTACCATGAGGCCTGGGATGTTTGGGCCCTAAAGGTGGGTGGGGGGACTTTGACATGCTCGGGAGGCTGTGATGTGAAGGATCGGAGTCAAAGCACCAACATGACACTCGGCCTCCGTTGGAAGGAAATTTTACTGACCGAACCTCTATTAATTTTAACTCAGTACCCCTGATCTAGAGGGAATGACTCAATCTGACATCTCTACAAATGTCACTTTCAATAGTTTTTTATGACATCTACAGAAATCTTTTTATGCTATCATAGGGCTCATGTAGGTGATAGTACAATCACATTGTAATCTGTGTGTTGAGTTTATGATGCATACATGGATCCATTGCATGCTTTGTGCTTCTCTGCCTGTGCGTTATTCTTCTTGCACACTCCTTTCTTTACTTTTGCCTTTCTGCTATCTGTTGTCTCCTGCTGATCACTCTCGATTCTGATCCATGCCAATCTCATCATACTTGCTGCTATTTATTAAAGTGTGTCGATTTGTCTCTTACTGGAAAATGCCAATGCATGACCAACGTCTGTGTTCAGCTCTGTATTTTGTCCTGTGTCCTAAGTATTTAGCCTTGATTTGTCTAATCTGTTTGACCTTCTGTTCCAGCTCAAGCTCTCTGATTTTATCTGTCTTTGTGTGGTTGCTCCCAGCATGCTTCTGATCTATTTTGTTTTTGTCTGCCTACAGACTTGAGTGTCTGCTTTTCTGGCAACCTACTAGTCCACTAGTTGCTGATTTGCTTCCAAGTCTGTTCGGTTTCTTCTGACAACTTGCAAAGAATTTATCTGTTGGCTCTTTTGGAGCCTGCTTGTGTTGGCCATTCTCTTTCTATCTCTCTATTGTATACCAGTGAGGGCTGAAGCCTGGGAATGTCAGCTACGCATCTAGATGTGTACTGGTAGGAGTTCTGGAGGTTCTTAACAGAAGTTCTGGAGAAAACTAGGCATTTTCAGGTCATACCTTGTAATGGTGATCCATTGCCACCCACTGGTGACATTATCTCTAGTCTCTGTTTCTTTTCAATGTCTCTATGCATTGTAGTTATCTTGTTTCAAAATTATCACATGGTTTTGATCCCTGCTTTTGACTGGCTCCCCCCGACTGGTATTTGACCCTCAACATTGCTTTGGTTTTGATGTTGTCTATGCCTTCCCTTGATTCAGCACTAGGAGTGTCAAAGCCCCCTGAACTTGACCAGTAGTCTCCTGCTGGTTCTGACATCAGTGCTATCCAGAAACAGTGGTGCAGTCTGTAGCAACCATTCAAGTATGTTTGCTTAAAAAACTGCTAAAAAACCCCCCATAACATTCCTTTTGAAACACCTTACATACACAGTTATATAGTTGCTAAGGCTGAATAAAGACAATTGTTTACAAAAGAAGCAGGACTTCTATTTGGCCATGTACAAGGCAAAGATTAACTGTTAAAATACAATCCTTTTATTCCATATATAATATTTGGATTGTCCATGGCATCATAAAAGTCCTGCTTCTTCTGTAAACAAATGTCCTATATATATGGGATGTAAGGTGCCTTATGACAGTCCATGCAGTTCAACCTGATGGTGTGTGTGCGCATTTGTGTTTATGTCAGTACCTTTTTCCATATCCCTGTACACCACGTTCACTAAGAAACACATCTAAAATCTTTTTGAATTTATCTACACTCCCCACTAACACCACCAACCGTGGAAAGGAGTTCCATATCCTTACGGATCTAACTGTACAGAACGCCTTGAGATTAGAACCGCCTCTCGTCCAACTTTATTGCATGTCCTTATGTCTTCTTTAGAGACCTTTGGGTTAAATAGTTTTCTCTCAATGCTAGAGTCCCACATAAGGATTTGTATATTGCAATCCTTTCCCCTCTTAAGTGCCTACTCTCCAGGGAGAATAAGTTTAATGTTTGTAGCCATTCCTTATAACTGAGGTCATCCAGCCCCCTTATTAACTTTGTTGACCTTGATGTGTTTGTAACATATGAAAATACAGATTAGATGATACTAATTGCATGCAATAATAATAATTTTGTTACCTATACAGCTTGGGTATCGCATGTGCTGCTGTCTTGCGCACATAGGGAGACATGTCTGAAGCTGCCTCTTTTATTGCAAGCATCATAATGGGTACAATGATTGGCACACGGATACTGGAGAGTACACGGAGAGCACTGGCTCGGATCAGTTGGTTGGGGTCCTGCAAAAATAAACATAGTGCTTATCTCATTCCTAATTCTTCCTTTTATCAGCACAAATATTGGACAATGATAAAAATATGAAAAAGATTTCTAGCGGTAGCACAAGGTCTCAGTTCCTGATTATCAGACATTTGCCTCATGACGTTTACATTATTAATTAATGTCAGCTTGCAAGCAGAAGGGATAGGCTTGATTCCAAAACCGATTTTCTTTCCAACAATGAACCCTCCCTTTCAGAAAGTAATTGGGGGAAATCTGATCGTCTTGTTACAAAATGTCTTAATTACGTGGCAAAAAGTATTATATATCCTTTTAACTATTTGTAAGCATAAAGGTGCCCATAATGTGTGGAACAGGCTTCTTGACCATGCTTAGGCTGTACCACCAAAATCTTTGTTAGCCAAATGTGAAAGATCCACACAGTCAACTTCAAAAAAGAGGTTTTGAACTGCAGAAGAACCATGACCAATCATCATTAGTTAATTGCATTCTCTGACAGCTGTTGTCATTTGAATGTTTCTCTGATGCACTATTCAAAGAATAAACTTCCTAACACAGAATAATTCTGTTTAAAATCCTGTAATTTGCCTGATTGATAGACTGTAGCTGAGGTCCATAACTTCTCAGTACTAGGTATTGTGCTTTGCTCTCAATGGCTGAAGAGATCAAAACAGGAAGGAGAAAAGATCAGTATATGCTATTGCGGAGGTGGCAGGAGGGGTTAGTTGAGTGATCCTATTATGGTACATTCACACTATGTTTATTGAGCTGCATCAATCTGCATAGATCAGCCGTTCTCAGTCAGGGTTACACTGGCAGTTGTTAGAGGTTCCTTGAGCTGTGGCAGATTGATCTCCCATTTGATAGTCCAAGGCCAATGCCACTTGGCAGGGCTTGACATCACTGAACCTCTTTAGTTGTGTGCAAGGGGAAATTCTTTACACTGGCCACAAATGGAAGGGACATGTTTCTCTCTGACCTCCAATGAATTTTAGCAGGGGTTGCTAACCTAAAAACATTCAAGAGTTCCCTTGGGCTAAAGAAAGGTTAGGAAAAACTGGCATAGATCAGCACAAGGGCACACAGAAAACAACTGTAAACTGTGCAATGCATTGTAACAACGCATGGCCCTTCAGCATGCACCATGCATGCATTATAGGAAGCATTGTGAGCAGGCTGGTGTGAACGAACCCTTAATCTACAAGGGGAAGAACAACTAGGAGACAGTAAGCAAAAGCATGCTTGTATAGATCAAAGTTCAGAACTGAGTCCTGATGTGGGTGCCAATATTGATGCTTAACCAACCTTTAAACCTCTCTGAAAGGTGGAAATGGAGAGGAGTGCCAGATCCTGTTGCTCCTCTGCATAACGAACCAAATAGACGTAAACCAATTTCTTCACCTAAAAAACAAGACATATAAGCTCTTAAGGCAGGGTGTGACTGACGAGACGTATTATTTTGAGATGTTCCTTTACAGACACATTTGGAAGGAGACTTTACTGTATTTACAATGATATGCCCAGGGTATCAGAAAAGGAAAAAATGAAAAGCCAATACTGCTTAGGGCTTACAACAACAAAAGTTATACAAGTAAGCTCACAGAATGTTTAATATGTTGTACTCCATGTCTCAAGTCTACAACCACAGGATATGCTTATGTGCAGCCGTCACTTTTCCCAGTAAGCTCATGTTCTAGTGTTCTCCATGTTATCCAGACTTTCGTTAGCATACGCTGACTATGCCCTGTGCTGCTGTGTATTGTCATTGTGTGACATCTATCAGTAAGTGCCACCATAACTTTCTTCATCTCACCTCAATATTCTTACAGGCCACGTTTTTCACAACAGCTGGAAATAAATCTGATGTATTCTTTCCTCGTGCTATCATCTGAGAAAGATAAGAAGATAGTATTATCTTGCTAGACTTAGCACATGATAAACCGTATGTTGTCACAAAGATGAAAGAAAAGAACAGCTCACAGCAACAATCCTCTTCATGGCCTCCAACTTCAGGGAGTCCTTGTTACTGTCCAGCATTTCCTTCAAGTCATCGTGCCTGCAGAATAAAGCAAAAAACTTTTAAAAAAAAATAAGTATACTGTTAATGCAAAAGTTTAATTGTGTATCAAGAAGAATTGCAGCAAGTGATAATTTTGTATTTCTAAGGGTATATTTCTAAAATAGCGAATGTGACGCTCACAAACTGGTGACAGCAGGATTATCTTCTTGATGCAAAGATTGATTCACCTGCAGATGAAATACATTGTCATAATCAAGCAATCAATACAAAAAAAATAAAATTTTATATATATGCACACTATATTGCCAAAAGTATTGGGACGCCTGCCTTTACACGCAAATTAACTTTCATGACATCGCAGTCTTAGTCTGTAGGGTGCAATACTGAGTTGGCCCACCCTTTGCAGCTATAGCAGCTTCGCCCGTTCTGGGAAGGCTGTCCACAAGGCTTAGGATTGTGTCTATGGGAATATTTGGCCACTCTTCCAGAAGCGCATTTGTGAGACCAGTCACTGATGTTGGACGGGAAGGCCTGGCTTGCAATCTCCACTCTAATTCATCCCAAAGGTGTTCTATCGGGTTGAGGTCACGACTCAAGAAGCCTGTGCAGGCCCGTCAAGTTCCTCCACCCCAAACTCGCTCATCCATGTCTTTATGGACCTTGCTTTGTGCATTTCTGCGCGGTCATGTTGGAACAGGAAGGGGCCATCCCCAAACTGTTTCCACAAAGTTCGGCGCATGAAATTGGCCAAAATGTCTTGGTATGCTGACGCCTTAAGAGTTCCCTTCACTGGAACTAAGGGGCCAAGTCCAACCCCTGAAAAACAACCCCACACTATAATTCCCCCTCCACCAAACTTTACACTTGGCACAATGCAATCAGGCAAGTAGCATTCACCTGGCAACCACCAAACCCAGACACGTTCGTCGGATTGCCAGATAGAGAAGCATGATTTTTCACTCCAGAGAACACGTCTCCACTGCTTTAGAGCCCAGTGGCGGCGTGCTTTACACCACTGCATCTGACGCTTTACATTGCACTTGGTGATGTAAGGCTTGGATGCAGCTGCTCGGCCATGGAAACCCATTGCATACAGCTCTTTATGCATTGTTGTTGTGTTAATCTGAAGGCCACATGAAGTTTAGAGGTCTTTAGCTATTGACTCTGCAGGCAGTTGGCGACTTCTGCGCACTGTGCGCTTCAGCATGTACATTTTATGTGGCCTACCACTTCGTGGCTGAGTTGCTGCTGTTCGCAGTTGCTTCCTCTTTGTCATAATACCACTAACAGCTGACCATGAAATATTTAGTAGCAAGGAAATTTCATGGATGGAGTTATTGCACAGGTGGCAATCTATCACGGTACCACGCTTGAATTCACTGAGCTCCTAGGAGCGACCCATTCTTTCACAAATGTTTGTAGAAGCAGTCTGCATGCTAGCTACTTGATTTTATATACCTGCGGCCATGAAGGTGATTGGAATACTTGAATCCAATGATTTGGAGGGGTGCCCTAATACTTTTGCCACTATAATATATATATATATATATATATATATATATATATATATATACAGGGGTGTGAACATTTTTGAAAAAACTAAATCAGGACTAAATCAGTGCCCCAATCTACTTGTCCCTCATGGCAATCTACCTGTCCTAAAAAAAAAAATTAACCAAAACCTTATTTAGATCTGAGGTTCTTTAACTGCTTGCCTGCCACCCTATAGCAGAAATACTGCTAAGAGGGCGGCATGGCTGTGCAAAATCATATATATATATGTACGTGATTTTCCATTTCCGGGTAGAGGGTACACACGCGCCCTACTCGCACCGCCATTGGCGGATTCAGCTGTCGATCACTGGCTCCCAGCTGGACATTCCCCACCAGCACCCGGTGACCGCTGAATATCACTGATGGGGGAGAGGTCTGTATGTAAACAATACAGATCTCTCCCGTCAGCTTCAACATGTTGCTTTGTATTGCTCTGCATGGCAGAGCAATACAAAGCAGCGTGCTTAAACAGTAAAATACACACACAGCATACAGCATGCAGTTAACCCTTTGATCTCCCCAGATATTAACCTCTTCCTACCCAGTGTCATTAGTACAGTTTCAGTGCTTTTTATTAGCAATGATCACTGTATTAGTGTCATTGGGGATGTCAGTGACAGTTAGTTCCCCCCCCGTGTCAGAATGCCCACCGCAGTCCTGCAGTTCTACTATAAGTCGCTAATTGCCACCATTACTAGTATAAAAAAAAAAAAAATTCCAGTATATACACTGCCATTTGTAGACGCTATAACTTTCACGTGAACCAATTTATTTACACGTATTGGGATTTTGTTTAGCAAAGACGTGTAGCAGAATACATTTTGACCTAAATTTATGCCGAAAGTTGATTTTTTACATTTTTACTGGACATGTTTAATAGCAAAAAGTCAAAAATATTGTTTTTTTTCTCTGGAGGGCAAGTGGTTAAGTAATATCTTGGGCTTTTAAAAACAAAAAGGGGCTTTATGGCGACTTAAATGTTTAATATTTTTAACATTGCACTGTTTATCTCCTCCTCACCTCCCTGCCTGTCTCCAGCACCGCACCAGGGGACTAGCAAAAAGGAGAGAGATCTTGCAGTGTAATGAGCACCGATTGGGTGCTTTTCAGGAAGGGTCGGGCTTATCGTTTATCCCTTTCGCTGCCAGAGCTGTTTTTGCGTTTTTTGCACACGTTGAAAAAAAATCAGTTAAGGCCTGGTGATTACACAAACCCCCCAAACATTATATATTTTCTGAAATCAGAGACCTAGAGAATAAAATAATGGCAGTTCCAATTTTTTATGTCACACGATATTATCACAAAGGGCTACGAAATGCAACATTTCAGTAAAAAATACACTTAAGTTAATTTTAGGGGACAAAAAGCAATAAATTAGCCAATTGTTTTGTAAAATATAAAAGATGAGGTTGCATCGAGCAAATAGATATCCAACATGTCAAACCTTAAATTTGCATGTGCTCGTGAAATGGCAACAAACTTTAGTACCCTATATTTTCTATAGGTGACGCTTTTAAAGCCCCTTATAGGTCATCAGTTTAGTGTTATGGAGGAGATCTGGTGGTAGAATTATTGCTTTGATTCTGGCGATATGTAACGTGTATCGCAATCGTAATTTCATGCATAGATGCCCCAGCGCGTGCTTTTACGTTTGTACGTGTGTACATATGTGGGGGTGGGGGGTCTCAACAAATTTTTTGGGGGGGTTAAATGCTTGGGTGTAACTTTAATTTTTTTAAAATAATTTTTTTTGTTTACTTAAAGTGTTACTAAATCCACAACAGTAATATCAGTCTGTATATGCAGTAAAGCATGCTTGTTATACTCACGGTGGAACCTAAGGGGTTAATCCCCCCTACCTCCCTTGCTAAACCATGAATGAACTGTGATAACCACATTTTTTGAAAAGCTGAGTTAAATTTCACTTGCCACACCCAGGCCGGATTACTGACAGACCTGTTGAATCAAGAAATCATTTGAACAGAATCTGTCTGACAAAATGAAGCATGTTGAAAGATCTCAAAAAGTAACACATGATGCCACGATGTAATAAAATTCAAGAACAGATGAGAAACTGAGTAATTGACATGTATTAGTCTGGAAAGAGTTACAAAGCCATTCCTAAGGGATTCCTAATAGCCATTCCTAATCCACAAATGGAGAAACCTTAGAACTGCGATGAACCTTCCAGAACCTACCAGAATTATTCCAAGGTCACAACGAAGACTCATCCAGGAGGTTATAAAAGAACCCAGAACAACATCTAAAGAACTGCCAGCCTCACTTGCCTCAGTTAAGGTCAAGTATTCATGAATGAACAATAAGAAAGAGACAGGCAAAAGTGGCGTCTATGGGAGAGTTCCAAGGCGAAAGCCACTGCTGATCAAAAAGAACACAAACACTTGTCTCACATTTGCCAAACAACATCTTTATTATCCCCAAGACTTTTGGGCAAATACTCTGTGGACTGATGAAACAACAAGTTGAACTTTTTGGAAGGTCTGGCATCAAACTGGCACTGCATTTCATAAAAAGAACATCATATGAACAGTTAAACGTGATGGTAGTGTGATGGTCTGGGGCTGCTTTGCTGATTCAGGATCTGGACGACTTGTCATAATTGATAGAACCATGAATTCATGAACCATGAAAATCCTGAAGGAGAATGTCTGGTCATCAGTTCGTGACCTCAAGCTTAAACGCACTTGGGTTATACAGCACGGCAATGATCTGAAACACACCAGCAAGTTCACCTCTGAATGGCTCAAAGAAAACCAAAATTAAGGTTTTGGAGTGACTTAGTCAAAGGCTTAAATCTATTTGAGATGCTGTGGTATGACATTAAACAAGCCGTTCATGCTCAAAAAACCATCCAATGTGGCCTAATTAAAATAATTTTGCAAAGAAGAGTAGGCCACAATTCCTCCACAGCAACTCATTGCCAGTTATTGCAAATGCGTTATTGCAGTTGTTGCTGCCAAGAGTGGCACAACCAGTTATTAGGTTTAGGAGGCAATTGCTTTTTCACATAGAGCCACGCAGGTTTGGACAGCTTGTTTTCCTTAATAAATGAAATTATCATTTAAAAACTGCATTTTATATTTACTCGGGTTATCTTTGTGTAATATTAAAATCTGTTTGATTATCTGAATCATTTAAGTGTGACAAATATGCAAAAAAAAACAAAACAGGAAGGGGGCAAATACGTTTTCACAGATATATATATATATATATATATATATATATATCTCAAAACAATTAAAGGAACACTTTGAAAACACATCAGATCTCAACGGGGAAAAATATCATGCTGGATATCTATACTGATATGGACTGGGTAATGTGTTAGAAATTTAAGGATGCCCCATCATTTGATTTACGGGGTATCTTTGAATTCAGTCCTCTGTAGGATGATAATTTTCATTTCCGTCAAAGTGAAAAAATGATGCAGCAGGCTAGTCCGTTTTGTTGAAATTTTACTGGAGCACCTCAACATAGTAGTAGTTTGTATGGCCCCACGTGCTTTTATGCATGCCTGACAATGTCAGAGCATGGGTGTCCTAGTGTGTTTTCCTCCCAGATCTAGACTAGGGCATCACTGAGCTCCTGGACAGTCTGAGGTGCAACCTGGCGGCATCGGATGGACCGAAACCTGATATCCCAGAGGTGTACTATTGGATTTAGGTCAGGCGAGCATGGAGGCCGTTCAATGTTATCAATTCCTTCATCCTCCAGGAACTGCCTGCATACTCTCGCCACATGAGGCCGGGCATTGTGCATCAGGAAGAACCCAGGACCCACTGCAGCAGTGTAGGGTCTGACAATGGGTCCAAGGATTTCATCCCAATACCTAATGGCAGTCAGGGTGTCATTGTCTAGCCTCTAGAGGTCTGTGCATCCCTCCATGGATAAACCTCCCCAGACCATCACTGACCCACCACAAAAACGGTCATGCTGAACAATGTAACAAGGCAGCATAATGTTCTCCACGGCTTCTCTTTCACGTCTGCTCAGGGTGAACCTGCTCTCATCTTTTAAAAGCACAGGGCGCCAGTGACAGACCTGCCAATACTGATGTTCAATGGCAAGCTCTATGGTGCCGGGCAGTGCACACAGGGACCAATAGAGGATGTCAGGCCCTCAGACATGAAGTCTGTTTCTGATTGTTTGTTCAGAGACATTCACACCAGTGGCCGGCTGGAGGTCATTTTGTAGGGCTCTGGCAGTGCTCACCCTGTTACTCCTTTCACAAAGGAGCAGATACCGGTCCTGCTGATGGGTTAAGGACCTTCTCTGGCCCTGTCCACCTTTCCTAGAGTAACTGCCTGTCTCCTGGAATCTTCTCCATGCTCTTGAGACTTTGCTGGGAGACACAGAAAACCTTCTGGCAATGGCATATATTGATGTGCCATCTTGGACTACTTGTACAACCTCTGTAGGGTCAAGGTATTGACCCTAGTCAAATGCTAAAGTAGCGAAAAACAGAAAGATGAGTATGGAAAAAAATTGTAGTGGCCTTCACCTGTAAAACCATTCCTGTTTTGGGGGTCATCTCATTGTAGCCCATCTAGTGCACCTGTTGTTAATTTTATTAACACCAAAGCAGCAGAAAATGAATAACAACCTCCTCTGTTACTTAACTGACCAGATAAATAACCCAGGAGTTTAACTGACTTGATGCTATACTCTGATTACATTTTTTGAGCAGTATATATATAGTGGCATTGCGAGGCCATGCCACTGTGTGCTTAGGCAGTTTACACCAGATTTTGTAAGAGGCAAGCACACTAATGGCACAGGTGTGTGCAGGTTTTCTCTGGTTTCTGTAGCTCTGGATCGGAACAGTCAATCCTGCATCTGGGTTTTGCTAGTCACCTGGAATCTGGAGATGTCGTTATATACTGGGGTCTAAGAATAGCTCAGGACTCCCCGTTTGGAGACAGCTGCCAGTGGGGAGATGGAGGGTCTTATCAAAGGGTCATAGGACTCAGCCGGAGGCCAAGAGACAGAGGTCTCAGTTCCAGGAGTCAGGTTGGCTCCTATAGGGATGTCAGGAGAACCCCTATCCATTGGCCAGAGGTCAGCCTTACATCAAGGTGCTGTGTCTAAAGGCTAGAGAGCCAAGTATTCAGGACAGGTACTGCAACTGAAGCTGAGTGAGCTTATGATCCAGGTGGCTTGGCATTTCCAGCATATGAATTTCTGTTCAAGTTTGGAGAAGATCCCTTGCATTGGAAGTCATGTGAACCTTTGCCTTCTTTTAAATAAAAGTGGGCTACCAAGCTCTTAAAAAATAGTTCCTATCTACTGTGGACTCACTAGAACAACACATCTACCATTACAGCTAACTACTCCAGTTCACAATATATACACACACTTACCAGCCTCTTTATTAGATACACCTGTTCAATTACTTGGTAACACAAATTGCTAATCAGCCAATCACATGGCAGAAACTCAAAAATTTAGGCATCTAGATGAGGTGAAGATGACTTGCTGAAGTTCAAACTGAGCATCAGAATAGGGAAGAAAGAGAATTTAAGCGACTTTGAACGTGGCATGGTTGTTGGTGCCAGACTGGCTAATCTGAGTATTTAAAAAAAATGCTGATCTACTGGGATTTTCATGCACAACCATTTCTAGGGTTTACAGAAAATGGTCCGAAAAAGAGAAAATATTCAGTGAGCGGCAGTTGTGTGGATGAAAATGCCTTGCTGATATCAGAGGTCAGAGGAGGATGGGCAGACTGGTTTGAGATGATAGAAAGGCAACAGTAACTCAAATAACCACTTGTTACAACAAAGGTATGCAGAATACCATCTCAGAATGGAAAACACATTGAACCTTGAAGCAGATGGGCTACAGCAGCAGAAGACCACACCGGGTACCACTCCTGTCAGCTAAGAACAGGAAATGGAGGCTACAATTTGCACAGGCTCACCAAAATTGAACAATAGAAGATTGGAAAAACGTTGCCTGGTCTGAGGAGTCTCGATTCCAGCTGCAACATTCAGATGGTAGGGTGAGAATTTGGTGTAAACAACATGAAAGCATGGATCCATCTTCCCTTGTATCAATGGTTCAGGATGGTGGTATAATGGTGTGGGAGACATTTTCTTGGCACCGTTTGGGCCCCTTAGTACCAAATGAGCATCGTTTAAACGCCACGCCCTACCTGAGTATTCTTGCTGACCATGTCCATCCCTTTATGACTACAGTGTACCCATCTTCTGCTGGCTACTTCCAGCAGGATAATGCACCATGTCACAAAGCTCAAATCATCTCAAACTGGTTTCTTGTACATGACAATGAGCACTCCAATGGCCTTCACAGTCACCAGATCTCAATCTAATACAGCCCCTTTGTGGTGGAACAGGAGATTCACACATTGAGTGTGCAGCCGACAAATCTGCAGCAACTTTGTGATGCTATCATGTCAATATGGACCAAAAACTCTGAGGAATGTCTCCAACACCTTGTTGAATCTATGCCTTGAAGAATTAAAGGATAAGTTCACCTTTTAGAAAAAAAATAAATGCACATTTTTTTGCAGGTAGAAAAATGTGCATTTATTATTTTTGTCTGCAGGAACCTGGAAAGCATTGCACCAGCGATCAGCAGATTGCTGATGTCAGGCATGTCTCCTGCAGATCTGTCAGTATATCTGCTTGCCTGTACAGGATGTACAAGCAAGCAGATATACTCACAGGAAGAATGAATGAACTACCACGGCGCTTCACAGCACTGTGGTAGTTCATTGAGGACTACAAGTTGACAGCTGCTAAGGCTGTCGGGACTTGTAGTCTCTCATTCACAGATTAAGGTTTTTTCTCAATCTGATAGCTAGAGAGGGAGGAGAAGATCCCAGCTAGCAGTCAAAGCGTGGATCGGGGGGGAGCAGTGGCTGGTATGATCATAACATGTTACTTGTTACACCCTGAATATGGGTGTAACATGTTACGAAAGGTGAACTTATCCTTTAAGGCAGTTCTGAAGGCAAAATGGGGTCCAAAACGGTACTTGCAAGGTTGTACCTAATAAAGTGGATATATCCTGCCTGCTCAATTTCTACATAAAATTGTTTTTACTCAACATATATGATGAAGACCACCCCAAGTCTCATCTACCCTGCTATTGCTTGAATAGGCTCAGCAGTTTGCTCTTTTAGTTCAGACAAATCCCTTCTGTCCTCAGTACATGCACAGCAGTATAGTATGTACAATGTCGGTACATAAATATCATGAAAATTTCTATTTCAGAGTCTGCAGTGCTATTTACAAAGATTTACAAAGGTATAAAGGCTGCTAAACCAGTCAGACGTCCAGTATAATACATGGCTTAAAAAGTGGCTATGCTTTCAAAAGGTAATCCTAAAGTCCATAATAACACAGACTTAAGACTAAAATACTACATGACGCATACAATACTCTCCTATAACTGTACACCTGTCATTGTCGTGAAATGAATATACATACTATGAAATGCTGACCTCCTTCTAGAAATGCAAGCTGCTTGGCTGTGTCTGGCTTTTAACACTTTGGATCTACAAACAAATATGCAGTGAATAGAAGCAAGAATTCCTCATGACTATACCTAATTGAGGTATGCAAATAAAATATTAGAAGCTAATCATGGGTATAAAAAGACAATCAATTATAAGCAAATCACAAGGCCTCATTTCCTGGTGGACTATTCTTGTCTTAATATCAGTTCTCCTTTCCATTGATGTTTACTGGGTAGTTAAAGTAGCCAAGATTACCAAATAATACTCACTCTCACTTCTAGGTCTCATAATATTTAGTACAGTGGTAGAGCCAGGGCTCTGAGAGTCTCAGGTAGGAGCTGCTGCCATTTCTTTGTGCTGTGTGGCTTTGGATCCTCTCTTGTTTCACATCAATTGCAACTAAACCTATTTGGGCAAGTAACGTAATGTGAGCAAAACTTCCCTACATTTCTCAATGCCTGAGCCAGCAATTGAGGGCCCCGTAACAGTTTGGTAGGAGGCAGACAAAAAGATAGAGAATGAGTTCTCAAGTCATCCTTTTTGAGACCCTCTACTTTGGCCCCAAGAGCAGCTACAGGGGTTGCTATGGTGGTAACTACATCCTTGCCAACAGCTAGCATTTGAAGGTGGAGAGGTCAATAATGGCTACCTAGATATTTAAAGTTTCATTTAAATTGCCTGTGTGGTGCTTAGATCTCTCTGGCTGAGATCATTTCATTGGATTTTCTGCCCTTCTGTTCTCTCTAGAGCAGCCTTTAGCAGCCAGGCTCCATGGAACACTAGTATTCCTTCACAGGTTGCTAGGTGTTCCTTGAGCAACAAGCAATTTCTGCCTCTTACATAAAGTAACCATCAATAACAATGTTCTTTGGAAGCTCACTCGTACCCCACCTTTCCTGGTCTGCCAGGCTGCATGCTTGAATAAGGGTCTGCTATGGATTTTAGGGGGGACCCCCTCGCCATTTTTTTAAAATTTTGGTGTAGCGTTCCCCTTAAAATCTATACAAGACCCGAAGGGCCTGATATGGATTGGCTGACCACCACACAGTTTTTTTCAAGTTTTAAATGCCAACAATTCTTTTGTTCATATTCAGCGGTCAGCAGGGAACTGCACTGACAGCTGATAAGTCATCGGTTGTTAAGCCCTCTCTTTACCAACCAGATACATTGCTAAACACTGGCAAAACACCGACACAAAAATTGGAAAACGCTGGAAAAAAAATGCTAGTGTTGAACATTTTTTATCCAGTTTTTTGAGGTTTTTTTCATCGTTTTCTTTTTTTTTTAGTTCCTAGTGTGCATGGAGCCTCATCTTCATTTGGTAAGCACTTCAGCTCATCAATATTCACTACATTCTGTAATATAATGTTTTGGTCGACTTCTGTATGAATTGTACAACTTTTCCTGTACATTTTACAGTAACTTTTTTCACTATACATTGCATGTGATATAAACCACTTTGGAATTGAAATTGTTAACAGTCCTCACCCTGTTGTCACTATATCATTTGACACTAATCTGTGAAATATTCATCAATGGTCTCTGGTTGCACCAGGATGAAAAAGAATGCCAAGTTGCTGATGGTAACCATAGCAACCCTTGTTCTAGCTTTTCCTTATAGTGACTCTGTGTTCACATCTGGTGACCCCGTGTATTTGTATGGCTAGTGATGCTGAATATCTCTTGTAATGGACTAATGACATTAAGTCAGGAACAATTATTCTGTATAAAGGTCCTGTTATTTCTAAAGCTTTTTATGCAGACTTTCAATATTCTAAACTAAATATATATTAATTTTATTTCAATTATTTATAAATTACTTTTATTATCAGGACATGATTGGTACAGTTAAAGTCTCTGACAGAAGACTTTTCAAACTGACAAGGTATTTTGTGCTCATGGGCAGATACCTGACTGTATGTATGTAGGGGTGATGCCATGCCCCTACGGTAGACGTGTATTGACACGAAACGCGTCTAGGAGGAGCCTTCGCACGCCTTGACGTCACGCCGCCGGGTCAGGAGGTCCGGCGGCCCACCTATGTTTCTCACTGTCCCCATACCTCAGCCCCAGCATTTTTAGGCTCTCTGTGTGGACCCAAGGAGCAGTGTGATCCGACCAGACCAGTATCGCCTTATCACTGATGGACCACCTGGGTATTATTAAGCAGCGCCTACATGAGACCTCGGCTACATGAAACCTGTACATGCGCATTGAGATTGCGCTTCTGGTAAGCGGGCAATCTTTCTACCCCCCGATATTGGATTGGATTACACTAATGTTTTCTGGAAAGTTCCTCATAAATTGAACTGTTTACCACTTTTGATATTTCCGCATTGGACAATTGTAGCGCTGCACTTTTATTTTGTCTATTTTAGTTGGAAGGGCTTGTGGTTCCTTTTTGTGCATTTGCCGCTCACTGGAGTGCGCTCACTTTCCTATCCATACACATACTGTAACTATAATATGTAACTATCTAACCACTCATGGTATGCCCTTACATTAATTTATTTATTGTTAATATGTATAGTACCTTTCTTTAAATTCTTTATTTCTACAGAATTTACCTCCAAAAAGGCCAATGTTTCCAGGGCATTCAGTATCTGAAGAAATCAGATTAGTAGCTTCATCCAAATCTATATAATATTTGATGAATGGCCATCCATGAAGGTTGTGTCCAAAAAATGCATACCTATGTTTGCATCCCTGATGTGAGATGCTTCATAATAAATTCTATATATGTTTATTTAAAGTAGAACTAAAGGCATCTTGGATAGCTTAAAGCAGAACTTCACTCAAAAGGGGAAGTTCCGCTTGTTTGCATTTTCCCCACCTCCTCTTTAAAAAAATTTTTGGGGGGCATGGGTACCTGGTTCACTTTCTCACTTTCAGTCGAATCGCCTTGGTGATCCGAGCAGAAGTTAGGCCCCTCTTCCCTCGCAGCCTTTTGGGACACATCACAGCTCCCAAAAGACTGCGGGACCATTTATAAAGTGCAACACGGCTCGCACACGAGCAGTGGGATTCTGGCTGTGAAGCTCGCCACCTGCACGCCCTCAGTGGCGAGCACCCGGCACGGTCAGTGATAAGGTAAAAGGCCAATCACAGCGACCTTTTATCATGTGATCAGCTGTGTCCAATGACACAGCAGATCACAATGTAAATACAGTTGCTGGTTATCGGCTGCACTTTCCTCACGTTGTCACAGGGTGAGGAAAGTACTGCCGATAACCGGCAGATGTCACAGGGGAGATCTGCACTGATAATCAGTGCCCTGATTATCAGTGCTGCCAATCAGTGCCCAGCAATGCCGCCCATCAGTGCTTCCCAGCAGTGTCACCCACCAGTGCTTCCCAGCAGTGCTGCCCAGCAGTGTTGCCCGTCAGTGCCTCTCAGCAATGTCGCCCGTCAGTGCTGCTCTGCAGTGTCACCCGTCAGTGCTGTCCAGCAGTGCCACCCGTCAGTGCCCAGAAGTGCCGCCTGGCAGTGCCGCCGGTCAGTGCCTCCAGTTGGTGCATTCAGTCAGTCAGCGCCACCCATCAGTGCTGCCTATCAGTGCCCATCATTGCTGCATATCAGTGCATCATCAGTGCCTCCTCATCAATGCCCACCAGTGCCACCTTGTCAGTGCCCCCTATCAGTGCAGCCTCATCAGTGCCCATTAGTGCTGCCTATCAGTGCAGCCTCATCAATGCACATCAGTGAAGGAGAAAGATTACCTGTTTGCAAAATTTTATAATAGAAACAAAGAAAACATTTTTTTTGAAATATTTTGCTCTTTTTTCATTTATAGTGCAAAAAATAAAACACCCACTGGCGATTAAATACTACCAAAAGAAAGCTCTATGTGTGTGAAAAAAATGATAAAAATGTCATATGGGAAGTTGCATGACCGCACAATTGTCATTTAATGTGCGACAGCACTGAAAGCTGAAAATTAGCCTGGGCAGGAAGGGGGTAGAGGTTTCCAGTAGGCAAGTGGTTAAAAGAAGCCATAAGATCGGCTCTGTTATCCTCTGCTAAGTTAACCGCTGTAATTTTACAAAGTAGCAACTACAGCTCAATGTTGCACTCTGATAATAAATGTTAATGAGATACGCTCCCCTTAATGGCCTGACTGAGCTCAGGCCAACTTGCCAGCATACTTATCAAATGAGTAACAGGGCAATGCATCAAGTGACCTGTATTCTAAACAGGGAGATGAAATCCCTGCATCACTGAAAATCTCCAGGAAGAATGGACACTGCAGTGTGAAACTTCTCACCACCGAGTGAAGTTAAAGACTGCCATCTACTCAGTAAAGCCGTGCCTTCCCTGCTGCTTTTCAGTAAGCACATCTGCTATTGCTGTAATGAAACAATGCCAAGTCAAATGGTACATCACAACAGCCTGGATCATGACATTTTCTGCTACCCTCTTTAGTCCACAGCTCTGCATACTAGAACACCTGCATATCCTATAGGTAATATACAACACACAAGACTATTAAAGTGACAGGTCTATGAGATCAGAAGCCACCAAAGTAAGAATAGTTACCCTAGCATAAGACTTGTGAAGTCCTGTGCCAGTAGACATTAATGTTCATTTACTCCCTAAACCATAAAACGGCAATGGGTGTGTACATCGTAAAGCAAACAGGCTTGAAATTGAGGAACTGTAACACAGACCAGAGTCTTGTTTGATTTTGGGGAGGCAGTCATGTTTTCTCATGTCTTGCTTTAGTAAAGATGACCATACACTTGCAGATTTCTTTCGTTCAGCCTGCGGATGGACTAATGTCCCACTGTAGGCTATTGTATTCTGACAGCCAATGGTGCAAGCTGTCAGAATGCCCAAACAATCCTTCCATCTGATTGGATACAAGTACTGTTTTGCCCAGCTCCTTCAACAAAAGTCGATTGAAAAACAAGGCCACCAACAGAGCAAAATATGGCCATTCAGCAGGAATCTGTGGAAATTTTGCTGTGTATATGGCTACTTTTCCCTCTGCAGTGGCTCAGCACAGGGAGGGAGAAATCCCACACTTCGCATAGGCCATCTTTGAATGAGTCACTCAACCACACAATCAAGTAACACAATCATTCGGCGTTGGAAGCACACCTGTAAAAAGCAGGACGGAGGATCGCCTACTCAGAGTTTTTGCAGACAGGTCAAGTATAGCTTACAAGTATGAAATGACAAAGGAGTATTGTTTAACCTCCCTAGCGGTCTGATTTTGTCAGTATTTCTGTGCTCAAAGCGGTACATTTTTTTGCATGGAAATATGTATTTTTTTTATTATAGGCCTGTAATTTTTAGGAATAACTCATTGAAATCTGTCCAAACAAGAGTCTAGTAAACATCCCGGGTATGATAAAATTTGAAACACGAAATCATAAATTATAATTTAATAAATAATCATAAAAAATAATAATATAATAATAATACATTTAGTTCAATAATATAATCAAATCAAAAACACTGAAATTTGAAATATAGCGCCAAGTTCGCACATCACTGAGCAAAGTCACAAAATCGTTTTCAGTGTCTGATGACGAATTTCCCCACGAATCATTATCACTCAATTCTGCAAGTGGTTCTAATTTACTATCGCTGTTCTCTAGCTGGTCTAAAACCGTTTTTGACCTAAAGGACGCTTTTTGGACGCCATGGATATTTCTCAGTTTCAAGGCAGAAAGAACAGTAAAAATGCAGGCAGGGCACAGGACAAAGCACTCAGGACAAAATGTATGTGAAATGGTTTGATACAGTAATGTTTTACTATGTGATTTTAGTGTATTCAGTGAATGTCACTTTTTGACATTTGTAAATTTCCCGCCGGTTCCGTCCCCGTACGTCCTGACGTCGCAGGGAACGGAACCCTGGAAGACAGATGCCGGCATTGGCTGGAGGACATTGCCGGGGACGCTGCAGGAGGGATATCGCGGGAGCACAGGACAAGGTAAGTGAAGAAGAGATACCGGAGCAGAGCCGCATGGTAAGCCCGAGTGTAGCTCGGGGTTACCTCTTGTGGTACTGAAACTTTACCCTGAGCTACACTCGGGAATACCTCCAGGGAGGTTAAAAAGCTGAAGAGGGGATTGTAATGTTCTAGGGATGCAGTTGTGCATGGGATGGTTTTATGAAAAACGTAAAACTAACCCTTTAAAGTGCATTTTTGAAGCCAGATTGGGATAACACTTACTTCATACTTGTTACATGTTCTCATTCACATACAGTGCCTTGAAAAAGTATTCATATCCCTTGAAATTTTCTACATATTGGCATGTTACAACCAAAAACGTAAATGTATTTTATTGGAATTTTATGTGATAGACCAACATGAAGTGGCACATAATTGTGAAGTAGACGGAAAATGATAAATGGTTGTCAAAATTTTTTACCAATAAATAAAGGGGTATGAATACTTATTCTGGTACCAAAAGAATTTTATTGAATATAGCAAAACATTATACAGAGTGAAATGACATATGTGGTACATGATAGTGCAATCAACTGAAGAACAGATAAAGATCATGTACGGATACATAAGAAAACAGACATGACCCACACAGGGGCCTAAAAAGAAGCCTGATACACCTTTAACTAGAGTAAAAGGAACATGAGGATACATCAAGCATAAAACCAGGCGCTTGATAAAACCTGATAGCCTACAATGAACGATCTCTGTAGAGTCATAAAGCTTGTGTGTCTAAACATCTCCCATCCACATCTCATCAATGGTGCACCTCCAGGCAGAAAAGAAAAAGGGGAGGGGGGGGATTAGGTGGTGGTGACCATTTCCATAAACTTTAGGAAGGGTATGGAGACGTAATGGACAACAGCATCAAACGGTGGCCTCAAGGGCCTTGATAAGTAAGTCAGTCAAGAGAAGGAGAAAGTGAAGAGAGACACGGAGAACGCAGAGGGGCTGGAGAAAGGGGGCCCCTGATCTCCGGGAGGGGCCTAAAGAGAAAAGTGTGGAAGAAAAGAAAGGGGGAGAAGAGGGACCAAGAAAAGAAAAGAAGTTCACCTGTGAGGAGCTCAGGAAGACGTCGCCCCCACAAAGGTACGTATGATGAGCATTGCTCTGCATATTAGAGATTAGTTAGTTTCGTAGTGAAGTGTGAAACCGGATGGTAGTCCACCCAAGGCTGCCAGACAGAAAGAAACCTATAATGATTATCTTCCAGCACCGCTGTCAGTTTTTCGTTGATAAAAAAGCCATGGATTCTAGACTTGACTTCCTCAAATTGGAAAGTAGGGGGTTTCCAAGAGCTCGCTATAGTTTGTTTGGTGGCCATGAAAAAGAAACTAATCAGCACATGGATTTTACGAGATAGGTTTCAAAGAGGTTTGAAAAGCAACACTTCAGTAGGATCTTTCTTGAGGTTGACATGTGTGACGGAATAGATAAGGTTATAGACTCTGGTTCATAATCGGTAAGCTACTGGGCAGGTCCACTATATATGGAGCATCGTACCATCCAGGGAGCACCTGCAGAAACAACTAGGGTCATATCCTGACACATATTTAGGTATTCGAACCGGCGTAAAGTACCATCTGGATAAGACCTTATATGAGTTTTCCAGCACTTGTATATTACCCAGTCCTCAGTGGAGAGCATTTCCTGAAGCTCTCTACCCCACTGAATACAGTAGGTAGGTAGGGGTTCCGCTATGTGATTCCGTATTGATACGCGAACATGCGCCCTTGGTGGATGCCAACGCCTTGCAAAGCAATTCGAAAGTCCTGGGGGAGTGTAGCTTACAAACAAGAGGTTCGATGAAATGGCATATTTCTAAGTATCTAAAGACCTCAGAAGGTGGAATATCGTGACTCTCACGGAGTTGGGCAAACGTACGCAGACCTCGAACCGTTAACAGTGAATAGATAGTCATAAAACCTCGAGTTATCCACCAGTGGAAAGCCTGGAGGAAATAACGGCAATCAAATAATTGAAGAAGAGGTAGGTGAGGAGATAAGCCCGTAGAATATTTACACGAATCCCAAATTCTTAAGGAGTGAGCCAGGATCGGATTCAATGGTTTAGGTCTGGAGGATCAGGGAAGCCATAACAAAGCGGAAGGCAGAACAGGATGTGTGTCTAAGATGTCTATCAGTGCCTAGAGAGGCAAATCCTTGCCAGAAAAAAAGTTGGGTAAGGGGGGTGATTTGGGCTGCAGTGTAGAAGTGGTGAATGTTGGGGAGTCCAAGGCCACCTCGAAGTCACAGACGGTAAAGCAGATGCCTGGACAACCAAGGTCTTCTCGAGGCCCAGACAAACAGAAGAATTTGACGCTAAAGAATGCGTAATATGTGGAGTGGAACACGGAGAGGAAGTACTTGAAAAGGATAAAGCAGTTTGGGGAGATACAGTATGTGTGTACCTTTAGAGATTGGACTGTTTGTCTAAGTTCATCTTGCGTGATATCTGCCCCTAACATATCTTTTTGGGCGTCCGTTATATTTGGAAGGGTGGTATCACGAAGGAACGTCGCGATGGCTTGTGTCGGAATGTCTTTTGCGCCCGCATACAGTTTCGAAAGATGATGAGAAAACTCATCTACTATATGCATTGGATTCGAAGTTCTCAGACACTTCCTGGTTTTCAAAGTGTAATGATACTGTTTGGGAGCAAACAAACATAATTTGTTAGCTAGCATAGTCCCTATTTAATTCCCATTCGCATAAACCTTGAGTCGTGACCACCGCATGTGACATTCTGCCTCATCTGTTAAACATAAGGTCAGTATGAAGGAGTTCCACTTTCCATCTAAGCATAGGCATCGGGGTCTGTTTAAAAAGTGACCTGACCTGCTCAAGTTCGCTTTCTAGGTATTGTCTATGTTGATCACTCTCCTTTCGCCGTCAGGAGACTAGCTGTATTATGTAGCCACAGAAAACCATCTTGTAAGTTTTCCAGGTTGTGATTCAAGAGAAGACCGTTCCAACATTAGTTCAAAAGTATTCAAACGAGTGGATCTTAATGTCCTCGACCACAGATGAAAAGGAGAGCAGAGAATAGTTAAGGCACCAAGCGGGAGTGCTAGGGCACTGAGAGAGTACGAAACAGCATACTAATATAGGGTCATGGTCTGACCAAGGAAACTTGGAAATCACGATGGATAATAACTGTGGAAGAAAAGAGAGAGTCACAAAGACATGGTCAATATGGGAATGGCTAGAGTGAGGATTGGAATAAAAGGTGTAATCCTTTCTAGTGGGGTGGAAAACATAAAGGGGAGGAAGCTAATGTACCAGAAGGAGCTTTATCTAATTTAGGACTGAGGACCAAATTAGAGTCTCCAGAGAGCATGAGTTGGCCTTTCTGATGGGTCTGAAGAACTGATAAAAAGTAAGCTATATCAACTTTCGATGAACGAAGATACCTAAACATTTTTGTTCTCTTCTGGGGAGAGTTGAGGCCCTGGAAATTTAATGTCAACGAGGTGAGAGCCATGGTGACATATATAGACAATTCTCCAATGAAGGTGCCCCTAGGACAAAACCCCTGTGCCCCACATGGTGAACAGGAAAAGAGAAAAAAAGAAAGGAGAGAAAATGGTTACAGTAAAGAGAGAGGGGAAACAGAGAAGAGAAGGAGAGGAATTTTCCATAATGGTCATGACGCAGTGGGAGAAGCGTAAATACCCATTAAGTGCTGCAAAGAAAAAGCGATGATGCACTGCGTGTATTAAGGTGATCCCATATAACATGAGGAGCATTACTCCGCATCAGCGAACAGAGGAGGGTGGCATGTACCACCCCGGCATACCCCCTCCCCCCTCCAAGGCATTGTCCGAGAATAAAATGGAGAAGGGTGGGGGGAAAAAAGGCGGGGGTGAGGAGAGAGTGCAATAGAGGGAGTAGGGGGATGGTCTTCCACAACAAGCTATAGGGCTCTGACATAAATCAAAGAATAACAATACAGAGACATGACAAAAACATCAAGCTAAACCATAGAGAAGGTAGAAACATACAAGCGACAGAGGTCTTCCCGCACAGCCCACTCCCCAAACGCACCCAGCAAACGACATGCGGTTGAGTGGGCAGGGCACGACCGCACCTGCATGTGAATGGAGGGGAGAACAGTCTACCCATGCAAGCCGACCCCGAACCAGAACGGGGACAGGTAGCCAACAAGGTACCAGGTGTAGACCGAAACCCCTCACAACACTGGAAGTACAATGAACCCATAAGGTAGAGAATTGACAGGTAGCATCCCCAATTAGGCTCAATACACCCGTCAATTCCAGCTAGGAGTAGGTGTCTACATCTCCAAGTCAGGCAGCCACCACATAGATCAATAAGCAAGAAAACAACTTACACACACCAAAAAAAAACCCTGATCCAGCGTATGATGGAGACATTATATTAATTCCAGTTTCTATCTAAAATGGATCTGCAACTGGAAACAGTGTTACTTCGGCAGAATGCATTTATATCATCCTTAATCTCCATTGTAGCTACGTCTCTGTAGATGTAGGGGGGTTTATAAATAACCAGAAGTAGAGAAAAGAAGACATCAGAGTCTTCGGGATACAAAGGGAGAAAGAAAAGAAGAGGGGAAGGGGGGAGAGGAAGAGAAAGGAAAAAGAAAGAAGGGGGGGGAATAGGGGAGTAAGGTGGGGAAAAGGAGTTAGGGGATAGGACAGAAAGGGAGTGGGGGGGAGGGGGAAGAAGAGAGAAAGAAAGAGAAAAAAAAGTGCGGTGGGGGTCGGGGTAATCAACACAGCCCTTCCAAATACCAGACACACTGAGGAGAGGATACAGTAAACAAAAATTTAAGCGCAAAGAAAGAGGAGTTCATGGCAGCGACATTTCAGCTTTGGAATGTTGATCATTCTGGACAGTGCTTCCATTATGACAGTCTCAAGGAATCTGCATTGTTCCTTTCCAGAAGAAGACCTAGCCCCCATCCTAAGGCCGACGGGAGAGGGAAACCTGAAAAGATGAAAAAAATGAGCCACAAAAGTGCCAGAGAAGTGTGCAGACCAACCACAGGTGGCCCTCATGATCATCCTGTCCCCTCTGGCTGGAAAGTCTGGGAGTGAAGCTGAGCTATTGTCTGGGATCTCTTTTCGCTTTCTTGATTCAAGGAGTGACGTGGGCTACAGAGTATTCTAGGCAAACGTGAGGTGGAATCTGTTGAGGAGGCTTGTGATGTAGAGCTGGATTCCAAAAGGTTGAGGTCTGACAAGCAGTGTTTCAGTTCAACTGGGTTGTAGGTATAGTATTGAGACCCTTGGGTATGAATATTTTTTCAAGGCGCTGTATATAACTTAAAAAATATGATTACCAATTTCAGATGCTAGTCTGTGGTAATTCCAGCACTAAAAATCCCACTTAGTTCTCTTTTTTTATGATGAGACCGAGGAGCTGTGTTTACTATAGTGACAAAGCCATCCACCACACTGCCCCGAACTACATCACTGACCTAATATCCAAGTACCACCCAGCACGCACACTCCACTCCTCACAAGACCTCCTTCTCTCTAGTTCCCTGGTCTCCTCCTCCCATGCCCACCTCCAGGACTTCTCCAGGGTGTCACCCATCCTCTGGAACTCCCTGCCCCAACCCATCAGATTATCACCTACTCTCCTCTCCTTTAGGCGCACCCTGAAAACCCATCTCTTCAGGGAAGCCTACCCCACGTCATATGTCAGATACGTCACTTCCGGTCATGCGCATTAGGTGGAACGCACGCTGACCCACAGGGAGGAAGCCATTTCACATGCCATGAGGCAAGCCTAGGCAGCACAGGCGCCGAGAAGAGGCTGGAACCCGCGGTATATCGGCGGATGTCAGCGGTGGTTGCTTGGCCTCCCCGGCCTTGTATGGCAGCACCTATGAAGGACATTCTTTCTTCTCCTATTATCCATTGCACAGGTGGTGAGTGGACTGTTGCAGGACACTAGATATATGGTCCTATGTGACATATATGACCTATATATCCTATACAGAGTGAAAGCTCTTTCAGTGACTTTCCACATATTGTTTGTTTCACTACAGGATGGGGACATCATGGTGCTCTGTATAAGAAACAAGATATACCACATGTATTTCAACAGGCAGAAGATCTATTGGGATGTGTCTTGTTTTTCTCACAGAAAGTGGTATGTAGTCCACATGCAGTGGTGAAGAAACCATTTCAAGCAGTGCGCTGCTTTATGCATCTATCCTTCCATCCTGGTAAAAAATGGGGCATATTTTTATTCAAGAGCCCTAGGAAACAGCTGGTAATAATCACAGATGAATGGGCCCCAACCACTTGTGCCGGCATAGGAATGTGTTGCATCATTTACATGACATTTATGTTTTGTCTCATATAGGCCTAGAGGCATGCCTTCTTTTTGACGCATACTGTGCTTGCTGCATTGCATACATGTGATATTTATATCTATGGTATAATTTTTTGAAATTCCCTGTATGGGATATAACCATTCTGGTAGTAGCTTAGTCTACACATTTATTACACGTATTATGGTATACCTATGGTATAATTTTTGTATACACCTCCTTTGGGAAGTGTCCACCTATGCGCCTGTGCTACAGGGACTTTAGACTCCTGTAGTCATTGTCCTTGTTGCACATGCATTTAGACCGGTACTGGTGTCATTTTATATGGTTTTAGGTCTGTGTGTACTGTCTCATACTGAGGTGATGGTAAACCAGGGCGATTGCCCATATGTCAAATTTGTATGTGTAATAAAGTATAATTTTTGGAAATTTTTCTGAGTATCACATCCTGTTCTTAATGTAGCCGCTTTCTTTGTGAATTTCTTTTCACAACCCCTCTTTTTTTTGCAAGCCTACCCCACCCCCTGCTAACTTGCCGACCTCCTCCACTCCTCCTACCACTCCATCCCCCACAGCTATCTCCTCCTGTGCCACCATCCCCTCCCTCCTAGATTGTAAACTC
Source organism: Staurois parvus (assembly GCF_062004578.1). Classification (NCBI taxonomy): domain Eukaryota; kingdom Metazoa; phylum Chordata; class Amphibia; order Anura; family Ranidae; genus Staurois; species Staurois parvus. The sequence goes on from NW_028318880.1 coordinate 116,136, forward strand.
GAAAGAGCAGGGCCCTCAATCCCCTCATGTTTTGCATTGTATTGTTATTGTTCTGTCACATGTTCTGTCCCACTTTGTAATGTACAGCGCTGAACGAACTATCTGTGCTTTATAAATATTGTATAATAATAGTTAAAGCAAGATAATTTGATTTTCTTTCCTTCCACCAAGAGGAATCCCTTTGACTGCACTATTGTGTTCTGTTGGTAGGCAGACTTCCTGACCAGCAGAACACAATGATTTCTGCTAGCAGCTATGGCTGCTGGCAGTAATCTCATGTAAAAAATCAGACAGGCTGGTTTAGGTACAACCAGCATGGCCATGGATGGAGCGAATCTCGGTCAGTACCTGCTGAACTGGCCGAGATTAGCTCCATCTATGGCCGGTTTAACTCTGTGTCTGTACTGTGCTGGCAGAACTTACTATTAGTTGTAAAGTTGATTTGAATACTGTCTGTCCTAACAAAAGTTTAAGATTTAGAAGCTGGGCTGAACCAATATGCAGCTGAACCATTCAGTTGACATAGTGCTGAGCACTGATTGTGTTGTTTACTCCTATCTATCACATATTCAGCTAACCACTTCTTTCAGCTTTCTAAAAGGAATGCAAGATTATGCTTTTCATCACTTCTATTTACTTTCCAGCTCACGAAGCTCTGCATAGGCTGTGTCCTGCATTACATATAATGGGCCGGAAGTGTTATGTTTGAATTCACAGTCTAGGTAATTCCAGAGTTTCTATGTATGGAGACTAGAGCTGACCACGCACATTATAATCTGATCTTACAATCATTCTACAACCTCATGTATATCAATTTAGTAGCCTCTGCACTATTAAAGCTTGGCCCTGGCATTCCATACCTGTCTGATCCCTGTGAAAGGAGCACAAAGCAGGTAAGTATAACATTTTTATTTTTTTAATAAAAAAAATGCTGAGCCTTTACAATCACTTTAAGGGTTCCTCTAGGGTAAAAAGTTTCAGGAAAGGTTGATCTATGTATTTAATGAGAGCAAAGTGCACTAATTCACCTTATAATTCTCTACACTGCTGAAAGCTGATGTTTGATTGCTGAGGGTAACAGTATATCATTGCTCTCTGCAATCTCTTATTAACCTCCCTGGCGGTAATCCCGAGTGTGGCTCGGGGTTAATTTTCAGTACTAAAAGCAGTAACCCCGAGCCACACCCAGGATTACACTGTAGTCCTTGTCCTGTGATCCCCCAATCCTTACCTTGTCCTGCGATCCCCCAATGTCCTCCTGCTGTGTCCTCTGGCCAATGCCGGCATCCGTCTTCTGGGTTCCCTTCCTTGCGAGTGATGCATGGGGGCAGAATCGGCGTAAGATTCAAAAAAGTAAAAATATGACATACACACAATACATTGTAATCTGTTAGGATTACATTACTGTATCAATCCATTTAACCTCAGTTTTGTCCCTAGTGCCCTGCCTGCACTTTTACCGTTCTTTCTGCCTGGAAACTTGAGAACATCTATGGCATCCAAAGTGTCCCTTTAGGTCAAAAGCGGTTTTAGACCAGCTAGGGAACAGCGATAGTGAATTAGAATCACTTGCAGAATTGAGCAATAGTGATTCGTGGGGAAATTTGTCATCAGACACTGAAAGTGACGACAGCGACGATTCTGCGACTGAGCTCAGTGATGTGCGAACTTGGTGCTCTATTGACTGTGGTACAAATCAGGCAGCGCCCCCAAGATTCCCATTTACTGGAGCATCTGGTATAAAAGTAGACATTGAACACGACAACCCCTTGGCATACTTACAATTAATTCTGACCGATGAGGTTATTGAAAAAATAGTTACTCAGACAAACCAGTACCAAGAGCAACAACTGACTACTCTGCATCGGAAGTTTCCAAGAAGCAGAAAGTGAGAGCCAGTGACCAAAGATGACATTTGGACATTTCTGGGCCTAATAATACTTCAGGGAGTGGTGGGGAAATCCCTGAAGAAGTGGTATTGGACAACTAATAAATTACTTGCCACTCCATTCTTTGGCACGGTCATGTCAGAGTACAGATTTTCCCTGATCATGAAATATTTACACTTCGAAAACAACGAAGAATTTGATTAAACTACTCATTCTGCACCAAAACAAAAGAAATTTGGGAAGTACCGTATTTATTCGAGTATAACGCGAAAAATTTTCTACCAAAAAAAGAAATCAAAGTTTGGGTGCGCGTTATAAACGAGGGCTGGGGTGGGGTGACGCAGTGGCGGCCGATCCATTGAGGGCGCAGGCGCTCACTGTACGCGAGGGCGAAGAAAAAAAAACGTCCCCTGTGCCGGCCCCGCCCCTTTAAGGGGCGGCGAAAACGGGATCGTTTTTTTTTTTTCTACGTCCCCTCGTCGCGTACAGTGGGCGGCCCGAACTGGCGAGATGCACTGGTGGGGTGACGCAGTGGCGGCCGGTCCATTGAGGGCGCAGGCGCTCACTGTACACGAGGGCGAAGAAAAAAAAACGTCCCCTGTGCCGGCCCCGCCCCTTTAAGGGGCGGTGAAAACAGGAGATCGTTTTTTTTTTTCTATGTCCCCTCGTCGCGTACAGTGGGCGGCCCGAACTGGCGAGATACACTGGGGGTGAGAATTCTTATCCGCTGTAACATATGGTCGCCTCTTCATTTCCTTTCCTCGCCCACACGTTACGGTAAGCATTGCTGTTTTGCTGTTTTGCACAATTCAGTGTTCTTCATATTTTTGGTTCTTCAAAAAGTGAAACAAAATTTTATACCGATTTTTAATCGAAAATTAGGGGTGCGCATTATACACGTGTGCGCGTTATACTCGAATAAATACGGTATCTCAAATGATTCTAAAGAATTTCCAATGGAGCTATGTGCCAGAAAGTGATATCAGCATAGAAGAAAGTATAATGGCCTACAAGAGAAGGCTCAGCTGGGTACAATACATTGCATCAAAGAGAGCACGATTTGGCATAAAATCCTATATGCTATGCGAATGGTCAACTGGCTACATTTGGAATTCAGGTATATACACTGAGAAAGGAACAGAATTAAATCCAAAATACAGCAACTATGGAATGGCAACATCTTCTGTTCTTTCACTCATTGAGCCATTGCTAAATCAGGGCTATTGCGTAACAACCGACAACTTTTATACGTCTCCTGAACTTTATGAGTTTCTTCTGCAAAACAAAACAGATGCCTATGGAACCGTTAGGGCTAACCGGAGCAACATGCCGCCAATGTTTGGCAATAAGAAGCTGAAGACTGGAGAAATGGTTGCCTGGCAGTAAGGCAAAACGATGGCACTGCGATGGCGTGACAAGAAAGATGTGTGCCTAATGAGTACAATTCATAATACTTCCACTGTTATGGTACACACAAAAGGTGGGAAAGAAATCATGAAGCCACAAGTAGTGATAGACTACAATAACACCATGGGAGGTGTCGACAAAGCCGACCAAGCAATGACATTCTACCCAGCAATGAAGAAACAGCAAAAGAAGTACTACAAGAAGATCTTCAGGCATCTTCTTGAGCAATGCTTGTGGAATGCCTACATTCTGCTAAAAAAAAAGAGTGGCAAGTCTGAGATTCATTCTGACTTCATTTGGAAAATTGCAGAACGTATCTTTTTGAACCACCAAACACCATCAATGGCTGTGAATAGCAGCCGTTGGCATTGTCAACTGCTAACGCCTGACTGGTCGTCACTTTGTGGACTACATCCCACCAACCGAGAAAAAGTCAGCACATACAAGGATGTGCATGGTTTGTTGCTCGAAGCGAGATGACAGTGGAAAGAAAATCAGAAAGGAAACCAGGTTCCATTGTCCTGATTGTGATGTCGGACTTTGTGCAGTTCCATGTTTCAAAATTTTTCATACCCGGGATGTTTACTAAACCAATATGCAGTGTCTAGTAATACTGCACCCTTGTTTTGACAAATTTCAGTGTTTTTGGTATGATTTCATTATTGAATTAAATTTATTATTACTATATTATTATTTTTTATAATTATTTATTATATTATAATTTATGATTTCGTGTTTCAAACTTTTTCATGTTTACTAGACTCTTGTTTGGACAGATTTAAGTGAGTTATTCTTAAGAATTACAGGCCTACAATATAAAACAACAAATTTCCATGCAAAAGAATGTACCGATTTGACATTCAAAAATATTGACATATGCAGATCGCTAGGGAGGTTAAATAATCTGCTATGCTTACCCACTGGTATATGTGATTATTCTATATCATGCATTCATATGCCATATAGATTGAAAAACTGGAAAAAATAAACACATCATCTCCACATCCTATCCTTCCGGCACCGTTTATTCAATTAAAACCATTTTTCTGCATAAATTCCTTTTTGCTTTTATGTCAGAAATAGGTCAGTAACAAAGATGGTATTGCTTGGCTGTAGAAAGAGGCAAAACTCCAAAAAAAGAATGGAAAAATAGTTAACGCAAAATGCCTCCCAGAAATGTCTGTGAATTATTAAAACAATTATAAAGACTATAGCAGCAAAACATCTTCAGTAATATTAATATTGATAATATATTAATAAGATAATAATGGCTTTTTGGTATTACTATGCAATTAGGTCAAATGGTTTGTAATACCAATAGGCACTATGGGGCAGCACAGTGGCTTAATGGTTAGCACTGCCAGCACTAGGGTCACTGGTTCAAATCCCAACCACAGCACCACCTGCCTGGAGCTTGCATGTTCTCCCTGTGCCTGCATGGGTTTCCTCCATATACTCCAGTTTTCTCCCACACTCCAAAGACATGTTGGTAGGTTAACTGGCTCCAGTCTATATTGTCCCCAGTATGTGTATGTATGAATGTGAGTTAGGGACCTTAGATTCGACACCCCTTGATGGTTAGGGACTGATGTGGATGTACAATATATGTATGTAAAGTGCTGCATAAAGTGACAACACTATATAAGTAACTGAAATAAATACATATGGGGTTGATGCACTAAAGGCATATGGGCCATTGACTTCACAAAGGAATTTTTCTCTAGGTTACTGAATGTGGCTAAAATTCACTTCTCAAAGAATACCCAATCATTTTTGCTTGCACACGATTGGATGATGGAAGTTAGAAGAGTTTTACATCATTCACTGAGCTAAGGAAAGTGAACAGCCTATTTTCCCTTAGCAAAACAACCGCTATCTAAAGATACAGTATGTATTCAAAGAGGGAACTTACATTCTTATATAGTTCCTATGCTGCATTCTTTAGGTGCATTTACCTAATCTTACAAACCTACTACAAGTTCAGTACTAACTATATCCAGGGCTGCATTGGTGGAACTATAAATCCCAGCATGCTAACAAAAAAAAACACATATTTCTAGCTGACGGAATATAGCTTGTTCTATTATACCCACATTTTTCTGACTGTAGCAGTCAAATTTAACAAGCAGCTATGTGTCACTCCTGAAATACGACATCAGAACATTTTATAAAACCGACATCTTCTGCCATACTTATGGGAAGTGTAAAGTACAGCAGGTGTTTAAACACAGTGCTACTGAACACCTGCTGACAGGCTGCTGTGACCTATAACACAAGAAGCCAAAACCACACATTCCTCCCATGTTGCTGGCTCAAGCCCACCGTATTACAGCATACAGTTGGCCAGACACCAGAAGAATTTTGTTTGAAATTTTTTTCTTTCAGAACATTGGTTTGGTTTTCTAATGTTCAAATCAATAACCATAGTGACTAAAAAATTTAAAGGGGCAGGATAGAAAAGTTTTCCCGAAGTTTTCCCAAACTAAGTTCTAGTATTGTAATACGTATGTGCTAGGCACAAAACAAACCTGTCTGGGATTCCATTTAAGTTGCAGGTCTGGACAAAATTTTAAAGATTTTCGAATGAAATTAGTTGACTCAATGATGGCAAGATGGAATGCACTGCCAAACAATTTTTCAGAATTTGCGTAAGCACGTGCAAATGAAATTCTACTGGTGTATGGCCGGCTTAAGGCCTCACATTTGATGGAGCATGTTTAGCAGTGCCTAATAAATACATACTTGTACTGTATGCTATGAATACAATAAAATATGCTGTATCAAGGATGATGTCTACCATTGCTAACCACACAGATCCTATTTGTTTAGCTAAAAGTGAATAATGTTATCCCAGACTGATCCTACATACACCCAGGTAGTGCAGGGGCTCCATACCGCACAGGCTGACTGGGGTTGCTGCTGGATCCATTGTTTTCCACGTTGGATTCACTATTCTGAGATTTCAGAAGTCGTAGCTCATCAGCTTGCAGTGCATTATAAAAAGTTTGGACACCCCCATCTGGGGTCAACACAGGGCTTTTTGCCTCTTCTGCACGGTGATTCTTTACCAAATTCACAGCTGTCACTGGTAATTGCAAGAGCTTCTGTACAGGCTTCATTGCTGGAAAGGTGTAAATAGTGGCACCAAAACTGTTGTATTTAGGACACGATCCACAGTGTGCTCCTGAATAGAATAAATTGTTCAATATAATCACAGGAATGTTTACGGGAAGTCCAGATTAAACAGAAGTATGCAGAAGACAGTGGCCTTGGGGCTTAGAGGTTGTCCAAGAGATCTGGAAAGAGATCCTCTGGAATGATGGCAGTCCAGTCACTTTAAAATGATACCCATCTGTGGTAGCTCCTATACACCTGTCCCGTGTGAAGTGGCCAGGCTTGTTCCTCTAAGTTCCAGTACAGATCTTGCAGCAATGGTCTGTGAGATGGAGCATATAGGCTAGGGCAAACTAAGCATACATAACTATTTCTAGAATAGATCTTCTACTGATACATCTACAAACTAAGCATACATAACTATTTCTAGAATAGATCTTCTACCGATACATCTACAAACTAAGCATACATAACTTTTTCTAGAATAGATCTTCTGCCGATACATCTACAAACTAAGCATACATAACTATTTATAGAATAGATCTTCTTGATACATCTACAACAGGGGATAAATACGACTTCAGAGCCATATTAAGGGGCTTCCTATAGGAAACAGCATTTATTACATCTACCTGTGTCTCTTTCCTAGCAGTACTCTGCATAGCACATCCACCATTTATACTGGTGGTCAAGTTGTAGACCTCCTCCCTCCTGGTTCTTCCCCACCCTCCTATTCACTGTTCTCCTATCTGATTACATTCACACCTATCACCTCTGCTTTTCTAGCTGTAATTCTATCCATTGCATCCCAGCTTCACTCCTCTCCTTTCTTGTCCTCACTCCTGAAGCTCTTCTCCTATGAACATTCCTGGATCATCTCAGCCTGTCGCTATCTCGGTGACATGCTCTGTGCCTTGGGCAGACGTTCAGCCATCACATAGTAAGGCGCACTCCTTTTTTTTTCCTCTCCTTCAAGCAGCTGGTCCTGTTTCAGTCAGTTTCTGAGCCACGTTTGCAGGTCATTCTCCTCCTCCAGTTTCCCCACTCCTCCCACACTCACACATCTCTGGAGCATATCTCTGTGAACATGACTCAGCCTAGAATAGATGATGTGCTACACACCCCACTGCCTGCTCTCAGACTTCCACATGCTGCAGATCTCCTCCCCTGTCTAGCCTGCTGTTTCGCTAATGTTTCATTCATTTTTTAGTAGCTACTAAATTAAAGGGTACTATTAGGGGGGAGGCGGGGGTCTGACTGTATTGTGCAAAGACAGCCACAGAAACCTCTTTGTTCTGATGCATTACTGTGCCCTCAGCAATTGGGAGCAGTAACATTATCCATCTTCTGTAAGTGCCCTGTATAGTGTCATCGTCCTATAAACACTGGGAGAGATGATACACAATATAGGTCCCATGGCACTGAAACTTTTAACGGAACATTTGGGTATTTTACGTGATACTTTATTTGCAATATTTTATTTTTAAAGGCTGAGGTCACCTTTTTGCAGAAAAAAAAGCCCATGCAGTCAAGGGGCCCCCAGTAGGTGTTATAAAACTTTGCAATTTTTGTAAAAACGTCTGTACAATCTTTATTTAGCCCTGGTTCACTCTTTGTGGGCTGGTTGCTGGCACAGAAATTGAATATGTTCCTGCACTCGCAACCACCCACAGCCAAATCGCACTGCTCTTACAAGACGTGCAGGGCTGCCAGTCATTTGAATGGGCTGTCGTGCCTGTATTTTCCGCAAAAAAGGAGCATCCTTTTTAACCGCCTCCAGCCCATCATATAAGAAAATGATTGGCGCAAGGCGGTTCTCTCATTCTGGGAGGACGTCATATGACGTGCTCCCACTCTAACCGTGCGTGTACAGCTCTGGGGGCGTGCAGCGCGATAATCGATGGTGTGCTGTGTCCCTTGGACACAGCAGATCACTGATCAACAGAAAGAGCCGAAGACGTTGGCTCAGTCATGTGATCAGCTGTGTCCAATCACAACTGATTGCATGTACAGTGAGGAACAGAAGTATTTGAACACCCTGCGATTTTGCAAGTTCTCCCACTTAGAAATCATGGAGGGGTCTGAAATTCACATTGTAAGTGCATTCCCACTCTGAGAGACAGAATAAAAAAAAATCACATTGTATGATTTTTAAAGAATTTATTTGTCTTGCACTGCTGAACATAAGTATTTGAACATCTGAGAAAATCAGTGTTAATATTTGGTACAGAAGCCTTTGTTTGCAATTACAGAGGTCAAACGTTTCCTGCAGTTCTTGACCAGGTTTGCACACACTGCAACAGGGATTTTGGCCCATTCCTCCACACAGATCTCCTCTAGATCTGCCAGGTTTTGGGGTTGTCACTGAGCAACACGGAGTTTCAGCTTCTTCCAAAGATGTTCTATTGGATTTAGGTCTGGAGACTGGCTAGGCCACTCCAGAACCTTGATATGCTTCTTACGGAGCCACTCCTTGGTTATCCTGGCTGTGTGCTTCGGGTCGTTGTCATGTTGGGAGACCCAGCCACGACCCATCTTCAATGCTCTGACTGAGGAAAGGAGGTTGTTGCTCAAAATCTCACAATAAATGGACCCATTCATGCTCTCCTTAATACAGTGCAGTCGTTTTGTCCCCTTCGCAGAAAAGCACCCCCAAAGCATGATGTTACCACCCCCATGCTTCACAGTAGGGATGGTGTTCTTGGGATGCAACTCATCCTTCTTTTTCCTCCAAACACAATGAGTGAAGTTTAGACCAAAAAGTTCTACTTTGGTCTCATCTGACCACATGACTTTCTCCCATGCCTCCTCTGGATCATCCAGATGGTCATTGGCAAACTTCAGACGGGCCTGGACATGTGATGACTTGAGCAGGGGAACCTTCCGTGCAATGCATGATTTGAAACCATGACGGCGTAGTGTTCTACCGACAGTGACCTTTGAAACTGTGGTCCCAGCTCTCTTCATATCATTGACCAGCTCCTCCCTTGTAGTTCTGGGCTGATTTCTCACCTTACTTATCATCAGTCATACCCCACGAGGTGAGATCTTGCATGGAGCCCCAGTCCGAGGGAGACTGACAGTCGTCTTTAGCCTCTTCCATTTTCTAACAATTGCTCCAACAGTTGATCTATTTTCACCAAGCTGCTTGACAATTGCCCCGTAGCCCTCTCCAGCCTTGTGGAGGTCCACAATTTTGTCTCTGGTGTCTTTTGACAGCTCTTTGATCTTGCCCATGGTAGTAGTTGGCGTCTGACTGACTGTGGGGTGGACAGGTGTCTTTAAAGAGCTCAGACAGGTGCTACTAAGTTAGCTTAATGAGTGGAGTAGAGGTGGACTTTTTAAAGGCACAGTAACAGGTCTTTGAGAGCCAGAATTCTTGCTGTTTCTCAGGTGTTTAAATACGTATGTTCAGCAGTGCAAGATAAATAAATTCTTTAAAAATCATACAATGTGATTTCCTGAATTTTTTTTTTAATTCTGTCTCTCAGAGTGGGAATGCACCTACAATGTGAATTTCAGACCTCTCCATGATTTCTAAGTGGGAGAACTTGCAAAATCGCAGGGTGTTCAAATACTTCTGTTCCTCACTGTAAATAAGGAAATGCTGGTTATCGGCATTTCTCTCCTCACGAGCTGTCACGCTGACCGCTCATGAGGAGAGGAGAGCCGGTAATCGTCATTTCTCAGAGGGGACATGTACACTGATCATCAGGGCACTGATGATCAGTGTGCCCTGATGATCAGTGTAGCCCCAGCAGTGCCACCTGTCAGTTTCCATCAATGCCAGCTGTCAGTGCTCATCAATGCCACCTGCCAGTGCCCATCAGTGCCACATCAATGCCACATATCAGTGCCTACCAGTGCACATCAATGCCACATATCAGTGCCCATCTGAGCTGCCTTTCAGTGTCACCTATCAGTGCCAGTCAGTGCCACCTATCAATGCCAGTCAGTGCCACCTATCAGTGCTGCCAATTAGAGTCAGTCAGTGCCGCCTATCAGTACATGTCATTGCCGCCTATCAGTGCCGCTTAACAATGCCAGTCATTGCTGCTTAACAGTGCCAGTCAGTGCCCCCTATCAGTGTTGCCTATCAGTGCCCTTCAGTGATGCCTACCAGTGCCTCCTCATCAGTGCCCATCAGTGCCACCTATCAGTGTCCATCAGTGCAGCCTATCAGTGCCCATCACTGAAGTCTCATTAGCGCACATCAGTGAAGCAGAAAAATCACTTATTTACACAATTTTATAACAAAAACTAAGACATTTTTTTTTTTCAAAATTTGCAGTTGTTTTTGGTTTGTTTAGCAAAAAATAAAAAACCCAGAGGTGATTAAATACTACTAAAAGAAAGCTCTATCTAAAAAAAATGATAAAATTACATATGGGTACAGTGTTGCATGACCGCACAATTGCCATTCAAAGTGTGACAGCGTTGAAAGCTGAAAATTGGCCTGGGCAGGAAGGGGGTAGAAGTGCCCTGTAGGCAAGTGGTTAAAAACACCTTTTTTGACCATTCGATTTCCCTGCGGTTCCCACACCTGTGGGTTGAGATGTGTGGGGGTGCCATGCAGAATGAATGGCAGCCCCGTGCATTTCGTAATAGAGCAGTGTGATTAGGCTGCGGGTGGTTGTGAGTGCAGGAACAGATGCGATTTCCGAACCTGCAACCAGCCCGCAAGTGTGAACCAGCCAAAGATGACACTGGAATGATTTCTCCATCCTCCTCGTTTTTGTTTTTTTCGTTCGACCAGCATCATCTATGGCCAACTTCAATGAACATTTTACAAACCTGAACAGTTTTATGATGCCTACCACGGGCCTCTTGACTGCATAAGCTATTTCCTAGAAAAGGTAAACTTAGCCTTTAAGAAAAAGCTTTCAAGTGTTTCTCCCTTTATTAAATTAAAGCAGCCAGTTAGACCCTATGGAATGACTGGATATCTGTTTATTTCAGGCATTTATATAGAACTGACAATTTACACAGGGCTTTACATAGATTGTACATTCATATCAGTCCCCGTCCTCCAGGAGCTTACCATTTAACATCCCTATTTCACCTACATATATACACACTGGCCACTTTATTAGGTACAACTTTTCAATTGTTTGGTAATTGCTAATCAGCCAATCACATGGCAGCAACTCAATGCATTTAGGCATCTAGACGTGGTGAAGACGACTTGTTGAAGTTCAAACCAAGCATCAGAATGGGGAAGAAAGCGGATTTAAGTGACTTTGAACGTGGCGTGGTTGTTGGTGCCAGATGAGCTGGTCTGAGTATTTAAAAAACTGCTGATCTACTGGGATTTTCATGCACAAACATCTCTAGGGTTTACAGAGAATGGTCCAAAAAAGAGAAAATATCCAGTGAGTGTCAGTTGTGTGTATGAAAATGCCTTGTTGATGTCAGAGGTCAGAGGAGAATGAGCAGACTGGTTGCTGTGACATTCAGATGGTAGGGTCAGAGGTTGGTGTAAACAATATGAAAGCATGGATCCATCCTGCCTTGTATCAATGGTTCAGGCTGGTGGTGGTGTAATGGTGTGGGGGGGACATTTTCTTGGCACTAGCAAGGTGTACCTAATAAAGTGGCCCGTGAGTGTATACACATACTAAGGTCAAGTTAGACAGGAGGCAATAACCTACTAGCATGTCTTTGGAGTGTGGGAGGACAAGAGAGTACCTGGAGGAAACCCACACCAGCATAGGGAGAACATGCAAACTCCATGCAGGTAGTGTCCTGAATGGGATTTGAACCGAGAACCCCAGTGCTGCAAGGCAGAAATACTAGCCACTAAGCTTGACCTGAAAAATGCAGAACTGTACACGCAAACATACAGTACCATGTACAATACTCTGTTTTGTACAAATACAGTTACAGTCACCCTGTACAATTAAAATGATATGTTCAGAAGAAAAAAAAGTTATAGTGGAACTTTACCCCTCTCACCATTCCCCTATCCCTGCCTCTTTTCCATGCAGACATCTTCAAAAATCAGTATGTTCCCAGATGCACAGCAGGTCTCTGCTAGCTATTCGGGACCTTCCAGAAACCTGCAGTACATCTGAGCATGCGCAGGGGATTTCAGGACATGCGCAGAAATGCTGCTGGCTACCTCGTTAACACATTGCCTCCTTTGTTGGGTGATGTGGCAATCCCAGGAGGCAACGGGACCCAGCCTTGGGCAGAAAGCAGGTACTTTGCAGAAATTAGTGAAATGTTTTTCCAGTTTTTGTAAGGAGGGAGAACACAAGAGAAAAGATTGTTGTAATTGGTTAAAGCTGAGCTCATGACTAAAGCTGGCCATAATGGAGCAAATTCAGCCAGTTCAGCAGGAACCAGTCGAATTTTGATCCACGTGTGGCCACTGTGGTTGAAGAGAAGTCTATCTACCAATCGTCTTCTGTTTACCTGCCCTGTTGGTATATTTCCACATAATCTGCGCCGCAGGCAACAGGCTGCAGCGTTGATCTGTGCATTCTGTTCAACACCCCCTCCATTTACCTACCCTGTCTACCCTGTGTAAAAAAAGATCTCTATACTTACACTATACTTTTTTTTTAGTCAAGTCTGGTCACATGATCCTGCAAGTCCGGGTCCCCTGTGTCAACGGATGGCAGCTGCGGGTCAAAAATGGCTGGGAATTTCGGGAGCCATGACATCACCCATAGGCTCCCATGTCCCAGCTGTTGTCGGTGCTCATTCCTCTCTCCTGCAGCTGCCGCTCACTGGCACAGGGGAGCTGGAGCTTCAGGAACACGTGACCAAACTTGACTAAAAAAAAAGTAAGAATACATATCATTTTTACACAGGGTAGGCATGATAGGAAGGAGGAGCGGGGAGGTAACTTTTATAAGAATAGTTAATGTTAGGTTTTAATTCCACTTTAACCACTTGCCCTTCTGAGGATTTACCCCCCTTCATGACCAGGCTATTTTTTGCTTTATGGCACTGCGTTACTTTAACTGACAATTGCGTGGTCATGCAACGCTGCACCGCTGGTGGCGATCATTGACTTATAGCGGGACTGCGGTGAGCATTCTGACAATGGGAGGAACCGACATGGTGTCACTGACATCTCCAGTGACACCAATACAGTGATCAATGCTAAAAAAAAAAGCACTGACACTGTACTAATGGCACTGGTCAGGAAGGAGTTAACATGAGGGGCGATCAAAGGGTTAACTGTGTGCTGGGAGTTGTCACGAACGCGGCGTCAGACCCCAGCCCTTCTCACCAAACTTGTGACCGGAGGACTAGCCAATCTAAAACCACGCTGTCACGTGTGTAACAATGCCACACTCAGCTACACCCTGCACAACGATTTTCCAGATAATTGGACCACAATCGATGTACCGGCAGCCTGAATCGATTGTTACTGGGTCAGGTTAATTACGCACTTAACCGTTCACACTGCCACCACCTCCTTTTTGTACAGAGAAAGAGGAAACTCAACGATATCAGCTAAAACATTATAATGATTGAAATAATCGTCTGCATAATATGGTCACCGCAGGCCGATTATGCAGAGGGTTAAACAAACACAGCAGCATTCTCTTTAGAGGCAGGAATTCGTAAATTGCAATAAAGCGCTATAGAAATAGTTCAACACTTTCAGAAGGAAAGATTTATTACTAAAAGGTCAAACGGGTGCAATAACAATATTTACAGAAAAAGATGTAACTAAGATATATATATAAATATACAGAGACTAACAGCACAGCAAAGAGATATCAGAGAGAGGTGAAAGGGTTAAGGTACTTGCCAAAGTCCTGGGTTAGCAGATACAAGTTTCAGAGCGAAAGGGCACGGGTCTCCCCAGGTGGTACTGATGTTAAAATGGGAGACGTCTTCAACTAACTCTCTTAGGCCTGACAGCCTATTTTGTAGTTCCGCAGCAGGGGGGTGTCTCTGAAGTCAAGGACCAATACCCCGTTTAGGGCGTGGAGGTCTGGGCATAGCCCTAAACTAGAACCAAAATCTCTCCTAACTCATATTTTGGCCCATACCTTTCCACCTGCACAAGTGACATTCCATCCGCGGGTAGATTATTATGCAGACACGTCTGAGGATTGATTATATATGAATTATGAAATTATACACTGAACGGTTCACAAGATCTACTTTTCGGCTTTCCTATGTATTCGAGACAAGGCGAGTGACCCATCACATTGTTCGTCTTCTCTTAGCCGATATGTCTGGTTTTTATGTAAGTCTCTCATATTCCAAGATATGAGACATAGGGGAAAAAAGGATTTTGAAAAGTGTTTATCTGATTCGTGCTTCCTTGGAATGCCTTGAACTCCTCAAAAGGTTCCGTTATCTTTCTACGAGGTGTTAAATGGCACAGGTTGCTCAGACAGCTAGGCACCTTGCTCAGAGAAGTGTTTTATAGCTCTGGGCTCCCTGCCGTGCTCTAGCCTGCCTGTGACCCTTCCAACACACATATGTCCCATATTAACAGAGAGGAAAGGGGGAAAAATGAGGGACAACATGGAGATTCTTAACAACATGGAGGACTGCGTCAGTCTCTGGTGCGCACGTTTCCGACAGAAGTGTTTTACTGGGGGGCGGTGGGTTGGTGCTTCACTGTAAGCACGCTGCTCTGGATGGCTGTGCTGTGTACAGCCATCCAGAGCAGTGTGCCCGAGCCGACTGGGAGGAGGACTGTTAGTAAACAAAGCAGCCCTACTCTCCGTTGAAGATCCTTGGTAATCACCGGGCGCCAGCGGGTAATCACCAGCCGGGACCCGGTGATTTACAGCCGTGGCCACAAATGACAGCGTGGGTAGGGCGCGAGCGGCACCCCTGCCGCCCTGTAGCAGTATATCTGCTATAGGGCGGTCGGGATGTGGTTAAAGCAGGATTTCAAACTCTCACTCAACACTGACTATTTGTAATCCTTATGCTGCTAGCATTAATAAATAGATAAGAAGGTAGAGTATATTTACTTGTTTTAATCTTTTTTTAACATGACTTCAGTTGCATCCTGGTTTCCAGGCCTAGACAAATGATGTCATACATCCCAGGTGTCTTCAGGTGAGGAGGAGGGGCTTTCCCAGCTAAGCACACCCTCGTTGCCTGCATGCCTGAGCAAAGGGCAGGTGGATTCCAGGAAGTAAATGTTACATGAATCATCTGCCCTTACTAAAGATGGCCACAGCTAGAAATGCTAGGAGGTGTTTTTTAAAGTGAATAATCAGCAAAACAAAGCATTGAGACTTGGATGGATGGGGGAGTTTTGAATGAATTAAAAATGAATTAAGTAGCATTTTTGGTTTGTGGTGCTCAGATGCCATGTAGTTCTACTTTAAGTTTCACTTTATTGGTGGCCAAAAATGCTTTAATAAGTAGTCGATTTATTTTACGATCGATCTCTTTCCCTTTGGGAGTCTCTCTCTAAAAATGGCATTTTGTTGCAAGCTGGGGAAATCAGTAAGCTAATCACACAAGCAGGTAATTACATTTCTGGGGGGGGTGTCCGGTACATTACCTGGCTACACCTCCAGGCTGCCATATTGCATTGCATTTTACAGAAATTACAACGCTGCAGATTGAAACGGAAAGGTAATTTTTAATAACATTCAATTACAACATGACTTGTGTCGCAATTGTATATGCTATATCATTTATTCTTGCTATTTATTTCCACTAAAGTGGAGTTGCCCTTTAACTACTCTTAAAATTGTCCCCTCCCCTTCCCCCCTTCTAACACCTATGCTAACTAACCTGTGTAAGAAGGATGTCCATACTTACCTATTTTCAGCTATCTCCAATCCAGTTGCATGATCGGGCTCCCCTGTGTCAGTCAGCAGCAGCTGCAGGGGAGAGGAGAGAGCACTCGGCAATGGCTAGTATAGCCTGGAGTGGTGACATCACCCATAGGCTTCAGCAGGGGCGGACTGACCATTTGGAAACTTGGGCACTGCCCGAGGGCCCGAGGTCAGTAGGGGGCCCCATGAGATGCCCCTGGTACCTTTTTCATAGGCTTTTTTGAGTTTGGGCAAGGACACAGGGGCCCCATGATCCCCTATTGCCTGGGGGCCCCATGAGTTGTCAGTCCGCCCCTGGGCTTCAGTGATTCATCCATTGTCATTCCTCTCCCCTGAAGCCACCACTGGCAGACACAGGGGTGCTGAATCACATGACTGGACCGGAGCGGCCTGAAAATAGGCAAGTATATACATCTTTGTAGGGCTTGTTCACACTTGACTTCTTCCAAACGCCCCTATAGTGTTCAACAGACGTTAGACAGGCTCCCCAAATGCCCTATGAGTGGTTTTGAGGCGTTTTCCAAGCGTTAAAACCGCACCACAAACACCTATAATGAAGTTAATGGTATTAATATCTCGCAAACACCTGCCAGGCGCTTGAAGAGCGTCACCATAGACTTGAATGGGAGGCGTTGAAAGGCTTCAACTCCTCCTGTCTCGACATTAGGCGTCAATTTTGCTTCGCCATGTGTATAATTTTCAAAGGCGATTGAGGAGCGTTAAAAACGACCCTCAAACACCTGCAAAACGCCTGCTTACAAAGCTAGTGTGAACTGAGCCTTACAGAGGAATGCCGTTTGAGGGCCAGTTCACAATGCAAAAATGCACTCCTGCTGCATTCCAGATACGTTTTTGTTTACAGTTCATACCACACTCATTTCATGTGTAGTTTTGATGCAGTTTGCTATGTTCCAGTATGGTTCTGTGCAGAGAAAATTCAGCATGTTCTTTTTTTTCTGCACCGGAAACTGACTGGAACTGACTGCACTGGTGTGAACTAGGGCCATTGGAATACATGGAAAACACTGTGCATGCATTTTTGATGCAGAAAAAAAAACGCTCTGGACTGCATCTAGTGTGAATTAGCCCTAATTGCCAGTTCACACTACATGCGTTTCAGTTGCATTTTTTCTGCATCCAAAACACACAGAAAATAGGTGATAGGGTTGTCAATGTCATAGTTCACATCAGTGCTTGCAGTTCCAGTATGTTCCGGTTGCAGAAAAAAAAGTAGAACATGCTGCATTTTTTCTACACAGAACTGTACTGGAACGCGGTAAAACGTATAAAAAATGCACCAAAACGCAATGGACCGCACATGTCCCTATTTAAAATTAAGAAAAAAAGAGGAGGGAAAAAATGGACTGGAATGCATACAAAACACGCTGGAACACGGCAAAACTGCATCAAAAACGCACCAGAACATCAAAAATGCACATGTGGAAACACATCCAGAATGCATCTGGACTGCGTTTCTATAGTGAGAACTGACCCTTAGGGCTAGTTCACACTAGATGCAGTTCAGAGCGCTTTTTTCTGCATCAAAAATTCATCCATAGTGTTTTCCATGTATTCCAATGGCCCTAGTTGAGGGCCGCAATGGGTTCATATATTGGACCCGGGGGCCGGAACAAGAGTAGATGAATGATGTGTATGTGTCATCCATAGTAAGTATAGTAATATTCCCCCATAGTAAGCATAGTAATTCATCCCCCATAGTAATTCATCCCCCATATAGTAATTCATCCCCCATATAGTAATTCATCCCCCATAGTAATTCATCCCCCATATAGTAATTCATCCCCCATAGTAATTCATCCCCCATAGTAATTCATCCCCCATATAGTAATTCATCCCCCATAGTAATTCATCCCCCATATAGTAATTCATCCCCCATAGTAATTCATCCCCCATAGTAATTCATCCCCCATATAGTAATTCATCCCCCATATAGTAATTCATCCCCCATATAGTAATTCATCCCCCATAGTAATTCATCCCCCATAGTAATTCATCCCCCATAGTAATTCATCCCCCATATAGTAATTCATCCCCCATATAGTAATTCATCCCCCATAGTAATTCATCCCCCATATAGTAATTCATCCCCCATAGTAATTCATCCCCCATATAGTAATTCATCCCCCATAGTAATTCATCCCCCATATAGTAATTCATCCCCCATAGTAATTCATCCCCCATATAGTAATTCATCCCCATATAGTAATTCATCCCCCATATAGTAATTCACCCCCCATAGTAATTCATCCCCCATATAGTAATTCATCCCCCATAGTAATTCATCCCCCATATAGTAATTCATCCCCCATAGTAATTCATCCCCCGTATAGTAATTCATCCCCCATATAGTAATTCATCCCCCATAGTAATTCATCCCCCATAGTAATTCATCCCCCATATAGTAATTCATCCCCCATAGTAATTCATCCCCCATATAGTAATTCATCCCCCCTATAGTAATTCATCCCCCATATTAATTCATCCCTCATATAGTATTTCATCCCCCACAGTACTATTCCCCCCAAGTAGTAAGCCAAGTCCCCCCTGTGTCAATTCACTTACCTTTGCTCCGTGCGTTCCTCTCGCCGTGTTCCCGCGCCGTTCCGGTCTTCAGGGCGGACTGTGAGAGGAGCCTAGCTCCCCTCACGTTCCTCACGCTGCCCCGCCTACACACATTCTGACAGCCAATGTTTGCCACGCTCCGCGGGCTGGATTATAAGGTCCGCCGGGCCGTATACGGCCCGCGGGCCGTAGTTTGCCCATTGCTGCCCTAGTTCACACCAGTGCAGTCAGTTCCAGTCAGTTTCCGATGGAGAAAAAAAAGTAGAACGTGCTGCTTTTTCTCTGCACAGAACCATACTGGAACATAACAAACTGCACCAAAACTGCACTGGAACTGCGTATGGTGTGAACTGTAAGCAAAAACGTATCCGCAATGCATCTGGAGTGCATTTTTGTAGTATGAACTGGCCCTAAGGGTAGTGTACACTAGATGCAGTTCAGTGTGTTTTTTCTGCATCAAAAATGCGTGCACAGTGTTTTCCATGTATTCCAATGGCCCTAGTTCACACCAGTGCAGTCAGTTCCAGTCAGTTTCCGGAACATGCTGAATTTTTTCTGCACAGAACCATACTGGAACATGGCAAACTGCATCAGAACAGCATCAGAACTGCGTGTGGTGTGAACTGTAGACAAAAACGTATCCAGAATGTATCCAGAGTGCATTTTTGTTAGTGTTAACTGGCCCAAAAAGTGGGCAGCACAGTGGCTAAATGGTTAGCACCTCCACCTGGCAGTACTAGGGTTGTTGGCTCAAGTCCCAACCACGGCACCACCTGCCTGGAGTTTGCATGTTCTCCCTGTGCCTGCGTGGGTTTCCTCTGGGTACTCTGGATTCCTCCCACACTCCAAAGACATGCTGGTAGGTTAATTGGCTCCTATCTAAATTGGCCCTAATATGTGTATGTATGAATGTAAGTTAGAGACCTTAGATTATACGCCCCTTGAGGGTTAGGGACTGATGTGAATGTACAATATATGTATGTAAAGCGCTGCGTAAATTGATGGCACTACATAAATACCTGAAATAAATAACTTAAAAAAATCCAATTTTGGAGTAAGTAGATTTCCTGAGCGAAAACCACATTCACTGCTAGAATTTCATTCATTCAAGTAACATGTCCTACTGTTTTGAATTTTCCAGTCACTACAGGCAAAGGATAATATGAGAAATAGAGAAAAAAAAGCGCCACAAACTAAATAGAAAAAAAGCTGCACTCTTAACCAAAAAAAAGGTAAAAATGTGAATAAATCAAAGAGTGTGCTAAATATAAGTAAATACAAAATTATTAGTTTAAAATAATGATGTCCGTGATAGAAAAAATTTTATATAAAAGTCCATCCAACATAACAAAGTAATTAAACAGTTCTGAAATCTTGTATAAATCAAACACCATGCAAAAAAAAAAAAAAATTAAAAATAATCCACCACCGAATGAAATGGGTACACTCACCAGAGCTCCATGCTGACCAGATTATAAATCAGCAAAGATAGCGTTTGCTCTGGGAGCGATGATCAGCAGAAGTAATCCAAACTGGGAGCAATATACTGCAAGCAGCAAGGCAGCACAATATGGAATAGCCTTTAACAGCAGGTAGTCATCACGTCTCCATACCATAGATCATGTTCGGGGAATCAAAAAAGGAAATCATGGTGCAGTACGTTTAAAACCAAAATGTTTTATTAAAACGTCAGAAATGCACTCACAAACAGGGTGTCTAGCCGACACCAGCATATATAAAATTTTATATAAAATTTTTTCTATCACGGACATCATTATTTTAAACTAATAATTTTTGTATTTACCTATATTTAGCGCACTCTTTGATTTATTCACAACAGGCAAAAACCAACATTTTGACAACATTAATGATCAGAAAATCGAACAAACGTTTTTAAAATGAAAATTTTCAAAGAAAATTCTACTTGTGTATGGCCAGTGTTATCTGGTCCTGCTCCATCCTACATCTCAGTACTGGCCAATCAATGTTACGGACAGCTGCACTGGCCAATAAGGAATGAGGGCTATTTTACATCTTTTCTATGGCTTCTAATACAGATTTATGAACAGCAACTAGAATGTACACAGAGACCAGGGATCTGAACCTCTATGTCCACACAGCACCATCTAGTGGACAGTTCGAGTTATGGCATTTACTTAAAAGAAATAATACAGTCAGGTCCATAAATATTGGGACATCGACACAATTCTAACATTTTTGGCTCTATACACCACCACAATGGATTTGAAATGAAACAAACAAGATGTGCTTTAACTGCAGACTGTCAGCTTTAATTTGAGGGTATTTACATCCAAATCAGGTGAACGATGTAGGAATTACAACAGTTTGCATATGTGCCTCCCACTTATTAAGGGACCAAAAGTAATGGGACAATTGGCTTCTCAGCTGTTCCATAGCCAGGTGTGTGTTATTCCCTCATTATCCCAATTACAATGAGCAGATAAAAGGTCCAGAGTTCATTTCAAGTGTGTTATTTGCATTTGGAATCTGTTGCTGTCAACTCTCAAGATGAGATCCAAAGAGCTGTCACTATCAGTGAAGCAAGCCATCATTAGGCTGAAAAAACAAAACAAACCCATCAGAGAGATAGCAAAAACATTAGGCGTGGCCAAAACAACTGTTTGGAACATTCTTACAAAGAAGGAACGCACCGGTGAGCTCAGCAACACCAAAAAACCCGGAAGACCACGGAAAACAACTGTGGTGGATGACCGAAGAATTCTTTCCCTGGTGAAGAAAACACCCTTCAAAACAGTTGGCCAGATCAAGAACACTCTCCAGGAGGTAGGTATATGTGTGTCAAAGTCAACAATCAAGAGAAGACTTCACCAGAGTGAATACAGAGGGTTCACCACAAGATGGAAACCATTGGTGAGCCTCAAAAACAGGAAGGCCAGATTAGAGTTTGCCAAACGACATCTAAAAAAGCCTTCACAGTTCTGGAACAACATCCTATGGACAGATGAGACCAAGATCAACTGGTACCAGAGTGATAGGAAGAGAAGAGTATGGAGAAGGAAAGGAACTGCTCATGATCCTAAGCATACCACCTCATCAGTGAAGCATGGTGGTGGTAGTGTCATGTCGTGGGCATGTATGGCTGCCAATGGAACTGCTTCTCTTGTATTTATTGATGATGTGACTGCTGACAAAAGCAGCAGGATGAATTCTGAAGTGTTTCGGGAATATTATCTGCTCATATTCAGCCAAATGCTTCAGAACTCATTGGACGCCGCTTCACAGTGCAGATGGACAATGACCCAAAGCATACTGCAAAAGCAACCAAAGAGTTTTTTAAGGGAAAGAAGTGGAATGTTATGCAATGGGCAAGTCAATCACCTGACCTGAATCCGATTGAGCATGCATTTCACTTGCTGAAAACAAAACTGAAGGGAAAATGCCCCAAGAACAAGCAGGAAATGAAGACAGTTGCAGTAGAGGCCTGGCAGAGCATCACCAGGGATGAAACCCAGCGTCTGGTGATGTCTATGCGTTCCAGACTTCAAGCTGTAATTGACTGCAAAAGGATTTGCAACCAAGTATTAAAAAGTGAAAGTTTGATTTATGATTATTATTCTGTCCCATTACTTTTGGTCCCTTAACAAGTGGGAGGCACATATGCAAACTGTTGTAATTTCTACACCGTTCACCTGATTTGGATGTAAATACCCTCAAATTAAAGCTGACAGTCTGCTGTTAAAGTACATTTTGTTTGTTTCATTTCAAATCCATTGTGGTGGTATATAGAGCCAGAAATGTTAGAATTGTGTCGATGTCCCAATATTTATGGACCTGACTGTAACTATTTTATTCTCTGTAAATTTGGTACACGGCTTAACATCTGTAAAATTTCACAAAAACAATAATTTCGATAAAAAGCTCATGGAAGCGCTTATATGGGCTTTTTGTTTATTTCTGCAGTGTACAAGCACCTTTGATAGTTACTTATATCCAACATAGTGGAGTCTCATATTCTCTTGAATATGACACATTTATTTATTTATTTCAGCTACTTATATAGCGCTGTCAATTTACACTGCACTTTACACATATATATTGTACATTCACATCAGTCCCTAACCCTCAAGGGGTGTACAATCTAAGGTCCCTAACTTATATTCATACATATACATACTAGGGCCAATTTAGACAGGACCCAATTAACCTACCAGCATGTCTGGAGTGTGGGAGGAAACTGGAGCACCCAGAGGAAACCCACGCAAGCACAGGGAGAACATGCAAACTCCAGGCAGGAGGCACCATGGTCGGCAATCAAACCCATAACCCATTTACTGCAAAGCAGATGTGCTAACCACTAAGCCACTGTGCCATATTATGAAATGTATACAATACAGATTGTTCATTGTATTGCTGTTCTTAGATATTCAACAATAAGTGGTTGATGTGTTAAAGTGTTGGGCAAAAGCATGGACACACAGTATATTATGCTATTCTAGGCTTTAAAGTAGAATAGGAAAACATTTTTCTTTTCATTTTGGATAGAGTAAAGAAAGGTTATAACCCCTGCCAGTTTTTTTTGCCATCTGTGTCCCATTGGGGAGATTTCCTTTTACTTCCTGTCCCATATCCAAAACAGGAAGTAAGAGGAAATCTCTTCAAATTTTTTTCTTTAGTTTTTGGATAAAGTGCAGAGTGATAAGAATGCCTAACAGTTTTTATTGCTGTCTGTGCCTCCGGAGGAGATTCAAGCTCCCTATTTGTTTTTTTTTTACCATTAGCATTGAAAGTGAAAGTAAAAGAAGCTTCCAAAATTTTGAGTTGTCCCCAGAAAAGTAATAGAGGGGAAGTGCTCCAATGTGGACATTAGCTCTGGCGACTTGGGGGTCTTCAAGGGATTCCCTTCATTTGCAGGGATTTCCTCTCACTTCCTGTCTGGCTATCGGACAGGGAGTCAAGGGAAATTTCCACAATGGGACACAGATGGCAAAAAATAAATAAATAGCCTTCCCTTGCTCTATCCAAAACAAAATAAAAAATGCCTTTTGTTCTACTTTAAACACTTCAAGTCTGGACACTTTTACCCCCTTCCTGTCCAGACCAATATTTAGCTTTCATTGCTATCACACTTTGAATGACAATTGCGCTGACATGCAACACTGAACCTATATGAATATTTTAGCATTTTTTTTAAGACAGATAAAACTTTATTTTGGTGGTATTTATTTAACATTGGGATTTTTATTTTTATAAATGAAAAAGTCCAAACATTTTGAAAAAAAAAAAGTGTTTTTCTTATAAAATTTTGCAAATAAATAATCTTTATTTATAAATCTTGGCCAAAATGTATTCAGCCATCTTTTTAGTAAAAAAAAAAAAAAATTAGTTTATAACCAAAATGTATAATTTTTCAAATTCTAATTTTTACATTTTTTTTTATATTATTATCTATGGGGGGGGGTTAAATATACTGTCACCCTACTTGTGGGGGGTGATGAAGATTTTTTTTATTTTTTTTACACTGATTGCTTTTTTACCCATAAAGTCTGCAAATGGAGAAATACTGTGCGAGCTTTGATTGGTCACAGCTTGTCACATTGTTGTACTGTTGTGAAAAGCCTTGTACCATGTGACCTCTGTGATCATTCACAGATTTCACAAGTATTAAGCAATTATGTCAGAAGTGACATCTTGCTTACTACTATTCATGTGATCACTGATTGGCCAATCAGTGATCACCTAATCGGGACCTCACACAGAGGTCCCGTACAGCAATCGGTGTTCTGCTGTGTCCTCCGGACACAGCGGGCACCAGACTGCGGGCTCCCAGGGAGCGCGCACAGGCAGGGAAGCGGGAGGACATTTATAACTGGTCACCCGCTCCTGCACTGCTCCCGTCCGGCCCATGTACATAAACGGCCGGACAGGAGCAGTTGAAGTGGTTAAGGGAATCCCTAGGGGACCCCCAGGCCACCAGAACTAGTGTCCCCATTGGAAGATTTCCCCTCTATTACTTTTCTGGGAACAACCCAAAATTTGAGATTTTCTTTCACTTTCATTGATAACAGTAAACAGGATGAATCCTGGATGTCACCAGAGTCATGGGTCATCAGAATTATTGTCCCCATTGGAAGATTTTCCCTCTATAACTGTTCTTGGCTCAACAAAAAATTTGGGATTTTCCTTTATTTTCACTTTCCATGACAATGATAAACAGGACAAATAGAGGGAGAATCTCCCTAAGAGGGACAAAGACAGCAATAAAAACTGACAGGGTTTTAACCCCTCTCCCATTTATCTAAAACTAAAAAAAAACTAAAAAAAAGGTTTTGCTTTGTTATACTTTAACATTAGAATGCTCTAAGTTTATGATTTTGTTATTGTATATACAGTGGGGATCGAAAGTTTGGGCACCCCAGCTAAAAATGTGTATTAATGTGCATAAAGAAGCCAAGGAAGGATGGAAAAATCTCCAAAAGGCATAAAATTACAGATTAGACATTCTTTTAATATGTCAACAAAAGTTAGATTTTATTTCCATCATTTACACTTTCAAAATAACCGAAAACAAAAAAATGTCGTCTGCAAAAGTTTGGGCACCCTGCAGAATTTATAGCATGCACTGCCCCCTTTGCAAAGCTGAGACATGCCAGTGTCATGGATTGTTCTCAATCATCGTCTGGGAAGACCAGGTGATGTCAATCTCAAAGGTTTTAAACGCCCAGACTCATCTGACCTTGCCCCAACAATCAGCACCATGGGTTCTTCCAAGCAGTTGTCTAGAAAACTGAAACTGAAAATAGTTGATGCTCACAAAGCTGGAGAAGGCTATAAGAAGATAGCAAAGCATTTTCAGATGTCAATATCCTCTGTTCGTAATGTAATTAAGAAATGGCAGTCATCAGGAACAGTGGAAGTTAAAGCAAGATCTGGAAGACCAAGAAAAATATCAGACAGAACAGCTCGCAGGATTGTGAGAAAAACAATTCAAAACCCACGTTTGACTGCACGATCCCTCCAGAAAGATCTGGCAGACACTGGAGTTGTGGTACACTATTCCACTATAAAGAGATACTTGTACAAATATGGTCTTCATGGAAGAGTCATCAGAAGAAAACCTCTTCTACGTCCTCATCACAAAAATCATCGTTTGAACTTTGCAAATGAACATGTAGACAAGCCTGATGCATTTTGGAAACAAGTTCTGTGGACCGATGAGGTTAAAATTGAACTTTTTGGCTGGAATGAGCAAAGGTACGTTTGGAGAAGAAGGGGCACAGAATTTAATGAAAAAAACCTCTGTCCAACTGTTAAGCAAGGGGTTGGATCAATCATGCTTTGGGGTTCTGTTGCAGCCAGTGGCACAGGGAACATCTCACGAGTAGAATGAAAAATGGATTCAATAAAATTTCAGCAAATTTTGGATGGTAACTTGATGCCATCTGTGAAAAAGCTGAAGTTAAAGAGAGGATGGCTTCTACAAATGGTTAATAATCCTAAACACACCTCGCAATCCACAGGAGATTACATCAAGAGGCGTAAACTGAAGGTTTTGCCATGGCCTTCACAATCTCCTGACCTCAACATAATTGAAAATCTATGGATAGACCTTAAAAGAGCAGTGCGTGACAGACAGCCCAGAAATCTCAAAGAACTGGAAGACTTTTGTAAGGAAGAATGGGCAAAGATACCTCAAACAAGAATTGAAAGACTCTTGGCTGGCTACAAAAAGCGTTTACAAGCTGTGATACTTGCCAAAGGGGGCAGTACAAGATATTAACTCTGCAGGGTGCCCAAACTTTTGCAGATGCCATTTTTTTGTTTTCTGTTATTTTGAAAGTGTAAATGATGGAAATAAAATCTAACTTTTGTTGACATATTATAAGAATGTCTAATCTGTAATTTGATGCCTTTTGGAGATTTTTCCATCTTTCCTTGGCTTCTTTATGCACATTAATACAAATTTTTAGCTGGGGTGCCCAAACTTTCGATCCCCACTGTATATATATATATATATATATATATATATATATATATATGCTAAGTGGTCTTTATAAGTATGCATGGAGGGAGATGAAGGGGGTATATTAGTATTGGTGAATTGGCTCTTATGAAGAGGCACTGCCTCGAAATGCATAAGCCAGGATATTACAGGTTGGTCTTTGAATGAAGCACTAATGGATGGATGAGATGTTCCTTATGGAAACTATGTGAAAAGTGTGTCTTTATACTACTTTTGATGATTTTACACTATGCCAGTTTTCTTTCTTTTTTATTTACACATGCATTTTTGTGTTCCAAGAACTGCACTCCTCCTCTAGAACTGTTTTCCTCCCCTTGCCCAGCCCAGGAAATAAACACCAGAAACATGATACACATAGAAAATCCTTGCACAAAGCTTGTAAAATGTTTTTTTTAAAAAGCTTCAAAATCACCAGAATTAGGCTCTGCTCCGGTGTGAATAAAAAACGCATGTAAGAGAAAAAAATTAGTATACCCTTTCTCCTGGTGGTACATAGATAGGGGTGATGTCACCCTCCTTCTGGAGAGATCTGAGGGAAGTAGAGTACTCCACATCTCACTGGGAAGACACTCCCAGCACTGTGCTGAACTGACGGCTCACAGGAGGACATCAGCATTTCCAGGATCTCATTAGAAGATGCTGATGTCATCCCCTGCACCTTAGAAGATGGAGAAAAGGTGATTAAATATCTTTTATTGCTGGCAATATATCTACTTATGTTATGGGGTACTTGAGATAAAGTCAGCATTCATTTTCATAAAGGAGAAAACTTTCTTTAATAAATTTGACTTTAATTCATACATTCGACAATTGACTTCCCTGACAAATTACTGCAGTGTCAAGACTCCCCATCATGTGTCAAGCACTAGGATACATGACAAAAACAAAATCAACTTCCTAAAACTGTTAAAGCTGAAGCATGGGCAACATTGATTTTGGCATTTGCACAGTACAAATAAGTTGGCTCTGTTGATGTGTGCCCCATCTCTGGCTGCTACAGTTTTTTTTTTTGTTTTTTTTTTCACATATCTTACTTTTGTTCAGACAGCAGCCTCCTTTAGGCACTGGTGCTGAGACTTGTAGTTCAAAATGACGTATGCTCAGTACACTGAGCACTGTTGGTCACCCACATTAGAGCTCCTCCGTTCATGAAAAGCCTTATATTCTCTTCAATGAAAGCAAGACATTCTGTGATTCGAGGAGGGAAGATTCTGACATTGTACCTCATCTCCTCCAATCACAGAGCGCCTTGCATTCACCTACAAGAACACAAGGTTTTTTTATGAAAGGAGGAGGTACAGAGCAAGCAAACCTCTCCCAGCTTTTACTGCTGTTATATAGTTAGTCTGGCTGAAAAAAGACAAAGTCCATCTAGTTCAACCATTAAAAAAAAAAAGTTATAATCCTATACCCACAGTTGATCCAGAGGAAGGCAAACCCCCCCCCCCCCCAGCAAAGCATGACCCAATTTGCTCCTGCATGGGAAAAACATTCCTTCCCGATCCCCCGAGAGGCAATCTGATATTCCCTGGATCACCTTTACCTATAAATGTTAGTATCCAGTTATATTCTGTGTATCCAAGAAAGAATCCAGGACTTTTTTAAAGCCATCCACTGAGCTGGCCAGAACCAACTCTTGAGGGAGTCTATTCCACATTTTCACAGCTCTCACTGTAAAGAAACCTTTCCGTGTTTGGAGAATAAATTTCTTTTCCTCCAGACATAAAGGGGTTTATTTATCAAAGCTGGAGAGTGCAAAATCAGACTCCCTTCTGCATAGAAACCAATCAGCTTCCAGGTTTCATTGCCAAAGCTTCATTGAACAAGCTGAGGTTAGAAGCTGATTGGTTTCTATGCAGAAGGGAGTCTGATTTTGCACTCTCCAGCTTTAGTAAAGAAACCCCAAAGAGTCCCCCCTTGTTCTCTGTGATGACCTCAGGGTGAATAATTCTACACCGAGTTCACTATATGAACCACTGATGTATTTATACATGTTGATCATATCCCCCCTTAATCTCCTCTTCTCAAGAGAGAATAAATTCAGTTCCTCTAATCTTTCCTCATAGCTGATCTCCTCC
Organism: Staurois parvus; assembly: GCF_062004578.1. Classification (NCBI taxonomy): domain Eukaryota; kingdom Metazoa; phylum Chordata; class Amphibia; order Anura; family Ranidae; genus Staurois; species Staurois parvus. The sequence continues at coordinate 144,988 of NW_028318880.1, forward strand.
ATGCCTCGTATCAGTTTGTTTGCCCTTCTCTGTACTTTCTCCAGTTCCCCAATGTTCTTTTTGTGAATTGGTGCCCAAAACTGAACTGCATATTCCAGATGAGGTCTTACTACTCTGGAGTCTATACCTCTTTTCATACAAGATAGGATTTTGTTCGCTTTAGAAACTGCAGCTTGCGGCTTCACAGCCGGGTACCCACTGCACATGCGCGAGTAGCGCTGCGCTTCATGGATGGCCCTGTAGTCTTCTGGGACCTGTCACGTGTCCCAAAAGACTACAGGGAGGACACCTTCCACTTCCAATCGCCTAGGTGATTAGACCGGAAGTGGGAGTGGGTACCTGTCAAATTCGGGTGCCCGCTCCCCCCGCCCCCCCCAAAGGTGCCAATCCTTAATGGGGAGCGGGGGAGTAGTCCTTAAAGCGGAACTTCCCCTTTTGGGTGGAGCTCTGCTTTAAGCTTGTGATCTACCAGAACTCTCAGATCCTTCTCCACCATTGATTCCCCCAGTTTACCCCCCCCCCCCCCAGTATGTATGATGCATGCATATTCTTAGCCCCTCAAGTGCAGAGCCTTACATTTATCAACATTAAACCACATGGAATATATTACACTACGGACATCAATCACAACTGTCAACAGCAGGATTTCCATTCACTAGCATGAACACCTTGTACTTCCTGTGGTGTCTTTGGGACAGGACGTGAGAGGAAACCCCTCCAATGGTGACACATAAAAAGCCTTTCAAAGTTTTCAACGCTTCCAACCAAAATTAAAGAGTTCTACTACAAGAACCTTGGTGATATCTGTTTAGTTTCATATATGGTTACTGAAAATACTGCCTCCCGTTGTGTACTTATGGATGGCATGCACACTGCATTTCAGAAAATCTTACACCTACTGACCCAAACTGGTTACATTTTAAAGCCCAACTTCAGGAAAAGTAAATGTTCTCCTTTGCAGTGGGGCTTGTTTTTGTCTAGGGCAGCGGTTCTCAACCTGGGGGTCGAACGACGCTTCCACATATTTCCGATGGTCTTAGGAACCGAGACACCGCTCCTCGCCGCCACCGCCGTCTCCAGATGTGGGCGGGATGACATGCCACCCCTGTCATCTGGACACACCTCGAGATCAATCCTCGCCTGTGATTGGCCGCCGGCACTGTAGCTCAGGAGAGGCACACAGGCGGCCAATCACCGGCAAGGAGGTGGAGCTTGGAGAGGAGGAGCCGAGCGGCACCGCGAAGATCGAGCGAGTGAAGAGGAGGAGAGCGGCCGGAGAAGGAAGACATCTGACAGGTAAGTGTCGGTACCATGGGAGAGGGAGGGAGCGAGCGAGCCCAGGCTGGAGCAGGGGTCTGCAAGGTAAGTATCATTGGTGTCAGTGGGAATAGTGCCCCATCATTGGTGTCACTAATACCAATGATGGGGCACTATTCCTCCCACTGACACCAACGATGGGACACTATTCCTCCCACTGACACCAACGATGGGGCACTATTCCTCCCACTGACACCAACGATGGGGCACTATTCCTCCCCCAAATGACACCAACGATGGGGCACTATTCCTCCCCCACTGACACCAAGGATGGGGCATGATTCCTCCCCCCACTGACACCAAGGATGGGGCACTATTCCTCCCCCCACTGACACCAAGGATGGGGCACTATTCCTCCCCCCACTGACACCAAGGATGGGGCACTATTCCTCCCCCCACTGACACCAAGGATGGGGCACTATTCCTCCCCCCACTGACACCAAGGATGGGGCACTATTCCTCCCCCCACTGACACCAAGGATGGGGCACTATTCCTCCCCCCACTGACACCAAGGATGGGGCACTATTCCCCCCACTGACACCAATGATGGGGCACTATTCCCCCCACTGACACCAATGATGGGGCACTATTCCCCCCACTGACACCTATGATGGGGCACTATTCCTCCCCCCACTGACACCAATGATGGGGCACTATTCCTCCTCCCACTGACACCAATGATGGGGCACTATTCCTCCCACTGATACCAATGATGGGGCACTATTCCTCCCACTGATACCAATGATGGGGCACTATTCCTCCCACTGATACCAATGATGGGGCACTATTCCTCCCACTGATACCAATGATGAGGCACTATTCCTCCCACTGACACCAATGATGGGGCACTATTCCTCCCACTGACACCGATGATGGGGCACTATTCCTCCCACTGATACCGATGAAGGGGCACTATTCCTCCCACTGATACCGATGATGGGGCACTATTCCTCCCACTGACACCGATGATGGGGCACTATTCCTCCCACTGATACTGATGACGGGGCACTATTCCTCACACTGATACCGATGACGAGGCACTATTCCTCCCACTGACACCGATGACGAGGCACTATTCCTCCCACTGACACCAATGACGGGGCACTATTCCTCCCACTGATACCAATGACGGGGCACTATTCCTCCCACTGATACCAATGACGGGGCACTATTCCTCCTCCCACTGATACCAATGACGGGGCACTATTCCTCCCACTGACACCAATGATGGGGCACTATTCCTCCCACTGATACCAATGATGGGGCACTATTCCTCCCACTGATACCAATGATGGGGCACTATTCCTCCCACTGATACCAATGATGAGGCACTATTCCTCCCACTGACACCTATGATGGGGCACTATTCCCCCCACTGACACCAATGATGGGGCACTATTCCTCCCCCCACTGACACCAATGATGGGGCACTATTCCTCCTCCCACTGACACCTATGATGGGGCACTATTCCTCCTCCCACTGACACCTATGATGGGGCACTATTCCTCCTCCCACTGATACCGATGATGGGACAATATTCCTCCCACTGATACCGATGATGAGGCACTATTCCTCCCACTGACACTGATGATGGGGCACTATTCCTCCCACTGACACCGATGATGGGGCACTATTCCTCCCACTGACACCAATGATGGAGCACTATTCCTCCCACTGACACCAATGACGGGGCACTATTCCTCCCACTGATACCAATGATGGGGCACTATTCCTCCCAATGACACCAATGACGTGGCACTATTCCTCCTACTGCAAAATTACAGTTATGAAGTAGCAACGAAAATAATTTTATGGTTGGGGGTCACCACAGCATGAGGAACTGTATTAAGGGGTCGCGGCGCTAGAAAGGTTGAGAACCACTGGTCTAGGGGATAGTAAAAGCAGTTTTACCTACTTTATCCTCCACACTCCCAGCAAATGGTCATTCCATACACTTTGGCAGTGGACTGTCTCTCAGCATCCTCATGTCCAATGCAGTGCTGTGGTCCTTGCATTGGCCTTGATGATGTCAGGGGCATCCGACCACTAGCGCACAGGGAAGAAGAGGCTGCATGGACCGGTCTAGCAGAGCAGAGGAGCCTATGGGTAAGTAAAACTGTTTTACCTGGTCCCCTATCCATAAATAGGAAGGTAATCCTTGCAGTGGGGCTGCACCTGAAGGACTTTACGTTTCTCTGAGTTCAGTTTTTATTTTCTGTAATAAGGTGTTCTCCATACTAAGGAAAGCTGATAAGTTAATTCTTTAAAACACCTTATAAAAGAAAGGACAGCTAAAATGTAACTAAAGGCAAAACTTATTTGTTCTTTTGGATAGAGTAAGGAAGGGTTAACACCCCTGTCAGTTTTTTTGCCATCTGTCTCCCATTGGGGAGATTTCCCTTCACTTCCTGTCCCGTAGCCAAAACAGGAATTGAGGGAATCCCAGGATGTCACCAGGGTCACCAGAATTAGTGTCCCTATTGGAAGATTTTCCCTCTATAACTGTTCTGGGCTAAACATAAAATTTAGGATTTTCCTTTATTTACACTTTCCATGACAATGGTAAGTAGGCCAAATAGAGGGCGAATCTCCCTAATAGGGACACAGACAACAATACAAACTGACAAGGGTTCTAAACCCTCTTCGCTGTTCCCAAAACTAAAAAAATGTTGGTTCTAAAGTCAAAAAGTTTTTTTTTACCTTAATGCATTTTATGCAGTAAAGTGAAAAACCTTTCATTTGCTGTTCCTCCCCCTCCCCTTCCTAAATACTTACCTTTATCGAGTCCTCTATGGATCCAGCGCGGTCCCATCTGTGCAGTTCTTCTTTCCCCTGCTCTCACAAGCTTGGCTGAGAACAGCGAGAGCCATTGGCTCCTGCTGCTGTCAGTCAAATCCTGTGAGGAGGGCCGAGCCGTGTTGTGTGTGTCTATGGACCCATACGGCCTGGCTCAAGATTGCGTTTGCAGGGCCGGTGCTAGACTATTTTGTGCCCTAGGCAAGATCAGCTACTTGCACACCCCTCCCCCACCCCCAAAATTGCATTCCCTTCTCCTCCTACTACTTCCTTCAGGCCTACCAGTCATGGTGTCTGGACCCCTCTATGATGGTGGTGTCAAGTGACCCACTATGGTGAATGTAGTGTCAGGTGACCCCCTATGGTGAAGGTGATGTCAGGTGACCCCCTGTGGTGGAGGTGGTGTCAGGTGACCCCCTATGGTGAAGGTGGTGTCAGGTGACCCCCTGTGGTGGAGGTGGTGTCAGATGACCCCCTATGCTGGAAGTGGTGTCAAGTGACCCCCTATGGTGATGATGGTGTAATCCATGTGCCTGGGGAAGAGGAGAGGAAGGGGAACCCCAGACACACATGACCCGGGTCACCTTCGCTGTAGTCTGCACTGCCACCATACAATTCCTCCAGTGACCGGCACAGCACCTCCACACTGCCATGCATACCGACTCCATGACTGGAAGAGAAGGTCAGGCCAAGCACACTGGACCCTGCTCCCTCCTCCATGGGGGATGAAGACACTGCATGGGCTGAGCCCCGGCCATCCATGCCGTATGGCTCTCCGGGGGTGAAAGGTAACTGTGGCCCGCCCACTACTGACATCAGTACATGTGATTGGTCAGTTGGGCTTAACAGTGAATAGCAGCAACGAGGACGGGGATCATCTTCCTGTTTATGTGGCTGCGGGGAAGTGAGAGCATGTCAGTGTACATGTGCTGTGAGGACTTCTATAGCGGCCGTGGCTGTGCCCTAGGTGGCTGCCTAGTTCTCCAAGTGGTAGCATGGTACCTGTCTGTCTGCACATATTCCCCCATAGGAAGTGGCTTTCTATAGGGCACAGAGAGAAGAGGAGGGGCTGAGAGCATCAGTGGGGGGCCCCAGAAGAGACTCAGACTTGAATGTCCCTTCCTTTTGGTCTATCCCATTTTTATGTGTCTTCACAATACTATAAGACCAGACCAAGGCATGGAGAGGTCTTTGTGTGATTCTGCCTCCAGGCACAATCAAAACACAATCTTCAACGGCTTTACTTTGCTGAATTTATAGTAGCAAAGTAGTTAAGACAGTCCAATCTACCCCTGTGTGTCAATAGACTCACACATCCTGGCTTGGGATCAAGCCTGCATGAGTGCCCCCAAAGCATGAGGCTTACTATGGGAGCACTCAAAAGGCAGGAGTAGCCAGAAGTATCAGCGGGGGACCCCAGAAGAGGAGGCTGCTCTATGCAAAAACAGTGCACAGAGCAGGTAAGTATGACATGTTTATTATTTTGTTTTTAAAATCGATCTCTTATAATCACTTTAAGTGATGTGCTGTTGCTCAATGCTCAGAAAAAGCCCCTCATCTTAGTAACTATTTTTCCATTGGCTAAAACAAAAATGTTCAAGCCTGAAAACATGCAAAAATCACATGTACATTTGTGCATACAATGTGTCAAGATGTGATCGCTCTGTGTTCAGCATGACTAAGCGAGTTTTTGGGGAGACAGCCTATTGACCTGAATGGGCTGCCTGCTGTGCGGAAAACCTGCCAAGACATGCTGGTAGGTTAATTGGCTCCTGTCTAAATTGTACCTAGTATGTGTATGTATGAATGTGAGTTAGGGACCTTAGATTGTACGCCCCTCGAGGGTTAGGGACTGATGTGAATGTACAATATATATATGTGTAAAGTGCTGCGTAAATGGACAGCGCTATATAAGTACCTAAAATAAATAAATAAATAAAAGAAGCTCATGGATTAAATTTTGGCGATGTGTGCTGTAGCATGTTTTTTATTTGTTTTTTCATGTGACAAACGTGTCCAAGTCACACTGTGTTTGGGTGCCATGAAGAAATAATGCCCACCGCAAGTGCTTGAAGCATTTTGCCGCTTTTCTAAAAATGCATGTTTTTTCAGAATACCCAGGTGTGAATGCAGCATGAATGGAAGACTGCTTTCACACTGATGCGGTGAGGTCTGACCGCCCTACGGGAGCAGTGTAGTGTACCTGCTGGCTTCATGTAAATTAGCTGTGCTTACCCATTGATTTCTATTATGCCCTGTGCTTTTGGTACGCTTTCTGAAAGTGCAACAAACATTTGGTGCGCTTTCAGAAAGTACACCAAAATCATGGAACATAACAGAAGTCAATGAAAAAGCGCAGCTAACCCACATCAAACCTTCAGGTACACTTCGCTGCTCCCACAGTGCGGTCAGACCTCACCGCATCATTGTGAAAGCAGTCTAACTGAAATCCTAGAATAGACTATCACTTCTAGAACAGCAATAGAGGACAATAAGCTCTCTTCCATCTGACCTAGGCCTGCGTGTGAGTCCACAATAGATTATTCTTACATGTCATTGTAGCAATAGAGGTATCATCAGTTACATTAGATTACATTCATTATAATCCTGAAATGTTTTTTGTTCTCCAATTTGTCACAATGTGTGGGACAAAATGTTTGCACCTTCACTGTAGACCTGACAATGACTATAGGTGGAGCGCATTGTTGGGGCAGTGGTCTCCAAACTGTGGCCCAGGGGCTGGATATGGCACTTTTTGCTTCTTTTTTAATTTGTTTTTTTAACCACTTGCCCTTCAGAGGATTTACCCCCCCCCCCCCTTTCCTGACCAGGCCATTGTTTGTGATACCGCGCAGCATTACTTTAACTGAATTTAAATTTATGTCCTCTTTTCTCACAAATAGAGCTTTCTTTTGGTGGTATTTGATCATTTCTGCATGTTTTGTTTGTGCTATAAACAAAAAAAGACCGGCAATTTTGAAAGATTTTAAAAATATTTTTGACTTTTTGCTATAAAACACATCCACTAACAAAAAAATCAAATTTGTTCATAAATTTAGGCCAAAATGTATTCTGCTACATGTCTTTGCTAAAAAAAATCCAAATACGTGTAAATTAATTGGTTTACGTGACATTTTTAGCGTCTACAAATGGCGTTATATATACTGGAATTTTTATTTTTTTTTATACTAGTAATGGCGGCAATCAGCGACTTCGCCAGGACTGCGGCAGGCATTCTGACAGTGGGGGGGAACTGGATGACTGTCATTGACATCTGAATGCAACGAATACAGTGATCAGTGCTAATAAATAACACTGACACTGTACTAATGACACTGGGCATGAAGGAGTTAACATCCGGGGTGATCAAAGGGTTAACTGTGTGCTGTTTTACTGCGTGTGCTGTGTGTGTTTTACTAGGGAAACATGCTGCTGTGTATTTCTCTGCTGTGCAGAGACATTAAACACATTAAAGTCCAGTGTGTACGAGGCCCAATAATATTATTATTATAAGGGATTAATATTATAAAACAGGATTTATATAGAGGCAACAGTTTGCACAGAGCTTTACAAAATAAAACGAGGCAGTACAGTTACTAAACAATTCAATACTGGAGGGATAAAAGGGCCCTGTTCATGAGAGCATACAATATAAAAGGGAAGGGCAAGTGATAACAAAAGGTAATAACTGTATGGGGATGGATTGTCTGAGAAAGTAAAAATACAGCTGTTAGCTAGAGGTGTGATAGGCTTCCCTAATGAGACAAGTTGTCGGGATTGCCTAAAGATGGACAGAGTAGGAGATATCTTTATTATCAATTAAGGTAAGGAGTTCCAGAGGATGGGAGATACTTTGGAGAAGTCCTAGAGGTGAGCTTGGGAGGAGATAACTAGAGAGTGAGGGTTCCTAGAAGGGTTACGCAGTTTGTGTGTGTATATAGATAGCAACATGGTGCATTGTTAAATATTGTCAATTAAAGGATATATGAAAGAATATAGTTTGGACCTAATCACAATGAGTGAACATTACCATTTTGGTTGTATTTTTTTATTAAAGTATTTGCTGATAAATGAAAACAATGATCTGGTGTTCATTAGTTTTCCAACAGTTACAGGGATCAGCCCCCACTAGGTCCATGTCTGCCCATGGAGATCCTCATACTAGTGTAGAATGGTAATCCTTGCCATGCTGATCAGACCCATGCCTGTCTATGAAGATCCTCATACTTATAATGGAGGTAATAATGGTAACCTTTTTCTGCATTGATCAGGCCCATGTATGTCTATGGAAATCCTCATACTGGGGTAGAATGGAGAAAGTAATAGTAATCCTTGCTGTATTGATCAGGCTCATGTACTGTCTGTCTATGGGGATCCTCAAACTTATACTGGAGGAAATCATGGTAACCCTTTCCTGTATTGTTCAGGCCCATGTCTGTCTATGGAGATCCTCATACTGGGGTAATCCTTGCTGTGTTGATCAGGCCCATATACTGTCTATTTATGGAGATCCTCATACAATAATGGTAACTCTTCTCTGTACTGATCAGGCCCATGTCTGTCTATGGAGATCCCCATACAATAATGGTAACTCTTGTCTATACTGATCAGGCCCATGTCTGTCTATGGAGATCCTCATACTGGGGTAGTATACTATTCCTTGCTGTGTTGATCAGTCCCATGTACTGTCTGTCTATGGAGATCCTCATACAATAATGGTAACTCTTGTCTGTACTGATCAGGCCCATGTACTGTCTGTCTATGGAGATCCTCATACGGGGTAGTATACTAATCCTTGCTGTGCTGATCGGGCCCTTTTCTGTCTATGGAGATCCTCATACTGGGGTAGTATACTAATCATTGCCTGTGTTGATCAGGCCCATGTACTGTCTGTCTATCGAGATCCTCATACTGGGGTAGTATAGTAATCTTTGCTGTGCTGATCGGGCCCGTTTCTGTCTATGGAGATCCTCATACTGGGGTAGTATAGTAATCCTTGCCTGTGTTGATCAGGCCCATGTCTGTCTATGGAGGTCCTCATACTGGAGTAGTATAGTAATCCTTGCTGTGTTGATCGGCCCGTGTCTGTCTATGGAGATCCTCATACTGGGGTAGTATACTAATCCTTGCTGTGTTGATCAGGCCCATATACTGTCTGTCTATGGAGATCCTTATACAATATTGGTAACTCTTGTCTGTACTGATCAGGGCCATGTCTGTCTATGGCCATCCTCATACTTCTAGTGGAGGTAGTAATGGTAATCCTTGCTGTATTGATCGGGCCCGTGTCTTTCTATGGAGATCCTCATACTGGGGTAGTATACTAATCCTTGCTGTGCTGATCGGGCCCATGTCTGTCTATGGAGATCCTCATACTGGGGTAGTATAGTAATCCTTGCCTGTGTTGATCAGGCCCATGTACTGTCTGTCTATGGAGATCCTCATACTGGGGTAGTATAGTAATCCTTGCTGTGTTGATCAGCCCCACGTACTGTCTGTCTATGGAGATCCTCATACAATAATGGTAACTCTTGTCTGTGTTGATCAGGGCCATGTCTGTCTATGGAGATCCTCATACAATAATGGTAACTCTTGTCTGTGTTGATCAGGCCCATGTCTGTCTATGGAGATCCTCATACTGGGGTAGTATAGTAATCCTTGCTGTGTTGATCAGGCCTGTGTCTGTCTATGGAGATCCTCATACTGGGGTAGTATAGTAATCCTTTCTGTGTTGATCAGCCCCGTGTACTGTCTGTCTATGGAGATCCTCATACTGGGGTAGTATACTAACCCTTGCTGTGTTGATCAGGCCCGTGTACTGTCTGTCTATGGAGATCCTCATACAATAATGGTAACTCTTGTCTGCGTTGATCAGGGCCATGTCTGTCTATGGCCATCCTCATACTTCTAGTGGAGGTAGTAATGGTAATCCTTGCTGTATTGATCAGGCCCATGTCTGTCAGTGTGAGGACCCTCCAACACCAGGCAGAGGCTCCCTATGATGGAGAGTGGAGTCCCCCTTGAAGAGATGACATGTGTGTGTGCCACGATTGGATGTAGCGCTCTCCCTGCCCCCTCCTCCGCTCACAGATAACCCCATCCCCCTCCCTCCATCCTCGTATGTCCTGACAATGGCGGTCCTCCCATCACACACAGCCGCCTCTCACCTCTTATAATCGCTGCTGAAGATGCCGCCGCTGGCCGGGTCCTGGCCGTACTCGGGCTCCCCGAGGCTGCCCCCCTTCTCCTCGCTGTAGCCCGGACTGGCGGACATGGCTCAGCACCGTGTGTGCGGACAGCGCCTGGCAGTATACAGCCTGTGATGACGTCACGGGAGGAGGTGATTCTGCTCCAATCTTCAGCCCCCCCACTTAACCCCTGTACTGCCTGCCACTGCACCTCCACCCAGCGTTGTCACCATGGATGCAGCTTGTGATCTGGCACCTGATGATGTGAAATGATGAGGATGTATGTTCGGGGAGGACACATGGATTCCTAAACCCAATCATCAGAATCTCACATGTGGAAAGACAACCAATAGCATGTCACATAGGCTTTTATATGTTACAGTAGAACGAAAGGCATTTTTTCTTTATTTTGGATGGGAGGGTTATAACCCTTGTCATTTTTTTTGGCCATCTGTGTCCCATTGAGAAAATTTCCCTATACTTCCTGTCCCATAGCCAAAACAGGAAGTGAACAAAAATCCAAAGTGGGGTGCCTCCGGGGTCACCATTGGCAGATTTCATCTCTATTCCTGTTCGGGTGTCAACCTAAAATTTGGTATTTTGTTTTACATTCACTTTGGACGATTATGGTAAACAGAAACAAATAGAGAGGGTGAGTCTCCCTAACGGGGGCACAGACAGCAACAAAAATTGACAGGGGTTCTAATCCATCTCCACTCTCTCCAAAACTAAAGAAAAGGTTATGTCAATCTTAGCCCTGGTTCACACTGGATACGAATGAAATCAAGTGACTTCACTTAAACGATTTCAAAGTTGTATGTCGGTGTGACTTGGAAGACATCTGTGCGACTTCATGCACAGATGTCTATGCATCTGAAATCGCAAAAAGTAGTGCAGGAACTACTTTCAAAAGCGGTGTGACTCCACCGATCGGAGCGATTCCATTGCTGACAATAGGGTGCGACTTGTCATGCGATTTGACAGTTTCAGATTGCGTGACAAGTCACACCAGTGTGAACCAGAGCTTAGTGTTATTTAAAAAGTCATTTTCAATATTTTTAAATCTGTAGCTTTCATTAAAGTAGAAATAAAGCCCGACCTTTTTTTCTTCCATTTTGGATAGAATAAGCGAAGGCTATAACCCCCGTGAGTTTTTTTGTAATTCTCTATTTAAGATTTTCACAATACAGTAGAATAACACTCACACTGCCAGCTATTCCTACAGCATGCAGACAGAAAATACAAAGAAACTTCAGAGAGGGTATAAAACAGGATAGAGTGTGAAATAACCCTCCTTTAGGCCCCATGTACACGGGACGTTTCTGAACGATGGAAACTGACTGCTGGAAAACTTAGGTTAAAAAACGTCTGTTACCCGCGTTTGCATAATGCGTTTAGAAGCGTTTTTTAAAGATAAGCACAGGAGAACCTCCCAAATGCCCAGAATGCACTGAAACGTAATAAATTCTTAACTATTTCAGACTGTTTCAGAGAAATACAGAGAGTAGAAGCAGAGACAGCAGTATGTGTTGAGATTAGCTTAGGTGTGAGTTGCTCATTAACATTTCTTTTGTTTCCAAGGGGGGGAAAGGTGTCTGGTGGAGTAAATCATTAAGGCCACCTGGCAGGGGGTCTTCATGAGGAATTTGAGGTGTGAATGATCATTAACCATTTGCCGCCCGCCCTATGGCTGAATGGCGGCTGACAAATGTCATCAGCGTTCCGGGTGGATGCCATATGGCGTCCTCCTGCACAAGCACCGATTGTGCTCCTGCAGAGCCGCGCAGCGGCGCGATCTGTCACCGGCCGTGTACCTCGGACACGGCTGATGACAGATCTGAGTATCGACCCCCGTTGCCGGTACCATGTGACCTGCTGTGACCAATCACAGCAGGTCACATGACAGTTGTATACAATGGATGGCTTCATTCATGCAATCCATTGTATACTAGTGTCTAGCTGTGAATGGTCACAGCTAATCACATGTACATGTACAAAAAAAAAAACCCTGAATGAATCGATGTCATTCAGGTAAATGCTTGCTTATAGCAAAGTAATTCTTTGCTATAAGCAAATTGTGTAAAAAAAAAAAATACTGATCACTTCCTCAAAGTAGTACAATGTTACTATGGTAACATTGTACTACTTTGGTCATAGTGAAATATGAAAAAAAAATCTTAAAAAAAGAAAACAAATTTAATAAAAAAAAATATATATATAGATTTTTTTTCATACTGTCACCTGTCAATGTCCCTGATCACCGCCATGCCAGTTATATGATGATGCTGTACTGCACTGGTGACAATATGTAAAAAAAAAAAATTGTGAAACTAATTTTTTCATTTTTTCATTTTCCGAAAAATTATGACAAAAAAAATACTTAAAAAAACTCGCCATGCCTCTTATGAAGTACGTTGGACTGTCTACTTTGCAAAAAGGGGTCATTTGGGGATATCTGTACTATTCTGACATTCTTGGACCTCAAGAAATTAGATTGGCTGTCAGTACTTCAGGATTGATCAATATTCAGATATATCCCATAGTTTGTGAACTCTTTAACCTTCCTACAAACTAAAAAATCCATCCTAATTTGGGTTATTTTCACCAAAGACATGTAGCAGAATACATCTCGGCCTAAATTTATGAAGAACAATTATTTATTTTTCAAACTTTTATAACAGAAACAAAGAAAAACGTGTGCTTTTTCAAAATTTTTGGTCTTTTTTTGTTAATTTAGCAAAAAATAAAAACCCCAGTGGTGATTAAATACCACCAAAAGAAAGCTCTGATTGTGTGAAGAAATGTATAAAATTTTAGTTTGGGTACAATGTTGTATGACCACGCAATTGTCATTCAAAGTGTGAGAGCGCTGAAACCTGAAAAATGGCCTGGGCAGGAAAGGGGTAAAGTGCCCTGTATTGAATTGGTTAACATATGTTTTGTTTCCAAGGGTGGGGGAGCTCTGAGGTGTGAATTGGTCATTACAATGTGTGACAAGCTTGGTAGGAACATCCTGTTAAGTGTTTGGTCCATCTGAGCACCTTGAAAACACTTTGCAATTTGTTTTTAACTCTTTCAGTTCCCGATACTGTCCAGAGCCTTTTTTCAGCATGAAAAATGTATGCAAACGCGATTTGCCACGTTTAATCGCGTTTACAAGCGTTTTGCGTTTCAGACGCTGACGTCTGAACGCAAGTTTGTTGCGTTAAAACGACTGTAAACTCAAATGCCTGTAAATGACTGTAAACGAAGATGTGTACATGGACACATAGGAAAACATTAGGGTGAGTTCAGGGGCTGCTGAAAAAAAAACGCTGACCAGCTCCTAAACGTGAGTTTATCAGCTGCAGTGTACATGAACCCTCACACTGCACAAAAACAGCCTAAAAAGTGCACCCCCTGTCAAGCTTTATACTATATCAGTGTACGTCTGTTGCAGTCCAAGCTGAAAAAAACAAAACAAAAGGGGGGTTGGGACGGGGTAGCAGAAGGGGAGAGAACAGGGAAGTTGGTGAGGTCCAGGTAGAGTAGGTTTCCGTGATCCGTGTCACTCTACCCCAGTGCAGAGCCCCCCTGCCATGTGGCGCCCACTGGTGTAAAGGTGAATCATTAAGCGTGAGGTTTTTTATGCCATCTATGACGCATTGGAGAGATTTCCTTCACTTCTAGTCCCATAACCACAGGAGGAAATGGGAAGAAATCTTTGCCCACCATAGTCTAGCACTTCTTTTATTTTGCACAGCAGGACATACTTCACTCAGTGCCGACTAGCAGGCTGTAGGTCCTTGGACTTGATATGAAAGTCTTGGAAGGGTGGGTGCATGGTCTGAAGGTCAGGTTCCTCCCCCTTTCCATGAGGTCCCCATTCAGGGGAGCCCCACCTAGTATTTGGGCGGATCTTGGCAGGTCCCCTGAAGAATGGGGTCCACCTGCTTTCGGCCAATGGACCACAAATACCCCAGTCCCCATCAGAAGTTTTGCACCCTGGGAATCTGGGCCGGGGTCCTTTATCTTTGGAGGAGGACCATGTGTACACCCTGTGCACTTTTTTGTGGTTCCCCTTTTCTCACTTACTGTTACTTTTGTGCTCACTTTTATGATCGTATTTTGTGCTCACTTTTATGATCGTATTTTAGACTGATTTACTGTCCAGGAGAAAAATACAGGGGTGGCGTGATCATATTGATCTATCTACTTTCCTCCATTCAGATTTTCTGTCCAGATTAATCAGAAAAATTTCAATATAATCAGATTTTTTTTTCCCAAATCGATAAGGCTCCATGCACACTAGCGGTTTTTTTTAAGATAAAAAAAAAACTAGGAAAAACCCTGGATAAAAAACGCTGGTAATAGCGCTTTTTAATAGTGATTTAGTAGCATTTAGAGGCGTTTAGAAGTGTTAGCGTTTTATTAGCATTTTTACAATACATGTAGAAAAAAGCTGTTAGGAGCTCCTTAGTAGCGTTTAACAGCTTATAGGAGCATGTCGCGCTTTTTTTCTAAAAAAATGTTAATAGCCTAAATTAGTGTGCATGGACACATAGGGTAACACTATTTAGCTTCTAGGAGCAGAACAAAATGCTGATAATAGCTTCTAGGAGTTTAAAAAAATGTTAGTGTGCATGGAGCCTGACACAGTATGTACTGTATCTTTTCAATATTTTAAAGTGTTACTAAACCCAGGACCCTGCAGTCAGTATATCAGCTCTCCCACAGTACACACAACATGGAAATGCAATTATTTTAACAACTATAAACTGCTAAATACCTTTTCTCATCAGCAGTTAGAGCAGTCTTGTGACTTCAGCTGAGCACTGGTTAAAGCTTGTAGGAGGGGTTTTCTTTTTTCTCTAGGAAGATGCAGAACCCCTGACCTGTGTCTGGACAGTGGTGATTGGCCTTGTACTGATTACATGCACTCTCCCAAGAAAAAAAACAACCTCTCTAGCAATATACATCAAACTAAGCATGTGCAGAAGGGCTACGGGTTCAGTCTGTCTTATCAGCGTGGACATTTGAACAAGAGGAGAAGTCAGGATCAAACAGCCTTTTTACAAAATGTGGAGGATTAACCCCTTAGGCTCCACAGTGAGTATAACAAGCATGCTTTACTGTATATACAGACTGATTTTACTGGTGTGGGTTTAGTAACACTTTAAAGATTTGATTATATTGTTTGATTCTGTGAAGAATCTTTGGATCAGATTGTTATGTGTATGGCCTCCATTAGACTGTATCATTATTCTATGTTATGCAGTGGACCACAGGGGCAGAAAATAATGATTTGCATGGCTCCACCCACTATCCTAAAAAAAAACTAAATCCCATATTTTTTACTCTCATGATAGAAATTAGATCTGCAAATACATTTTGTTTTTCACACTAAATAAATTGGTGGATCTTGGCCTCCCTTTAACTCATCCCACCATAAGGTGTCTGTGGTAGTTAAATGTCATATTCAGTTTTGTAGACCAGGGGTCTCCCAAACCTTTCAAAGGACCAATTTACTGTCCTTCAGGCTTTAGGGGGCCAGACTTTGGCCAGTGTGAGTAGAAAATGTTCTGGCTTCAGTAGGAGTAAACAATACCCTGTCATTGGTTTTAACAGGAGGAATAATTCCCCATTGTTTTAACAGCAGGAATAGTGCCCCATGGTTGGTATCAATGGGAGGAATAGTGCCCCATCCACAGTGTCAGTGGGAGGAATCATGCCCCATTAATGGTGTCAGTGGGAGGGATGGTGCCTCTTCATTGGTGTCAGTTAGAGGAATAGTGTCCCAAGGGCTGTATAGAGGCAATCAAAGGGCCACAGTTTGGAGACCACTGTTGTACACTGTCACTTGACTCCCTGTTTATCAGACAAGCCCATATTATTCTTGTTGCTGAGATGAAAGCAAATAAAGGATAGATTGGATAGGATAGACTGTGCTAATTTAGAATAGTGTTTGAATATTTTTAAAGGGCTAATAGAGTTGCACTCAATACCAGGATTAGGTTGTCCAGTGTGCAGGGTGAGGATATGGAATTGCACCCCTCTCCGGCTGCTAAAGCATTATGTTGAATGGTCATACCGCCCTGCACCTGTTTTCCACCACCTGTGATGCTGCTGCCCATGGTTAGCATTAAGTGTGAACTGCACATGTGCCTCCACCCCAACATAAGGGTGCTCTGTCTAAGGCCGCTGTCCCACCTGCCCCCCCCCCCCTGGTCTGTTTTTGACAGTGACCTTGAGATGTGTAGCATAGCACACATGCTGAAAAATGCATGGCATAGCAAAATGGTGCAAGGGTTCATGTGAACAGGCTTCCAACCCAGAAACAAATGAAATGTATGTTTTCAGGGCAGTTTACACCAAAATTTCTGCATTTTGGATGTGTTTCTGCATGCATGTTTTTTTCTGATACATTACAATGCATTTTCCCCCTCTTTTTTTTCTTCATCTCAAATCGAGACGTGCATTCTGGTGTGTTTTTGATGCATGCACACAAGAGAAGCTGTACCAGCCTCGGCCATTACAAAAAAAAACATTTATTGGAATGAAACACCTTCAAATATATTCACAAACGTAAGTAAAAACAGGCACATCAATAATCCAACTATTACAGTTCAATCACAAAAATAGAACAGAAAAAGGCCACCTAAAATGACACGAATAACTAGTGTCATAATCATATCTCCGGCTCACTTAACATGTAAGTGTGGATCCATAAACCCAAGAAATGCATACTAAACAATATGGTAGTGTGACGAGAGCACCCCTACCTAAAAAAAGGAGGTTACTAAATGATCCACGCGGAGTAATATGGGTTCAAAAATTACAGACAATATTTTATTTGATCACATAGATCATAAGGAGGTTAAACATGAGCACGGTGAACATGTCAAACAAATAAAATCATTTTTAAAAGCACTTAGCGTCTTCATTTCAGGGTCATTTTGGCAAGTAGAGTACCATATAAGGCAATATAGGGTAATGGTGTGGTTTTGATCCTAGGTTTCCATGAATTTCCAACTTGTATTAGAGTGAACCATATATTCGGCAGATATGTTCTCAATATAAGCCAGGATGTGTAGAGTAGCCTCCTGGTGTGTGGAAACTGGAACATAAAAATAAACAATATATATATATGAAAATATAGGAGCTGAATCGCACCTAAACCACCCAAACCTCCCTATACAGTAGTTAGTGGACACTTTCATTACCTTCTCAGTTGTAAGACTGTCATACCCGCTTCTCAAATGTGGGGACTTCCTGGGTAACCACCCCAAGTGAAACAAAGTCCACAGTACCAAATGATTCTGGGGATATATATAAAAATTATTGTATAGATCACAGGCATCAAGTAAAACCCAGAAAACAGAGACAAAATATGGGTATATTACCATCAATAAAGATCAAGAAGACTCCCGTCGACTTGAAATAGGATCAGGTCCTTGATGCTTGTTCAATGGTGCATATGGGGGTGGGAAGCCAGGTAGTCACAGTACGTAAATTCCAAACACATGTATTATGTATGTAGCAGGCCGTGAGTACCTGAGTCTATATCCCCAATAAAGGGTTTCCAAAAATTACTCAATCTGAGAAAAATGAAGCGGTTTTGATAGGATATGGCTTTGTCACAGCATACAATGCCTAAATAGGATAGCGTATATATATATATATATATATATTATCCTCTAAAGAGGATTTCCAAAAAATTCCCTGAAAATACAGGGTAAATTAGGCCCATATGACATACCCTCTTAACTCCATATATGCTCTATGAATCTAGACAGCAGTGAGCTAAAATAACTTGCCACCGGTGGAAGGTATATTCCCATAAGGGATTGCCGTTTGCGAACCGCTGTAGTAGTAGCCTTATGGTAGTTTTCAGAGGGCCTCGTGCCTTCCTAGCAAGGAGCTGTGACACCGCCGTTCCTTCCCACCTCGTGGGTGCCGCACCCTATGAAGACGCCGAGCGTAGTGACGTCATTACGTTGACGCGTTTCGTCCGCCAATCACCGCAGACTTCGTCAGAACTGGGAGGGGACTTCATTCCTTTGCCTTATATGGTGCACTAATTGCATACCAAAGAGTCTCCACGTCGCCCTCTTGTGTTGAAAAAATATCACTACATTCAAAAAATCCAAAGTGAATTAAAACACATGTATTAAATTTAAATTGACTGCTGGCAATAAAGAAGAGGGACCATACTACAGTAAACCAGATCATCTTTAAAGAGGATAATGGAAAAGAATAATTATTATGATTCAAGAAGGGAGACATCAAGACCAGGTTCAAACTCCTAATTTTAATATTAATCTAGTCATTATAAAGATTTAATCTACAATGGGAAAAGAAAGAGCCTCGTGGTTAGATTCATACTTTGTCCAAATAAGTCCATATTTCCTTCCCATACAAAATACCCCAGTACAAGTTATAGCTCAAGGTATGTTAAAGGTTCCAAAAAACTCAATTTAAAAAAACTTTAAAGTTGAGTTCTGTATTTAGTCCGTATGGGACAAGTGCACCCAGGGTATAGATCCAAAATTTTTCTTTTTGTAGGAGGACTTTGTCAAAGTCTCCCCGACGAGCTGAAATATTCAGCAAGAAAATCCCTTGCACTTTCAAACCTTCTGTTTTACCCCCATGTACTTCTCTAAAGTGTTGTGCCAGTGGGTTCTCTTTTTCTCCCTTCCCTACGTTCCTATTTTCATTTCTGATATCTCTCAGGTGTTCACCAATCCTAGTCCTGAGGTTCCTTTTCGTTTTTCCTATATATATCTTCTTGCATGGACATTCTATCATATATATTATTCTACTACTGGAGCAGTTAATGAAGCTTCGTATCTGGAATGCCTTAGATTTATCATTATTAAAGAACTGGTTAGACTTATGTACAAATGGACAGATTTGACAATGGCCACATGGGAACATATTACAGTTCAATGCCTGGCTTCATCAGAGCCTGCCTCCAATGAGGAGGGTTCTGCCCTGGAAATGCATTAGGCTTACTCCATGCATATAGACATCACCTATACATCACATTGGACTGTAATTGTTGGATCATTTATGTGCATGCTTTTACTTGTGTTTGTGAGTATATTTCAATGTGTTTCATTACAATAAATGGTTTTATGGTAATGCACGAGGCTGGTTCGCCCTCCCTGTTTGTTTTGATGGAGTATCTGATATGAAGAATTTATTGGAAGATAAATTATTATTATTATACAGGATTTATATAGAGCCAACCGTTTGCTCAGCGCTTTACAATATAACGGGAGACAATACAACAACAAAACAGTTTAATACAAGAGGGTTTGGAAGGCCCTGCTCCTTGGAGCTTACAATCTAGGATGAATTGCATTTTTATACAGAAAAAAATGCAGCATGGTGTACATTTGATTGCACTGGAACGCTCTCCAATGGTATGAACTAGGGCCATTGGAATACATGAAAAACCCTGTCCATGAATTTTTGATGTGGATTAAAACCGCACTGCACTGTATCTGGAGCGAACCAGTTCTCAGGGAAATGGTTTGATTTTGTAACTACATCTATATGTTCAGTGTTAATCTTTTGTATTTGAACAATGTATCATCTGCTGTGCTAATAAGATCACAATAAAAACTTGAAACAAAATAAACACAGCACCAAAGATACCCACCTACTTACTTTTGTATTGCTTTGACTTGTTAAAGTGGACAAAAATACATTATGTCCCATTCTAATCCTCCCCTTCCACAATATTAAAAAGCTGACACTTTTATTAATCTTTGACTTTATTTTTTTTAAATATACAATCATGGGCAAAAATATTGGCACCCCTACATTTCTTGTCAGATAATACAACATGTCACCTAGAAAATTGTTGCAATTACAAATGTTTAGGCATTCACATGTTTATTTATTTTGTTTGTATTGGTATGACACAAAAATGGACTAGACAAAATTATTGGCACACCCCTTGGTAATATTTGGTAGCACACCCCTTGGAAAAAATAACTGAAATCAATCACTTCCTGTAACCATCAATGAGTTTCTTACACCTCTATACTGGAATTTTGGACCACTCTTTTTGCCAACTGCTCCAGGTCTCTCAGATTGGAAGAATTCCTTTTCCAAACTGCTGTTTTGAGATCTCTTTGAGGTGCTCTTTGGGACTGAGATCTGGACTTATTGCTGGCCAGTTCAGTACATTTTTGTTTATTTAAAATCTTGCAAACATACAGCTTTTTAATAAAAGCATATATACATATATACAAAAAATAAAAATGAATATATATCTATATAAATAAACAAAACCATAAACAAAACCAAACAAGCTTACATCAACAAACAACAGAAAGAAAATGAATTTTTTCTGAAAATAACATAAATAGAACTATATACAAAGAAACTGAATTTTATTATCCGAAAACTTACTAAACTATACAAAACACAACCCTACCTTCACCTAAACACACCCTCAGGCTAAAAAATGATGAAACATTTATCCCATGCATGCATCCTTTTTCCAAAAATCTGATCTTTCAAAAATCTAGGGGACGTGAAAGAACAGAAAGAGAAGCCACACACCCAGAGACTGACAGACAACAACTACGGGACCTGACATTCCTCCACGCCTTTGCACAGGCCCCCGGCCACCACCTGTCCTTCTCAAGACCCCGAATCATCCCAACCTCACCCAAAATGTTGTGCACCACCACCCCGTGCATTCCACGTGTAGTAATGGACTACTAGGATAACTAGAAAAAGTGTCTCCAAATCAAAGTCCTGATGAGTTTCAAAGGCTCCGTAAGACCATTCCGCATAACTCATGCGGGAAAGGAAAGGGATATCCAGAGCCCCACCCACACGCTTGTAGACTTCTATATTGAAGGGGCACTGAAACAAGAAATGGTCCTTTGTCTCCTCTACCTCACCACACTCCACTCTTGGACAACCATAGTTTTCTGCAGAGCGATGCTTCAGGTTGCCCTTCACATAGTGTCTGCCATGGAACGACTGCCAGGCCAAATCCCGAAACTTTACAAGGATTCTCTCCAGATTCATCAAACGAAGACCCTACTGCATAACAGGGCCTGGGCAATCCCTCAAGGCTAGTGGCTCACTTAAGGCGGATTCAACAATCCTCCTCTCCGGTTCCTCTGCCAGCATGCTACCAAAATTATTTTTCAAAAACATCAGAGAAAATACCACCGGGTTTTCCATACCTATGCTACCCATCCTCCTGGGAAGGTAGGTTACCGACCTCTTAATGAGATTCAGTCTGTTCTCCCATAACAGCTGGAAGAAACAACTGTAGATCTTCGCATAGAGAGAGACTGGCAAAACACAGACAAAACTGACATACAGAAATACCGGGATCAGGTAACTTTTATTCAGGTCAATCCTTTCCCTGTAAGAGAGTTTCTGTCAGGGCAGGAACTATGGAATGGGCAGGCAGGCCTATGGTAAGGTCACGCAGCGACTGACGACAGCCACTACCCACAGACTGGGCGCGGCCCCCGAGTAACCCCAGCTGTGGTAACGACTGCCGCCAATGGCGTACAGCTGGTGGAAGCTAGATGGGAACACATGTAGCATAGTCAGACAGGCCAGGTCAATAACAACGGAGCAGACAGTACTAGACGGTAGGCAAAGAATACTCAGGTCACGGGCCGGGTTCAGCAACGGGAGGTCAGGTAAAGGGTTAAAGCAGCGAATAGTCTTGTCTAAGCCGAGTCAGTTACCAGGAGAGCAATGAGAACAGCACAAGAGCTTGCGACAAGGGAACATACAGGACACGAATGCAGAGAGCACTTGCAGACAGCAGGCTTAAATGTGATCAACCACACCCTTCTGAGAAGGAGCCACAGAAGCCCGAAGGCATAAAGGTTCCCACCATGTTTTGCAGAAACCTAAGATGGATGCCAGCACATGGAGATGCACAAGCTCTGAGGAAAGGTAGGACCTTGACTGTTTCCAATCCTTTCAGCAAGCAACCTTAGCATCGGCATCTTGAAGACTGCTTACCCAATTTACAAGGCCGTAATCACCGGGACCAAATCTGATGCCTAAAACTTCAATTTCCTGCTGGGGCTCTGGGAAGGCGTCCGTAAGGGTAAAGCCTTTGCCTTCCTCTCCCATCCAGAAAATCTCACTCTTATCCTGATTGATCTTTGAGCTAGATGCCTCAGCATACTGTTCCATCACTGAGACCACCTCCTGCGTCCCAGAGATAAAAAGAGACGCGTCATCAGGATAGTCCACGACCCTCAGAGGAGGCTCCCCAGAAATGCCCAAAGGAACTACATACAATGGTCCACTCTCTAATTTCCAAATGAAGGGATCGATTGCGAATGCTTATAGCAGAGGATTCAAAGGACACCCCTAACGCACACTTGAGCCAACTTCAAAGGGCCATCCTTTGAAGTTGGCTCCTATGCAGAGCCATACAAAGCAGTGTGCAGGAGCTGACAGGGGAGAGATCTGTGTTTATACATAGGTCTCTCCCCCATTGGAGATACTCGGTGATCACCGGGTGTTGGCGAGTAATCACTGGGTGCCAGCAAGTAATCACCAGGTACCCGGTGATTGACAGCCAAGTCCGCAAATGGCGGTGTGCCCCCTACCCGGAACGGCAAAATCACGTATATATAAATATATATGTGTGTGTGTGTGTGATTTTGCGCACTCGTGCCACCCTGTAGCAGTATTTCTGCTATAGGGTGGCGCGGAAGCAGTTAAAGAACCCTCACCCCCCACTGATGGAAAAGGCTGCTCCACAGACAAAAGGAGTGGAGGCAACATCACCGGTCACTATATACAGTCGACCATGAAAAAAATTATTCAGTGTAGCTCAGGGTGTGGTTACTATCATCCCTATTTCTATAGTACAAAGGATTTTTATCTTACATTTACTGGGAATTTTTAAGCAGCCTTAAATTGATAATCAGTAGAACCACCCCTGCTTTTGTAGGCCAGTGGATTGACTCCCACCCTGCTGTGGTTGGCAAGTGGATCAGCCCCCACTCTGTTGCGGTTGGCAAGTGGGTCAGGCCCCACCTTTACCATGGTAGACTAGTGGACTAGGCTCCACTTCTACTATGGTTGATTGTGAGTACAAAGGATTTAAATATTACATTTAATGGGGATTGTAAGGCAACCTTAAATTGCACAAAAGAAACCACTTTTTTTGAAAAGAGTCAACATTTTATTTATACATCCAATATAAAAAAGTTTTTTGCTCTCCAAGCACATACAAAATGAATATTAAAATATTTCCAGATATATTACACAACAATCCAGACTACTTGTTGAATTCAAATATTGTGATATACTCCAATATAGGTCCGGTGGTAACCCCCATAGTTGATTTCCATCTTGCAACCTCAAAATTTGATTACAGATATATTCTGCCTGGGATCCAACGCATTTCGAATGCTTATCATAAATTTTTCTTCAGGTATATGATACCACTCTAGAATGATAATTAATAACCAATTTTAGCAAAAGTTGTTATGACTAGCTAATACTGAACCAGACTATATAACATAAAAAACTTACATAACCATCATGGATATTCTGAGAAAAATGTCTTAATATGTCAGGAGATAAATCCCCTCCAAAAATGAGGCCATCATTTTGATGTGCAAAGACCACAAATGCCATACCACAGCCAATGTCATATTAAAATGTATATATAAATATGGTATAATATGTAATAATGGATAGTAAAGAGCTAGAAACACAGGGAAACTACATCAACATCAGCAAATAGTATGTATAAATTAATAAGGACAAGTCTCTTACTATTCATATAAAAATACACACCCCTTTGTATAATATTTGAGCCCTTACATTTTATTTCTTTAAAATATTTTTGATTTTTCCCTGTGTAGTACTAATTGATGGAAAATTAGACAATTAGTTGGAATGCATGCCCCCTTTAACATTCAATAAAGGGGTGCATATATTGATATAAATATTTTGAGATTCATTTTCATCAATTTTTATAAATACTATGCCCTCGTCAAGATCCACATTCACATTGCATAAGGTATATTGCCTCTTTCGTCTGACAATGGACAAAATGTTTAGAGATACATTTCTCTCCATTAGGGAGAGTAAATAGTTTTTTGTTACTCAAATAGGAACAATGTGCACATTCTCCACAGAGAAAGGTGCCACATCTCTGATCCCCCTTGTATTCACCGTTGGTGGCTTCAGCTGTCGATCACTGGTGATTCTGCGCAGGCACCTGGCGATCATCGAGTATCACTAAAGGGGGAGAGACCTGTATGTAAACAATACAGATCTCTCCAGTGTCAGCTCCTGCAAATTGCTTTGTATTGCTCTGCATAGCAGAGCAATACAAAGCAATGTGCTGACACAGTGAAACACACACACAGCACACAGTTAACCCTTTGATTGTCCCAGATGTTAACCTCTTCCTTCCCAGTGTCATTAGTACAGTGCCAGTGATTTTTATCAGCACTGATCACTGTATTAGGGCTCATGCACACGGGGCGTTTGGAAAACTCCTCTGAATGATGGAAACTGACTGCTGGAAACTGTAGGTTGAAAACCATCAGTTTAGCTGCGTTTGCATACTGCGTTTGCCTAAATGCCCAGAATGCACTGAAAACTAGTAAAAAATTAACTATTTCAGACATTTTGAGAGGAATAAAGAGGGCAGAAGCAGAGAGAGCAGTATGTGTTAAGATGACCTGCCTTTTCTGGTTGTATTCACTATGGATCCCATCATGAGCATAATGCAACACTTTCTGCCATTTTCTTCTTCACGTGAAACCTGGAACTGACTGTGCTGGTGTACTAGGTTCATTTGAATACATGGCAAATGCTTTGCATGCATTTCTGATGATGAAGAAAGGCTCTGGACAGCACCTGGACATAGAACAGTTAAAAAGGTTTCTAAATGCAAACGCTCATAAATGTGGGTAACTGCGTTTACAAGTGTTTGGCATTTGAAACGCCAGTAAAATCTACTCCTGAAAGCAAGTTTGGTGTGTTAAAAAAAATGACTGTAAACTCAACTGCCTGTAAACGACTGTAAACGACTATATGTACATGGACACAAACATTAGGGAGAATTCAGGGGCTGCTGAAAAAAATGCTGGACAGCTCCTGAACATAAGTTTAGGAGCTGCAATGTACATGAGCCTTTAGTGTCACTGGAGATTTCAGTGACAGTTAGTTCCCCCCAGTGTCAGAATGCCTGTTGCAGTCCCGCAGTAAGTCGCTGACCGCTGCCATTACTAGTATAAAAGAAAATTCCAGTGTATATAACGCCATTTGTAGATGCTATAACTTTCACAGAAACCAATTAATTTACAAATATTGGGATTTTTGTTAGCAAAGACATGTAGCAGAAAACATTTTGGTCTAAATTTTTGATGAAATTCGATTTTTTAATTTTACCGGACATTATTTTTTTCCCTCAAAATTGTTGGGTTTTTTTGGCGCAAAAAATAAAAAACGCACAGGCGATCAAATACCACCAAAATAAATCTCCATTTATGGGAAAAAAAGGACATACAGTTCATTTGGGTACAGTGTTGCATGACCACGCAATTGTCAGTTAAAATAACCCAGTGCTGTATCGTGAAAAATGGCAGGAAGGGGGGTAAATCCTGTGGGGGGCAAGTGGTTAAAGACCCTGTCCTTTTGTAGGTGATTTGCCAATGATTGGGTCTTCTGCCAAAACAGACCAATGATTTTGTAATATCTTTCTTATTTTTGCATATTCATTAGAATATTTCAAGATGACCCTTCCTTCCTTCTAGTTGGTCCTTTGATGATCTTTAGATTTAAATAAAATATCATGTATATCCAAATTTCTTACACTATTAAAGGTCTTTTTGAGACCTGTTTTTGTGTATCCTCAGGCTAATAATTGTTTTGTAAGCTCATCTGCCTTTTTTTAAATATGCATTCTGTACAATTGTGTTTAATACGTAGAAATTGACTGTATGGAATAGATCTCTTCAAAGGTTCTGCATGGAAACTGCTGGCATGCAGACTGGTATAATAATATTGATGTCCAAAAAAATTGATTTTCTCCTTGCCATAGGTCATAGTAGAGAAAAGGTTTGAATCATTTTGATTCATCACCTCAAGACACTGTTTCAACAACACTTCAGGGCCATCCCAGACAGGAAATATATCATCTATATTTCTTTTCCAGATGATAATATGTTGTGTATATCTGGAAAGAGACTCGTTGGACAAAAGGGTCCTGCTCCCACACCCCCAGGTACAGATTGGCATAGGAAGGGGCACAACAGGTCCCCATAGCTACGCCCTGTACCTGGAGGTAATGGGAGCCTTGAAACAGAAAAACATTGTGATTGAAAATAAGGTCAAGCATAGTTAAAATAAATTAATTGAATCCCCATTCATGCATTCCACATTGTTGCAGAACATATTTGACTGCAGCAATTCCTTTGTTGTGTGGAATGCAATTATACAGGGATTCCACATCAACTGTTACTAAGTAGGCAGATTGAGGTACATCAAGATTTTCAATAGTTTGTAAAAGATGGATAGAGTCCTTAACTTAGGATGCTAAACTTACAGCATGGTGTTTAAGATAATAATCTATGACTTGGCTAATACCTTCAGAAATACAGCCATTCTCTGAAATAATGGGCCTGTGTGGAGGATTGTTCATATCTTTATGACCTTTGGGAAGTGCACAGAACGTTGGCATCCTAGAGTGCCCAATTCTAATGTATTCCCATTGATCTTTCTGAATGATTTCATTTCTAAATGCTGAATCTAACAACTCATAGAACTGTAAATTGAATTCATTCACTAATGCAACAGAAATTCTCCTATAACATTTTTTATTTCTTAGGATTTTTAAATACATATTTTAATAAATAAAATTATTAATCAGGACAATATTACCTCCTTTATCAGAAAGTTTGATGGTTATTTTTGTATTTGCCGATAAAGACTTCAGTGCGGCTTTTTCAGCTGCACTTAAATTTTGGTGAGTATGATCAAATCTCAATGATGATTCAATATCCTTGGTGACCTGTCTTACAAACAAAGCAATGGCTGGATTCTGATTGAGAGATGGGAAAATATGAGATTTCTTATGAAAATATGAGATTTCTTATGAAATTTAATTTACTGTATCTGTAAATCCTCATTTGTTTGCTCTAATAGACTTTCAATATCCCAGATATCCCAGTCATCAATTTGATTGTTGAGTTCATTTTCTTCCAATAGCAGAATAAGTGCTTTAACCATTTGCCCTCCAGAGGATTTACCCCCCGTAATGACCAGGCCTCTTTTTGCTACTCGGCGCTGCACTAATTCAACTGATAATTGCGCGGTCATGCAATGCTGTACCCAAACAAAATTTACGTCCTTTTTGTCACACAAATAGAGCTTTCTTTCGGTAGTATTTGATCACCTGTGCGATTTTTATTTTTTGCGTTATAAACAAAAAAAGACCGACAATTTTGAAGTAAAACTCTATTTTTTACTTTCGGCTTTAAAAAATATATAGTAAACTCAAAGTTAGTTATAAATTTAGGACAAAATGTATTCTGCTACCTGTTTTTGGTAACAAAAATCCAAATAAGTGTACATTGATTGCTTTGTGTGAAAGTTATAGCATCTACAAACTATGGTATAGATAATGGAATTTACACAGCTTTTACTTTCTGACTGCTCCTCACATTTTTTGAGGTGCTAAAATACCAGAATAGTGCAAACACCCCCAAATGACCCCTTTTCGGAAAGTAGACACCCTGAGCTATCTGCTGAGAGGCATATTGAGTTCATGGAAGATTTATTTTTTTCCACAAGTTTCTGGAAAATGACAAAACATTTTTTTTTTACACAAAGTTGTCATTTTAATAATATATTTCTCGCACAAGCCATGGGTATATGTGGAATTACACCCCAAAATACATTCTGCTACATCTACCGAGTATGAGGATACCATATGTGTGAGACTTTTTGGGAGCCTAGCCACATACAGGAGCCTGAAATCCAATGACCACTTTGAATGCCTGAAGGAGCGTAACTTCCTCATTTCACTTCCTCACTACCTATCACAGTTTTGGAGGCCCTGAAATGCCAGGATAGCACCAACCCCCCCTCCCAATTGACCCCTTTTTGGAAAGTAGACACCCCAAGGATTTTAAAAAGAGGCATGGTGAGTATTTTTTCTCATAAGATTTTGAAATATAAAAAAAAGAATAGAAAAAAAATATGTTTTTGTTTTCTTTCTTCATTTTCCAAAAACTTGTGGCAACAAACGAGATCTGCAAAATACTCACCATGCTTCTTATGAAATTTCTTGGGGTGTCTACTATCCAAAAAGGGGTCATTTGGGGGGGTTTGGTGCTATCCTGGCATTTCAGGGCCTCTGATTCTGTGATAGGTAGTCAGGAAGTGTAATGAGGAAATAAAGCCCTTTAAAAGCCTGAAGGTGCTTATTGGATTTTCGGGTCCTGTACTTGGCTAGACTGCCAAAACATCTCTCACATGTGGTACCCCCATACTCAGGAGAAGTAGCAGAATGTATTTTGGGGAGTAATTCCACATATACCCATGGCGTGTGTGAGCAATAAATAATTTAAGTGACAATTTTGTGTAAAAATATATATATATTTTCGTTTTGTCATTTTCCAAAAACTTGTGGTAAAAAAATAAATTCTTCTATTGATTCAACATGCCTCTGAGCAAATAGTTTGGGGTGTTCACTTTCCAAAAAGGGGTCGTTTTGGGGGGTGGAGGCATTTTATGCCCAGCATTAGAAGTTGATCCCACAGATCACTCACTCTTCTAACCACCTGAACATCAAGCCTTTTCTGACACTTTGGCCCTGATTGCTGGTAGACTCACGTCTTAGTAAGACTCTGACCATTCAGGCAGACTCAGTTAAATCAATCAAGACCTGTCAGTCTTCTGAGTGGTGTCTAGCAATCTCATTGACGAACGTCTACTTTGCAATTAGTAAATGTGGAATCGCGTCTGCCACATTTTTAGGTGCAATATCGGATATGTTCGCTAGATGGCGCACAAGCGCGGGCTTTATAGCGTTGGCGTTTTTGTGTTAGCAAAAGAGAATATTTAGAATGTAACAAATAGTACACCTATATTAGAATTGTTATTTATTTATTTATTTATTTTGCTGTTTCTCCAAAATGATCAGACAACTAATGCATTTACTAATGAATGTCATACATTCTATTTTCAAATGTTAAACATTTTCACACTTATATCTCAAATAATTTGGATACTTCTAATTTCCCAATATAATGATATATCTTCATTTTCTTTAATCATGTAACTATTCTATGTTAAAGTCAAATGCAGCGCTATAAATGCATGTGATCAATAATGAACGCATGTAAAAACCAAAAAGTGCAAATAATTGCAATAATTATGTAAAATGGTAAATGGTGCTAAAATAAGTTCATATAATCATTCCTGAATAATGGAATGTCCTTCCTGTGAGAGTACCAACTCAGGGAGTGCCTATGAATGGCACGTGTGGTTTCTTCGTGACAGACAGTAGTGCATGAACTCGTGAAAGATAAACCAACCTTGGGACTGGTCTATACTCACCAGAACAAAAGTATTAATGCGCATGGGTTATACACATCACATATCTGGGGTTGCAGCGGTATGCTGGCAGCTATGGGTTAGTCATCCAGCTCCAGCCATCCATCCATCAGGGTGGGTGCCCAAATGGTCCTGGGGAGGAATTAGCTCAGCCACAGGAGCCAGAAAGGTGCTTAATAGTGTAGTACACTGTCACAAGGGTGGATGACCTTTCACGAGTTCATGCACTACTGTTCGTGGTTATATTTATCTTGTGTAATACCATTTTAGTAGTCTATATAATTTGACCAGCGCTCGCTTTATCATTTTTAAACAATGTAACTATTCTACATTGTATCTCAAACTGTGTCTCCCACAGTGGTTTAGTGGTTAGAGCTCAGAACTTACAGTGTTTGGGTCATGGGTTCTAATCCAAGTCATGGCTACATCCCAGTTTGCATGCTTTCCCTGTATGGATGTGTTTCTGCTAACACTCAAAAGACATGTTGTTAGGTTGCCGACGTTACCACCAATGGTAAAAAAAATTGTCTGATCTTCTCCCCGTCTACGGCCGGCAAATATAATAGCGAAGTAATTACTTCTGTCCCTGCAGAGAGCTGCGCTGTTATATTTGACATTAAAAAATATAAAGGTTGCAACATTGTATCTATATGTATCCGAATAAAAACATCTATATCCGAAATTGATACAAATAGATACAATGTTGCAGTCTCTACACTTTTTAATGTCAAATATAATAGCGGAGCTCTTTGCAGGGACAGAAGGAATGTTTCAGCGACATGGTGACAAGGTGCTTTGGGGGGGTGCCCCCCTGCCCCAAAGCACCCCCCCATGTTGAGGGCATGTGGCCTGGTATGGTTCAGGAGGGGGGGCGCTCGCTTGTCCCCCCCTTTCCTGACCTGCAGG
Source organism: Staurois parvus (assembly GCF_062004578.1). NCBI lineage: Eukaryota > Metazoa > Chordata > Amphibia > Anura > Ranidae > Staurois > Staurois parvus. The sequence goes on from NW_028318880.1 coordinate 175,772, forward strand.
GCTGCATGCTCGGATAAGGGTCTGGTATGGATATTGAGGGGGACCCACGCTGTTTTTTTTTTTTAAATTTCTGCGTGGAGTTCCCCCTTAATATCCATACTAGAGATGAGCGAATTTCTCAAAAATTCGATTCGGCTGATTTGGCGAATTCCAGTGTGAAATTCGATTCGATGCGAATTTCTTCGCTACGAAGATGACTTATAAAAAGGGTTTCTAGGCTTCAGAGAGCCTTTAAATTAGTGCAGAACACTGTACCTTTAATTTAAATGCCCTTGGAGATGAGGAAAGAGAAGGAGAAGGAGAAGGAGAAGGATGAGAAGAAGGAGAAGGATGAGAAGAAGGAGAAGGAGAAGGATGAGAAGAAGGAGAAGGAGAAGGATGAGAAGAAGGAGAAGGATGAGAAGAAGGAGAAGGAGAAGGATGAGAAGAAGGAGAAGGAGAAGGATGAGGAGAAGGATGAGAAGAAGGAGAAGGATGAGAAGAAGGAGAAGGAGAAGGATGAGAAGAAGGAGAAGGATGAGAAGAAGGAGAAGGAGAAGGATGAGAAGATGGAGAAGGAGAAGGATGAGAAGAAGGAGAAGGATGAGAAGAAGGAGAAGGAGAAGGATGAGAAGAAGGAGAAGGATGAGGAGAAGGAGAAGGATGAGAAGAAGGAGAAGGATGAGAAGAAGGAGAAGGATGAGAAGAAGGAGAAGGATGAGAAGAAGGAGAAGGAGAAGGATGAGAAGAAGGAGAAGGATGAGAAGAAGGAGAAGGATGAGAAGAAGGAGAAGGAGAAGGAGAAGCAGAAGGAGAAGGATGAGAAGAAGGAAAAGGAGAAGGATGAGAAGATGGAGAAGGAGAAGGATGAGAAGAAGGAGAAGGAGAAGGATGAGAAGATGGAGAAGGATGAGAAGATGGAGAAGGAGAAGGATGAGAAGAAGGAGAAGGAGAAGGATGAGAAGAAGGAGAAGGAGAAGGATGAGAAGAAGGAGAAGGAGAAGGATGAGAAGAAGGAGAAGGAGAAGGATGAGAAGAAGGAGAAGGATGAGAAGAAGGAGAAGGATGAGAAGAAGGAGAAGGAGAAGGATGAGAAGAAGGAGAAGGATGAGAAGAAGGAGAAGGATGAGAAGAAGGATGAGAAGAAGGATGAGAAGAAGGATGAGAAGAAGGAGAAGGATGAGAAGAAGGACAGTTCTGTGACAGTTTCTGTCTATTTCTGACAGTTCTGGGACATTCACTCCATACAGCTGTTTCAACCGCTGTATGGAGGGAATGTCATGGAACTGTCAGAAATAGACTATTAATGACAGTTCTGGGACTGTCCTTCCATGCAGCGGTTGAAACATTGTATGTATTTGTTTCCATAAATGGATCCATTTATGGAAACAAATACATACAATGTTTCAACCGCTGTATGGAAGGACAGTCCCAGAACTGTCATTAATAGTCTATTTCTGACAGTTCTATGACATTCCCTCCATACAGCGGTTGAAACAGCTGTATGGAGTGAATGTCCCAGAACTGTCAGAAATAGACTATTTATGACAGTTCTGGGACTGTCCTTCCATACAGCGGTTGAAACATTGTATGTATTTGTTTCCATAAATGGATCCATTTATGGAAACAAATACATACAATGTTTCAACCGCTGTATGGAAGGACAGTCCCAGAACTGTCAGAAATAGTCTATTTCTGACAGTTCCATGACATTCCCTCCATACAGCGGTTGAAACAGCTGTATGGAGTGATTGTCCCAGAACTGTCAGAAATAGTCTATTTCTGACAGTTCTGGGACATTCACTCCATACAGCTGTTTCAACCGCTGTATGGAGGGAATGTCATGGAACTGTCAGAGTCCCAGAACTGTCATTAATAGTCTATTTCTGACAGTTCCATGACATTCCCTCCATACAGCGGTTGAAACAGCTGTATGGAGTGAATGTCCCAGAACTGTCAGAAATAGACTATTTATGACAGTTCTGGGACATTCACTCCATACAGCGGTTGAAACATTGTATCTATTTTTTTCCATAAATGACATTCTGCAGATACACTTAGAGGAGCGCTGCAGATACACTTTTTGCCGGCTTGGAATTATTCTTATTTTCATCCTACTTCTTCTTTTTCTTCTTATGAGGATGAGGATGAGGATGAAGAAGAAGAAGTAGGATGAAAATAAGATTAATTCCAAGCCGGCAAAAAGTGTATCTGCAGCGCTCCTCTAAGTGTATTTGCAGAATGTCATTTATGGAAAAAAATAGATACAATGTTTCAACCGCTGTATGGAGTGAATGTCCCAGAACTGCCATAAATAGTCTATTTCTGACAGTTCTGGGACATTCACTCCATACAGCTGTTTCAACCGCTGTATGGAGGGAATGTCATAGAACTGTCAGAAATAGACTATTAATGACAGTTCTGGGACTGTCCTTCCATACAGCGGTTGAAACATTGTATCTATTTGTTTCCATAAATGGATCCATTTATGGAAACAAATAGATACAATGTTTCAACCGCTGTATGGAAGGACAGTCCCAGAACTGTCATTAATAGTCTATTTCTGACAGTTCTATGACATTCCCTCCATACAGCGGTTGAAACAGCTGTATGGAGTGAATGTCCCAGAACTGTCAGAAATAGACTATTTCTGACAGTTCTGGGACTGTCCTTCCATACAGCGGTTGAAACATTGTATGTATTTGTTTCCATAAATGGATCCATTTATGGAAACAAATACATACAATGTTTCAACCGCTGTATGGAAGGACAGTCCCAGAACTGTCATTAATAGTCTATTTCTGACAGTTCCATGACATTCCCTCCATACAGCGGTTGAAACAGCTGTATGGAGTGATTGTCCCAGAACTGTCAGAAATAGTCTATTTCTGACAGTTCTGGGACATTCACTCCATACAGCTGTTTCAACCGCTGTATGGAGGAAATGTCATGGAACTGTCAGAAATAGACTATTAATGACAGTTCTGGGACTGTCCTTCCATACAGCGGTTGAAACATTGTATGTATTTGTTTCCATAAATGGATCCATTTATGGAAACAAATACATACAATGTTTCAACCGCTGTATGGAAGGACAGTCCCAGAACTGTCATTAATAGTCTATTTCTGACAGTTCTATGACATTCCCTCCATACAGCGGTTGAAACAGCTGTATGGAGTGAATGTCCCAGAACTGTCAGAAATAGACTATTTATGACAGTTCTGGGACTGTCCTTCCATACAGCGGTTGAAACATTGTATCTATTTTTTTCCATAAATGACATTCTGCAAATACACTTAGAGGAGCGCTGCAGATACACTTTTTGCCGGCTTGGAATTAATCTTATTTTCATCCTACTTCTTCTTCTTCATCCTCATCCTCATAAGAAGAAAAAGAAGAAGTAGGATGAAAATAAGAATAATTCCAAGCCGGCAAAAAGTGTATCTGCAGCGCTCCTCTAAGTGTATCTGCAGAATGTCATTTATGGAAAAAAATAGATACAATGTTTCAACCGCTGTATGGAGTGAATGTCCCAGAACTGTCATAAATAGTCTATTTCTGACAGTTCTGGGACATTCACTCCATACAGCTGTTTCAACCGCTGTATGGAGGGAATGTCATAGAACTGTCAGAAATAGACTATTAATGACAGTTCTGGGACTGTCCTTCCATACAGCGGTTGAAACATTGTATCTATTTGTTTCCATAAATGGATCCATTTATGGAAACAAATAGATACAATGTTTCAACCGCTGTATGGAAGGACAGTCCCAGAACTGTCATTAATAGTCTATTTCTGACAGTTCTATGACATTCCCTCCATACAGCGGTTGAAACAGCTGTATGGAGTGAATGTCCCAGAACTGTCAGAAATAGACTATTTCTGACAGTTCTGGGACTGTCCTTCCATACAGCGGTTGAAACATTGTATGTATTTGTTTCCATAAATGGATCCATTTATGGAAACAAATACATACAATGTTTCAACCGCTGTATGGAAGGACAGTCCCAGAACTGTCATTAATAGTCTATTTCTGACAGTTCCATGACATTCCCTCCATACAGCGGTTGAAACAGCTGTATGGAGTGATTGTCCCAGAACTGTCAGAAATAGTCTATTTCTGACAGTTCTGGGACATTCACTCCATACAGCTGTTTCAACCGCTGTATGGAGGGAATGTCATGGAACTGTCAGAAATAGACTATTAATGACAGTTCTGGGACTGTCCTTCCATACAGCGGTTGAAACATTGTATGTATTTGTTTCCATAAATGGATCCATTTATGGAAACAAATACATACAATGTTTCAACCGCTGTATGGAAGGACAGTCCCAGAACTGTCATTAATAGTCTATTTCTGACAGTTCTATGACATTCCCTCCATACAGCGGTTGAAACAGCTGTATGGAGTGAATGTCCCAGAACTGTCAGAAATAGACTATTTATGACAGTTCTGGGACATTCCCTCCATACAGCGGTTTCCGGCAAAAAGTGTATGTGCAGAGTTCCTCTATTCTGCAGATACACTTAGAGGAGCTCTGCAGATACACTTAGAGGAGCTCTGCACATACACTTTTTGCCGGCTTGGAATTATTCTTATTTTCATCCTACTTCTTCTTCTTCTTCTTCTTCTTCATCCTCATCCTCTTCTTCTTCTTCTGAGGATGAGGATGAGGATGAAGAAGAAGAAGAAGAAGTAGGATGAAAATAAGATTAATTCCAAGCCGGCAAAAAGTGTATGTGCAGAGCTCCTCTAAGTGTATCTGCAGAGCTCCTCTAAGTGTATCTGCAGAATAGAGGAACTCTGCACATACACTTTTTGCCGGCTTGCAATTATTCTTATTTTCATCCTACTTCTTCTTCTTCTTCTTCTTCTTCTTCTTCATCCTCTTCTTCTTCTTCTGAGGATGAGGATAAAGAAGAAGAAGAAGAAGAAGAAGTAGGATGAAAATAAGATTAATTCCAAACAGGCAAAAAGTGTATGTGCAGAGCTCCTCTAAGTGTATCTGCAGAATAGAGGAACTCTGCACATACACTTTTTGCCGGCTTGGAATTATTCTTATTTTCATCCTACTGCTTCTTCTTATTCTTCATCCTCATCCTCATCCTCAGAAGAAGAGGATGAGGATGAGGATGAAGAAGAAGAAGAAGAAGTAGGATGAAAAGAAGAATAATTCCAAGCCGGCAAAAAGTGTATGTGCAGAGTTCCTCTATTTCTGACAGTTCTCTCACAGCTTCTTCACATGTACAGCGGTTGAAACATCTGTATCCTAAATGGAAACTAATAGATACAAATTGTATCTATTAGTTTCCATTTAGGATACAGATGTTTCAACCGCTGTACATGTGAAGAAGCTGTGAGAGAACTGTCAGAAATAGAGGAACTCTGCACATACACTTTTTGCTGGCTTGGAATTATTCTTCTTTTCATCCTACTTCTTCTTCTTCATCCTCATCCTCATCCTCTTCTTCTGAGGATGAAGATGAAGAAGAAGAAGAAGTAGGATGAAAAGAAGAATAATTCCAAGCCGGCAAAAAGTGTATGTGCAGAGTTCCTCTATTTCTGACAGTTCTCTCACAGCTTCTTCACATGAACAGTGGTTGAAACATCTGTATCCTAAATGTAAACTAATAGATACAATGTTTCAACCGCTAAACATGTGTTCCTTCTGTCAGAGAACTGTCAGAAATAGCGGAGCTCACTGCAGGGACACTTTTGCCGGCTGATCGGGAAATGTTCGATTCGCGCACCCGAAGTAGGCAAAATTTCGGTTTCGCCGCGAATCGAATATTTCCTGAAATTCGACTCGAATTCCGGTTTGCCTGGTTCGATTCGCTCATCTCTAATCCATACCAGACCTGAAGGGCTTGGTATGGATGAGAAGGGGGACCCACGCTGTTTTTTTTTTTTCTTTTATTGCAGACCTTTATTTTTACATTCAGCTGTCAAAATAAATATTATCTAGACCAGTGGTTCTCAACCTTTCTAATGCCGCGACCCCTTAATACAGTTCCTCATGTTGTGGTGACCCCCAACCATAAAATTATTTTCGTTGCTACTTCATAACTGTAATTTTGCAGTGGGAGGACTAGTGCCACATCATTGGTGTCAGTGGAAGGAGTAGTGCCCCATCGTTGGTGTCAGTGGGAGGAATAGTGCCCCATCGTTGGTGTCAGTGGGAGGAATAGTGCCCCATCGTTGGTGTCAGTGGGAGGAATAGTGCCCCATCGTTGGTGTCAGTGGGAGGAATAGTGCCCCATCGTTGGTGTCAGTGGGAGGAATAGTGCCCCATCGTTGGTGTCAGTGGGAGGAATAGTGCCCCATCGTTGGTGTCAGTGGGAGGAATAGTGCCCCATCGTTGGTGTCAGTGGGAGGAATAGTGCCCCATCGTTGGTGTCAGTGGGAGGAATAGTGCCCCATCGTTGGTGTCAGTGGGAGGAATAGTGCCCCATCGTTGGTGTCAGTGGGAGGAATAGTGCCCCATCGTTGGTGTCAGTGGGAGGAATAGTGCCCCATCGTTGGTGTCAGTGGGAGGAATAGTGCCCCATCGTTGGTGTCAGTGGGAGGAATAGTGCCCCATCGTTGGTGTCAGTGGGAGGAATAGTGCCCCATCGTTGGTGTCAGTGGGGGGAATAGTGCCCCATCGTTGGTGTCAGTGGGGGGAATAGTGCCCCATCGTTGGTGTCAGTGGGGGGAATAGTGCCCCATCGTTGGTGTCAGTGGGGGGAATAGTGCCCCATCGTTGGTGTCAGTGGGGGGAATAGTGCCCCATCGTTGGTGTCAGTGGGGGGAATAGTGCCCCATCGTTGGTGTCAGTGGGGGGAATAGTGCCCCATCGTTGGTGTCAGTGGGGGGAATAGTGCCCCATCGTTGGTGTCAGTGGGAGGAATAGTGCCCCATCGTTGGTGTCAGTGGGGGGAATAGTGCCCCATCATTGGTGTCAGTGGGGGGAATAGTGCCCCATCATTGGTGTCAGTGGGGGGAATAGTGCCCCATCATTGGTGTCAGTGGGGGGAATAGTGCCCCATCATTGGTGTCAGTGGGGGGAATAGAGCCCCATCATTGGTGTCAGTGGGGGGAATAGAGCCCCATCATTGGTGTCAGTGGGGGGAATAGAGCCCCATCATTGGTGTCAGTGGGGGGAATAGTGCCCCATCATTGGTGTCAGTGGGGGGAATAGTGCCCCATCATTGGTGTCAGTGGGGGGAATAGTGCCCCATCATTGGTGTCAGTGGAGGAATAGTGCCCCATCATTGGTGTCAGTGGGGGGAATAGTGCCCCATCATTGGTGTCAGTGGGGGGGAATAGTGCCCCATCATTGGTGTCAGTGGGAGGAATAGTGCCCCATCATTGATGTCAGTGTGGTGGAGGGGGAAATAGTGCCCCATCTTTGGGGTCAGGGGGGGGAATAGTGCCCCATCATTGGTGTCAGTGGGAGGGGGGGGGAATAGTGCCCCATCGTTGGTGTCGGTGGGGGGAGGAATAGTGCCCCATTCTTGGTGTCGGTGGGGGGAGGAATAGTGCCCCATCGTTGGTGTCAGTGGGGGGGGGGGAGGAATAGTGCCCCATCGTTGGTGTCAGTGGGGGGGAGGAATAGTGCCCCATCATTGGTGTCAGTGCGGGGGGGGAGGAAATAGTGCCCCATCATTGGTGTCAGTGGGAGAAATAGTGCCCCATTGTTGGTATTAGTCACACAAATGATGGGGCACTATTCCTCCCACTGACACCAATGATACTTACCTTGCTGACCCCTGCTCTAGCCTGGGCTCGCTCTCTCACTTACCTGTCAGCTGTCTTCCTTCTCTGGCCGCTCTCCTCTTCACTTACTCCGGCAGTTCCCTCGATCTTCTTAGATCTACGCGCGCTGCCGCTCGGCTCCTCCTCTCCAAGCTCCACCTCCTCGCCGGTGATTGGCCGCCTGTGTGCCTCTCCTGAGCTACAGTTCCGGTGGCCAATCAGCGGCGAGGAGGCGGAGTTGTTGAGGGATCCCGGAGGTGTGGCCAGGTGACAGGGCAGCGTATCATCCCGCCCACACATCGACTGAGTCAGAGGAGCGGTGTCTCGGTTCCTAAGACCATCGGAAATATGTGTTTTCCGATGGTCTTAGGCGACCCCTGGGAAATGGTCGTTCGACCCCCAAAGGGGTCGCGACCCCCAGGTTGAGAACCGCTGATCTAGACCTTCGAAATAAGTAAAATCATTACAGAAATAATTATAAAGGATAACAAACAAAAATAGAATCACTAGAACTAAGGAAATCAAATTAGAATACATAAAGATATGCCTAGTGCTGTTTGTTAACCGCTTGCCGCCCTGCCACTGTGTATATACGTGTGCAGGGCGACAGTGGAGCGCAAAAGCACGTTTTAAAACGCGCTCCGCGCTCCCGACACATTCGCGGGTAGGGGGCGCGCGTGCGCGCTCCTGCCGACCCGCGGGTGATACGATTCGATCCAGGAGGGATCAATCATTAGATTTCAGCCAGTGATTTCTGGCTGAAATCACATGATCGGTCCCTGTCCTATCCTGTCCTGTGTTGACATTTACATAGGGCAGGATATGATGTCATTCTTCTCTGCCTGGACACATTCCGTTCCAGACAGAGAAGAAGACATCCAAACAGTGAGTAAAACACTACACACTGACAGTTAGAACACTCTTAACCCCCTGATCGCCCCCCCCCAGTTAACCCCTTCACTGCCCTGTCACCAGTGTAACTGATCAGTGAAGCGATTTTTACTGATCAGTGTCGCTGGCGACTTCCGATAGAGTTAGCGCCCCTCCCAGATAGCGCCAGTTTGCCCGCTAATACACCAGTAGTCCTGTCTAACTCCTTGATCACCCCCCCCAGTTAACCCCTTCACTGCCCTGTCACCAGTGTCACTGATCAGTGAACCAATTTTTACTGATCACTGTATCAGTGTCGCTGGCAACTTCCGATAGTGTTAGCGCCCCTCCCAGATAGCGCCAGATTGCCCGCCAGTACACCAGTAATCCAGTTTAACCCCTTGATCGCCCCCCCAGTTAACCCCTTCACTGCCCTGTCACCAGTGTCACTGATCAGTGAACCAATTTTTACCGATCACTGTATCAGTGTCGCTGGCGACTTCCGATAGTGTTAGCGCCCCTCCCAGATAGCGCCAGATTGCCCGCTAATACACAAATAATCCCGTCTAACCCCTTGATCGCCCCCCCCCCTGAGTTGACCCCTTCACTGCCCTGTCACCAGTGTCATTGATCAGTGAACAGATTTTTACTGATCACTGTATCAGTGTTGTTGGCGACTTCCGATAGTGTTAGCGCCCCTCCCAGATAGCGCCAGTTTGCCCGCTAATGCACGAAATTTTTTTTATACCAAAAACATGTAGCAGAATACATTTTGGCTTAAATGTATGACTAACTTTGAGTTTACGATATATTTTTTATAGCTGAAAGTAGAAAATATTGTTTTTTTTTCAAAATTTTCGTAATTTTTTTGATTATAGCGCAAAAAATAAAAAGCGCACAGGTGATCAAATACCACCAAAAGAAAGCTCTATTTGTGTGAAAAAAAGGACGTAAATTTCGTTTGGGTGCAACATTGCATGACCGCGCAATTATCATTTGAATTAGTGCAGCGCTGTATAGCAAAAAAATGCATAAATTACAGTATCTATACCATAGTTTGTAGACGCTATAACTTTCACACAAAGCAATCAATATACACTTATTGGGATTTTATTTACCAAAAACATGTAGCAGAATACATTTTGGCTTAAATTTATGACTAACTTTGAGTTTACGATATATTTTTTATAGCTGAAAGTAGAAAATATTGTTTTTTTTCAAAGGTTTTGTGTTTTTTTTGTTTATAGCGCAAAAAATAAAAAGCGCACAGGTGATAAAATACCACCAAAAGAAATCTCTATTTGCGTGAAAAAAAGGATGTAAATTTTGTTTGGGTACAGCATTGCATGACCGCGCAATTATCATTTGAATTAGTGCAGCGCCAAACAGAAAAAAAAGGCCTGGTCATTAAGGGGGGTAAATCCTCTGGGGCTCAAGTGGTTAAACACGGTAGATGCAACCGAATGTCGGCTGTCAGAGGATTCCACACAGAGATTTACTATTGAGCAGTGGCTAAAAAGCAAGCGCCCACAGAGGACGTCTAAAATGTGTTCTGCACATGCGCATTTATATCGGCCAAAGACACTGCACGGGCGTCTAGTTTTTTACTGTGTTGATTTGCTTTAAAAAAACTATTTTTAGCACATTCTTAATTTTTTTTGAAATGGCAGATATTGTTTAAATTGAAGTCCTGATATTTGGCAAAGCAAATTTCAAAGTGAACATGTCTCTGCAGTGATTTTTCATGGTGTTAGACATGCCTCTTAGCAAGTCTGCTTTGTGAGTCTGATTCCAGGCGTGTGTCTCGTTAGTAAATTCGATTGGGCGTCTACTTATGGACGCTGCTCAATAGTAAATCTCATTGCAGGGTAAAAATAGACGGTCGCTCGTAAAAAGTAAACGTTCGCCCACGGAAATGCGCCCAGGCACAATAGTAAATCAGGGCCTTTTTGTTCACATGAAAAAAAAATCAGTATTTTTTGCTAGGAAATTAATTTAAACCCCCAAACATTATATATTTTTTTAAAGCAAACACCCTAGTGAATAAAATGGTGGGTACTACAATTTTTTATGTTACATAGTTCTCACCCAGCAATTTTTCAAACGCAATTTTAAAAAAAATACACCTTTTTTACTTGTAATGCACAAAAACACAATATATTGGCCAAATATTTAGTAAAATATAAAAGATGATGGTATGCTGAGTAAATAGATACCAAACATGACATGCTTTAAAACTGCGCATGCCCCGTGCAATAGCAACAAACTGCATTCATTTTTAATATGCAACGTTTTAAAAACCTTTACAAGCTACCATTTTAGATTTACAGAGAAGGTCTAGTGTTAGAATTACTGCTCTTGATCTGACATTCATGGCGATACCTCACATGCATGGTGCAACCGCTGTTTACATACCGACACAGGGTCAACGCTCGCCCACACAGGTATGCGTGCGCAGGGGGGGGGGGTGGATGGGCGAGGGTACTTTTTTTTTTTAAGTTATTTTGATTTTTTAAATTATTTTTACACTGTCCCTTTTATTTATTTATTTTTTTATCACTTTTAATGCTATCACATGGAATGCAAATATCCCCTATAACTTCAATGGGCATTGTCATATATTCTTTTTTGAGAAATCTGAGGTCTATCAGACTCCAGATAACTCCTCTGCCCTTACATTATCTAATCAAACCAAGATCGGTGTGATCATATGCTTTCCCAATTTACAAATGGCGCTGTTTATATCCTGCAAAACTGAAGTGATAAAACACTTGTAACTTCTGATTTCTTAGACTATAGAGATGATTGGCACCATTCCGGTCTCCAATCAGCTCTATGGTCAGCTGGTAGAAATACCGTCTGCATTCTCAGGTTCCCCCGATGGCACAGGACTGCCCAAGAAGGCTGTGAAGGGCAGCAGGGGAGGGGGGGGGATCATTTTCCACTGCTTGTAAAAGCAATCCTGCAGCTAATTATCCACTAGAATTGCTTTTACATGAAAGCCCATTGCTGGCTGAAAAAAACTATACCAGGATGATGCCTGCAGCTGTAGGCATCATCCTGGTAAAACCATTCAAAGTCCAGTGATGTACCAGTACGTTTCTGATCCTTGTTGGGTATATATGCTATGTTCTTTTTTTTTTCGTATGCAGCCTGTGGGTTGAATGAAAAAAAGAGAAGAAATCTCTGCCAGAAAAAGTGTGTGGTATGCCCACCATTAGAATATACCGCCCTGCATCCACCTACTTGTAATGGTGGGCAAACATTAGGTCGCACGGTGCCACATGCGCTAGTTCCAAGATTGTACAAATATCTAAATAGTGGCACGCTTGAATAAAAATTGTCCATGTATAAGTGGCACCCCATATGGAAAAAGGATTACACCAAGTCCCAAACTATCTGGCCACTAATCCCCATGTAGTCTGGGCATCCGGGGGGGTCTACGTGACTCGTAAATCCGAAACTTATATGTATAGCCTGTTGCCCTCTCACAGGTCTTATACATATTGACCCCATATCTGGCACGCTTGCTGGGGAGAAATTGTTTGAGTGCAAGGCGGCCAGAAAAATTAATGAGGGACTCATCAACACAGATTTTTTGCTGGGGAGTATAGACATCTGCAAATTTTTGGTTAAGGTGATTTACAAGGGGCTGAATTTTGTAGAGCCGGTCAAATTCAGGGTCACCCAGAGTGTGTTGTCGTTGAAATGCATAAAACACATTATACTCATATCTATGCCAGGCCATGGCAACAGAGAACACGGCATATGATGAATTGGGTCTGTGGACCAATACAACCGCAATTCGTTTTTTTTAGTAATGCCCGTGTTGAGGGCAATGGGTTTCTATGTGAATGGTCTGGCAAGGTTTGAATTTGGGTTGGTGGTGATAAATTGTTGTGCATATAAAGGGGAGTAGTTAAATTTGCTGTTTCCACCTGAATTCTGGGTTGGGTAGTAAATGGGAGAAGTACGGGTGCTGATTCTGCGAACACTGCGGTTTTGTGTGTAATGCATCAAGTGATAGTGACCTACTGACACTGCACTTGCTGGGGGAGAAGGGGGGGTAAGCGTAGGGGCTAAACGCAGATGCTGGCAGGTGCCCAGGATGATCCTGCTAACGCTGTGTTTTTGGGGACACTATACTAATGTGAATGCTGGTACAGTGCTGGTATGATCAAAGATATTGATCCATTCAGACACTACACTAGCAATGGAGGTTTATTGTGTATCAGCCTGTTCCTGGCAATCAAGGGGCTAAATGTGATTACTGGTGTACTGACCCGCAATCTGATGCTATCTGGGAGGCGTGTGAAAACCGTGGGAGTATGAATCACGTATATATACGTGATTTTTCGCACCCATCCCGCCTTGTAGCGGTATTTCTGGTAATAGGTCAGTCAGGAAGTGGTTACAGAAGCGGTTTGCATTACGGCGCTGCGTTACTTTAACTGAAACTGCACGCTCATGCAACCCTGCACCCAAATTAAATTTATGTCCTTTTTCCCATGACTTGAGCTTTCTTTCGGTGGTATTTGATTACCTGTGCGTTTTTTATTTTTTGCGCTATAAAAAAAAGTACAATTTTGAGAAACAAACAATAGTTTGGAATTTTTTGTCTATAAAACATGTCCAGTAAAAAAATTAAAAAATCAAATTTCATCATAAATTTAGGCCAAAATGTATTCTGCGACATGTCTTTGCTAAAAAAACCTCCCAATTACGTGTATATAAATTGGTCTACGTGAAAGTTATAGCGTCTACAAATGGATGTATAGATACTGGAATTTTTTCTTTTTTTATATTAAGAATGGCAGCAATCATCGTCTTATGGCGGCGATCAACAACTTATGGCGGGACTGCGGCGGACATTCTGACACTGGGGGGAAATGACTTGGGGTCACTGACATCCTCAGCAACACCAATACAGTAATCAGTGCAAAAAAAAAAGCAACGACATTGTACTAATGGCACTGGGGAGGAAGGGGTTAACATTTGGAAGCAATCAAAGGGTTAACTGTGTGCTGGGAGTGTATTACTAGGGGGCAGGGGTGTGTGCTTCACTGTAAGCACACTGATCGGGATGGCTGAGCTTAGCCATCTCGATCAGTTTGCCCAAACTAACAGGGAGGAGAGCTGCCTTGTATACAAGGCAGCCCTCCTCCCTGTCAGTGTTTGCCGGTAGTCACTAGGCTCCAGCAGGTAATCACCGGTCGGGACCCAGTGATTGACACCCGCAGCTGCGACACCTCGCGCGCCCCCCTACCCGGAAATGCAAAATCACATACTGTAAATTAAAAATTGTAATCAAATCAAACACGGAACTTTGTCCAAACAATATTATATAGACACTGCATTTTATTCTAGAAAACATCACGGGTGTGGTATATTTTGAAACACGGGACTGCACAAAATCCAACTTCGCAATCAGGACAGTAGAACCTCGTTTCTTTGCAGATTTTCTTTCCACTCTCATCTCGCTGAGAGCAACATAACACGCACATCCGTGTAGGTGCTGCATTTTTTTGGGTTGGTGGGATGTGGTCCATAAAGTGACGTCCAGTCAGGCGTTCTGGGTTGACAACTCCCACAGCACATCGTCTGGATCTACCTACAGACATTGATGGCGTTTGGTGTTTGAGGAAGATGGATTCCGCAACTTTCCAGATAAAGTCCGCATGAAGCACAGGCTTGTCACTGTTTTTGCAGAACAGAATGTAGGCATTCCACAAGCACTGTTCCCGAAGATGCCGGAAAATCTTTTTGTAGTATTTCCTCTGCTGCTTTCTCATTGCCAGATAGAAAGTCATAGCTTGGTCAGCTCTGTCGTCACCTCCCATGGTGCTATTGTAGTCAATAACTACCTGCGGCTTCAGAATGTTTTTTCCACCTTTTGATTGTTACACAGTAGCCTTGGTTTAGCAGAGGCTCAATCAGTGACAGGACAGATGATGTTGCCATTCCATATTTGCTGTATTTGGGATCAAATTTTGTTCCTTTGCCGGTGTAAATATTTGTGTTACAGATGTAGCCAGTAGAGGATTCGCAAAGCAGGTAGGATATGACACCAAATCGTGCTCTCTTGGATACGATGTACTGTACCCAGCTGAGCCTTCCTTTGTAGGCCATTAGACTTTCGTCTATACTAATGTCTCTCTCTGGCACATAGCTCTGCTGGAAATTCCTGAGAATTATTTGGGAGACTTCTCAAATTATCTTTAGCCAGATTAGTCAATTCATCAAAATCATCGTTTGCGAAGTGAAAAAAGTTCATGATTAGTGAAAAGCAGTACTCCGACATGACTGTGCCAAAGAACGGAGTAATTAGGCCGAGAAACAGCCAAATGTCCTCTTTGGTCACAGCTTTCCACTTTCTGCTTCGTGAAAACCTGCTGTATGGAGCAGCTAATTTTTGAGCTGCGTATCTGTCTACATCATGATTATTCCAATAACCTCATCAGTCAGAAACAATTCTAAGTACACCAAGGGGTTGTCACCTTCAACGTGGAATTTCAAACCAGGTGTGCCGGTAAATGGGAATCTTGGCGGCGCTGGCGTACCGCAATCAATAGTGTACCATGTTCACAGATCACTCACGTCAATTTCAGATTTGGAGCTGTCTTCACTGTCGGTGTCTGAAGACAAACCTCCACATGAGTCACTATTGCTCAATTCAAGTAGCTCCTCACTGTTGCTGTTTGCTAGCTTATCATAAACAGCTTTGGTGCTAGCGAGACGCTTTTTGGAAGCCATGAGTGCAAAACCGTTTTTAGTCACAGAAACTGAAAAACTGCACTATGGATATATCTGAGGTAATGTTACAATGTATTCACTAGAGTAACATTTTATTTTTACACAGGTCTGTTTTTAAAACTCCCGCCTCCCGCAAGCCCCTTCCTTCCGCTGGCACAGCACAGCTGTCTCATGCTGATTACACAGATCAGCATGAGATAGCCGGGAATGAGACAGGGGACGGTCGGAGGGGGTGGTTCGAGGCGGCTGCAGGACCCAGGACACGGATCGCAGGACCAGGTATGTATTTTGCGGCGACTCTGAGTCTGGCTCGGGGTTACCACTTTTCACAGCTACATTTAACCCCAAGCCAGGCTCGGGAAAACTGCAAGGGAGGTTAAGACCCCCTGGCTCACCTACAACAAAAAAAAAAACATATATACGTATTACTGCATTGGGACAAAAATCAATCATTTACTTAACAATGATGACCCTGAATATCAACAAACACGCATATACCCACACACACACATATACATGTATAAATGTAAATGTATTTATGTTTTGAGTTTTCACAGTGTAAGATGAAAACTTAGCCATTTTAGTGTGATCCGTCCTGTTGTCCAATGCAACGTAGTCTTAGAGTGATAGTTCAAGCTACGTTGTCGAACTTGAGAATAATACTTAGTCTTCAAGACCTCCTGGCTCACCTACAGCAAAAAAAGACACACATATATATATATATATATATATATATATATATGACTATATTGGGACCAAGGCGACAATCTATTTATCAATGATGGTTCTAAATGCAAACAAACACACATACACCCACAATCACACACACGTATTTTTTATATAAAAGTATATATTTTTATGTCTTGATTCATTAAAATATTAAATAAAAATTTAGCAAGCTCCATCCTGTAGTCCAATGCAACGTAGTCTAAGAGTGTTAGCTTCAGCTTCCTTGTCGAACTTGAGAATAATAATTTGACTTCAAGACCTCCTGGTTCACCTACAACAAAAAAAAAAGACACACACACACATACACATATATATGTGTGTCCTGTAGTCCAATGCAATGTTGTGTAAGAATGATGGTTTCAGCCTCATTGTCGGACTTTGGAATAATCCTCAGTCTTCAAAACCTCCTGGCTAACCTATGACAAAAAAAAACAAAAAACACATATATACATATTTCTGCATTGGGACCAAGTAACCAATCATCTACTTAACAAAAATTACCCCAAATATGGAAAAACATGCCTACACCCACAAACACACACATATTAACCACTTGAGCTCCTGAGGATTTACCCCCCTTAATGACCAGGCCTTTTTTTGCTACTCGGCGCTTCACTAATTCAAATGATAATTGCGCGGTCATGCAATGCTGTACCCAAACAAAATTTACGTCCTTTTTTCACACAAATAGAGCTTTCTTTTGGTGGTATTTTATCACCTGTGCGCTTTTTATTTTTTGCGCTATAAACAAAAAAATCATGAAAATTAAAAAAAAAAACCAATATTTTCTACTTTCAGCTATAAAAAATATATCGTAAACTTAAAGTTAGTCGTAAATTTAATCCAAAATGTATTCTGCTACATGTTTTTGGTAAAAAAAATCCCAATAAGTGTATATTGATTGCTTTGTGTGAAAGTTATAGCGTCTACAAACTATGGTATAGATACTGTAATTTATGCCTTTTTTTTGCTATACAGCGCTGCACTAATTCAAATGATCATTGCGCGGTCATGCAATGTTGTACCCAAACAAAATTTATGTCCTTTTTTTCACACAAATAGAGCTTTCTTTTGGTGGTATTTTATCACCTGTGCGCATTTTATTTTTTGCCCTAAAAACACAAAAATCACGAAAATGTTGAAAAAAAACAATATTTTCTACTTTCAGCTATAAAAAATATATCGTAAAACTCAAAGTAAGCCATAAATTTAGGCCAAAATGTATTCTGCTACATGTTTTTGGTAAAAAAATCCCAATAAGTGTATATTGATTGCTTTGTGTGAAAGTTATAGCGTCTACAAAGTATGGTATAGATACTGTAATTTATGCCTTTTTTTGCTATACAGCGCTGCACTAATTCAAATGATAATTGCGCGATCATGCAATGCTGTACCCAAACAAAATTTACGTCCTTTTTTTCACACAAATAGAGGTTTCTTTTGGTGGTATTTTATCACCTGGGCGCTTTCTATTTTTTGCGCTATAAACAAAAAAATCACGAAAATTTTGAAAAAAAACAATATTTTCTACATTCAGCTATAAAAAATATATCGTAATCTCAAAGTTAGTCATAAATTTAGGCCAAAATGTATTCTGCTACATGTTTTTGGTAAAAAAAATCCCAATAAGTGTATATTGATTGCTTTTTGTGAAAGTTATAGCGTCTACAAACTATGGTATAGATAATTTGAAATTTACACAGCTTTTACTTTCTGACCGCCCATCACATCTCTTGAGGTGCTAAAATACCAGGATAGTACACCCACCCCCAAATGACCCCTTTTCGGAAAGTAGACACCCTAAGCTATCTGCTGAGAGACATATTGGCCCTGATTTACTATTGTGCCTGGGCGCATTTCCGTGGGCGAACATCTACTTTTTACGAGCGACCGTCTACTTTTACCCCGCAACGAGATTTACTATTGAGCAGCGTCCATAAGTAGACGCCCAATCGAATTTACTAATGAGACACACACCAGGAATCAGACTCACAAAGCAGACTTGCTAAGAGGCATGTCTAACACCATGAAAAATCACTGCAGAGACATGTTCACTTTGAAATTTGCTTTGCCAAATATCAGGACTTCACTTTAAACAATATCTGCCATTTCAAAAAAAATTAAGAATGTGTTAAAAATAGTTTTTTTAAAGCAAATCAACACAGTAAAAAACTAGACGCCCGTGCAGTGTCTATGGCCGGATATAACTGAGCATGTGCAGAACACATTTTAGACGTCCTCTGTGGGCGCTTGCTTTTTAGCCACTGCTCAATAGCAAATCTCAGTGTGGAGTCCTCTGACAGCCGGCACTCGGTCGCGTCTACCGTGTTTAAAAAACAGCACTAAGCATATCTTTATGTATTCTAATTTGATTTCCTTAGTTCTAGTGATTCTATTTTTGTTTGTTATCCTTTATAATTATTTCTGTAATGATTTTACTTATTTCAAAGGTCTAGATCAGTGGTCGGCAAGCCGCGGCTCGCGAGCCACATGCGGCTCTTTACCCACTCTAATGCGGCTCTTCTGTGTGCCGGGCGCCTGCTCCCCTCCCTCCTCTCGGTCGGCCGCTCCCCTGCCTCCTCTCGGTTGGCAGCCCCAAAAGTCCGCGCGGACCTTTTAATCCGGCCCGCGGATGTGGCTGTCAGGATGTGTGTAGGCGGGGCAGCGTGCCGAACGTGAGGGGAGGGGAGCTAGGCTCCTCTCACAGTCCGCCCTGAAGACCCGAACGGCGCGGGAAGACAGCGAGAGGAACGCAAAAGGTAAGTGAATTGACACGGGGGACTTGGCTTACTAGAAGGGGGGGGGGATAGTACTGTGGGGGATGAAATACTATATGAGGGATGAATTACTTTATGAGGGATGAATTACTATATGGGGGGATGAAATACTATATGAGGGATGAATTACTATATGGGGGGATGAAATACTATATGAGGGATGAATTACTTTATGAGGGATGAATTACTTTATGAGGGATGAATTACTATATGGGGGATGAAATACTATATGGGGGGATGAAATACTATATGGGGGGATGAAATACTATATGAGGGATGAATTACTATAAGAGGGATGAATTACTATATGGGGGATGAATTACTATATGAGGGATGAATTACTATATGAGGGATGAAATACTATATGAGGGATGAATTACTATATGGGGGGATGAAATACTATATGAGGGATGAAATACTATATGAGGGATGAATTACTATATGAGGGATGAAATACTATATGGGGGGATGAAATACTATATGGGGGATGAATTACTATATGAGGGATGAAATACTATATGAGGGATGAAATACTATATGGGGGGATGAAATACTATATGAGGGATGAAATACTATATGAGGGATGAATTACTATATGAGGGATGAAATACTATATGAGGGATGAAATACTATATGGGGGGATGAAATACTATATGAGGGATGAAATACTATATGAGGGATGAATTACTATATGAGGGATGAAATACTATATGGGGGGATGAAATACTATATGGGGGGATGAAATACTATATGAGGGATGAAATACTATATGAGGGATGAATTACTATATGGGGGATGAAAGACTATATGAGGGATGAAATACTATATGAGGGATGAAATACTATACGGGGGATGAAATACTATACGAGGGATGAAATACTATACGGGGGATGAATTGCTATGGGGGATGAATTACTATATGGGGGATGAATTACTATGGGGGATGAATTACTATATGGGGGATGAATTACTATATGGGGGATGAATTACTATGGGGGATGAATTACTATATGGAGGATGAATTACTATATGGGGGATGAATTACTATGGGGGATGAATTACTATGGGGGATGAATTACGATGGGGGATGAATTACTATATGGGGGATGAATTACTATGGGGGATGAATTACACTATGGGGGATGAATTACTATATGGGGGATGAATTACTATGGGGGATGAATTACTATAAGGGAGATGTATTTTCAGTTTTAAAAATGTGGCTCTCAAAATAAATTTCAATCATGGTTTTGGCGAGATTTGGCTCAGTTGAAAAAAAAGGTTGCCCACCACTGGTCTAGATAATATTTATTTTGACAGCTGAATGTAAAAATAAAGGTCCGCAATAAAAAAAAAAAACAGTGTGGGTCCCCCTTCTCATCCATACCAAGCCCTTCAAGTCTGGTATGGATATTAAGGGGGAAATCCACGGGGGGCGGGGGGCTTATCAGAATCTGGAAGCCCCCTTTAACAAGGGGACCCCCAGATCCCTGCCCCCCCTACGTGAATGAGTCTGCGGTACATGGTCCTGCGACTCATTCACAAAAAAACAAAGTGTGGTATAAAAAAAACACAGTACAGGGTCTTTGACAAGTCCTTTATTAAAACAATGTCCCCCGAAGTAGATCCAACATCAATCACGGCGGCGGCGGCGACCCGAAAAAAGAAAAAAAAAAGTTCCGCTCCCTTCGGAGGCTTCCAGCCTTGTGAAAAAAAGGCTAGCTGACAGTTCTTAATTAGGTTAGGGGCAGGGCCAGCTGGGGACATCACCCGAGAAACCCTGCCCCATGTAACATCATTGATGTCACATGGGGCGGGGTTTCTCGGATGATGTCCCTGGCTGGCCCCGCCCCTTACCTATTTAAGAACTGTCACCCTGTCTCTCCACTGAGTCTAACTAGCTGAATGCAGGAGACAGTCTGACAGTTCTTATATAGGTATGGGGCGGGGCCAGCCGGGGACATCATCCGAGTGACCCAGCCCCATGCAACATGCTTGCTGTTCCCGGCTGGCCCCGCCCCTTACCTATAGATACAATGTTGCAACCTTTATACTTTTTAATGTCAAATATAATAGCGCAGCTCTCTGCAGGGACAGAAGTAATTACTTCGCTATTATATTTGCCGGCCGTAGACAGAGCGAAAATCGGACAATTTTTTTTACCGCTGGTGGTAACGTCGGCCCACTGCACAACCGATTTTTGGGGGTTTTTTATGGGTTTTTTTTTAAACGGTCAGTTTTCGCCCCATCTATGGCCTGCATTTTTCTTTTTCGTATTCTTTTTTTTCTTCTTCTTTTTCATTTTCTTCTTCTTTTTCTTGCAGGTCATGGCTCATGCGCAGATTTTTTATCTGTATAAAGATCAGCCACTTTGCCGATCATTGCCGCTAAAATCGGCCGATCTGCAAAATCAGCCGATTTTTATCCAAATTTACTCATTAAAAAAATTGGCAAAATCCCAAAAAATGGCTAACCAATTAACCCACTAATGGCCCGAAAATCAGCCGATTTTTTTTCCGGCCGATTTTAGACCCATCTAAAGCAGGCCATAGATGGGTCTAAAATTGACCAATTTTTCTGCCGAAAAAAAATTGAACGATTTTCGGGCCGTTAGTGGGTTAATTGGTCGGCCATTTTTCGGGATTTTGGCACATTTTTTTTATCAGTAAATTTGGAAAAAAAATTTCCAACTTTACTGATAAACAAAATATGCTAAAATCCCAAAAATGACCAATTATCCCACTAACGGAAGAGGCCCTTGTCCCCATTAACATGGGGACAAGGTGCTTTGGGGGGGAGCCCCCCTGCCCCAAAGCACCCCCATGTTGAGGGCATGTGGCCTGGTATGGTTCAGGAGGGGGGGGGGGCGCTCACTCGTCCCCCCCTCTTTCCTGACCTGCCGGGCTGCATGCTCGGATAAGGGTCTGGTATGGATTTTGGGGGGATCCCCAAGCTGTTTTTTATTTAATTTCAGCGTGGAGTTACCCCTTAATATCCATACCAGACCCAAAGGGCTTGGTGTGGATGGGAGGGGGGACCCCATGCCATTTTTTATTTATTATGGTGCTGGTTTTTAAATGTAATTTTCCCTTTTTTTCCTTCACTATAGCTCAGAAATTCACCTGTCACTTCCCCCAGCTAAAAGAGAAAGTTTTCTTGGAATTTATATCCCTAAAGGAAACAATGTTTACTTTGAGTTTATTAAAAGATACAAAGTTTTCTGTAACTTCGGGGAAAGTGACTTCTAAGCTTGTGAACTATAGTAAAGAAAAAAAAAAGGCTGACATTTGCATTTGAAAATCAGCGCCGACATAAACTTTGTATTGCGAAAAAAATTATTAACAATTGTGTAAACTAAGGCATTATTTTCAATGGATTTTCATTCGTAAACCGAAAATTACGTTAACCGAGGCGTTGGTAAACCGAGGTACGCCTGTATTAGTATTGCAATCCTTTGTATTGGTTTACATAGAACCAACATACATCTGAATTGGCAACATAGCACAACATTTGTGTCACATTTGAGATATCTGGCTAGTTACACTGACGTTGCCCAGGGATTTAGGATTGATTCACACCACAGAAATACAGGCAGCACTACTGTCTCCCAACACTAGGGTTGTTGGTTTGAATCCCAACCACAGCAATGAATTTGCATGATCTCTGTGTGACTACCCCAACATACATGTGCTGGTGGCAGCATCTTTGCTTTCTGTTTAAATGATCCCTAGAATGTGAATTAGAATGAGGCCTTGTCTGTTCAAACACCTTTAAAGTAGCACCTTATGTGAATGTCAAATGATGGGATGAGATAAGGGCCTGGACTAATGATTGATTGGATAATGCTGGTTTGCACTCCACCTCCTTTTGGGAAAGTCTGTCAAACCATGGGAAGAGTGAGCGAAAGAAATGGATTAAAAAAAAAAAATTAAATAATGGCATGGAGTCGCCCCCCCCCCCAAATCCATAACAGACCCTTATCTGAGCATGCAGATACCGCATGCCTTCAAAGATTTATTTCCCTGGTTGAATTGCCTGCTTGGTTTACACTAGATGTGATTTAAAATTGTGCTTTTTGTTGGCAATTTCACCGTGTTTTCTGTAGATTTACCAATGAGTTATTGCATTTTCAATTGTGTTTTGCATTACGATTTCTATTGTAGTCTATATGTGAAATCACTACAAAATGCTGAAAAAGTTAGATGAGAACTACTTTTGAAATTGTGCTGCAGCAAATTGCTTACGTTAAGACACTCACATCCACATTCATTAGATCGGATATTAGGTACAATTTCAATTCTTAAATTGCACCTGAAATCGTGCACCCTGGATGCGACTTGGTATGCACCCTATTGTCTGCTATTAGAGCAGTCACATGGGTGCGTTTCCGACACTGATTTCTAAAGAAGTACATGTACTACTTTTGTGACGATTTGCATAGATATCTGTGTCAGATGTCTTGCAAATCGTAAGGAAATCAGCATCTTCACTGTACGTCGCACAATTTCTAAACCGGCTTTGATGTGACTGCAGTGTAAGGCCTTTTTATGTTTGATTTCCTGAGTGTTTTTCCGATTTTTTATATTGATATTTCGATCTGCAGCTTGTTTTGTGAATAAGCCCAAGTGATATTAACCGTTTGTTTCCTGCTGTAACCTGTGAAAGCACAGTTCATTATAAGTATAATCTTTTAGATTGTAAGCTCTTATGAGCAGGACTGTTCTATTTTAGCAACATCAATCCTGTGGGTTTTTTTTTTCACACCAAGATATTGAATGTAGCTTTTTGTTGCTGTCCAAATAAATGTGGAATGTGTATTTGATCAATAAACATTTGTACTATGTATTTTTTGGGGGGATTATTTCATGTTCTAGTTGAATGTTGCACAGTGGCTAAATGGTTAGCACTTCCACCTGGCTGTATTAGGGTCGTTGGTTTGAATCCCAGCCACGGCACCTCCTGCCTGGAGTTTGCATGTTCTCCCTGTGCCTGTGTTTCCTCCAGGTACCCAGGTTTCCTCCCACACTCTAAAGACATGCTGGTAGGTTAATTGGATCCTGTCAAAATTGGCCCTAGTATATGTATGAACGTAAGTTAGGGCTCTTAGTATGCCCCTTGAGGGTTAGGGACTGATGTGTATTTACCACATCTATATGTAAAGCGCTGTGTAAATTGACAGCGCTATATAAGTATCTGAAATGTACTAGCACCCCTAACACTTATTTTTGCTAGCTATATAATATGTCCAAATCTTCCTTGTTAGAGCGCACATGTGCAAGTATGTCCAAAATAACAAACCAAAAGCCCCCTATTGCACGACAAGACCATGTTCTGTACTAGAGATGAGCGAAGTATTCAAAAATTCGATTCGACTGATTCGGCGAATTCGTGGACAATATTCGATTCGAGTCGAATATATTCGCTGTGAATTAAACTTAAAAAAGGGTGTTTCTAGGCTTCAGAGAGACTTAATATTAGTGCAGAACACTGTACCTTTAATTTACAATGCCCTTGGAGTCTGCTGGGGAAGAGAAATAATACTGTCAGTCAGTATGACATGCAGATGAGTGCCGTCGATCTTAGAATCACCGCACACTTCACTCATTTGGCCAGTCACGGGGCCAAAACCAGTGTTTGGAGCCACAGTGTGGCGGTGGAGGCAGCAGCAATGGGAGGCCATACAGCAACCTATGACAAAATGGAAACCAGCAGGAGTGTGAGGAGACTTCAAAGTGGCACATGGCAGAGTGGGAGCAATGGGAGGCGGTACAGGGACCCATGTCACACTGTGGACCCAGCAGCAGCGTGACGAGGCGGTACGGGGGCCCATGGCAGATTTGGGGCCTGGCAGCACCTATGGGAGGCCTGTAATCTGCCAGCAACCTATGACAAAATGGAAACCAGCAGGAGTGTGAGGAGACCTGAAAGTGGCACATGGCAGAGTGGGAGCAATGGGAGGCGATACAGGGACCCATGTCACACTGTGGACCCAGCAGCAGCGTGACCAGGCGGTACGGGGGCCCATGGCAGATTACAGGCCTGGCAGCAGCAATGGGAGGCCCGTAATCTGCCAGCACCCTATGACAAAAAATGGAACACACCAGCAGTGTGTGAAGAGACCTGAAAGTGGCACATGGCAGAGTGTGGCGATGGAGACAGCAGCAATGGGAGGCCGTACAGGGACCCATGAGAGACTCTGGACCTGGCAGCAGCATGAGGAGGCGGTATAGGGGCCCATGGCAGATTAGGGGCCTGGCAGCAGCTATAGGAGGCCCGTAATCTGCCAGCACCCTATGACAAAAAATTGAACACACCAGCAGTGTGTGAGGAGACCTGAAAGTGGCACATGGCAGAGTGTGGCGATGGAGACAGCAGCAATGGGAGGCCATACAGGGACCCATGAGAGACTCTGGACCTGGCAGCAGCATGAGGAGGCGGTATAGGGGCCCATGGCAGATTAGGGGCCTGGCAGCAGCTATAGGAGGCCCGTAATCTGCCAGCACCCTATGTCAAAAAATTGAACACACCAGCAGTGTGAGGAGACCTGAAAGTGGCACATGGCAGAGTGTGGCAATGGAGACAGCAGCAATGGGAGGCCGTACAGGGACCCATGACAGACTCTGGACTTGGCAGCAGCATGAGGAGGCGATATAGGGGCCCATGGCAGATTAGGGGCCTGGCAGCAGCTATAGGAGGCCCGTAATCTGCCAGCACCCTATGTCAAAAAATTCAACACACCAGCAGTGTGAGGAGACCTGAAAGTGGCACATGGCAGAGTGTGGCGATGGAGACAGCAGCAATGGGAGGCCGTACAGGGACCCATGACAGACTCTGGACTTGGCAGCAGCATGAGGAGGCGGTATAGGGGCCCATGGCAGATTAGGGGCCTGGCAGCAGCTATGGGAGGCCCGTAATCTGCCAGCACCCTATGTCAAAAAATTGAACACACCAGCAGTGTGAGGAGACCTGAAAGTGGCACATGGCAGAGTGTGGCGATGGAGACAGCAGCAATGGGAGGCCGTACAGGGACCCATGAGAGACTCTGGACTTGGCAGCAGTATGAGGAGGCGGTATAGGGGCCCATGGCAGATTAGGGGCCTGGCAGCAGCTATGGGAGGCCCGTAATCTGCCAGCACCCTATGACAAAAAATGGAACACACCAGCAGTGTGAGGAGACCTGAAAGTGGCACATGTTTGGGGCATGATTCATGGCGGATTTAGTCAGTTGTGTCAGGAACTGGTGGTTTGAAATCCAGACTAATCCACGCCTGATTCATTTTCACAAACGTGAGTCTCTCCACACTTTGGGTGGACAGTCGTGTCCTCCGCGGAGTTGCAATACCTCCTGCCGCACTAAACACGCGCTCCGATGCCACGCTACTGGCCGGGCATGACAGCCTTTCAAGGGCAAATTCAGCTAGTTGGGGCCAAAGGTCAAGTTTCGTTGCCCAGTAGTCAAGGGGATTGTCTACCTCGGTTGGCAGGGTGCTGTCCAAGTAGGCCTAAGCCTGTTGTTTGAGGTCCTGCTCCAGGTCCACCTGATGCTGCTGCTGCTGCGGCTGGTTATTAGTTTCCTCACTGCGCTGGTGAAGAAAGCTACTCATCATCGACTGCAGACTGAGGCAGCTGCTGCTGGTGGAGCTGCCACTGCTCCTACCACCCCACCCCTCCCCTGCTGCCATGGCAGCGTAACGCGAGCGCACAGGGCCCACAGTGTCTGAGGATGGACGTTGGCGCAGACAGGCAGAGACCAGCTGACTACATAGGTGGTTTTTATAGTACGTTATTTTGGCCTCCCTCTCAGCAGGTGTGAAAAAGGCCACCATTTTGGAACGGTAGCGAGGGTCCAACAAGGTGGACAGCCAAAAGTCATCCCTCTGTCTGATGGTTATTATTCGGCTGTCGGTACGCAAAGCAAGCGAGCATGCTATGGGCCATTTGTGCCAAGGAATGCGAGGGACTCCCTGCCTCCATCTCCACAGCATACTGCCACGGTGCGTCTGGGTCCTCTGTCTCCTCTTCCTCCTCCTCTACCAGATGCTCCTGCTCCTCCACTCCTGTCCGCTGAGTGGAAAAACCACCCATTTCACTCAATAATTCCTGAGCACCAATGTCCTCCTCTACCTCCTCCTCTTCTTCCTGTCCTGCCCCCACAGGGGTCATGTGGCGTTGAGATCTGTGCGCCACGTCTACCGCACCCTGACCAGCCATTATTAACAGCATTTGTCCCAGGACGTGCAACAGAGGAATGACGTCGTTCATCCCATAGTGCTGCCGACTCACGAATAGCGTGGCCTCCTCAAAGGGCCTGAGCAAGCGCAGGTGTCACGCATGAGCTGCCAATGGCTGACATCTAAGTTACACAGGGAGTACCTTTATCCGCTTTTAACATCAGGAAATCTGTGATGGCCTTTTGCTGTTCGTAAAGGCGGTCTAACATATGTAGGGTTGAATTCCACCTTGTTGCAACGTCACAGCATGAGGAGTCGGTACGGGGGCCCATGGCAGATTACGGGCCTGGCAGCAGCAATGGGAGGCCCGTAATCTGCCAGCACCCTATGTCAAAAAATTCAACACACCAGCAGTGTGTGAGGAGACCTGAAAGTGGCACATGGCAGAGTGTGGCGATGGAGACAGCAGCAATGGGAGGCCATACAGGGACCCATGAGAGACTCTGGACCTGGCAGCAGCATGAGGAGGCGGTATAGGGGCCCATGGCAGATCAAGGGCCTGGCAGCAGCTATAGGAGGCCCGTAATCTGCCAGCACCCTATGTCAAAAAATTCAACACACCAGCAGTGTGAGGAGACCTGAAAGTGGCACATGGCATGAGACACTGTGGACCTGGCAGCAGCATGAAGAGGCGGTACAGGGGCCCATGGCAGATTAGGGGCCTGGCAGCAGCTATAGGAGGCCCGTAATCTGCCAGCACCCTATGTCAAAAAATTGAACACACCAGCAGTGTGAGGAGACCTGAAAGTGGCACATGGCAGAGTGTGGCGATGGAGACAGCAGCAATGGGAGGCCGTACAGGGACTCATGACAGACTCTGGACTTGGCAGCAGCATGAGGAGGCGATATAGGGGCCCATGGCAGATTAGGGGCCTGGCAGCAGCTATGGGAGGCCCGTAATCTGCCAGCACCCTATGTCAAAAAATTGAACACACCAGCAGTGTGAGGAGACCTGAAAGTGGCACATGGCAGAGTGTGGCGATGGAGACAGCAGCAATGGGAGGCCGTACAGGGACCCATGAGAGACTCTGGACTTGGCAGCAGTATGAGGAGGCGGTATAGGGGCCCATGGCAGATTAGGGGCCTGGCAGCAGCTATGGGAGGCCCGTAATCTGCCAGCACCCTATGACAAAAAATGGAACACACCAGCAGTGTGAGGAGACCTGAAAGTGGCACATGTTTGGGGCATGATTCATGGCGGATTTAGTCAGTTGTGTCAGGAACTGGTGGTTTGAAATCCAGACTAATCCACGCCTGATTCATTTTCACAAACGTGAGTCTCTCCACACTTTGGGTGGACAGTCGTGTCCTCCGCGGAGTTGCAATACCTCCTGCCGCACTAAACACGCGCTCCGATGCCACGCTACTGGCCGGGCATGACAGCCTTTCAAGGGCAAATTCAGCTAGTTGGGGCCAAAGGTCAAGTTTCGTTGCCCAGTAGTCAAGGGGATTGTCTACCTCGGTTGGCAGGGTGCTGTCCAAGTAGGCCTAAGCCTGTTGTTTGAGGTCCTGCTCCAGGTCCACCTGATGCTGCTGCTGCTGCGGCTGGTTATTAGTTTCCTCACTGCGCTGGTGAAGAAAGCTACTCATCATCGACTGCAGACTGAGGCAGCTGCTGCTGGTGGAGCTGCCACTGCTCCTACCACCCCACCCCTCCCCTGCTGCCATGGCAGCGTAACGCGAGCGCACAGGGCCCACAGTGTCTGAGGATGGACGTTGGCGCAGACAGGCAGAGACCAGCTGACTACATAGGTGGTTTTTATAGTACGTTATTTTGGCCTCCCTCTCAGCAGGTGTGAAAAAGGCCACCATTTTGGAACGGTAGCGAGGGTCCAACAAGGTGGACAGCCAAAAGTCATCCCTCTGTCTGATGGTTATTATTCGGCTGTCGGTACGCAAAGCAAGCGAGCATGCTATGGGCCATTTGTGCCAAGGAATGCGAGGGACTCCCTGCCTCCATCTCCACAGCATACTGCCACGGTGCGTCTGGGTCCTCTGTCTCCTCTTCCTCCTCCTCTACCAGATGCTCCTGCTCCTCCACTCCTGTCCGCTGAGTGGAAAAACCACCCATTTCACTCAATAATTCCTGAGCACCAATGTCCTCCTCTACCTCCTCCTCTTCTTCCTGTCCTGCCCCCACAGGGGTCATGTGGCGTTGAGATCTGTGCGCCACGTCTACCGCACCCTGACCAGCCATTATTAACAGCATTTGTCCCAGGACGTGCAACAGAGGAATGACGTCGTTCATCCCATAGTGCTGCCGACTCACGAATAGCGTGGCCTCCTCAAAGGGCCTGAGCAAGCGCAGGTGTCACGCATGAGCTGCCAATGGCTGACATCTAAGTTACACAGGGAGTACCTTTATCCGCTTTTAACATCAGGAAATCTGTGATGGCCTTTTGCTGTTCGTAAAGGCGGTCTAACATATGTAGGGTTGAATTCCACCTTGTTGCAACGTCACAGCATGAGGAGTCGGTACGGGGGCCCATGGCAGATTACGGGCCTGGCAGCAGCAATGGGAGGCCCGTAATCTGCCAGCACCCTATGTCAAAAAATTCAACACACCAGCAGTGTGTGAGGAGACCTGAAAGTGGCACATGGCAGAGTGTGGCGATGGAGACAGCAGCAATGGGAGGCCGTACAGGGACCCATGAGAGACTCTGGACCTGGCAGCAGCATGAGGAGGCGGTATAGGGGCCCATGGCAGATCAAGGGCCTGGCAGCAGCTATAGGAGGCCCGTAATCTGCCAGCACCCTATGTCAAAAAATTCAACACACCAGCAGTGTGAGGAGACCTGAAAGTGGCACATGGCATGAGACACTGTGGACCTGGCAGCAGCATGAAGAGGCGGTACAGGGGCCCATGGCAGATTAGGGGCCTGGCAGCAGCTATGGGAGGCCCGTAATCTGCCAGCACCCTATGTCCAAAAATTCAACACACCAGCAGTGTGAAGAGACCTGAAAGTGGCACATGGCAGAGTGTGGCGATGGAGACAGCAGCAATGGGAGGCCGTACAGGGACCCATGACAGACTCTGGACTTGGCAGCAGCATGAGGAGGCGGTATAGGGGCCCATGGCAGATTAGGGGCCTGGCAGCAGCTATGGGAGGCCCGTAATCTGCCAGCACCCTATGTCAAAAAATTCAACACACCAGCAGTGTGTGAGGAGACCTGAAAGTGGCACATGGCAGAGTGTGGCGATGGAGACAGCAGCAATGGGAGGCCGTACAGGGACCCATGACAGACTCTGGACTTGGCAGCAGCATGAGGAGGCGGTATAGGGGCCCATGGCAGATTAGGGGCCTGGCAGCAGCTATGGGAGGCCCGTAATCTGCCAGCACCCTATGTCAAAAAATTGAACACACCAGCAGTGTGTGAGGAGACCTGAAAGTGGCACATGGCAGAGTGTGGCGATGGAGACAGCAGCAATGGGAGGCCGTACAGGGACCCATGAGAGACTCTGGACCTGGCAGCAGCATGAGGAGGCGGTATATAAGGGCCCATGGCAGATTAGGGGCCTGGCAGCAGCTATGGGAGGCCCGTAATCTGCCAGCACCCTATGTCCAAAAATTCAACACACCAGCAGTGTGTGAGGAGACCTGAAAGTGGCACATGGCAGAGTGTGGTGATGGAGACAGCAGCAATGGGAGGCCGTACAGGGACCCATGAGAGACTCTGGACCTGGCAGCAGCATGAGGAGGCGGTATATAGGGGCCCATGGCAGATTAGGGGCCTGGCAGCAGCTATGGGAGGCCCGTAATCTGCCAGCACCCTATGTCAAAAAATTCAACACACCAGCAGTGTGTGAGGAGACCTGAAAGTGGCACATGGCAGAGTGTGGCGATGGAGACAGCAGCAATGGGAGGCCGTACAGGGACCCATGACAGACTCTGGACTTGGCAGCAGCATGAGGAGGCGGTATAGGGGCCCATGGCAGATTAGGGGCCTGGCAGCAGCTATGGGAGGCCCGTAATCTGCCAGCACCCTATGTCAAAAAATTCAACACACCAGCAGTGTGTGAGGAGACCTGAAAGTGGCACATGGCAGAGTGTGGCGATGGAGACAGCAGCAATGGGAGGCCGTACAGGGACCCATGAGAGACTCTGGACCTGGCAGCAGCATGAGGAGGCGGTATATAGGGGCCCTTGGCAGATTAGGGGCGTGGCAGCAGCTATGGGAGGCCCGTAATCTGCCAGCACCCTATGTCAAAAAATTCAACACACCAGCAGTGTGTGAGGAGACCTGAAAGTGGCACATGGCAGAGTGTGGCGATGGAGACAGCAGCAATGGGAGGCCGTACAGGGACCCATGAGAGACTCTGGACCTGGCAGCAGCATGAGGAGGCGGTATAGGGGCCCATGGCAGATTAGGGGCCTGGCAGCAGCTATAGGAGGCCCGTAATCTGCCAGCACCCTATGTCAAAAAATTCAACACACCAGCAGTGTGAGGAGACCTGAAAGTGGCACATGGCATGAGACACTGTGGACCTGGCAGCAGCATGAGGAGGCGGTACAGGGGCCCATGGCAGATTAGGGGCCTGGCAGCAGCTATGGGAGGCCCGTAATCTGCCAGCACCCTATGTCAAAAAATTCAACACACCAGCAGTGTGAAGAGACCTGAAAGCGGCACATGGCAGAGTGTGGCGATGGAGACAGCAGCAATGGGAGGCCGTACAGGGACCCATGACAGACTCGGGACTTGGCAGCAGCATGAGGAGGCGGTATAGGGGCCCATGGCAGATTAGGGGCCTGGCAGCAGCTATGGGAGGCCCGTAATCTGCCAGCACCCTATGTCAAAAAATTCAACACACCAGCAGTGTGTGAGGAGACCTGAAAGTGGCACATGGCAGAGTGTGGCGATGGAGACAGCAGCAATGGGAGGCCGTACAGGGACCCATGACAGACTCTGGACTTGGCAGCAGCATGAGGAGGCGGTATAGGGGCCCATGGCAGATTAGGGGCCTGGCAGCAGCTATGGGAGGCCCGTAATCTGCCAGCACCCTATGTCAAAAAATTCAACACACCAGCAGTGTGTGAGGAGACCTGAAAGTGGCACATGGCAGAGTGTGGCGATGGAGACAGCAGCAATGGGAGGCCGTACAGGGACCCATGAGAGACTCTGGACCTGGCAGCAGCATGAGGAGGCGGTATATAGGGGCCCATGGCAGATTAGGGGCGTGGCAGCAGCTATGGGAGGCCCGTAATCTGCCAGCACCCTATGTCAAAAAATTCAACACACCAGCAGTGTGTGAGGAGACCTGAAAGTGGCACATGGCAGAGTGTGGCGATGGAGACAGCAGCAATGGGAGGCCGTACAGGGACCCATGAGAGACTCTGGACCTGGCAGCAGCATGAGGAGGCGGTATAGGGGCCCATGGCAGATTAGGGGCCTGGCAGCAGCTATAGGAGGCCCGTAATCTGCCAGCACCCTATGTCAAAAAATTCAACACACCAGCAGTGTGAGGAGACCTGAAAGTGGCACATGGCATGAGACACTGTGGACCTGGCAGCAGCATGAGGAGGCGGTACAGGGGCCCATGGCAGATTAGGGGCCTGGCAGCAGCTATGGGAGGCCCGTAATCTGCCAGCACCCTATGTCAAAAAATTCAACACACCAGCAGTGTGAAGAGACCTGAAAGTGGCACATGGCAGAGTGTGGCGATGGAGACAGCAGCAATGTGAGGCCGTACAGGGACCCATGACAGACTCGGGACTTGGCAGCAGCATGAGGAGGCGGTATAGGGGCCCATGGCAGATTAGGGGCCTGGCAGCAGCTATGGGAGGCCCGTAATCTGCCAGCACCCTATGTCAAAAAATTCAACACACCAGCAGTGTGTGAGGAGACCTGAAAGTGGCACATGGCAGAGTGTGGCGATGGAGACAGCAGCAATGGGAGGCCGTACAGGGACCCATGACAGACTCTGGACTTGGCAGCAGCATGAGGAGGCGGTATAGGGGCCCATGGCAGATTAGGGGCCTGGCAGCAGCTATGGGAGGCCCGTAATCTGCCAGCACCCTATGTCAAAAAATTCAACACACCAGTAGTGTGTGAGGAGACCTGAAAGTGGCACATGGCAGAGTGTGGCGATGGAGACAGCAGCAATGGGAGGCCGTACAGGGACCCATGAGAGACTCTGGACCTGGCAGCAGCATGAGGAGGCGGTATATAGGGGCCCATGGCAGATTAGGGGCCTGGCAGCAGCTATGGGAGGCCCGTAATCTGCCAGCACCCTATGTCAAAAAATTCAACACACCAGCAGTGTGTGAGGAGACCTGAAAGTGGCACATGGCAGAGTGTGGCGATGGAGACAGCAGCAATGGGAGGCCGTACAGGGACCCATGACAGACTCTGGACCTGGCAGCAGCATGAGGAGGCGGTATAGGGGCCCATGGCAGATTAGGGGCCTGGCAGCAGCTATGGGAGGCCCGTAATCTGCCAGCACCCTATGTCAAAAAATTCAACACACCAGCAGTGTGTGAGGAGACTTGAAAGTGGCACATGGCAGAGTGTGGCGATGGAGACAGCAGCAATGGGAGGCCGTACAGGGACCCATGAGAGACTCTGGACCTGGCAGCAGCATGAGGAGGCGGTATATAGGGGCCCATGGCAGATTAGGGGCGTGGCAGCAGCTATGGGAGGCCCGTAATCTGCCAGCACCCTATGTCAAAAAATTCAACACACCAGCAGTGTGTGAGGAGACCTGAAAGTGGCACATGGCAGAGTGTGGCGATGGAGACAGCAGCAATGGGAGGCCGTACAGGGACCCATGAGAGACTCTGGACCTGGCAGCAGCATGAGGAGGCGGTATAGGGGCCCATGGCAGATTAGGGGCCTGGCAGCAGCTATAGGAGGCCCGTAATCTGCCAGCACCCTATGTCAAAAAATTCAACACACCAGCAGTGTGAGGAGACCTGAAAGTGGCACATGGCATGAGACACTGTGGACCTGGCAGCAGCATGAGGAGGCGGTATAGGGGCCCATGGCAGATTAGGGGCCTGGCAGCAGCTATGGGAGGCCCGTAATCTGCCAGCACCCTATGTCAAAAAATTCAACACACCAGCAGTGTGTGAGGAGACCTGAAAGTGGCACATGGCAGAGTGTGGCGATGGAGACAGCAGCAATGGGAGGCCGTACAGGGACCCATGACAGACTCTGGACCTGGCAGCAGCATGAGGAGGCGGTACAGGGGCCCATGGCAGATTAAGGCCTGGCAACAGCAATGGGATGCCCGTAATCTGCCAGCACCCTATGACAAAATGGAACCCTGGGCTGGGGCAGGCAGAACCGCCGTATCTTTATCACGGTTTTCCCAGGCCACCAAATG
The DNA here is from genome assembly GCF_062004578.1 of Staurois parvus. NCBI lineage: Eukaryota > Metazoa > Chordata > Amphibia > Anura > Ranidae > Staurois > Staurois parvus. Next base: position 210,176 of record NW_028318880.1, read on the forward strand.
GCGACGCTGCATATGCTGACGCAACGCTGTAGTCCCAACATGGGCCCCCTGGCCACGCTTGATTTTCTGGCCAGATAGTCGACATACAGCTACGTTTACTTCCTCGGGCGGCTTGACGAAAGATTGCCACACCCCCGAGTAGGAAACTTTGCCCCCGCTACTCCTCACTGGCTGACTGCTACTTCCTCCGTGCACACCGGCATCGCTACTGGCCGTGGTGGTAGGCTGCAGTGGAGCTGGTGCTCTACTCCATGGCCGTTTGCCTCCACTGACACTGCTGCGACCCTGCTGCCTCCTGGCAACAGCAATGGGAGGCCGTACAGGGACCCATGACACACTCTGGACCTGGCAGCAGCATGAAGAGGCGGTACAGGGGCCCATGGCAGATTACGGGCCTGGAAGCAGCAATGGGAGGCCCGTAATCTGCCAGCACCCTATGACAAAAAATGGAACACACCAGCAGTGTGTGAGGAGACCTGAAAGTGGCACATGGCAGAGTGTGACGATGGAGACAGCAGCAATGGGAGGCCGTACAGGGACCCATGAGAGACTCTGGACCTGGCAGCAGCATGAGGAGGCGGTATATAGGGGCCCATGGCAGATTAGGGGCCTGGGAGCAGCTATGGAAGGCCCGTAATCTGCCAGCACCCTATGTCAAAAAATTCAACACACCAGCAGTGTGTGAGGAGACCTGAAAGTGGCACATGGCAGAGTGTGGCGATGGAGACAGCAGCAATGGGAGGCCGTACAGGGACCCATGACAGACTCTGGACTTGGCAGCAGCATGAGGAGGCGGTATAGGGGCCCATGGCAGATTAGGGGCCTGGCAGCAGCTATGGGAGGCCCGTAATCTGCCAGCACCCTATGTCCAAAAATTCAACACACCAGCAGTGTGTGAGGAGACCTGAAAGTGGCACATGGCAGAGTGTGGCGATGGAGACAGCAGCTATGGGAGGCCGTACAGGGACCCATGAGAGACCCTGGACCTAGCAGCAGCATGAGGAGGCGGTATATAGGGGCCCATGGCAGATTAGGGGCCTGGCAGCAGCTATGGGAGGCCCGTAATCTGCCAGCACCCTATGTCCAAAAATTCAACACACCAGCAGTGTGTGAGGAGACCTGAAAGTGGCACATGGCAGAGTGTGGCGATGGAGACAGCAGCAATGGGAGGCCGTACAGGGACCCATGACAGACTCTGGACTTGGCAGCAGCATGAGGAGGCGGTATGGGGCCCATGGCAGATTAGGGGCCTGGCAGCAGCTATGGGAGGCCCGTAATCTGCCAGCACCCTATGTCAAAAAATTCAACACACCAGCAGTGTGTGAGGAGACCTGAAAGTGGCACATGGCAGAGTGTGGCGATGGAGACAGCAGCAATGGGAGGCTGTACAGGGACCCATGAGAGACTCTGGACCTGGCAGCAGCATGAGGAGGCGGTATATAGGGGCCCATGGCAGATTAGGGGCGTGGCAGCAGCTATGGGAGGCCAGTAATCTGCCAGCACCCTATGTCAAAAAATTCAACACACCAGCAGTGTGTGAGGAGACCTGAAAGTGGCACATGGCAGAGTGTGGCGATGGAGACAGCAGCAATAGGAGGCCGTACAGGGACCCATGAGAGACTCTGGACCTGGCAGCAGCATGAGGAGGCGGTATAGGGGCCCATGGCAGATTAGGGGCCTGGCAGCAGCTATAGGAGGCCCGTAATCTGCCAGCACCCTATGTCAAAAAATTCAACACACCAGCAGTGTGAGGAGACCTGAAAGTGGCACATGGCATGAGACACTGTGGACCTGGCAGCAGCATGAGGAGGCGGTACAGGGGCCCATGGCAGATTAGGGGCCTGGCAACAGCTATGGGAGGCCCGTAATCTGCCAGCACCCTATGTCAAAAAATTCAACACACCAGCAGTGTGAAGAGACCTGAAAGTGGCACATGGCAGAGTGTGGCGATGGAGACAGCAGCAATGGGAGGCCGTACAGGGACCCATGACAGACTCTGGACTTGGCAGCAGCATGAGGAGGCGGTATAGGGGCCCATGGCAGATTAGGGGCCTGGCAGCAGCTATGGGAGGCCCGTAATCTGCCAGCACCCTATGTCAAAAAATTCAACACACCAGCAGTGTGTGAGGAGACCTGAAAGTGGCACATGGCAGAGTGTGGCGATGGAGACAGCAGCAATGGGAGGCCGTACAGGGACCCATGACAGACTCTGGACTTTGCAGCAGCATGAGGAGGCGGTATAGGGGCCCATGGCAGATTAGGGGCCTGGCAGCAGCTATGGGAGGCCCGTAATCTGCCAGCACCCTATGTCAAAAAATTCAACACACCAGCAGTGTGTGAGGAGACCTGAAAGTGGCACATGGCAGAGTGTGGCGATGGAGACAGCAGCAATGGGAGGCCGTACAGGGACCCATGAGAGACTCTGGACCTGGCAGCAGCATGAGGAGGCGGTATATAGGGGCCCATGGCAGATTAGGGGCCTGGCAGCAGCTATGGGAGGCCCGTAATCTGCCAGCACCCTATGTCAAAAAATTCAACACACCAGCAGTGTGTGAGGAGACCTGAAAGTGGCACATGGCAGAGTGTGGCGATGGAGACAGCAGCAATGGGAGGCCGTACAGGGACCCATGACAGACTCTGGACTTGGCAGCAGCATGAGGAGGCGGTATAGGGGCCCATGGCAGATTAGGGGCCTGGCAGCAGCTATGGGAGGCCCGTAATCTGCCAGCACCCTATGTCAAAAAATTCAACACACCAGCAGTGTGTGAGGAGACCTGAAAGTGGCACATGGCAGAGTGTGGCGATGGAGACAGCAGCAATGGGAGGCCGTACAGGGACCCATGAGAGACTCTGGACCTGGCAGCAGCATGAGGAGGCGGTATATAGGGGCCCATGGCAGATTAGGGGCCTGGCAGCAGCTATGGGAGGCCCGTAATCTGCCAGCACCCTATGTCAAAAAATTCAACACACCAGCAGTGTGAGGAGACCTGAAAGTGGCACATGGCATGAGAGACTGTGGACCTGGCAGCAGCATGAGGAGGCGGTATAGGGGCCCATGGCAGATTAGGGGCCTGGCAGCAGCTATGGGAGGCCCGTAATCTGCCAGCACCCTATGTCAAAAAATTCAACACACCAGCAGTGTGTGAGGAGACCTGAAAGTGGCACATGGCAGAGTGTGGCGATGGAGACAGCAGCAATGGGAGGCCGTACAGGGACCCATGACAGACTCTGGACCTGGCAGCAGCATGAGGAGGCGGTACAGGGGCCCATGGCAGATTAAGGCCTGGCAACAGCAATGGGATGCCCGTAATCTGCCAGCACCCTATGACAAAATGGAACCCTGGGCTGGGGCAGGCAGAACCGCCGTATCTTTATCACGGTTTTCCCAGGCCACCAAATGGCGATGCTGCATATGCTGACGCAACGCTGTAGTCCCAACATGGGCCCCCTGGCCACGCTTGACTTTCTGGCCACATAGTCGACATACGGCTACGTTTACTTCCTCGGGCGGCTTGACGAAAGATTGCCACACCCCCGAGTAGGAAACTTTGCCCCCGCTACTCCTCACTGGCTGACTGCTACTTCCTCCGTGCACACCGGCATCGCTACTGGCCGTGGTGGTAGGCTGCAGTGGAGCTGGTGCTCTACTCCATGGCCGTTTGCCTCCACTGACACTGCTGCGACCCTGCTGCCTCCTGGCAACAGCAATGGGAGGCCGTACAGGGACCCATGACACACTCTGGACCTGGCAGCAGCATGAAGAGGCGGTACAGGGGCCCATGGCAGATTACGGGCCTGGAAGCAGCAATGGGAGGCCCGTAATCTGCCAGCACCCTATGACAAAAAATGGAACACACCAGCAGTGTGTGAGGAGACCTGAAAGTGGCACATGGCAGAGTGTGACGATGGAGACAGCAGCAATGGGAGGCCGTACAGGGACCAATGAGAGACTCTGGACCTGGCAGCAGCATGAGGAGGCGGTATATAGGGGCCCATGGCAGATTAGGGGCCTGGGAGCAGCTATGGGAGGCCCGTAATCTGCCAGCACCCTATGTCAAAAAATTCAACACACCAGCAGTGTGTGAGGAGACCTGAAAGTGGCACATGGCAGAGTGTGGCGATGGAGACAGCAGCAATGGGAGGCCGTACAGGGACCCATGACAGACTCTGGACTTGGCAGCAGCATGAGGAGGCGATATAGGGGCCCATGGCAGATTAGGGGCCTGGCAGCAGCTATGGGAGGCCCGTAATCTGCCAGCACCCTATGTCCAAAAATTCAACACACCAGCAGTGTGTGAGGAGACCTGAAAGTGGCACATGGCAGAGTGTGGCGATGGAGACAGCAGCTATGGGAGGCCGTACAGGGACCCATGAGAGACCCTGGACCTAGCAGCAGCATGAGGAGGCGGTATATAGGGGCCCATGGCAGATTAGGGGCCTGGCAGCAGCTATGGGAGGCCCGTAATCTGCCAGCACCCTATGTCCAAAAATTCAACACACCAGCAGTGTGTGAGGAGACCTGAAAGTGGCACATGGCAGAGTGTGGCGATGGAGACAGCAGCAATGGGAGGCCGTACAGGGACCCATGACAGACTCTGGACTTGGCAGCAGCATGAGGAGGCGGTATGGGGCCCATGGCAGATTAGGGGCCTGGCAGCAGCTATGGGAGGCCCGTAATCTGCCAGCACCCTATGTCAAAAAATTCAACACACCAGCAGTGTGTGAGGAGACCTGAAAGTGGCACATGGCAGAGTGTGGCGATGGAGACAGCAGCAATGGGAGGCTGTACAGGGACCCATGAGAGACTCTGGACCTGGCAGCAGCATGAGGAGGCGGTATATAGGGGCCCATGGCAGATTAGGGGCGTGGCAGCAGCTATGGGAGGCCAGTAATCTGCCAGCACCCTATGTCAAAAAATTCAACACACCAGCAGTGTGTGAGGAGACCTGAAAGTGGCACATGGCAGAGTGTGGCGATGGAGACAGCAGCAATAGGAGGCCGTACAGGGACCCATGAGAGACTCTGGACCTGGCAGCAGCATGAGGAGGCGGTATAGGGGCCCATGGCAGATTAGGGGCCTGGCAGCAGCTATAGGAGGCCCGTAATCTGCCAGCACCCTATGTCAAAAAATTCAACACACCAGCAGTGTGAGGAGACCTGAAAGTGGCACATGGCATGAGACACTGTGGACCTGGCAGCAGCATGAGGAGGCGGTACAGGGGCCCATGGCAGATTAGGGGCCTGGCAACAGCTATGGGAGGCCCGTAATCTGCCAGCACCCTATGTCAAAAAATTCAACACACCAGCAGTGTGAAGAGACCTGAAAGTGGCACATGGCAGAGTGTGGCGATGGAGACAGCAGCAATGGGAGGCCGTACAGGGACCCATGACAGACTCTGGACTTGGCAGCAGCATGAGGAGGCGGTATAGGGGCCCATGGCAGATTAGGGGCCTGGCAGCAGCTATGGGAGGCCCGTAATCTGCCAGCACCCTATGTCAAAAAATTCAACACACCAGCAGTGTGTGAGGAGACCTGAAAGTGGCACATGGCAGAGTGTGGCGATGGAGACAGCAGCAATGGGAGGCCGTACAGGGACCCATGACAGACTCTGGACTTTGCAGCAGCATGAGGAGGCGGTATAGGGGCCCATGGCAGATTAGGGGCCTGGCAGCAGCTATGGGAGGCCCGTAATCTGCCAGCACCCTATGTCAAAAAATTCAACACACCAGCAGTGTGTGAGGAGACCTGAAAGTGGCACATGGCAGAGTGTGGCGATGGAGACAGCAGCAATGGGAGGCCGTACAGGGACCCATGAGAGACTCTGGACCTGGCAGCAGCATGAGGAGGCGGTATATAGGGGCCCATGGCAGATTAGGGGCCTGGCAGCAGCTATGGGAGGCCCGTAATCTGCCAGCACCCTATGTCAAAAAATTCAACACACCAGCAGTGTGTGAGGAGACCTGAAAGTGGCACATGGCAGAGTGTGGCGATGGAGACAGCAGCAATGGGAGGCCGTACAGGGACCCATGACAGACTCTGGACTTGGCAGCAGCATGAGGAGGCGGTATAGGGGCCCATGGCAGATTAGGGGCCTGGCAGCAGCTATGGGAGGCCCGTAATCTGCCAGCACCCTATGTCCAAAAATTCAACACACCAGCAGTGTGTGAGGAGACCTGAAAGTGGCACATGGCAGAGTGTGGCGATGGAGACAGCAGCAATGGGAGGCCGTACAGGGACCCATGAGAGACTCTGGACCTGGCAGCAGCATGAGGAGGCGGTATATAGGGGCCCATGGCAGATTAGGGGCCTGGCAGCAGCTATGGGAGGCCCGTAATCTGCCAGCACCCTATGTCCAAAAATTCAACACACCAGCAGTGTGTGAGGAGACCTGAAAGTGGCACATGGCAGAGTGTGGCGATGGAGACAGCAGCAATGGGAGGCTGTACAGGGACCCATGACAGACTCTGGACTTGGCAGCAGCATGAGGAGGCGGTATAGGGGCCCATGGCAGATTAGGGGCCTGGCAGCAGCTATGGGAGGCCCGTAATCTGCCAGCACCCTATGTCAAAAAATTCAACACACCAGCAGTGTGTGAGGAGACCTGAAAGTGGCACATGGCAGAGTGTGGCGATGGAGACAGCAGCAATGGGAGGCTGTACAGGGACCCATGAGAGACTCTGGACCTGGCAGCAGCATGAGGAGGCGGTATATAGGGGCCCATGTCAGATTAGGGGCGTGGCAGCAGCTATGGGAGGCCCGTAATCTGCCAGCACCCTATGTCAAAAAATTCAACACACCAGCAGTGTGTGAGGAGACCTGAAAGTGGCACATGGCAGAGTGTGGCGATGGAGACAGCAGCAATAGGAGGCCGTACAGGGACCCATGAGAGACTCTGGACCTGGCAGCAGCATGAGGAGGCGGTATGGGGCCCATGGCAGATTAGGGGCCTGGCAGCAGCTATAGGAGGCCCGTAATCTGCCAGCACCCTATGTCAAAAAATTCAACACACCAGCAGTGTGAGGAGACCTGAAAGTGGCACATGGCATGAGACACTGTGGACCTGGCAGCAGCATGAGGAGGCGGTACAGGGGCCCATGGCAGATTAGGGGCCTGGCAGCAGCTATGGGAGGCCCGTAATCTGCCAGCACCCTATGTCAAAAAATTCAACACACCAGCAGTGTGAAAAGACCTGAAAGTGGCACATGGCAGAGTGTGGCGATGGAGACAGCAGCAATGGGAGGCCGTACAGGGACCCATGACAGACTCTGGACTTGGCAGCAGCATGAGGAGGCGGTATAGGGGCCCATGGCAGATTAGGGGCCTGGCAGCAGCTATGGGAGGCCCGTAATCTGCCAGCACCCTATGTCAAAAAATTCAACACACCAGCAGTGTGTGAGGAGACCTGAAAGTGGCACATGGCAGAGTGTGGCGATGGAGACAGCAGCAATGGGAGGCCGTACAGGGACCCATGACAGACTCTGGACTTGGCAGCAGCATGAGGAGGCGGTATAGGGGCCCATGGCAGATTAGGGGCCTGGCAGCAGCTATGGGAGGCCCGTAATCTGCCAGCACCCTATGTCAAAAAATTGAACACACCAGCAGTGTGTGAGGAGACCTGAAAGTGGCACATGGCAGAGTGTGGCGATGGAGACAGCAGCAATGGGAGGCCGTACAGGGACCCATGAGAGACTCTGGACCTGGCAGCAGCATGAGGAGGCGGTATATAGGGGCCCATGGCAGATTAGGGGCCTGGCAGCAGCTATGGGAGGCCCGTAATCTGCCAGCACCCTATGTCAAAAAATTCAACACACCAGCAGTGTGTGAGGAGACCTGAAAGTGGCACATGGCAGAGTGTGGCGATGGAGACAGCAGCAATGGGAGGCCGTACAGGGACCCATGAGAGACTCTGGACCTGGCAGCAGCATGAGGAGGCGGTATATAGGGGCCCATGGCAGATTAGGGGCCTGGCAGCAGCTATGGGAGGCCCTTAATCTGCCAGCACCCTATGTCAAAAAATTCAACACACCAGCAGTGTGTGAGGAGACCTGAAAGTGGCACATGGCAGAGTGTGGCGATGGAGACAGCAGCAATGGGAGGCCGTACAGGGACCCATGACAGACTCTGGACTTGGCAGCAGCATGAGGAGGCGGTATAGGGGCCCATGGCAGATTAGGGGACTGGCAGCAGCTATGGGAGGCCCGTAATCTGCCAGCACCCTATGTCCAAAAATTCAACACACCAGCAGTGTGTGAGGAGACCTGAAAGTGGCACATGGCAGAGTGTGGCGATGGAGACAGCAGCAATGGGAGGCCGTACAGGGACCCATGAGAGACTCTGGACCTGGCAGCAGCATGAGGAGGCGGTATATAGGGGCCCATGGCAGATTAGGGGCCTGGCAGCAGCTATGGGAGGCCCGTAATCTGCCAGCACCCTATGTCCAAAAATTCAACACACCAGCAGTGTGTGAGGAGACCTGAAAGTGGCACATGGCAGAGTGTGGCGATGGAGACAGCAGCAATGGGAGGCTGTACAGGGACCCATGACAGACTCTGGACTTGGCAGCAGCATGAGGAGGCGGTATAGGGGCCCATGGCAGATTAGGGGCCTGGCAGCAGCTATGGGAGGCCCGTAATCTGCCAGCACCCTATGTCAAAAAATTCAACACACCAGCAGTGTGTGAGGAGACCTGAAAGTGGCACATGGCAGAGTGTGGCGATGGAGACAGCAGCAATGGGAGGCTGTACAGGGACCCATGAGAGACTCTGGACCTGGCAGCAGCATGAGGAGGCGGTATATAGGGGCCCATGTCAGATTAGGGGCGTGGCAGCAGCTATGGGAGGCCCGTAATCTGCCAGCACCCTATGTCAAAAAATTCAACACACCAGCAGTGTGTGAGGAGACCTGAAAGTGGCACATGGCAGAGTGTGGCGATGGAGACAGCAGCAATAGGAGGCCGTACAGGGACCCATGAGAGACTCTGGACCTGGCAGCAGCATGAGGAGGCGGTATGGGGCCCATGGCAGATTAGGGGCCTGGCAGCAGCTATAGGAGGCCCGTAATCTGCCAGCACCCTATGTCAAAAAATTCAACACACCAGCAGTGTGAGGAGACCTGAAAGTGGCACATGGCATGAGACACTGTGGACCTGGCAGCAACATGAGGAGGCGGTACAGGGGCCCATGGCAGATTAGGGGCCTGGCAGCAGCTATGGGAGGCCCGTAATCTGCCAGCACCCTATGTCAAAAAATTCAACACACCAGCAGTGTGAAGAGACCTGAAAGTGGCACATGGCAGAGTGTGGCGATGGAGACAGCAGCAATGGGAGGCCGTACAGGGACCCATGACAGACTCTGGACTTGGCAGCAGCATGAGGAGGCGGTATAGGGGCCCATGGCAGTTTAGGGGCCTGGCAGCAGCTATGGGAGGCCCGTAATCTGCCAGCACCCTATGTCAAAAAATTCAACACACCAGCAGTGTGTGAGGAGACCTGAAAGTGGCACATGGCAGAGTGTGGCGATGGAGACAGCAGCAATGGGAGGCCGTACAGGGACCCATGACAGACTCTGGACTTGGCAGCAGCATGAGGAGGCGGTATAGGGGCCCATGGCAGATTAGGGGCCTGGCAGCAGCTATGGGAGGCCCGTAATCTGCCAGCACCCTATGTCAAAAAATTGAACACACCAGCAGTGTGTGAGGAGACCTGAAAGTGGCACATGGCAGAGTGTGGCGATGGAGACAGCAGCAATGGGAGGCCGTACAGGGACCCATGAGAGACTCTGGACCTGGCAGCAGCATGAGGAGGCGGTATATAGGGGCCCATGGCAGATTAGGGGCCTGGCAGCAGCTATGGGAGGCCCGTAATCTGCCAGCACCCTATGTCAAAAAATTCAACACACCAGCAGTGTGTGAGGAGACCTGAAAGTGGCACATGGCAGAGTGTGGCGATGGAGACAGCAGCAATGGGAGGCCGTACAGGGACCCATGAGAGACTCTGGACCTGGCAGCAGCATGAGGAGGCGGTATATAGGGGCCCATGGCAGATTAGGGGCCTGGCAGCAGCTATGGGAGGCCCTTAATCTGCCAGCACCCTATGTCAAAAAATTCAACACACCAGCAGTGTGTGAGGAGACCTGAAAGTGGCACATGGCAGAGTGTGGCGATGGAGACAGCAGCAATGGGAGGCCGTACAGGGACCCATGACAGACTCTGGACTTGGCAGCAGCATGAGGAGGCGGTATAGGGGCCCATGGCAGATTAGGGGCCTGGCAGCAGCTATGGGAGGCCCGTAATCTGCCAGCACCCTATGTCCAAAAATTCAACACACCAGCAGTGTGTGTGGAGACCTGAAAGTGGCACATGGCAGAGTGTGGCGATGGAGACAGCAGCAATGGGAGGCCGTACAGGGACCCATGAGAGACTCTGGACCTGGCAGCAGCATGAGGAGGCGGTATATAGGGGCCCATGGCAGATTAGGGGCCTGGCAGCAGCTATGGGAGGCCCGTAATCTGCCAGCACCCTATGTCCAAAAATTCAACACACCAGCAGTGTGTGAGGAGACCTGAAAGTGGCACATGGCAGAGTGTGGCGATGGAGACAGCAGCAATGGGAGGCTGTACAGGGACCCATGACAGACTCTGGACTTGGCAGCAGCATGAGGAGGCGGTATAGGGGCCCATGGCAGATTAGGGGCCTGGCAGCAGCTATGGGAGGCCCGTAATCTGCCAGCACCCTATGTCAAAAAATTCAACACACCAGCAGTGTGTGAGGAGACCTGAAAGTGGCACATGGCAGAGTGTGGCGATGGAGACAGCAGCAATGGGAGGCTGTACAGGGACCCATGAGAGACTCTGGACCTGGCAGCAGCATGAGGAGGCGGTATATAGGGGCCCATGGCAGATTAGGGGCGTGGCAGCAGCTATGGGAGGCCCGTAATCTGCCAGCACCCTATGTCAAAAAATTCAACACACCAGCAGTGTGTGAGGAGACCTGAAAGTGGCACATGGCAGAGTGTGGCGATGGAGACAGCAGCAATAGGAGGCCGTACAGGGACCCATGAGAGACTCTGGACCTGGCAGCAGCATGAGGAGGCGGTATGGGGCCCATGGCAGATTAGGGGCCTGGCAGCAGCTATAGGAGGCCCGTAATCTGCCAGCACCCTATGTCAAAAAATTCAACACACCAGCAGTGTGAGGAGACCTGAAAGTGGCACATGGCATGAGACACTGTGGACCTGGCAGCAACATGAGGAGGCGGTACAGGGGCCCATGGCAGATTAGGGGCCTGGCAGCAGCTATGGGAGGCCCGTAATCTGCCAGCACCCTATGTCAAAAAATTCAACACACCAGCAGTGTGAAGAGACCTGAAAGTGGCACATGGCAGAGTGTGGCGATGGAGACAGCAGCAATGGGAGGCCGTACAGGGACCCATGAGAGACTCTGGACCTGGCAGCAGCATGAGGAGGCGGTATATAGGGGCCCATGGCAGATTAGGGGCCTGGCAGCAGCTATGGGAGGCCCTTAATCTGCCAGCACCCTATGTCAAAAAATTCAACACACCAGCAGTGTGTGAGGAGACCTGAAAGTGGCACATGGCAGAGTGTGGCGATGGAGACAGCAGCAATGGGAGGCCGTACAGGGACCCATGACAGACTCTGGACTTGGCAGCAGCATGAGGAGGCGGTATAGGGGCCCATGGCAGATTAGGGGCCTGGCAGCAGCTATGGGAGGCCCGTAATCTGCCAGCACCCTATGTCCAAAAATTCAACACACCAGCAGTGTGTGAGGAGACCTGAAAGTGGCACATGGCAGAGTGTGGCGATGGAGACAGCAGCAATGGGAGGCCGTACAGGGACCCATGAGAGACTCTGGACCTGGCAGCAGCATGAGGAGGCGGTATATAGGGGCCCATGGCAGATTAGGGGCCTGGCAGCAGCTATGGGAGGCCCGTAATCTGCCAGCACCCTATGTCCAAAAATTCAACACACCAGCAGTGTGTGAGGAGACCTGAAAGTGGCACATGGCAGAGTGTGGCGATGGAGACAGCAGCAATGGGAGGCTGTACAGGGACCCATGACAGACTCTGGACTTGGCAGCAGCATGAGGAGGCGGTATAGGGGCCCATGGCAGATTAGGGGCCTGGCAGCAGCTATGGGAGGCCCGTAATCTGCCAGCACCCTATGTCAAAAAATTCAACACACCAGCAGTGTGTGAGGAGACCTGAAAGTGGCACATGGCAGAGTGTGGCGATGGAGACAGCAGCAATGGGAGGCTGTACAGGGACCCATGAGAGACTCTGGACCTGGCAGCAGCATGAGGAGGCGGTATATAGGGGCCCATGGCAGATTAGGGGCGTGGCAGCAGCTATGGGAGGCCCGTAATCTGCCAGCACCCTATGTCAAAAAATTCAACACACCAGCAGTGTGTGAGGAGACCTGAAAGTGGCACATGGCAGAGTGTGGCGATGGAGACAGCAGCAATAGGAGGCCGTACAGGGACCCATGAGAGACTCTGGACCTGGCAGCAGCATGAGGAGGCGGTATGGGGCCCATGGCAGATTAGGGGCCTGGCAGCAGCTATAGGAGGCCCGTAATCTGCCAGCACCCTATGTCAAAAAATTCAACACACCAGCAGTGTGAGGAGACCTGAAAGTGGCACATGGCATGAGACACTGTGGACCTGGCAGCAACATGAGGAGGCGGTACAGGGGCCCATGGCAGATTAGGGGCCTGGCAGCAGCTATGGGAGGCCCGTAATCTGCCAGCACCCTATGTCAAAAAATTCAACACACCAGCAGTGTGAAGAGACCTGAAAGTGGCACATGGCAGAGTGTGGCGATGGAGACAGCAGCAATGGGAGGCCGTACAGGGACCCATGACAGACTCTGGACTTGGCAGCAGCATGAGGAGGCGCTATAGGGGCCCATGGCAGATTAGGGGCCTGGCAGCAGCTATGGGAGGCCCGTAATCTGTCAGCACCCTATGACAAAAAATTCAACACACCAGCAGTGTGTGAGGAGACCTGAAAGTGGCACATGGCAGAGTGTGGCGATGGAGACAGCAGCAATGGGAGGCCGTACAGGGACCCATGACAGACTCTGGACTTGGCAGCAGCATGAGGAGGCGGTATAGGGGCCCATGGCAGATTAGGGGCCTGGCAGCAGCTATGGGAGGCCCGTAATCTGCCAGCACCCTATGTCAAAAAATTGAACACACCAGCAGTGTGTGAGGAGACCTGAAAGTGGCACATGGCAGAGTGTGGCGATGGAGACAGCAGCAATGGGAGGCCGTACTGGGACCCATGAGAGACTCTGGACCTGGCAGCAGCATGAGGAGGCGGTATATAGGGGCCCATGGCAGATTAGGGGCCTGGCAGCAGCTATGGGAGGCCCGTAATCTGCCAGCACCCTATGTCAAAAAATTCAACACACCAGCAGTGTGTGAGGAGACCTGAAAGTGGCACATGGCAGAGTGTGGCGATGGAGACAGCAGCAATGGGAGGCCGTACAGGGACCCATGAGAGACTCTGGACCTGGCAGCAGCATGAGGAGGCGGTATATAGGGGCCCATGGCAGATTAGGGGCCTGGCAGCAGCTATGGGAGGCCCTTAATCTGCCAGCACCCTATGTCAAAAAATTCAACACACCAGCAGTGTGTGAGGAGACCTGAAAGTGGCACATGGCAGAGTGTGGCGATGGAGACAGCAGCAATGGGAGGCCGTACAGGGACCCATGACAGACTCTGGACTTGGCAGCAGCATGAGGAGGCGGTATAGGGGCCCATGGCAGATTAGGGGCCTGGCAGCAGCTATGGGAGGCCCGTAATCTGCCAGCACCCTATGTCCAAAAATTCAACACACCAGCAGTGTGTGAGGAGACCTGAAAGTGGCACATGGCAGAGTGTGGCGATGGAGACAGCAGCAATGGGAGGCCGTACAGGGACCCATGAGAGACTCTGGACCTGGCAGCAGCATGAGGAGGCGGTATATAGGGGCCCATGGCAGATTAGGGGCCTGGCAGCAGCTATGGGAGGCCCGTAATCTGCCAGCACCCTATGTCCAAAAATTCAACACACCAGCAGTGTGTGAGGAGACCTGAAAGTGGCACATGGCAGAGTGTGGCGATGGAGACAGCAGCAATGGGAGGCTGTACAGGGACCCATGACAGACTCTGGACTTGGCAGCAGCATGAGGAGGCGGTATAGGGGCCCATGGCAGATTAGGGGCCTGGCAGCAGCTATGGGAGGCCCGTAATCTGCCAGCACCCTATGTCAAAAAATTCAACACACCAGCAGTGTGTGAGGAGACCTGAAAGTGGCACATGGCAGAGTGTGGCGATGGAGACAGCAGCAATGGGAGGCTGTACAGGGACCCATGAGAGACTCTGGACCTGGCAGCAGCATGAGGAGGCGGTATATAGGGGCCCATGGCAGATTAGGGGCGTGGCAGCAGCTATGGGAGGCCCGTAATCTGCCAGCACCCTATGTCAAAAAATTCAACACACCAGCAGTGTGTGAGGAGACCTGAAAGTGGCACATGGCAGAGTGTGGCGATGGAGACAGCAGCAATAGGAGGCCGTACAGGGACCCATGAGAGACTCTGGACCTGGCAGCAGCATGAGGAGGCGGTATGGGGCCCATGGCAGATTAGGGGCCTGGCAGCAGCTATAGGAGGCCCGTAATCTGCCAGCACCCTATGTCAAAAAATTCAACACACCAGCAGTGTGAGGAGACCTGAAAGTGGCACATGGCATGAGACACTGTGGACCTGGCAGCAGCATGAGGAGGCGGTACAGGGGCCCATGGCAGATTAGGGGCCTGGCAGCAGCTATGGGAGGCCCGTAATCTGCCAGCACCCTATGTCAAAAAATTGAACACACCAGCAGTGTGTGAGGAGACCTGAAAGTGGCACATGGCAGAGTGTGGCGATGGAGACAGCAGCAATGGGAGGCCGTACAGGGACCCATGAGAGACTCTGGACCTGGCAGCAGCATGAGGAGGCGGTATATAGGGGCCCATGGCAGATTAGGGGCCTGGCAGCAGCTATGGGAGGCCCGTAATCTGCCAGCACCCTATGTCAAAAAATGCAACACACCAGCAGTGTGTGAGGAGACCTGAAAGTGGCACATGGCAGAGTGTGGCGATGGAGACAGCAGCAATGGGAGGCCGTACAGGGACCCATGACAGACTCTGGACCTGGCAGCAGCATGAGGAGGCGGTATAGGGGCCCATGGCAGATTAGGGGCCTGGCAGCAGCTATGGGAGGCCCGTAATCTGCCAGCACCCTATGTCAAAAAATTCAACACACCAGCAGTGTGTGAGGAGACCTGAAAGTGGCACATGGCAGAGTGTGGCGATGGAGACAGCAGCAATGGGAGGCCGTACAGGGACCCATGAGAGACTCTGGACCTGGCAGCAGCATGAGGAGGCGGTATATAGGGGCCCATGGCAGATTAGGGGCCTGGCAGCAGCTATGGGAGGCCCGTAATCTGCCAGCACCCTATGTCCAAAAATTCAACACACCAGCAGTGTGAGGAGACCTGAAAGTGGCACATGGCAGAGTGTGGCGATGGAGACAGCAGCAATGGGAGGCCGTACAGGGACCCATGACAGACTCTGGACTTGGCAGCAGCATGAGGAGGCGGTATAGGGGCCCATGGCAGATTAGGGGCCTGGCAGCAGCTATGGGAGGCCCGTAATCTGCCAGCACCCTATGTCAAAAAATTGAACACACCAGCAGTGTGTGAGGAGACCTGAAAGTGGCACATGGCAGAGTGTGGCGATGGAGACAGCAGCAATGGGAGGCCGTACAGGGACCCATGAGAGACTCTGGACTTGGCAGCAGCATGAGGAGGCGGTATAGGGGCCCATGGCAGATTAGGGGCCTGGCAGCAGCTATGGGAGGCCCGTAATCTGCCAGCACCCTATGTCAAAAAATTCAACACACCAGCAGTGTGTGAGGAGACCTGAAAGTGGCACATGGCAGAGTGTGGCGATGGAGACAGCAGCAATGGGAGGCCGTATAGGGACCCATGAGAGACTCTGGACTTGGCAGCAGCATGAGGAGGCGGTATAGGGGCCCATGGCAGATTAGGGGCCTGGCAGCAGCTATGGGAGGCCCGTAATCTGCCAGCACCCTATGTCAAAAAATTGAACACACCAGCAGTGTGAGGAGACCTGAAAGTGGCACATGGCATGAGACACTGTGGACCTGGCAGCAGCATGAGGAGGCGGTATAGGGGCCCATGGCAGATTAGGGGCCTGGTAGCAGCTATGGGAGGCCCGTAATCTGCCAGCACCCTATGACAAAAAATGGAACACACCAGCAGTGTGAGGAGACCTGAAAGTGGCACATGGCAGAGTGTGGCGATGGAGACAGCAGCAATGGGAGGCCGTACAGGGACCCATGAGAGACTCTGGACTTGGCAGCAGCATGAGGAGGCGGTATAGGGGCCCATGGCAGATTAGGGGCCTGGCAGCAGCTATGGGAGGCCCGTAATCTGCCAGCACCCTATGACAAAAAATGGAACACACCAGCAGTGTGAGGAGACCTGAAAGTGGCACATGGCAGAGTGTGGCGATAAAGACAGCAGCAATGGGAGGCCGTACAGGGACCCATGAGAGACTCTGGACTTGGCAGCAGCATGAGGAGGCGGTATAGGGGCCCATGGCAGATTAGGGGCCTGGCAGCAGCTATGGGAGGCCCGTAATCTGCCAGCACCCTATGTCAAAAAATTCAACACACCAGCAGTGTGTGAGGAGACCTGAAAGTGGCACATGGCAGAGTGTGGCGATGGAGACAGCAGCAATGGGAGGCCGTACAGGGACCCATGAGAGACTCTGGACTTGGCAGCAGCATGAGGAGGCGGTATAGGGGCCCATGGCAGATTAGGGGCCTGGCAGCAGCTATGGGAGGCCCGTAATCTGCCAGCACCCTATGTCAAAAAATTGAACACACCAGCAGTGTGAGGAGACCTGAAAGTGGCACATGGCATGAGACACTGTGGACCTGGCAGCAGCATGAGGAGGCGGTATAGGGGCCCATGGCAGATTAGGGGCCTGGCAGCAGCTATGGGAGGCCCGTAATCTGCCAGCACCCTATGACAAAAAATGGAACACACCAGCAGTGTGAGGAGACCTGAAAGTGGCACATGGCAGAGTGTGGCGATGGAGACAGCAGCAATGGGAGGCCGTACAGGGACCCATGAGAGACTCTGGACTTGGCAGCAGCATGAGGAGGCGGTATAGGGGCCCATGGCAGATTAGGGGCCTGGCAGCAGCTATGGGAGGCCCGTAATCTGCCAGCACCCTATGTCAAAAAATTGAACACACCAGCAGTGTGAGGAGACCTGAAAGTGGCACATGGCATGAGACACTGTGGACCTGGCAGCAGCATGAGGAGGCGGTATAGGGGCCCATGGCAGATTAGGGGCCTGGCAGCAGCTATGGGAGGCCCGTAATCTGCCAGCACCCTATGACAAAAAATGGAACACACCAGCAGTGTGAGGAGACCCGAAAGTGGCACATGGCAGAGTGAGGCGATGGAGACAGCAGCAATGGGAGGCCGTACAGGGACCCATGAGAGACTCTGGACTTGGCAGCAGCATGAGGAGGCGGTATAGGGGCCCATGGCAGATTAGGGGCCTGGCAGCAGCTATGGGAGGCCCGTAATCTGCCAGCACCCTATGTCAAAAAATTGAACACACCAGCAGTGTGAGGAGACCTGAAAGTGGCACATGGCATGAGACACTGTGGACCTGGCAGCAGCATGAGGAGGCGGTATAGGGGCCCATGGCAGATTAGGGGCCTGGCAGCAGCCATGGGAGGCCCGTAATCTGCCAGCACCCTATGACAAAAAATGGAACACACCAGCAGTGTGAGGAGACCTGAAAGTTGCACATGGCAGAGTGTGGCGATGGAGACAGCAGCAATGGGAGGCCGTACAGGGACCCATGAGAGACTCTGGACTTGGCAGCAGCATGAGGAGGCGGTATAGGGGCCCATGGCAGATTAGGGGCCTGGCAGCAGCTATGGGAGGCCCGTAATCTGCCAGCACCCTATGTCAAAAAATTGAACACACCAGCAGTGTGAGGAGACCTGAAAGTGGCACATGGCATGAGACACTGTGGACCTGGCAGCAGCATGAGGAGGCGGTATAGGGGCCCATGGCAGATTACGGGCCTGGAAGCAGCAATGGGAGGCCCGTAATCTGCCAGCACCCTATGACAAAAAATGGAACACACCAGCAGTGTGAGGAGACCTGAAAGTGGCACATGGCAGAGTGTGGCGATGGAGACAGCAGCAATGGGAGGCCGTACAGGGACCCATGAGAGACTCTGGACTTGGCAGCAGCATGAGGAGGCGGTATAGGGGCCCATGGCAGATTAGGGGCCTGGCAGCAGCTATGGGAGGCCCGTAATCTGCCAGCACCCTATGACAAAAAATGGAACACACCAGCAGTGTGAGGAGACCTGAAAGTGGCACATGGCAGAGTGTGGCGATGGAGACAGCAGCAATGGGAGGCCGTACAGGGACCCATGAGAGACTCTGGACTTGGCAGCAGCATGAGTAGGCGGTATAGGGGCCCATGGCAGATTAGGGGCCTGGCAGCAGCTATGGGAGGCCCGTAATCTGCCAGCACCCTATGTCAAAAAATTCAACACACCAGCAGTGTGAGGAGACCTGAAAGTGGCACATGGCATGAGACACTGTGGACCTGGCAGCAGCATGAGGAGGCGGTATAGGGGCCCATGGCAGATTAGGGGCCTGGCAGCAGCTATGGGAGGCCCGTAATCTGCCAGCACCCTATGACAAAAAATGGAACACACCAGCAGTGTGAGGAGACCTGAAAGTGGCACATGGCAGAGTGTGGCGATGGAGACAGCAGCAATGGGAGGCCGTACAGGGACCCATGAGAGACTCTGGACTTGGCAGCAGCATGAGGAGGCGGTATAGGGGCCCATGGCAGATTAGGGGCCTGGCAGCAGCTATGGGAGGCCCGTAATCTGCCAGCACCCTATGTCAAAAAATTGAACACACCAGCAGTGTGTGAGGAGACCTGAAAGTGGCACATGGCAGAGTGTGGCGATGGAGACAGCAGCAATGGGAGGCTGTACAGGGACCCATGAGAGACTCTGGACTTGGCAGCAGCATGAGGAGGCGGTATAGGGGCCCATGGCAGATTAGGGGCCTTGCAGCAGCTATGGGAGGCCCGTAATCTGCCAGCACCCTATGTCAAAAAATTGAACACACCAGCAGTGTGTGAGGAGACCTGAAAGTGGCACATGGCAGAGTGTGGCGATGGAGACAGCAGCAATGGGAGGCCGTACAGGGACCCATGAGAGACTCTGGACTTGGCAGCAGCATGAGGAGGCGGTATAGGGGCCCATGGCAGATTAGGGGCCTGGCAGCAGCTATGGGAGGCCCGTAATCTGCCAGCACCCTATGTCAAAAAATTCAACACACCAGCAGTGTGAGGAGACCTGAAAGTGGCACATGGCATGAGACACTGTGGACCTGGCAGCAGCATGAGGAGGCGGTATAGGGGCCCGTGGCAGATTAGGGGCCTGGCAGCAGCTATGGGAGGCCCGTAATCTGCCAGCACCCTATGACAAAAAATGGAACACACCAGCAGTGTTTGAGGAGACCTGAAAGTGGCACATGGCAGAGTGTGGCGATGGAGACAACCCACCGACTGTTTTGCTCGCTGCCAAGCTGCCACCCTCTTCTCCTGATGATGCGGAAGCAATAGCCTGATGACGACGAGGCTGCCAAGTGCGATCAGCCTCATCATCATCAATTAGGGTCTCCGCCTCACTACTAGCCCCCTCGGCTGCGTGTGGGTCAGGAGACAGACCTGTCTCTAGACCGGCTACCGAGCCACTCTCCTCGCCACTACTTCTTCGCCTGGCTGCTGAAGAGGCGGATGTCTCCCCCCGTTCCTGACCGCCCTCTGTTAGCTCTTCCTCACTGTACTGGATGACACCGGGAGCACTAGCCTCTGGCTGCGAATAGTGCTGCCTCGACCCCTTCCTCTGCTGCCACGTCTGCTCGCTCCTAAAACATTGCCTCCTCTGCCACTCCTCTGCATGTTGTCTGACATACTCTTTAATTAAACGATTCTGTGTCCCTGAGTAACAATTCTGTGTCCCTGAGTAACGTTTCTGTGGCCCTAAGTAACAGTTCTGTGGCCCTCAGTAACAATTCTGTGTCCCTCAGTAACAATTCTGTGTCCCTCAGTAACAATTCTGTGTCCCTCAGTAAAAATTCTGTGTCTGTCCCTGAGTAACAATTTTGTGTCTGTCCCTGAGTAACAATTCTGTGTCCCTGAGTAATGTTTCTGTGGCCCTAAGTAACAGTTCTGTGGCCCTCAGTAACAATTCTGTCTGTCCCTGAGTAACAATTCTGTGTCTGTCCCTCAGTAACAATTCTGTGTCCCTGAGTAACAATTCTGTGTCTGTCCCTGAGTAAGAATTCTGTGTCTGTCCCTGAGTAACAATTCTGTGGCCCTAAGTAACGGTTCTGTGGCCCTCAGTAACAATTCTGTGTCCCTGAGTAACGTTTCTGTGGCCCTAAGTAACGGTTCTGTGGCCCTCAGTAACAATTCTGTGTCCCTGAGTAACAATTCTGTGTCTGTCCCTGAGTAACAATTCTGTGGCCCTAAGTAACGGTTCTGTGGCCCTCAGTAACAATTCTGTGTCCCTGAGTAACAATTCTGTGGCCCTAAGTAACGGTTCTGTGGCCCTCAGTAACAATTCTGTGTCCCTGAGTAACAATTCTGTGTCTGTCCCTGAGTAACAATTCTGTGGCCCTAAGTAACGGTTCTGTGGCCCTCAGTAACAATTCTGTGTCCCTGAGTAACAATTCTGTGGCCCTAAGTAACGGTTCTGTGGCCCTCAGTAACAATTCTGTGTCCCTGAGTAACAATTCTGTGTCTGTCCCTGAGTAACAATTCTGTGGCCCTAAGTAACAATTCTGTGTCCCTGAGTAATAATTCTTTGGCCCTAAGTAACGGTTCTGTGGCCCTCAGTAACAATTCTGTGTCCCTGAGTAACGTTTCTGTGGCCCTAAGTAAAGGTTCTGTGGCCCTCAGTAACAATTCTGTGTCCCTGAGTAACGTTTCTGTGGCCCTAAGTAACGGTTCTGTGGCCCTCAGTAACAATTCTGTGTCCCTGAGTAACAATTCTGTGTCTATGTGGTGTGAATCCTTGTGAGCTATTATGAATCCAATAGGTGTTTAAAATACTAATTATACACTAGTCTTTAATATATGGTGCGCTGGCACTTACACAAACGCACTTGGTAGTGTCAAATCAATATAAATGGTATTTAAAGTGCCGCGCTCCTAATATTGTGCATGTATATCTCTAAATACACTCTATACTTGTAAACTCAATCAATGAATATATAAATCAAGTGTAAACCATAATCATAATCATGAGTAATATTCCATAAATTAATCAATACGATAAAATTATTACCAGTGAATTACACACATCATAGATTAGATGTGTGTGATGAAAGATGTGAAACCTTAATATAATGTGAGTATTAGGTGAATATTTGTGATACATATAATTAGTAGCTTTCTAATTATATACAATCAATCCAGTAATAATTGTGCAGCTATACACTCCCATGTGCGCGTGCATGAGTGTAATAAATAAATAAATTAAATAAAAGTCTTTGTAAAAAAGTGCAAAAGTGAGGGTGATTCCTTGTTTCCTCTCGCCAGGTGCCTTATGGTCTTCCTATGCGCTCACCTTTAAGTTTGCCTGAAAGAATTCAGGCAAATACGCTTTTTGATCCTGCCAGGATCGATGGATAAAAGCTTTGTGTTATAGATGTGCCAAGGTGTGGATGTAGGTACTCCTGTGCTCTCCTCTTTCTCCTTTATTCCACTGCTCATATATCGATTGTGAGACCAGCTTTATCTCCTTATTCCCCTCCAGGGGTCATCTCCTTCTCATTTCCTCCTCTCACCCATATGCAATTTGGGGGTCAGATATAGAGAAAATAAAACAAAACGATGGTGCCTTATCCTTTAGAATGATGGAAGTTTATTTCTGCCTGTGGCGGTATTATGCAGCTAGATACATTTCCTTGGTGGTACAGGGCGGCAAATACATCATATACAAATCCTGGGTGAGCAAACCTCTATCTCTGCTCTCCCTCCCTGCCTGCCTCTGTCTGTAGTCGGAATTACCGAGCCTCACCGCTACCACGTCGTGACGTCAGAGCCCCTCCCCTACGCGTTGCGTCACAGGGTCACGTGACTTCATCAGGGGGATAATGATTGGATGCCACGACTAGTATTGCCCATATATATATTACTCGGCCGCCATCTTTGTGAAGCCCACAATACCAAGCACAATACCCAGTAATGAACCAACCATACCCAGTACCCACACATAACAGATACTCACCTTTAGCAAGAGAAACATCAAATTCACCCATCCCGAATCCTTTTTTAGGATGGGATCTGAACCACCAAGGGGAGAGGGAAGAAGAAAAACAATATATGCAAGAAAGAGAGGGAAAAGAGGAGGAAGAAGGTCACAACAAAAAAAGAAGAAGGAATTAAAAAATGAAGGAATTTTTAATATTAGTGGATTACCCCTAACAGAGGAGGAAACCTATGCGTTAAGTAAGGGTCTTAAGTATGCACCGCAAAAAGGGTTAAATAAATTTGATACGTATGTGAGCATACAGAAACTAATTAGGAAATTGAATTTGAAAAAATATTATGCTAGCAATCCCATCACACACAATAATGGAACAATGGAACATACTACATTTAGTCAATTGAGGAACAAGTCAGTGTTCAACCCACAAATTGGAGATAATAAGTACATAGATACGTTTAAACATATGGTATTGCAAGATCTGGAATCTCTCCAGGTTAAAAAAACTTATATGGCAACCAAATTAAAGAGAGGCCTAGACACATTGAAAAAGAGGAATGATATCGTAATACGTCCAGCAGACAAGGGAGGGGGAATAGTGATACAATCTAAGACATATTACGAATCAATTATGACAGAAATGCTTAATGATAAAGAAACATATGCTGTGCTGATAAATAATCCTACTAAGGAATATAAGAAAGAACTGATAAAGTTGGTTTCATATGGCAAAAAGAAGGGAGTGATAAATGAGAAAGAATATGAATACTTAACACCATCAGTATGTAGACTACCAATAATGTATTCAGTTCCCAAAATCCATAAAAACAGTACCCACCCGCCGGGAAGACCCATTATAAATGGAATAGATTCGCTTACAGCAAGATTGGGTGAATATGTAGATCATTATCTGCAACCACTGGTAATTAAAACCAGGGCTTACTTAAGGGATACAAAGCATGTAATACAAGAAATAAAGGATATAGATCTCCTCCTCAGCCAATCAGAGGAAGCCTTGTATCCGTTGATAAAACTCAAGACTTCTGTGAATGGTTGAGCAGCGCTCAGCCTGGCTTCAAGAACATGGCACTGTATACTTGATGTAGCGTAGGTTGCATACAGTTTCTACAATGCTAACAGCGCTCACATCTTTTCGTAAAGAAAACCGTTCATTTGGACCAGCTTGGCTCAGAGGGACTATTGAAAGTCACTGTAAGTTAGGCCCTCAGCCCTCCACTGTGCTATAGGGATAGTGTGGCCTGCTCTTCCTCCTCCATCCAGCCTACAGGATTGACCATCAGGGGAAGGACTGCAAAGCACGTGAATGCCATGTATGAGAGGGAGGCCCAGAGCATTGCTGGCTACCCTTCACATGGCTATGACAAAGTATGTGAGATTGATCGCCATCAGGAGGACATCTGCAGCGTCGGTGTGGTGAGAGACCTTTGGCCACCATGTCACAGGCATTTGCTGCCACCAGTAGAGTTCTGCGTAAAGAAGACTCCATATACTAGGCTGCATTTGACATACTCCTTACCACCGCAATGTTTATGCTTTATGTACAACAGATGCTGGTTGCTCAGTGGTCACTGTTAATGAAGTTCTTCATCAAGGTAGACTGTGTGCAGAAAAGCATATGTAAGAGTAGAGTTTCATATTTGACAAATCAGTGTGCTGAGATTTGTATGTGTCTGCTAGTCTCCCACTTGTATTTTTGGGATACAGGCAGGAGTGGACTGACAACTCATGGGGCCCCCGGGCAATAGGGAATCATGGGGCCCCTGTGTCCTTGCCCAAACTCAAAAAAGCCTATGAAAAAGGTACCGGGGCATCTCACGGGGCCCCCTACTGACCTCGGGCAGTGCCCGAGTTTCCAAATGGTCAGTCCGCCCCTGGATACAAGGACTGTGACATGTGTTACCGTGTACACAGTGAGTAGGGTCATTGTTAATCCCCTCCCACTGTTAGTACAACATTGCCACACTCATTATATGCACAGACATTTTTAAAACACAAATTTATAGGTACTAAATACAATTACATTACAATTACATTAATTTTAGAACACAATAGACTACCCAATATTTTGGTAAAATATAGAAGGTGATGAAAAGTCAAGTAAATAGATACCAAACATGTCAGCATTAAAAATTGTCCATGTCTCTGAAATGGCGACAAACTACGGACCCTAAATTTGTCCACAGGCAACACTTGACAAGCCTTTACAGATTACCAGTTTAGAGTCAAACATAGAGGATGGCCCTAGAATTATTGTTCTCAGTCTGATGTGATACCTCACATGTGTGGTGCAATCACTGTTTACATATACATGCGGGGTCTTCATCCGCATTTGCACATAAGCACAATTTTTTAAATATTTATTTTATTTAAATGTATTTTTTTACATTTTTTTTTAAATTAAACTTTTAGACCTTTTCGCCCAGGAATGGTGGTGGGAGGAGGTGCTCCCTTTCAAGCCCTTTCGGATCACTTTTATCGTAAAAAATGACACCGGGATCATGGCTGCAGCCATGATCCTGGTATAGCTGATTCCAGTCCAAGACATGTAAATATATATACTGTGGATGGGAAACAATTAAGAATAATAGCCAGCCAGAGCAATATGCAGCTTGTGTTTTTGCATAGCCTATCATGGCACAGAGGACACACACACACACATGACCATAACAAACACAGGCTAAAAACTCCATCTAAATGTGACTGACCACTAATAAATAGCCTTATCACTTATTATTTCTTTTTAACCTCATTCACCATTTCTGGGTGGACGTCATATGACATCCTTCCGGAATGTGCCTCACAGCCCGGCGAGATCTGTCACCTGCTGTGTCCACTGGAGTGCCCTGAGGAAGTCACATGATATTGTGACGCAACGCGTCGGCGGGACGTGGTGACGTATTTCCGGCGTGGCGGCCATCTTGGTACACCTGTTTGCAGAGTTGTACACCCATACATACATGCCCCTATCCGAAAGCATGGGGTATTGAATTGGCTGCCACGTGAGTTATAAACTTTTATATGGTTATATGCTATTTGTCCCTACTGTGGAAAATAAAATATACTGCACTATGGGAGGATCTATCTTATTTCTCATTTGAGAGATTGATGCTGCAAATTTCCTGGAGAGGAGCCATTGGTGGGATACTAAATCCTGAGAGATTTGGGTGCGACAAGGAGCAGCATTTGGAGTGATAGCTATCTTGGAGGATCTGTGAGGGGGATCCACAAAAGCGCTTTGATCCGCAAGGGTCGAAGTGATGAGGTGAGAGGCTAATCCAGATGGTGGTCGGATTGTCAGAATTCACATTCACCCAAAGATCCGCATGATTTCTCTTTATTTATGGTCACCAACTGTAGTCATTGGAAGCACGTGTTTTATTTGTATCACTATTAATACCTATTGGACTTTGTGAGCACTGTTTGATGTATAGTTGTATTGGGGTGTTCCCACTACACAAGAGGCACGTGTGATTTTATATGCACGGTATTATATATATATTTATGTATTTATTTAAATGTGTTTCTTACTTGTTTTCATTATATGAATTTATTTTTATAGATTTAATGAATCATGGGCACAAATTAATAATTAATATGAATTGATATCACTTTCACGTTGTATTTTTTTATTATTTTTATTTAAATTGATGCAATTTTGTGATTACACATCACTTAATATTTATGTGTATATATATCTTAAGGAGTAGCGCAACATTCTTTATTGTATTTATTATCCATTGTGTACTATCGTGTTGATCTCTGTGAGTTACCACATGGTACAGACAGGGACAATCACAGCCCATCTGTACCCTGTGATTCGCTGTGGTCAATCACAGCTAACCATATTTGTACGCCCCTTGAGGGTTAGGCACTGATGTGAATGTACAATATATATGTAAAGCACTGCGTAAATTAATGGCACTATGTAAGTACCTGGAATAAATAAAATAAACTATAATAGCAAACACTGAATTAATCAATTAAAAAAAATTCCCCAGAGCAGTACAATGTAACTTTGGTTAAAAAAAAATATATCTACCGTATTTGCCGGCGTATAAGACGACCCCCCTACTTTTTCTGCTAAAATGTAGCGTTTGGGCTATACTCGCCGTATAAGACTACCCCTCTTCCAATGCACACCAGTGGGAGGAATAGTGCCCCATCATTGATGTCAGTGGGAGGAATAGTGCCCCATCATTGGTATTAGTGGCAGGAATAGTGCCCCATCATTGGCATTAGTGGCAGGAATAGTGCCCTATCATTAGTATCAGTGGAGGAATAGTGCTCCATCATTAGTGTCAGTGGGAGGAATAGTGCCCCATCATTGGTATCAGTGGGAGGAATAGCGCCCCATCATTGGTGTCAGTGGGAGGAATAGTGCCCCATCATTGGTGTCAGTGGGAGGAATAGTGCCCCATCATTGGTGTCAGTGGGAGGAATAGTGCCCCATCATTGATGTCAGTGGGAGGAATGGTGTCCCATCATTGGTGTCAGTGAGGGGTGGAATAGTGCCCCATCATTGGTGTCAGTGGGGGGTGGAATAGTGCCCCATCGTTGGTGTCAGTGGGGGGGGGGGGAATAGTGCCCCATCATTGGTGTCAGTGGGGGGGAGGAATAGTGCCCCATCGTTGGTGTCAGTGGGAGGAATAGTGCCCCATCATTGGTATCGGTGACACCAATGATGGGGCACTATTCCTCCCACTGAGACTTGCTGACCCTGTTCTCGTATGGTGCTGCTGCAGCCAGCATATGTGGTTGCAGCAGCACCTCTACACAGAACACTTACCTGCTGCTCCGGCACTCAATTTTCGCGGGGCCGCTCGGCTCCGCCCCCTCGCCGGTGATTGGCCGCCTGTGTGCCTTTCCTGAGCTACAGTTCTGGCGGCCAATCACCGGTGAGGAGGCGGAGCCGAGCAGCCGCACGAACATCCAGTGGCCGAACTGAAGGAGACGCCGCGCTTCCTGGACCGGATCGTCGTGGGGCTGGATCCAGGTAAGAGACATCAGCCCCTGCAAACCCCTGTACTTAATGCCGCAGCCCCCCTAAACATGTGTACCGGCGTATAAGACGACCCCTGACTTTTGAGAAGATTTTCAAGGGTCAAAAAGTCGTCTTATACGCCGGCAAATATGGTATCTATATATATATATATATATATATAAATACATTAAAATATATATATTTTTTTACATATTGTCACCAGTCAGTGTCTCTGATCACCAGTTATATGATGACGCTGTACTGCATTAGTGACAGTGTGAAAAAAGAAAAAAAAAAAAAACTCACCTTGCCATTTAATAAATACCTTGGACTGTCTACTTTCCGAAAAGCGGTCATTTGGGATGAGATGTTAGTAAATCAGAAAGAAATGAGATGTCAGTACATCAGAATTGATTGCTTTTCAGATATAGATATATACCATAGTTTGTGGATGCTAGAACTTTCCTACAGACTAAATAATAAACACTGATTTGGGTTATTTTCACTAAAGAAATGTGGTGGAATACAGTTTAACCTAAATCTATGAAGAAAGATTACTTATTTGTAAAATATTACAAAATACTAAAGGCTATTTTTTACCTTAATGCATTCTCTGCATTAATGTAAAAAAATTTTCAAAATCTTCAGCTGCCCTCCAGCCCCCTAAATACTTACGTGAGCCCAATCTCCATCCAGTGTTGTGCCAGAGAGGAGCAGCGCTGGTCTATCCCTTTCACCTCACAGGCTCAGAGGCAACAGAGGGAGCCATAGGCTCCTGCTGCTGTCAATCAAGTCCAGTGAGGAGGCAGCGGGGTGGGACTAAGCTGCGCTCTGTGTATCAATAGATGCACACAGCACAGGTCAAAATCGAGCCTGCACAAGTGACCTCATAGCAACAGTGGATGGAATTATTGTATGCAAATTCCGCCAATGAAAGGAGAGACATCCAGTCATCCTGTGAGTAAGATGAAAAACATCGTAAATACTGTTCAAGGGTCTGTTTGGTCCTGTCAGTTTGCCCATTCGTTTGTGGATTGTAGACAGCCAGACGGGCACTGGAGCAGAACAGGAAGCTGGGATCGGAGACAGGAGCAAGGTCATCAACGGGGGGGAGGGGGGGCAGCAAGGCACCAAATTATAAGCAAACCAAAGTCAGGAACGAGCAACAAGGCAAGAGTGGAATCCGAAGTCAGGTCAGGAACAAGTCGGGTCAGCAACAAGAGGATCATACAAGAATGCAGCAGGATACAGGGAAACAGCTGAAGACCAGTCAGCATTAAGCACAGGCAGAAGAATCCTTTAAATAGTCCATCTGGCGCCAATCACACATTTCTGTGCGCATACACACGTCTTGTCACTATTCTGCAGAGATTGCTGTGCGCATGTGCATTTCTATTAGCCAACCGTCTCACAGAAATTCCCTTACAAGGACTTTGAAAAACTAATTATCGGGAACTGGCAGGAAAAAAACCCAGAAAGACAGCCAAATATAGGCTACCTTAACCACTAGGGGACCCAGTGAAGCACCCCGCCCCCTAGTAAAACACTCCCATTACACAGTTAACCCTTTGATTGCCTCTCATTGTTAACCCCTTCCTGCCCAGTGCCATTAGTAGTGTCAGTGCTTTTTTTTTTAGCACTGATCACTGTATTGGTGACACTGGGGATGTCAGTGACCCCAAGTCAGTTCCCCCCCAGCGTCAGAATGTCTGCCTCAGTCCCGCCATAAGTCGCTGATCGCCGCTATTATCAGTATCTATACATATCGCAGAATACATTTTGGCGTAAATTTATGATGAAATTAGATTTTTTAATTTTTTTACTGGACATGTTTTATAGCAAAAAATCCAAAATATTGTTGTTTAGTTTTTTTTGTCAAAATTGTCGGTCTTTTTTTTTATAGCACATAAAATAAAAAACGCACCGGCGATCAAATACCACTTAAAGAAAGCTCATTTCGTGGGAAAAAAAGGACGGACATTTCATTTGCGTGCAGCGCTGCATGACTGCGCAATTGTCAGTTACAGTAACGCAGTGCCTTAACGCAAACCGCTTCTGTAACCGCTTCCTGACCGCCCTATAGCAGAAATACTGCTACAGGGTGGCACGGGTGCGCAAAATCATGTGTATATATACGTGATTCACACTCCCGCGGTTTTCACGCCCCACCCAGATAGCATCAGATTGCCCGTCAGTACACCAGTAATCACATTTAACCCCTTGATTGACAGGAACACGCTCATACACAATAAACCTCCACTGCTAGTATAGTGTCTGAATGGATCAATATCTTTGATCAGATCAACACTATACCAGCATTCACATTAGTATAGTGACCCAAAAACGCAGCGTTAGTGGGATCAGCCCCGGAACCTGCCAGCACCTTGCGTTTAGCCCCTATGCTTACCCCTCCCTTCTCCCCCAGCAAGTGCAGTGTCAGTTGGTCACTGTCACTTGATACATTGCACACAAAACCGCAGTGTTCACAGACTCAGGCCTGATCTCTGTTAGCACTTGCTGGTAAATTTTGATGACTCTCATATGCAGCAGAGTACCAGTACTAGTGCCACACTACCTTTTGTTGAACTGGCGAGCACCAGCGGCCTAGTACATCCTGGTCTTTCACATACCAGCACTGCAGTATCACTTGGTGACGTGGCGAGTCCCATAAGTGCAGTACAAGCTGGTGCGGTGGCGAGCACAAGTATTGTCCCGCAACCACCAAGAATTCGCACATAGGCCCGTAGAGCCCCTAGTATCCTTCCGGATGTGCTTGCAAATCCCGATTGGCAGCCCACAAATTCTGCAGCACCCGTACTTCCCCTTAAATGCCCCCCACCGCACAAGTCTCCTACATAGTTCCA
Organism: Staurois parvus; assembly: GCF_062004578.1. NCBI lineage: Eukaryota > Metazoa > Chordata > Amphibia > Anura > Ranidae > Staurois > Staurois parvus. The sequence continues at coordinate 240,438 of NW_028318880.1, forward strand.
TCACAAATCCTCCCAGCCAAACCCTCTCCCAGTACTAACACAAATCCTTCTAATACAAATCCACATCTCCTATCTCCCAACTGTACCGGTGTTGGTGTCCTGTGAACCTGGAAAAGGTTCTGGCACTTGGCTCCAGTAACTTGTCTTGACAGGGGGGCACCAGAGCGGGCACCTGGGGTACATGTCTGCACCGCTTACAGGGTGCCAGGGGCCCTAGATGCTGCAAGTGCCCCCTCTGTGCCAATCTCTGATTGGGAGGGGGGTAAGAGGATATGTGTGTGTTGGGGGGGGGGTGCTTTGGGAGGGGAGAGGACTTGTACTAGAAGGGGTGGTGGGGGATTTCAAATCTGACTCCCCCAAAGCACAGGTCCACTGCCCTCCCTAAGCACCCCACAGCACATATCCTCTTACCAGCCCCCCCCCCCCCCATCACTCCTCCAGGTATGTATACTAATTAGTTACCCTTCCCCCCTCCTCTGTATACAGCAGTAAACACAGACCTAAGATCATCAGCGCAGCTCTTGCAGTTCAATGTTCCTCCCCGGCTCCTCATGTCTGTACAGGAGAACATCAGAGACGAGGAGGAGGAGCCAGCGTGAGTTCTGTGAGGGGTGCACTGTGCAGGGTGTCGGTGGGGAGACGTGCAGACTGCCACAGGGGGAAATCGCCATGTGTGGGACCGTGGGGACGCTGCAAGAGAAGCAGGGCAGGTATCCCGGGTGCCCACACTGGTGTGCCCTGTTAGGCAAGTAACCGGAGCGCAGTGACTGAACTTGTTCCACCAATGGGCTCCGGGCTTCACAGAGGGCCTAAGCTGGCTTATGCTGGGGGAAGCTCAGGGCCCCCCACGGTGGTGGAATGCCAGGGCCCTGTCACAAGTTCGACCCGGGTAGTTCCACCGCTGTGCATAGCCTCCCCTCCCACCTTCCATACTATGGACTCTAATCTAATGAATCTCTATGGGCCGCCATCCTCCCTCACTATGGGATCTATCGGGCAGCACAGTAGCTAAATGGTTAGCACTTCCGCCTGGAAGTACTAGGGTCCTTGGTTCGACTCCCAGCCACTGCACCTCCTGCCTGGAGTTTGCATGTTCTCCCTGTGCATGCGTGGGTTTCCTCAGGGTACTCCGGTTTCCTCCCACACTCCAAAGACATGCTGGTAGGTGAATTAGCTCCTATCTAAATTGGTCCTAGTATGTGTATGAATGTGAGTTAGGCACCTTAGATTGTACACCCCTTGAGGGTTAGGGACTGATGTGACAATATATATATGTAAAGCACTGCGTAAACTGACAGCGCTGTAGAAGTACCTGAAATAAATAAATACATTTAGAAAGCTTTCTTTGCCTGAATGGCCAACACATTGGTGTATACAGTCCCTGTGCTTATTATCCCCATCTAGTGGCCAAAATGCGGTAATTTATCTCAGGAAGGTATTTCAGAATGCTATACCGCACATTGACCAGTAGATGGAGCCGGCGAACCCAAAGGATTCGTTTTAGTAATGTATCTGTGTACGGCTTCCCGGTCTCCAGCACAGAGCCCGCCCACCACGTACACGTCACTCACAAGGCACGCACATAGCGTCCCTGTCGCCTAGCAACCGCGCCGTCACGTCAACGTCACTCAAGGCACGCACATAGCGTCCCTGTAGCCTAGCAACCGCGCCGCTCCGTCATTCTGGGAGTGTTCTCCGAGGAGATAAGACGTGCAGTTGTAGTGTCCGGCAGTGCAGTGGAATACGTATGGGAGGCGGCCTCAGGGAGGGCCGCCCATGGCTCTGCAGCTAGGATATTGTAGCCGTTCATCTCCGGGAGCCGCACAGCCTCACATTTCCTCATTATAACACAGCTCTTCCCCGGGTAGGAGAATGTGCAGCACATGACATTCCGGATCGCTGCAGCGCCGATCATCCGGAACACACGGTGGGGAGGATTTCATGGGCGGCGGAAGATCGGGCAGAGCGGTGACAGCGACATGTCACCTCTGTGATCGGGAGGGGGGTGTGGAGCGGATTCAGAATTTCTCAGAAGCGGAGCGCCTGCGCAGACCGAACCATTCAATTGCCGCTCATCTGCCATCAACTACTTGTAATACATAAAGCACTGATTCACTTACCTCACTTTCCACAGACAGGCCTCACCCCCTCAATTACCGACACACCCCCTTCAAGGAATACCGATCTTCATGAAATGTGTATAGGAGGCGGAGTCTGACTTGGAGATCACACGTGATGTCATGAGGGAGGTGGAGCTTCGGCTTAATGATTGAGGGGGCGGAGCAGCCTGTACCGCCTCCTCCGTCCTCATCTGCCAATGGGCACACAGTGTTTTTCCCAGTAGAAATGAAGGAGACGTGGAGGATGAAGAAGTGTCTGTACAGTGCATGGCATGTGTCCCCCTGTCCTGTGACAACAACCTTTGCAGTATAGGTGTCAGCTTCCAGTGGCCATGTTGTAAGGACAGGACTATGGGTGACATTACAATGACTTGTTAGGCTTGGTCCACACTAGGCAAACACTGAAGAGTGATCTGTAGTGGATCGCTTTTCAGAGTGCGGATAAGTGGCTGCTGTCAGGCGTTCAGGAGGCTGTCCTGTCACCCCCTGGAGGCCTGTTTTTTTCTGCCTCACCAGCTAGTCTGTACAAGGCCTCATGATTTCTAATGGTGGCTTTTCTGATAGGACAGTGTGGAGGGAGAGGAGAACTGATTTGGCCCCATCCACTGACAAGTGGGGGGGGGGGGGAAGCAGTTAGAGAAAGTGGAGACAGAGAATGCTGACGGGAGCCCACAGAGAGCCTTGATAGCTCTGAGGAAAGGGATTCCTACCCGAAAGGCGTCAGTAGGCCGACCGCACCATCAGTCGGCCATTTCTATGGCCTTATAGGCTTTATACATGTGCTATGTTTGTGAATATATTTTTTGTCTTTTTATACTTTACAATAAACCCTGGATAATGCACTACTGTAGGTGTCTGCACCATCTGTTTGCTTTCTTCCTTGTACAAGCCTGGGTGATACATAAGGAATATGCTGGGGGATGGGGGGGATCTGTTCAGGGAAAACACAAAGCACTGGAAGGAGCAGCAGAACCTGGGGACAGCCATGCACAGGAAGCCTTGCATTTTATCAACCAATACAAGACTTTCTCTGATTGACTGAGGCGGGCCAATAATGTCATGATCTCCTCCTCAGCCAATCAGAGGAAGCCTTGTATCCGTTGATAAAACTCAAGACTTCTGTGAATGGTTGAGCAGCGCTCAGCCTGGCTTCAAGAACATGGCACTGTATACTTGATGTAGCGTAGGTTGCATACAGTTTCTACAATGCTAACAGCGCTCACATCTTTTCGTAAAGAAAACCGTTCATTTGGACCAGCTTGGCTCAGAGGGACTATTGAAAGTCACTGTAAGTTAGGCCCTCAGCCCTCCACTGTGCTATAGGGATAGTGTGGCCTGCTCTTCCTCCTCCATCCAGCCTACAGGATTGACCATCAGGGGAAGGACTGCAAAGCACGTGAATGCCATGTATGAGAGGGAGGCCCAGAGCATTGCTGGCTACCCTTCACATAGCTATGACAAAGTATGTGAGATTGATCGCCATCAGGAGGACATCTGCAGCGTCGGTGTGGTGAGAGACCTTTGGCCACCATGTCACAGGCATTTGCTGCCACCAGTAGAGTTCTGCGTAAAGAAGACTCCATATACTAGGCTGCATTTGACATACTCCTGACCACCGCAATGTTTATGCTTTATGTACAACAGATGCTGGTTGCTCAGTGGTCACTGTTAATGAAGTTCTTCATCAAGGTAGGCTGTGTGCAGAAAAGCATATGTAAGAGTAGAGTTTCATATTTGACAAATCAGTGTGCTGAGATTTGTATGTGTCTGCTAGTCTCCCACTTGTATTTTTGGGATACAGGCAGGAGTGGACTGACAACTCATGGGGCCCCCGGGCAATAGGGAATCATGGGGCCCCTGTGTCCTTGCCCAAACTCAAAAAAGCCTATGAAAAAGGTACCGGGGCATCTCACGGGGCCCCCTACTGACCTCGGGCAGTGCCCGAGTTTCCAAATGGTCAGTCCGCCCCTGGATACAAGGACTGTGACATGTGTTACCGTGTACACAGTGAGTAGGGTCATTGTTAATCCCCTCCCACTGTTAGTACAACATTGCCACACTCATTATATGCACAGACATTTTTAAAACACAAATTTATAGGTACTAAATACAATTACATTACAATTACATTAATTTTAGAACACAATAGACTACCCAATATTTTGGTAAAATATAGAAGGTGATGAAAAGTCAAGTAAATAGATACCAAACATGTCAGCATTAAAAATTGTCCATGTCTCTGAAATGGCGACAAACTACGGACCCTAAATTTGTCCACAGGCAACACTTGACAAGCCTTTACAGATTACCAGTTTAGAGTCAAACATAGAGGATGGCCCTAGAATTATTGTTCTCAGTCTGATGTGATACCTCACATGTGTGGTGCAATCACTGTTTACATATACATGCGGGGTCTTCATCCGCATTTGCACATAAGCACAATTTTTTAAATATTTATTTAATTTAAATGTATTTTTTTACATTTTTTTTTAAATTAAACTTTTAGACCTTTTCGCCCAGGAATGGTGGTGGGAGGAGGTGCTCCCTTTCAAGCCCTTTCGGATCACTTTTATCGTAAAAAATGACACCGGGATCATGGCTGCAGCCATGATCCTGGTATAGCTGATTCCAGTCCAAGACATGTAAATATATATACTGTGGATGGGAAACAATTAAGAATAATAGCCAGCCAGAGCAATATGCAGCTTGTGTTTTTGCATAGCCTATCATGGCACAGAGGACACACACACACATGACCATAACAAACACAGGCTAAAAACTCCATCTAAATGTGACTGACCACTAATAAATAGCCTTATCACTTATTATTTCTTTTTAACCTCATTCACCATTTCTGGGTGGACGTCATATGACATCCTTCCGGAATGTGCCTCACAGCCCGGCGAGATCTGTCACCTGCTGTGTCCACTGGAGTGCCCTGAGGAAGTCACATGATATTGTGACGCAACGCGTCGGCGGGACGTGGTGACGTATTTCCGGCGTGGCGGCCATCTTGGTACACCTGTTTGCAGAGTTGTACACCCATACATACATGCCCCTATCCGAAAGCATGGGGTATTGAATTGGCTGCCACGTGAGTTATAAACTTTTATATGGTTATATGCTATTTGTCCCTACTGTGGAAAATAAAATATACTGCACTATGGGAGGATCTATCTTATTTCTCATTTGAGAGATTGATGCTGCAAATTTCCTGGAGAGGAGCCATTGGTGGGATACTAAATCCTGAGAGATTTGGGTGCGACAAGGAGCAGCATTTGGAGTGATAGCTATCTTGGAGGATCTGTGAGGGGGATCCACAAAAGCGCTTTGATCCGCAAGGGTCGAAGTGATGAGGTGAGAGGCTAATCCAGATGGTGGTCGGATTGTCAGAATTCACATTCACCCAAAGATCCGCATGATTTCTCTTTATTTATGGTCACCAACTGTAGTCATTGGAAGCACGTGTTTTATTTGTATCACTATTAATACCTATTGGACTTTGTGAGCACTGTTTGATGTATAGTTGTATTGGGGTGTTCCCACTACACAAGAGGCACGTGTGATTTTATATGCACGGTATTATATATATATTTATGTATTTATTTAAATGTGTTTCTTACTTGTTTTCATTATATGAATTTATTTTTATAGATTTAATGAATCATGGGCACAAATTAATAATTAATATGAATTGATATCACTTTCACGTTGTATTTTTTTATTATTTTTATTTAAATTGATGCAATTTTGTGATTACACATCACTTAATATTTATGTGTATATATATCTTAAGGAGTAGCGCAACATTCTTTATTGTATTTATTATCCATTGTGTACTATCGTGTTGATCTCTGTGAGTTACCACATGGTACAGACAGGGACAATCACAGCCCATCTGTACCCTGTGATTCGCTGTGGTCAATCACAGCTAACCATATTTGTACGCCCCTTGAGGGTTAGGCACTGATGTGAATGTACAATATATATGTAAAGCACTGCGTAAATTAATGGCACTATGTAAGTACCTGGAATAAATAAAATAAACTATAATAGCAAACACTGAATTAATCAATTAAAAAAAATTCCCCAGAGCAGTACAATGTAACTTTGGTTAAAAAAAAATATATCTACCGTATTTGCCGGCGTATAAGACGACCCCCCTACTTTTTCTGCTAAAATGTAGCGTTTGGGCTATACTCGCCGTATAAGACTACCCCTCTTCCAATGCACACCAGTGGGAGGAATAGTGCCCCATCATTGATGTCAGTGGGAGGAATAGTGCCCCATCATTGGTATTAGTGGCAGGAATAGTGCCCCATCATTGGCATTAGTGGCAGGAATAGTGCCCTATCATTAGTATCAGTGGAGGAATAGTGCTCCATCATTAGTGTCAGTGGGAGGAATAGTGCCCCATCATTGGTATCAGTGGGAGGAATAGTGCCCCATCATTGGTGTCAGTGGGATGAATAGTGCCCCATCATTGGTGTCAGTGGGAGGAATAGTGCCCCATCATTGGTGTCAGTGGGAGGAATAGTGCCCCATCATTGGTGTCAGTGGGAGGAATAGTGCCCCATCATTGGTGTCAGTGGGAGGAATAGTGCCCCATCATTGATGTCAGTGGGAGGAATGGTGTCCCATCATTGGTGTCAGTGAGGGGTGGAATAGTGCCCCATCATTGGTGTCAGTGGGGGGTGGAATAGTGCCCCATCGTTGGTGTCAGTGGGGGGGGGGGAATAGTGCCCCATCATTGGTGTCAGTGGGGGGGAGGAATAGTGCCCCATCGTTGGTGTCAGTGGGAGGAATAGTGCCCCATCATTGGTATCAGTGACACCAATGATGGGGCACTATTCCTCCCACTGAGACTTGCTGACCCTGTTCTCGTATGGTGCTGCTGCAGCCAGCATATGTGGTTGCAGCAGCACCTCTACACAGAACACTTACCTGCTGCTCCGGCACTCAATTTTCGCGGGGCCGCTCGGCTCCGCCCCCTCGCTGGTGATTGGCCGCCTGTGTGCCTTTCCTGAGCTACAGTTCTGGCGGCCAATCACCGGTGAGGAGGCGGAGCCGAGCAGCCGCACGAACATCCAGTGGCCGAACTGAAGGAGACGCCGCGCTTCCTGGACCGGATCGTCGTGGGGCTGGATCCAGGTAAGAGACATCAGCCCCTGCAAACCCCTGTACTTAATGCCGCAGCCCCCCTAAACATGTGTACCGGCGTATAAGACGACCCCTGACTTTTGAGAAGATTTTCAAGGGTCAAAAAGTCGTCTTATACGCCGGCAAATATGGTATCTATATATATATATATATATATATATATATATATATATATATATAAATACATTAAAATATATATATTTTTTTACATATTGTCACCAGTCAGTGTCTCTGATCACCAGTTATATGATGACGCTGTACTGCATTAGTGACAGTGTGAAAAAAGAAAAAAAAAAAAAACTCACCTTGCCATTTAATAAATACCTTGGACTGTCTACTTTCCGAAAAGCGGTCATTTGGGATGAGATGTTAGTAAATCAGAAAGAAATGAGATGTCAGTACATCAGAATTGATTGCTTTTCAGATATAGATATATACCATAGTTTGTGGATGCTAGAACTTTCCTACAGACTAAATAATAAACACTGATTTGGGTTATTTTCACTAAAGAAATGTGGTGGAATACAGTTTAACCTAAATCTATGAAGAAAGATTACTTATTTGTAAAATATTACAAAATACTAAAGGCTATTTTTTACCTTAATGCATTCTCTGCATTAATGTAAAAAAATTTTCAAAATCTTCAGCTGCCCTCCAGCCCCCTAAATACTTACGTGAGCCCAATCTCCATCCAGTGTTGTGCCAGAGAGGAGCAGCGCTGGTCTATCCCTTTCTCCTCACAGGCTCAGAGGCAACAGAGGGAGCCATAGGCTCCTGCTGCTGTCAATCAAGTCCAGTGAGGAGGCAGCGGGGTGGGACTAAGCTGCGCTCTGTGTATCAATAGATGCACACAGCACAGGTCAAAATCGAGCCTGCACAAGTGACCTCATAGCAACAGTGGATGGAATTATTGTATGCAAATTCCGCCAATGAAAGGAGAGACATCCAGTCATCCTGTGAGTAAGATGAAAAACATCGTAAATACTGTTCAAGGGTCTGTTTGGTCCTGTCAGTTTGCCCATTCGTTTGTGGATTGTAGACAGCCAGACGGGCACTGGAGCAGAACAGGAAGCTGGGATCGGAGACAGGAGCAAGGTCATCAACGGGGGGGGAGGGGGGGCAGCAAGGCACCAAATTATAAGCAAACCAAAGTCAGGAACGAGCAACAAGGCAAGAGTGGAATCCGAAGTCAGGTCAGGAACAAGTCGGGTCAGCAACAAGAGGATCATACAAGAATGCAGCAGGATACAGGGAAACAGCTGAAGACCAGTCAGCATTAAGCACAGGCAGAAGAATCCTTTAAATAGTCCATCTGGCGCCAATCACACATTTCTGTGCGCATACACACGTCTTGTCACTATTCTGCAGAGATTGCTGTGCGCATGTGCATTTCTATTAGCCAACCGTCTCACAGAAATTCCCTTACAAGGACTTTGAAAAACTAATTATCGGGAACTGGCAGGAAAAAAACCCAGAAAGACAGCCAAATATAGGCTACCTTAACCACTAGGGGACCCAGTGAAGCACCCCGCCCCCTAGTAAAACACTCCCATTACACAGTTAACCCTTTGATTGCCTCTCATTGTTAACCCCCTCCTGCCCAGTGCCATTAGTAGTGTCAGTGCTTTTTTTTTTAGCACTGATCACTGTATTGGTGACACTGGGGATGTCAGTGACCCCAAGTCAGTTCCCCCCCAGCGTCAGAATGTCTGCCTCAGTCCCGCCATAAGTCGCTGATCGCCGCTATTATCAGTATCTATACATATCGCAGAATACATTTTGGCGTAAATTTATGATGAAATTAGATTTTTTAATTTTTTACTGGACATGTTTTATAGCAAAAAATCCAAAATATTGTTGTTTAGTTTTTTTTGTCAAAATTGTCGGTCTTTTTTTTTATAGCACATAAAATAAAAAACGCACCGGCGATCAAATACCACTTAAAGAAAGCTCATTTCGTGGGAAAAAAAGGACGGACATTTCATTTGGGTGCAGCGCTGCATGACTGCGCAATTGTCAGTTACAGTAACGCAGTGCCTTAACGCAAACCGCTTCTGTAACCGCTTCCTGACCGCCCTATAGCAGAAATACTGCTACAGGGTGGCACGGGTGCGCAAAATCATGTGTATATATACGTGATTCACACTCCCGCGGTTTTCACGCCCCACCCAGATAGCATCAGATTGCCCGTCAGTACACCAGTAATCACATTTAACCCCTTGATTGACAGGAACACACAATACACATACACAATAAACCTCCACTGCTAGTATAGTGTCTGAATGGATCAATATCTTTGATCAGATCAACACTATACCAGCATTCACATTAGTATAGTGACCCAAAAACGCAGCGTTAGTGGGATCAGCCCCGGAACCTGCCAGCACCTTGCGTTTAGCCCCTATGCTTACCCCTCCCTTCTCCCCCAGCAAGTGCAGTGTCAGTTGGTCACTGTCACTTGATACATTGCACACAAAACCGCAGTGTTCACAGAATCAGGCCTGATCTCTGTTAGCACTTGCTGGTAAATTTTGATGACTCTCATATGCAGCAGAGTACCAGTACTAGTGCCACACTACCTTTTGTTGAACTGGCGAGCACCAGCGGCCTAGTACATCCTGGTCTTTCACATACCAGCACTGCAGTATCACTTGGTGACGTGGCGAGTCCCATAAGTGCAGTACAAGCTGGTGCGGTGGCGAGCACAAGTATTGTCCCGCAACCACCAAGAATTCGCACATAGGCCCGTAGAGCCCCTAGTATCCTTCCGGATGTGCTTGCAAATCCCGATTGGCAGCCCACAAATTCTGCAGCACCCGTACTTCCCCTTAAATGCCCCCCACCGCACAAGTCTCCTACATAGTTCCATCACAAATCCTCCCAGCCAAACCCTCTCCCAGTACTAACACAAATCCTTCTAATACAAATCCACATCTCCTATCTCCCAACTGTACCGGTGTTGGTGTCCTGTGAACCTGGAAAAGGTTCTGGCACTTGGCTCCAGTAACTTGTCTTGACAGGGGGGCACCAGAGCGGGCACCTGGGGTACATGTCTGCACCGCTTACAGGGTGCCAGGGGCCCTAGATGCTGCAAGTGCCCCCTCTGTGCCAATCTCTGATTGGGAGGGGGGTAAGAGGATATGTGTGTGTTGGGGGGGGGGTGCTTTGGGAGGGGAGAGGACTTGTACTAGAAGGGGTGGTGGGGGATTTCAAATCTGACTCCCCCAAAGCACAGGTCCACTGCCCTCCCTAAGCACCCCACAGCACATATCCTCTTACCAGCCCCCCCCCCCCCCCATCACTCCTCCAGGTATGTATACTAATTAGTTACCCTTCCCCCCTCCTCTGTATACAGCAGTAAACACAGACCTAAGATCATCAGCGCAGCTCTTGCAGTTCAATGTTCCTCCCCGGCTCCTCATGTCTGTACAGGAGAACATCAGAGACGAGGAGGAGGAGCCAGCGTGAGTTCTGTGAGGGGTGCACTGTGCAGGGTGTCGGTGGGGAGACGTGCAGACTGCCACAGGGGGAAATCGCCATGTGTGGGACCGTGGGGACGCTGCAAGAGAAGCAGGGCAGGTATCCCGGGTGCCCACACTGGTGTGCCCTGTTAGGCAAGTAACCGGAGCGCAGTGACTGAACTTGTTCCACCAATGGGCTCCGGGCTTCACAGAGGGCCTAAGCTGGCTTATGCTGGGGGAAGCTCAGGGCCCCCCACGGTGGTGGAATGCCAGGGCCCTGTCACAAGTTCGACCCGGGTAGTTCCACCGCTGTGCATAGCCTCCCCTCCCACCTTCCATACTATGGACTCTAATCTAATGAATCTCTATGGGCCGCCATCCTCCCTCACTATGGGATCTATCGGGCAGCACAGTAGCTAAATGGTTAGCACTTCCGCCTGGAAGTACTAGGGTCCTTGGTTCGACTCCCAGCCACTGCACCTCCTGCCTGGAGTTTGCATGTTCTCCCTGTGCATGCGTGGGTTTCCTCAGGGTACTCCGGTTTCCTCCCACACTCCAAAGACATGCTGGTAGGTGAATTAGCTCCTATCTAAATTGGTCCTAGTATGTGTATGAATGTGAGTTAGGCACCTTAGATTGTACACCCCTTGAGGGTTAGGGACTGATGTGACAATATATATATGTAAAGCACTGCGTAAACTGACAGCGCTGTAGAAGTACCTGAAATAAATAAATACATTTAGAAAGCTTTCTTTGCCTGAATGGCCAACACATTGGTGTATACAGTCCCTGTGCTTATTATCCCCATCTAGTGGCCAAAATGCGGTAATTTATCTCAGGAAGGTATTTCAGAATGCTATACCGCACATTGACCAGTAGATGGAGCCGGCGAACCCAAAGGATTCGTTTTAGTAATGTATCTGTGTACGGCTTCCCGGTCTCCAGCACAGAGCCCGCCCACCACGTACACGTCACTCACAAGGCACGCACATAGCGTCCCTGTCGCCTAGCAACCGCGCCGTCACGTCAACGTCACTCAAGGCACGCACATAGCGTCCCTGTAGCCTAGCAACCGCGCCGCTCCGTCATTCTGGGAGTGTTCTCCGAGGAGATAAGACGTGCAGTTGTAGTGTCCGGCAGTGCAGTGGAATACGTATGGGAGGCGGCCTCAGGGAGGGCCGCCCATGGCTCTGCAGCTAGGATATTGTAGCCGTTCATCTCCGGGAGCCGCACAGCCTCACATTTCCTCAATATAACACAGCTCTTCCCCGGGTAGGAGAATGTGCAGCACATGACATTCCGGATCGCTGCAGCGCCGATCATCCGGAACACACGGTGGGGAGGATTTCATGGGCGGCGGAAGATCGGGCAGAGCGGTGACAGCGACATGTCACCTCTGTGATCGGGAGGGGGGTGTGGAGCGGATTCAGAATTTCTCAGAAGCGGAGCGCCTGCGCAGACCGAACCATTCAATTGCCGCTCATCTGCCATCAACTACTTGTAATACATAAAGCACTGATTCACTTACCTCACTTTCCACAGACAGGCCTCACCCCCTCAATTACCGACACACCCCCTTCAAGGAATACCGATCTTCATGAAATGTGTATAGGAGGCGGAGTCTGACTTGGAGATCACACGTGATGTCATGAGGGAGGTGGAGCTTCGGCTTAATGATTGAGGGGGCGGAGCAGCCTGTACCGCCTCCTCCGTCCTCATCTGCCAATGGGCACACAGTGTTTTTCCCAGTAGAAATGAAGGAGACGTGGAGGATGAAGAAGTGTCTGTACAGTGCATGGCATGTGTCCCCCTGTCCTGTGACAACAACCTTTGCAGTATAGGTGTCAGCTTCCAGTGGCCATGTTGTAAGGACAGGACTATGGGTGACATTACAATGACTTGTTAGGCTTGGTCCACACTAGGCAAACACTGAAGAGTGATCTGTAGTGGATCGCTTTTCAGAGTGCGGATAAGTGGCTGCTGTCAGGCGTTCAGGAGGCTGTCCTGTCACCCCCTGGAGGCCTGTTTTTTTTCTGCCTCACCAGCTAGTCTGTACAAGGCCTCATGATTTCTAATGGTGGCTTTTCTGATAGGACAGTGTGGAGGGAGAGGAGAACTGATTTGGCCCCATCCACTGACAAGTGGGGGGGGGGGGGGGGAAGCAGTTAGAGAAAGTGGAGACAGAGAATGCTGACGGGAGCCCACAGAGAGCCTTGATAGCTCTGAGGAAAGGGATTCCTACCCGAAAGGCGTCAGTAGGCCGACCGCACCATCAGTCGGCCATTTCTATGGCCTTATAGGCTTTATACATGTGCTATGTTTGTGAATATATTTTTTGTCTTTTTATACTTTACAATAAACCCTGGATAATGCACTACTGTAGGTGTCTGCACCATCTGTTTGCTTTCTTCCTTGTACAAGCCTGGGTGATACATAAGGAATATGCTGGGGGATGGGGGGGATCTGTTCAGGGAAAACACAAAGCACTGGAAGGAGCAGCAGAACCTGGGGACAGCCATGCACAGGAAGCCTTGCATTTTATCAACCAATACAAGACTTTCTCTGATTGACTGAGGCGGGCCAATAATGTCATGATCTCCTCCTCAGCCAATCAGAGGAAGCCTTGTATCCGTTGATAAAACTCAAGACTTCTGTGAATGGTTGAGCAGCGCTCAGCCTGGCTTCAAGAACATGGCACTGTATACTTGATGTAGCGTAGGTTGCATACAGTTTCTACAATGCTAACAGCGCTCACATCTTTTCGTAAAGAAAACCGTTCATTTGGACCAGCTTGGCTCAGAGGGACTATTGAAAGTCACTGTAAGTTAGGCCCTCAGCCCTCCACTGTGCTATAGGGATAGTGTGGCCTGCTCTTCCTCCTCCATCCAGCCTACAGGATTGACCATCAGGGGAAGGACTGCAAAGCACGTGAATGCCATGTATGAGAGGGAGGCCCAGAGCATTGCTGGCTACCCTTCACATAGCTATGACAAAGTATGTGAGATTGATCGCCATCAGGAGGACATCTGCAGCGTCGGTGTGGTGAGAGACCTTTGGCCACCATGTCACAGGCATTTGCTGCCACCAGTAGAGTTCTGCGTAAAGAAGACTCCATATACTAGGCTGCATTTGACATACTCCTGACCACCGCAATGTTTATGCTTTATGTACAACAGATGCTGGTTGCTCAGTGGTCACTGTTAATGAAGTTCTTCATCAAGGTAGGCTGTGTGCAGAAAAGCATATGTAAGAGTAGAGTTTCATATTTGACAAATCAGTGTGCTGAGATTTGTATGTGTCTGCTAGTCTCCCACTTGTATTTTTGGGATACAGGCAGGAGTGGACTGACAACTCATGGGGCCCCCGGGCAATAGGGAATCATGGGGCCCCTGTGTCCTTGCCCAAACTCAAAAAAGCCTATGAAAAAGGTACCGGGGCATCTCACGGGGCCCCCTACTGACCTCGGGCAGTGCCCGAGTTTCCAAATGGTCAGTCCGCCCCTGGATACAAGGACTGTGACATGTGTTACCGTGTACACAGTGAGTAGGGTCATTGTTAATCCCCTCCCACTGTTAGTACAACATTGCCACACTCATTATATGCACAGACATTTTTAAAACACAAATTTATAGGTACTAAATACAATTACATTACAATTACATTAATTTTAGAACACAATAGACTACCCAATATTTTGGTAAAATATAGAAGGTGATGAAAAGTCAAGTAAATAGATACCAAACATGTCAGCATTAAAAATTGTCCATGTCTCTGAAATGGCGACAAACTACGGACCCTAAATTTGTCCACAGGCAACACTTGACAAGCCTTTACAGATTACCAGTTTAGAGTCAAACATAGAGGATGGCCCTAGAATTATTGTTCTCAGTCTGATGTGATACCTCACATGTGTGGTGCAATCACTGTTTACATATACATGCGGGGTCTTCATCCGCATTTGCACATAAGCACAATTTTTTAAATATTTATTTTATTTAAATGTATTTTTTTACATTTTTTTTTAAATTAAACTTTTAGACCTTTTCGCCCAGGAATGGTGGTGGGAGGAGGTGCTCCCTTTCAAGCCCTTTCGGATCACTTTTATCGTAAAAAATGACACCGGGATCATGGCTGCAGCCATGATCCTGGTATAGCTGATTCCAGTCCAAGACATGTAAATATATATACTGTGGATGGGAAACAATTAAGAATAATAGCCAGCCAGAGCAATATGCAGCTTGTGTTTTTGCATAGCCTATCATGGCACAGAGGACACACACACACATGACCATAACAAACACAGGCTAAAAACTCCATCTAAATGTGACTGACCACTAATAAATAGCCTTATCACTTATTATTTCTTTTTAACCTCATTCACCATTTCTGGGTGGACGTCATATGACATCCTTCCGGAATGTGCCTCACAGCCCGGCGAGATCTGTCACCTGCTGTGTCCACTGGAGTGCCCTGAGGAAGTCACATGATATTGTGACGCAACGCGTCGGCGGGACGTGGTGACGTATTTCCGGCGTGGCGGCCATCTTGGTACACCTGTTTGCAGAGTTGTACACCCATACATACATGCCCCTATCCGAAAGCATGGGGTATTGAATTGGCTGCCACGTGAGTTATAAACTTTTATATGGTTATATGCTATTTGTCCCTACTGTGGAAAATAAAATATACTGCACTATGGGAGGATCTATCTTATTTCTCATTTGAGAGATTGATGCTGCAAATTTCCTGGAGAGGAGCCATTGGTGGGATACTAAATCCTGAGAGATTTGGGTGCGACAAGGAGCAGCATTTGGAGTGATAGCTATCTTGGAGGATCTGTGAGGGGGATCCACAAAAGCGCTTTGATCTGCAAGGGTCGAAGTGATGAGGTGAGAGGCTAATCCAGATGGTGGTCGGATTGTCAGAATTCACATTCACCCAAAGATCCGCATGATTTCTCTTTATTTATGGTCACCAACTGTAGTCATTGGAAGCACGTGTTTTATTTGTATCACTATTAATACCTATTGGACTTTGTGAGCACTGTTTGATGTATAGTTGTATTGGGGTGTTCCCACTACACAAGAGGCACGTGTGATTTTATATGCACGGTATTATATATATATTTATGTATTTATTTAAATGTGTTTCTTACTTGTTTTCATTATATGAATTTATTTTTATAGATTTAATGAATCATGGGCACAAATTAATAATTAATATGAATTGATATCACTTTCACGTTGTATTTTTTTATTATTTTTATTTAAATTGATGCAATTTTGTGATTACACATCACTTAATATTTATGTGTATATATATCTTAAGGAGTAGCGCAACATTCTTTATTGTATTTATTATCCATTGTGTACTATCGTGTTGATCTCTGTGAGTTACCACATGGTACAGACAGGGACAATCACAGCCCATCTGTACCCTGTGATTCGCTGTGGTCAATCACAGCTAACCATATTTGTACGCCCCTTGAGGGTTAGGCACTGATGTGAATGTACAATATATATGTAAAGCACTGCGTAAATTAATGGCACTATGTAAGTACCTGGAATAAATAAAATAAACTATAATAGCAAACACTGAATTAATCAATTAAAAAAAATTCCCCAGAGCAGTACAATGTAACTTTGGTTAAAAAAAAATATATCTACCGTATTTGCCGGCGTATAAGACGACCCCCCTACTTTTTCTGCTAAAATGTAGCGTTTGGGCTATACTCGCCGTATAAGACTACCCCTCTTCCAATGCACACCAGTGGGAGGAATAGTGCCCCATCATTGATGTCAGTGGGAGGAATAGTGCCCCATCATTGGTATTAGTGGCAGGAATAGTGCCCCATCATTGGCATTAGTGGCAGGAATAGTGCCCTATCATTAGTATCAGTGGAGGAATAGTGCTCCATCATTAGTGTCAGTGGGAGGAATAGTGCCCCATCATTGGTATCAGTGGGAGGAATAGTGCCCCATCATTGGTGTCAGTGGGATGAATAGTGCCCCATCATTGGTGTCAGTGGGAGGAATAGTGCCCCATCATTGGTGTCAGTGGGAGGAATAGTGCCCCATCATTGGTGTCAGTGGGAGGAATAGTGCCCCATCATTGGTGTCAGTGGGAGGAATAGTGCCCCATCATTGATGTCAGTGGGAGGAATGGTGTCCCATCATTGGTGTCAGTGAGGGGTGGAATAGTGCCCCATCATTGGTGTCAGTGGGGGGTGGAATAGTGCCCCATCGTTGGTGTCAGTGGGGGGGGGGGAATAGTGCCCCATCATTGGTGTCAGTGGGGGGGAGGAATAGTGCCCCATCGTTGGTGTCAGTGGGAGGAATAGTGCCCCATCATTGGTATCAGTGACACCAATGATGGGGCACTATTCCTCCCACTGAGACTTGCTGACCCTGTTCTCGTATGGTGCTGCTGCAGCCAGCATATGTGGTTGCAGCAGCACCTCTACACAGAACACTTACCTGCTGCTCCGGCACTCAATTTTCGCGGGGCCGCTCGGCTCCGCCCCCTCGCTGGTGATTGGCCGCCTGTGTGCCTTTCCTGAGCTACAGTTCTGGCGGCCAATCACCGGTGAGGAGGCGGAGCCGAGCAGCCGCACGAACATCCAGTGGCCGAACTGAAGGAGACGCCGCGCTTCCTGGACCGGATCGTCGTGGGGCTGGATCCAGGTAAGAGACATCAGCCCCTGCAAACCCCTGTACTTAATGCCGCAGCCCCCCTAAACATGTGTACCGGCGTATAAGACGACCCCTGACTTTTGAGAAGATTTTCAAGGGTCAAAAAGTCGTCTTATACGCCGGCAAATATGGTATCTATATATATATATATATAAATACATTAAAATATATATATTTTTTTACATATTGTCACCAGTCAGTGTCTCTGATCACCAGTTATATGATGACGCTGTACTGCATTAGTGACAGTGTGAAAAAAGAAAAAAAAAAAAAACTCACCTTGCCATTTAATAAATACCTTGGACTGTCTACTTTCCGAAAAGCGGTCATTTGGGATGAGATGTTAGTAAATCAGAAAGAAATGAGATGTCAGTACATCAGAATTGATTGCTTTTCAGATATAGATATATACCATAGTTTGTGGATGCTAGAACTTTCCTACAGACTAAATAATAAACACTGATTTGGGTTATTTTCACTAAAGAAATGTGGTGGAATACAGTTTAACCTAAATCTATGAAGAAAGATTACTTATTTGTAAAATATTACAAAATACTAAAGGCTATTTTTTACCTTAATGCATTCTCTGCATTAATGTAAAAAAATTTTCAAAATCTTCAGCTGCCCTCCAGCCCCCTAAATACTTACGTGAGCCCAATCTCCATCCAGTGTTGTGCCAGAGAGGAGCAGCGCTGGTCTATCCCTTTCTCCTCACAGGCTCAGAGGCAACAGAGGGAGCCATAGGCTCCTGCTGCTGTCAATCAAGTCCAGTGAGGAGGCAGCGGGGTGGGACTAAGCTGCGCTCTGTGTATCAATAGATGCACACAGCACAGGTCAAAATCGAGCCTGCACAAGTGACCTCATAGCAACAGTGGATGGAATTATTGTATGCAAATTCCGCCAATGAAAGGAGAGACATCCAGTCATCCTGTGAGTAAGATGAAAAACATCGTAAATACTGTTCAAGGGTCTGTTTGGTCCTGTCAGTTTGCCCATTCGTTTGTGGATTGTAGACAGCCAGACGGGCACTGGAGCAGAACAGGAAGCTGGGATCGGAGACAGGAGCAAGGTCATCAACGGGGGGGGAGGGGGGGCAGCAAGGCACCAAATTATAAGCAAACCAAAGTCAGGAACGAGCAACAAGGCAAGAGTGGAATCCGAAGTCAGGTCAGGAACAAGTCGGGTCAGCAACAAGAGGATCATACAAGAATGCAGCAGGATACAGGGAAACAGCTGAAGACCAGTCAGCATTAAGCACAGGCAGAAGAATCCTTTAAATAGTCCATCTGGCGCCAATCACACATTTCTGTGCGCATACACACGTCTTGTCACTATTCTGCAGAGATTGCTGTGCGCATGTGCATTTCTATTAGCCAACCGTCTCACAGAAATTCCCTTACAAGGACTTTGAAAAACTAATTATCGGGAACTGGCAGGAAAAAAACCCAGAAAGACAGCCAAATATAGGCTACCTTAACCACTAGGGGACCCAGTGAAGCACCCCGCCCCCTAGTAAAACACTCCCATTACACAGTTAACCCTTTGATTGCCTCTCATTGTTAACCCCCTCCTGCCCAGTGCCATTAGTAGTGTCAGTGCTTTTTTTTTTAGCACTGATCACTGTATTGGTGACACTGGGGATGTCAGTGACCCCAAGTCAGTTCCCCCCCAGCGTCAGAATGTCTGCCTCAGTCCCGCCATAAGTCGCTGATCGCCGCTATTATCAGTATCTATACATATCGCAGAATACATTTTGGCGTAAATTTATGATGAAATTAGATTTTTTAATTTTTTACTGGACATGTTTTATAGCAAAAAATCCAAAATATTGTTGTTTAGTTTTTTTTGTCAAAATTGTCGGTCTTTTTTTTTATAGCACATAAAATAAAAAACGCACCGGCGATCAAATACCACTTAAAGAAAGCTCATTTCGTGGGAAAAAAAGGACGGACATTTCATTTGGGTGCAGCGCTGCATGACTGCGCAATTGTCAGTTACAGTAACGCAGTGCCTTAACGCAAACCGCTTCTGTAACCGCTTCCTGACCGCCCTATAGCAGAAATACTGCTACAGGGTGGCACGGGTGCGCAAAATCATGTGTATATATACGTGATTCACACTCCCGCGGTTTTCACGCCCCACCCAGATAGCATCAGATTGCCCGTCAGTACACCAGTAATCACATTTAACCCCTTGATTGACAGGAACACACAATACACATACACAATAAACCTCCACTGCTAGTATAGTGTCTGAATGGATCAATATCTTTGATCAGATCAACACTATACCAGCATTCACATTAGTATAGTGACCCAAAAACGCAGCGTTAGTGGGATCAGCCCCGGAACCTGCCAGCACCTTGCGTTTAGCCCCTATGCTTACCCCTCCCTTCTCCCCCAGCAAGTGCAGTGTCAGTTGGTCACTGTCACTTGATACATTGCACACAAAACCGCAGTGTTCACAGAATCAGGCCTGATCTCTGTTAGCACTTGCTGGTAAATTTTGATGACTCTCATATGCAGCAGAGTACCAGTACTAGTGCCACACTACCTTTTGTTGAACTGGCGAGCACCAGCGGCCTAGTACATCCTGGTCTTTCACATACCAGCACTGCAGTATCACTTGGTGACGTGGCGAGTCCCATAAGTGCAGTACAAGCTGGTGCGGTGGCGAGCACAAGTATTGTCCCGCAACCACCAAGAATTCGCACATAGGCCCGTAGAGCCCCTAGTATCCTTCCGGATGTGCTTGCAAATCCCGATTGGCAGCCCACAAATTCTGCAGCACCCGTACTTCCCCTTAAATGCCCCCCACCGCACAAGTCTCCTACATAGTTCCATCACAAATCCTCCCAGCCAAACCCTCTCCCAGTACTAACACAAATCCTTCTAATACAAATCCACATCTCCTATCTCCCAACTGTACCGGTGTTGGTGTCCTGTGAACCTGGAAAAGGTTCTGGCACTTGGCTCCAGTAACTTGTCTTGACAGGGGGGCACCAGAGCGGGCACCTGGGGTACATGTCTGCACCGCTTACAGGGTGCCAGGGGCCCTAGATGCTGCAAGTGCCCCCTCTGTGCCAATCTCTGATTGGGAGGGGGGTAAGAGGATATGTGTGTGTTGGGGGGGGGGGGGGGGTGCTTTGGGAGGGGAGAGGACTTGTACTAGAAGGGGTGGTGGGGGATTTCAAATCTGACTCCCCCAAAGCACAGGTCCACTGCCCTCCCTAAGCACCCCACAGCACATATCCTCTTACCAGCCCCCCCCCCCCCCATCACTCCTCCAGGTATGTATACTAATTAGTTACCCTTCCCCCCTCCTCTGTATACAGCAGTAAACACAGACCTAAGATCATCAGCGCAGCTCTTGCAGTTCAATGTTCCTCCCCGGCTCCTCATGTCTGTACAGGAGAACATCAGAGACGAGGAGGAGGAGCCAGCGTGAGTTCTGTGAGGGGTGCACTGTGCAGGGTGTCGGTGGGGAGACGTGCAGACTGCCACAGGGGGAAATCGCCATGTGTGGGACCGTGGGGACGCTGCAAGAGAAGCAGGGCAGGTATCCCGGGTGCCCACACTGGTGTGCCCTGTTAGGCAAGTAACCGGAGCGCAGTGACTGAACTTGTTCCACCAATGGGCTCCGGGCTTCACAGAGGGCCTAAGCTGGCTTATGCTGGGGGAAGCTTAGGGCCCCCACCGGTGGTGGAATGCCAGGGCCCTGTCACAAGTTCGACCCGGGTAGTTCCACCGCTGTGCATAGCCTCCCCTCCCACCTTCCATACTATGGACTCTAATCTAATGAATCTCTATGGGCCGCCATCCTCCCTCACTATGGGATCTATCGGGCAGCACAGTAGCTAAATGGTTAGCACTTCCGCCTGGAAGTACTAGGGTCCTTGGTTCGACTCCCAGCCACTGCACCTCCTGCCTGGAGTTTGCATGTTCTCCCTGTGCATGCGTGGGTTTCCTCAGGGTACTCCGGTTTCCTCCCACACTCCAAAGACATGCTGGTAGGTGAATTAGCTCCTATCTAAATTGGTCCTAGTATGTGTATGAATGTGAGTTAGGCACCTTAGATTGTACACCCCTTGAGGGTTAGGGACTGATGTGAAAATATATATATGTAAAGCACTGCGTAAACTGACAGCGCTGTAGAAGTACCTGAAATAAATAAATACATTTAGAAAGCTTTCTTTGCCTGAATGGCCAACACATTGGTGTATACAGTCCCTGTGCTTATTATCCCCATCTAGTGGCCAAAATGCGGTAATTTATCTCAGGAAGGTATTTCAGAATGCTATACCGCACATTGACCAGTAGATGGAGCCGGCGAACCCAAAGGATTCGTTTTAGTAATGTATCTGTGTACGGCTTCCCGGTCTCCAGCACAGAGCCCGCCCACCACGTACACGTCACTCACAAGGCACGCACATAGCGTCCCTGTCGCCTAGCAACCGCGCCGTCACGTCAACGTCACTCAAGGCACGCACATAGCGTCCCTGTAGCCTAGCAACCGCGCCGCTCCGTCATTCTGGGAGTGTTCTCCGAGGAGATAAGACGTGCAGTTGTAGTGTCCGGCAGTGCAGTGGAATACGTATGGGAGGCGGCCTCAGGGAGGGCCGCCCATGGCTCTGCAGCTAGGATATTGTAGCCGTTCATCTCCGGGAGCCGCACAGCCTCACATTTCCTCATTATAACACAGCTCTTCCCCGGGTAGGAGAATGTGCAGCACATGACATTCCGGATCGCTGCAGCGCCGATCATCCGGAACACACGGTGGGGAGGATTTCATGGGCGGCGGAAGATCGGGCAGAGCGGTGACAGCGACATGTCACCTCTGTGATCGGGAGGGGGGTGTGGAGCGGATTCAGAATTTCTCAGAAGCGGAGCGCCTGGGCAGACCGAACCATTCAATTGCCGCTCATCTGCCATCAACTACTTGTAATACATAAAGCACTGATTCACTTACCTCACTTTCCACAGACAGGCCTCACCCCCTCAATTACCGACACACCCCCTTCAAGGAATACCGATCTTCATGAAATGTGTATAGGAGGCGGAGTCTGACTTGGAGATCACACGTGATGTCATGAGGGAGGTGGAGCTTCGGCTTAATGATTGAGGGGGCGGAGCAGCCTGTACCGCCTCCTCCGTCCTCATCTGCCAATGGGCACACAGTGTTTTTCCCAGTAGAAATGAAGGAGACGTGGAGGATGAAGAAGTGTCTGTACAGTGCATGGCATGTGTCCCCCTGTCCTGTGACAACAACCTTTGCAGTATAGGTGTCAGCTTCCAGTGGCCATGTTGTAAGGACAGGACTATGGGTGACATTATAATGACTTGTTAGGCTTGGTCCACACTAGGCAAACACTGAAGAGTGATCTGTAGTGGATCGCTTTTCAGAGTGCGGATAAGTGGCTGCTGTCAGGCGTTCAGGAGGCTGTCCTGTCACCCCCTGGAGGCCTGTTTTTTTTCTGCCTCACCAGCTAGTCTGTACAAGGCCTCATGATTTCTAATGGTGGCTTTTCTGATAGGACAGTGTGGAGGGAGAGGAGAACTGATTTGGCCCCATCCACTGACAAGTGGGGGGGGGGGGGAAGCAGTTAGAGAAAGTGGAGACAGAGAATGCTGACGGGAGCCCACAGAGAGCCTTGATAGCTCTGAGGAAAGGGATTCCTACCCGAAAGGCGTCAGTAGGCCGACCGCACCATCAGTCGGCCATTTCTATGGCCTTATAGGCTTTATACATGTGCTATGTTTGTGAATATATTTTTTGTCTTTTTATACTTTACAATAAACCCTGGATAATGCACTACTGTAGGTGTCTGCACCATCTGTTTGCTTTCTTCCTTGTACAAGCCTGGGTGATACATAAGGAATATGCTGGGGGATGGGGGGGATCTGTTCAGGGAAAACACAAAGCACTGGAAGGAGCAGCAGAACCTGGGGACAGCCATGCACAGGAAGCCTTGCATTTTATCAACCAATACAAGACTTTCTCTGATTGACTGAGGCGGGCCAATAATGTCATGATCTCCTCCTCAGCCAATCAGAGGAAGCCTTGTATCCGTTGATAAAACTCAAGACTTCTGTGAATGGTTGAGCAGCGCTCAGCCTGGCTTCAAGAACATGGCACTGTATACTTGATGTAGCGTAGGTTGCATACAGTTTCTACAATGCTAACAGCGCTCACATCTTTTCGTAAAGAAAACCGTTCATTTGGACCAGCTTGGCTCAGAGGGACTATTGAAAGTCACTGTAAGTTAGGCCCTCAGCCCTCCACTGTGCTATAGGGATAGTGTGGCCTGCTCTTCCTCCTCCATCCAGCCTACAGGATTGACCATCAGGGGAAGGACTGCAAAGCACGTGAATGCCATGTATGAGAGGGAGGCCCAGAGCATTGCTGGCTACCCTTCACATGGCTATGACAAAGTATGTGAGATTGATCGCCATCAGGAGGACATCTGCAGCGTCGGTGTGGTGAGAGACCTTTGGCCACCATGTCACAGGCATTTGCTGCCACCAGTAGAGTTCTGCGTAAAGAAGACTCCATATACTAGGCTGCATTTGACATACTCCTGACCACCGCAATGTTTATGCTTTATGTACAACAGATGCTGGTTGCTCAGTGGTCACTGTTAATGAAGTTCTTCATCAAGGTAGGCTGTGTGCAGAAAAGCATATGTAAGAGTAGAGTTTCATATTTGACAAATCAGTGTGCTGAGATTTGTATGTGTCTGCTAGTCTCCCACTTGTATTTTTGGGATACAGGCAGGAGTGGACTGACAACTCATGGGGCCCCCGGGCAATAGGGAATCATGGGGCCCCTGTGTCCTTGCCCAAACTCAAAAAAGCCTATGAAAAAGGTACCGGGGCATCTCACGGGGCCCCCTACTGACCTCGGGCAGTGCCCGAGTTTCCAAATGGTCAGTCCGCCCCTGGATACAAGGACTGTGACATGTGTTACCGTGTACACAGTGAGTAGGGTCATTGTTAATCCCCTCCCACTGTTAGTACAACATTGCCACACTCATTATATGCACAGACATTTTTAAAACACAAATTTATAGGTACTAAATACAATTACATTACAATTACATTAATTTTAGAACACAATAGACTACCCAATATTTTGGTAAAATATAGAAGGTGATGAAAAGTCAAGTAAATAGATACCAAACATGTCAGCATTAAAAATTGTCCATGTCTCTGAAATGGCGACAAACTACGGACCCTAAATTTGTCCACAGGCAACACTTGACAAGCCTTTACAGATTACCAGTTTAGAGTCAAACATAGAGGATGGCCCTAGAATTATTGTTCTCAGTCTGATGTGATACCTCACATGTGTGGTGCAATCACTGTTTACATATACATGCGGGGTCTTCATCCGCATTTGCACATAAGCACAATTTTTTAAATATTTATTTTATTTAAATGTATTTTTTTACATTTTTTTTTAAATTAAACTTTTAGACCTTTTCGCCCAGGAATGGTGGTGGGAGGAGGTGCTCCCTTTCAAGCCCTTTCGGATCACTTTTATCGTAAAAAATGACACCGGGATCATGGCTGCAGCCATGATCCTGGTATAGCTGATTCCAGTCCAAGACATGTAAATATATATACTGTGGATGGGAAACAATTAAGAATAATAGCCAGCCAGAGCAATATGCAGCTTGTGTTTTTGCATAGCCTATCATGGCACAGAGGACACACACACACACATGACCATAACAAACACAGGCTAAAAACTCCATCTAAATGTGACTGACCACTAATAAATAGCCTTATCACTTATTATTTCTTTTTAACCTCATTCACCATTTCTGGGTGGACGTCATATGACATCCTTCCGGAATGTGCCTCACAGCCCGGCGAGATCTGTCACCTGCTGTGTCCACTGGAGTGCCCTGAGGAAGTCACATGATATTGTGACGCAACGCGTCGGCGGGACGTGGTGACGTATTTCCGGCGTGGCGGCCATCTTGGTACACCTGTTTGCAGAGTTGTACACCCATACATACATGCCCCTATCCGAAAGCATGGGGTATTGAATTGGCTGCCACGTGAGTTATAAACTTTTATATGGTTATATGCTATTTGTCCCTACTGTGGAAAATAAAATATACTGCACTATGGGAGGATCTATCTTATTTCTCATTTGAGAGATTGATGCTGCAAATTTCCTGGAGAGGAGCCATTGGTGGGATACTAAATCCTGAGAGATTTGGGTGCGACAAGGAGCAGCATTTGGAGTGATAGCTATCTTGGAGGATCTGTGAGGGGGATCCACAAAAGCGCTTTGATCCGCAAGGGTCGAAGTGATGAGGTGAGAGGCTAATCCAGATGGTGGTCGGATTGTCAGAATTCACATTCACCCAAAGATCCGCATGATTTCTCTTTATTTATGGTCACCAACTGTAGTCATTGGAAGCACGTGTTTTATTTGTATCACTATTAATACCTATTGGACTTTGTGAGCACTGTTTGATGTATAGTTGTATTGGGGTGTTCCCACTACACAAGAGGCACGTGTGATTTTATATGCACGGTATTATATATATATTTATGTATTTATTTAAATGTGTTTCTTACTTGTTTTCATTATATGAATTTATTTTTATAGATTTAATGAATCATGGGCACAAATTAATAATTAATATGAATTGATATCACTTTCACGTTGTATTTTTTTATTATTTTTATTTAAATTGATGCAATTTTGTGATTACACATCACTTAATATTTATGTGTATATATATCTTAAGGAGTAGCGCAACATTCTTTATTGTATTTATTATCCATTGTGTACTATCGTGTTGATCTCTGTGAGTTACCACATGGTACAGACAGGGACAATCACAGCCCATCTGTACCCTGTGATTCGCTGTGGTCAATCACAGCTAACCATATTTGTACGCCCCTTGAGGGTTAGGCACTGATGTGAATGTACAATATATATGTAAAGCACTGCGTAAATTAATGGCACTATGTAAGTACCTGCAATAAATAAAATAAACTATAATAGCAAACACTGAATTAATCAATTAAAAAAAATTCCCCAGAGCAGTACAATGTAACTTTGGTTAAAAAAAAATATATCTACCGTATTTGCCGGCGTATAAGACGACCCCCCTACTTTTTCTGCTAAAATGTAGCGTTTGGGCTATACTCGCCGTATAAGACTACCCCTCTTCCAATGCACACCAGTGGGAGGAATAGTGCCCCATCATTGATGTCAGTGGGAGGAATAGTGCCCCATCATTGGTATTAGTGGCAGGAATAGTGCCCCATCATTGGCATTAGTGGCAGGAATAGTGCCCTATCATTAGTATCAGTGGAGGAATAGTGCTCCATCATTAGTGTCAGTGGGAGGAATAGTGCCCCATCATTGGTATCAGTGGGAGGAATAGTGCCCCATCATTGGTGTCAGTGGGAGGAATAGTGCCCCATCATTGGTGTCAGTGGGAGGAATAGTGCCCCATCATTGGTGTCAGTGGGAGGAATAGTGCCCCATCATTGGTGTCAGTGGGAGGAATAGTGCCCCATCATTGATGTCAGTGGGAGGAATGGTGTCCCATCATTGGTGTCAGTGAGGGGTGGAATAGTGCCCCATCATTGGTGTCAGTGGGGGGTGGAATAGTGCCCCATCGTTGGTGTCAGTGGGGGGGGGGGAATAGTGCCCCATCATTGGTGTCAGTGGGGGGGAGGAATAGTGCCCCATCGTTGGTGTCAGTGGGAGGAATAGTGCCCCATCATTGGTATCAGTGACACCAATGATGGGGCACTATTCCTCCCACTGAGACTTGCTGACCCTGTTCTCGTATGGTGCTGCTGCAGCCAGCATACAGTCATGGCCGAAATTGTTGGCACCCTTGATATTTTTCCTGAAAATCAAGTATTTCACACAAAAAAGGTATTGCATTAACACATGTTTTGCTATACACATGTTTATTCCCTTTGTATGTATTGGAACAA
Organism: Staurois parvus; assembly: GCF_062004578.1. Classification (NCBI taxonomy): domain Eukaryota; kingdom Metazoa; phylum Chordata; class Amphibia; order Anura; family Ranidae; genus Staurois; species Staurois parvus. Next base: position 267,848 of record NW_028318880.1, read on the forward strand.
ATATAAAACAGAGGCAGAAAAGCAAATATGACATAATGTCACACAAAACCCCAAAAATGGGCTGGACAAAAGTATTGGCACCCTTAACTTAATATTTGGTTGCACACCCTTTGGAAAACATAACTGAAATCAGTCGCTTCCTATAACCATCAATAAGCTTCTGACACCTCTCACCCGGAATTTTGGACCACTCTTCCTTTGCAAACAGCTCCAGGTCTCTCTTATTGGAAGGACACCTTTTCCCAACAGCAATTTTAAGATCTCTCCACAGGTGTTCAATGGGATTTAGATCTGGGCTCATTGCTGGCCACTTCAGAACTCTCCAGCGCTTCTTTGCCATCCATTTCTGAGTGCTTTTTGACGTATGTTTGGGGTCATTGTCCTGCTGGAAGACCCAGGATCTTGGACGCAAACCCAGCTTTCTGACACTGGGCCCTACAGTGCGACCCAAAATCCTTTGGTAATCCTCAGATTTCATGATGCCTTGCACACAGTCAAGGCACCCAGTGCCAGAGGCAGCAAAACAAGCCCAAAACATCATTGAACCTCCACCATATTTTACCGTAGGTACTGTGTTTTGTTCTTTGTAGGCCTCATTCCGTTTTCGGTAAACAGTAGAATGATGTGCTTTACCGAAAAGCTCTATCTTGGTCTCATCTGTCCACAAGACGTTTTCCCAGAAGGCTTTTGGCTTACTCAAGTACATTTTGGCAAACTGTAGTCTTGCTTTTTTATGTCTCTGTGTCAGCAGTGGGGTCCTCCTGGGTCTCCTGCCATAGCGTTTCATTTCATTTAAATGTCGACGGATAGTTCGCGCTGACACTGATGCTCCCTGAGCCTGCAGGACAGCTTGAATGTCTTTGGAACATGTTTGGGGCTGCTTATCCACCATCCGGACTATTCTGCGTTGCAATCTTTCATCAATTTTCCTCATCCGTCCACGACCAGGGAGATTAGCTACAGTGCCATGGGTTGCAAACTTCTTGATAATGTTGCGCACTGTGGACAAAGGCAAATCTAGTTCTCTGGAGATGGACTTGTAACCTTGAGATTGTTGATATTTTGCCACAATTTTGGTTCTCAGGTCCTCAGACAGTTCTCGTCTCCTCTTTCTGTTGTCCATGCTTAGTGTGGCACAGACAGACACACAATGCAAAGGTTAAGTGAACGTCTCTCCTTTTTATCTGCTTTCAGGTGTGATTTCTATATTGCCCACACCTGTTACTTGCCCCAGGTGAGTTTACAGGAGCATCACATGCTTGTAACATTCTTATTTATCCGCAGTTGTGAAAGGGTGCCAATACTTTTGTCCAGCCCATTTTTGGAGGTTTGTGTGACATTATGTCGAATTTGCTTTCTTTCCTCCCTTTTTTTGTTTTGTCCCAATACACACAAAGGGAATAAACATGTGTATAGCAAAACATGTGTTAATGCAATACGTTTCGTGAGAAATACATGATTTCCTGGAGAAATATCAAGGGTGCCAACAATTTCGGCCATGACTGTATGTGGTTGCAGCAGCACCTCTACACAGAACACTTACCTGCTGCTCCGGCACTCAATTTTCGCGGGGCCGCTTGGCTCCGCCCCCTCGCTGGTGATTGGCCGCCTGTGTGCCTTTCCTGAGCTACAGTTCTGGCGGCCAATCACCGGTGAGGAGGCGGAGCCGAGCAGCCGCACGAACATCCAGTGGCCGAACTGAAGGAGACGCCGCGCTTCCTGGACCGGATCGTCGTGGGGCTGGATCCAGGTAAGAGACATCAGCCCCTGCAAACCCCTGTACTTAATGCCGCAGCCCCCCTAAACATGTGTACCGGCGTATAAGACGACCCCTGACTTTTGAGAAGATTTTCAAGGGTCAAAAAGTCGTCTTATACGCCGGCAAATATGGTATCTATATATATATATATATATATATATATATATATATATATATATATATAAATACATTAAAATATATATATTTTTTTACATATTGTCACCAGTCAGTGTCTCTGATCACCAGTTATATGATGACGCTGTACTGCATTAGTGACAGTGTGAAAAAAGAAAAAAAAAAAAAACTCACCTTGCCATTTAATAAATACCTTGGACTGTCTACTTTCCGAAAAGCGGTCATTTGGGATGAGATGTTAGTAAATCAGAAAGAAATGAGATGTCAGTACATCAGAATTGATTGCTTTTCAGATATAGATATATACCATAGTTTGTGGATGCTAGAACTTTCCTACAGACTAAATAATAAACACTGATTTGGGTTATTTTCACTAAAGAAATGTGGTGGAATACAGTTTAACCTAAATCTATGAAGAAAGATTACTTATTTGTAAAATATTACAAAATACTAAAGGCTATTTTTTACCTTAATGCATTCTCTGCATTAATGTAAAAAAATTTTCAAAATCTTCAGCTGCCCTCCAGCCCCCTAAATACTTACGTGAGCCCAATCTCCATCCAGTGTTGTGCCAGAGAGGAGCAGCGCTGGTCTATCCCTTTCTCCTCACAGGCTCAGAGGCAACAGAGGGAGCCATAGGCTCCTGCTGCTGTCAATCAAGTCCAGTGAGGAGGCAGCGGGGTGGGACTAAGCTGCGCTCTGTGTATCAATAGATGCACACAGCACAGGTCAAAATCGAGCCTGCACAAGTGACCTCATAGCAACAGTGGATGGAATTATTGTATGCAAATTCCGCCAATGAAAGGAGAGACATCCAGTCATCCTGTGAGTAAGATGAAAAACATCGTAAATACTGTTCAAGGGTCTGTTTGGTCCTGTCAGTTTGCCCATTCGTTTGTGGATTGTAGACAGCCAGACGGGCACTGGAGCAGAACAGGAAGCTGGGATCGGAGACAGGAGCAAGGTCATCAACGGGGGGGGAGGGGGGGCAGCAAGGCACCAAATTATAAGCAAACCAAAGTCAGGAACGAGCAACAAGGCAAGAGTGGAATCCGAAGTCAGGTCAGGAACAAGTCGGGTCAGCAACAAGAGGATCATACAAGAATGCAGCAGGATACAGGGAAACAGCTGAAGACCAGTCAGCATTAAGCACAGGCAGAAGAATCCTTTAAATAGTCCATCTGGCGCCAATCACACATTTCTGTGCGCATACACACGTCTTGTCACTATTCTGCAGAGATTGCTGTGCGCATGTGCATTTCTATTAGCCAACCGTCTCACAGAAATTCCCTTACAAGGACTTTGAAAAACTAATTATCGGGAACTGGCAGGAAAAAAACCCAGAAAGACAGCCAAATATAGGCTACCTTAACCACTAGGGGACCCAGTGAAGCACCCCGCCCCCTAGTAAAACACTCCCATTACACAGTTAACCCTTTGATTGCCTCTCATTGTTAACCCCCTCCTGCCCAGTGCCATTAGTAGTGTCAGTGCTTTTTTTTTTAGCACTGATCACTGTATTGGTGACACTGGGGATGTCAGTGACCCCAAGTCAGTTCCCCCCCAGCGTCAGAATGTCTGCCTCAGTCCCGCCATAAGTCGCTGATCGCCGCTATTATCAGTATCTATACATATCGCAGAATACATTTTGGCGTAAATTTATGATGAAATTAGATTTTTTAATTTTTTACTGGACATGTTTTATAGCAAAAAATCCAAAATATTGTTGTTTAGTTTTTTTTGTCAAAATTGTCGGTCTTTTTTTTTATAGCACATAAAATAAAAAACGCACCGGCGATCAAATACCACTTAAAGAAAGCTCATTTCGTGGGAAAAAAAGGACGGACATTTCATTTGGGTGCAGCGCTGCATGACTGCGCAATTGTCAGTTACAGTAACGCAGTGCCTTAACGCAAACCGCTTCTGTAACCGCTTCCTGACCGCCCTATAGCAGAAATACTGCTACAGGGTGGCACGGGTGCGCAAAATCATGTGTATATATACGTGATTCACACTCCCGCGGTTTTCACGCCCCACCCAGATAGCATCAGATTGCCCGTCAGTACACCAGTAATCACATTTAACCCCTTGATTGACAGGAACACACAATACACATACACAATAAACCTCCACTGCTAGTATAGTGTCTGAATGGATCAATATCTTTGATCAGATCAACACTATACCAGCATTCACATTAGTATAGTGACCCAAAAACGCAGCGTTAGTGGGATCAGCCCCGGAACCTGCCAGCACCTTGCGTTTAGCCCCTATGCTTACCCCTCCCTTCTCCCCCAGCAAGTGCAGTGTCAGTTGGTCACTGTCACTTGATACATTGCACACAAAACCGCAGTGTTCACAGAATCAGGCCTGATCTCTGTTAGCACTTGCTGGTAAATTTTGATGACTCTCATATGCAGCAGAGTACCAGTACTAGTGCCACACTACCTTTTGTTGAACTGGCGAGCACCAGCGGCCTAGTACATCCTGGTCTTTCACATACCAGCACTGCAGTATCACTTGGTGACGTGGCGAGTCCCATAAGTGCAGTACAAGCTGGTGCGGTGGCGAGCACAAGTATTGTCCCGCAACCACCAAGAATTCGCACATAGGCCCGTAGAGCCCCTAGTATCCTTCCGGATGTGCTTGCAAATCCCGATTGGCAGCCCACAAATTCTGCAGCACCCGTACTTCCCCTTAAATGCCCCCCACCGCACAAGTCTCCTACATAGTTCCATCACAAATCCTCCCAGCCAAACCCTCTCCCAGTACTAACACAAATCCTTCTAATACAAATCCACATCTCCTATCTCCCAACTGTACCGGTGTTGGTGTCCTGTGAACCTGGAAAAGGTTCTGGCACTTGGCTCCAGTAACTTGTCTTGACAGGGGGGCACCAGAGCGGGCACCTGGGGTACATGTCTGCACCGCTTACAGGGTGCCAGGGGCCCTAGATGCTGCAAGTGCCCCCTCTGTGCCAATCTCTGATTGGGAGGGGGGTAAGAGGATATGTGTGTGTTGGGGGGGGGGGGTGCTTTGGGAGGGGAGAGGACTTGTACTAGAAGGGGTGGTGGGGGATTTCAAATCTGACTCCCCCAAAGCACAGGTCCACTGCCCTCCCTAAGCACCCCACAGCACATATCCTCTTACCAGCCCCCCCCCCCCCATCACTCCTCCAGGTATGTATACTAATTAGTTACCCTTCCCCCCTCCTCTGTATACAGCAGTAAACACAGACCTAAGATCATCAGCGCAGCTCTTGCAGTTCAATGTTCCTCCCCGGCTCCTCATGTCTGTACAGGAGAACATCAGAGACGAGGAGGAGGAGCCAGCGTGAGTTCTGTGAGGGGTGCACTGTGCAGGGTGTCGGTGGGGAGACGTGCAGACTGCCACAGGGGGAAATCGCCATGTGTGGGACCGTGGGGACGCTGCAAGAGAAGCAGGGCAGGTATCCCGGGTGCCCACACTGGTGTGCCCTGTTAGGCAAGTAACCGGAGCGCAGTGACTGAACTTGTTCCACCAATGGGCTCCGGGCTTCACAGAGGGCCTAAGCTGGCTTATGCTGGGGGAAGCTTAGGGCCCCCACCGGTGGTGGAATGCCAGGGCCCTGTCACAAGTTCGACCCGGGTAGTTCCACCGCTGTGCATAGCCTCCCCTCCCACCTTCCATACTATGGACTCTAATCTAATGAATCTCTATGGGCCGCCATCCTCCCTCACTATGGGATCTATCGGGCAGCACAGTAGCTAAATGGTTAGCACTTCCGCCTGGAAGTACTAGGGTCCTTGGTTCGACTCCCAGCCACTGCACCTCCTGCCTGGAGTTTGCATGTTCTCCCTGTGCATGCGTGGGTTTCCTCAGGGTACTCCGGTTTCCTCCCACACTCCAAAGACATGCTGGTAGGTGAATTAGCTCCTATCTAAATTGGTCCTAGTATGTGTATGAATGTGAGTTAGGCACCTTAGATTGTACACCCCTTGAGGGTTAGGGACTGATGTGACAATATATATATGTAAAGCACTGCGTAAACTGACAGCGCTGTAGAAGTACCTGAAATAAATAAATACATTTAGAAAGCTTTCTTTGCCTGAATGGCCAACACATTGGTGTATACAGTCCCTGTGCTTATTATCCCCATCTAGTGGCCAAAATGCGGTAATTTATCTCAGGAAGGTATTTCAGAATGCTATACCGCACATTGACCAGTAGATGGAGCCGGCGAACCCAAAGGATTCGTTTTAGTAATGTATCTGTGTACGGCTTCCCGGTCTCCAGCACAGAGCCCGCCCACCACGTACACGTCACTCACAAGGCACGCACATAGCGTCCCTGTCGCCTAGCAACCGCGCCGTCACGTCAACGTCACTCAAGGCACGCACATAGCGTCCCTGTAGCCTAGCAACCGCGTCGCTCCGTCATTCTGGGAGTGTTCTCCGAGGAGATAAGACGTGCAGTTGTAGTGTCCGGCAGTGCAGTGGAATACGTATGGGAGGCGGCCTCAGGGAGGGCCGCCCATGGCTCTGCAGCTAGGATATTGTAGCCGTTCATCTCCGGGAGCCGCACAGCCTCACATTTCCTCATTATAACACAGCTCTTCCCCGGGTAGGAGAATGTGCAGCACATGACATTCCGGATCGCTGCAGCGCCGATCATCCGGAACACACGGTGGGGAGGATTTCATGGGCGGCGGAAGATCGGGCAGAGCGGTGACAGCGACATGTCACCTCTGTGATCGGGAGGGGGGTGTGGAGCGGATACAGAATTTCTCAGAAGCGGAGCGCCTGCGCAGACCGAACCATTCAATTGCCGCTCATCTGCCATCAACTACTTGTAATACATAAAGCACTGATTCACTTACCTCACTTTCCACAGACAGGCCTCACCCCCTCAATTACCGACACACCCCCTTCAAGGAATACCGATCTTCATGAAATGTGTATAGGAGGCGGAGTCTGACTTGGAGATCACACGTGATGTCATGAGGGAGGTGGAGCTTCGGCTTAATGATTGAGGGGGCGGAGCAGCCTGTACCGCCTCCTCCGTCCTCATCTGCCAATGGGCACACAGTGTTTTTCCCAGTAGAAATGAAGGAGACGTGGAGGATGAAGAAGTGTCTGTACAGTGCATGGCATGTGTCCCCCTGTCCTGTGACAACAACCTTTGCAGTATAGGTGTCAGCTTCCAGTGGCCATGTTGTAAGGACAGGACTATGGGTGACATTACAATGACTTGTTAGGCTTGGTCCACACTAGGCAAACACTGAAGAGTGATCTGTAGTGGATCGCTTTTCAGAGTGCGGATAAGTGGCTGCTGTCAGGCGTTCAGGAGGCTGTCCTGTCACCCCCTGGAGGCCTGTTTTTTTTCTGCCTCACCAGCTAGTCTGTACAAGGCCTCATGATTTCTAATGGTGGCTTTTCTGATAGGACAGTGTGGAGGGAGAGGAGAACTGATTTGGCCCCATCCACTGACAAGTGGGGGGGGGGGGGGGGGAAGCAGTTAGAGAAAGTGGAGACAGAGAATGCTGACGGGAGCCCACAGAGAGCCTTGATAGCTCTGAGGAAAGGGATTCCTACCCGAAAGGCGTCAGTAGGCCGACCGCACCATCAGTCGGCCATTTCTATGGCCTTATAGGCTTTATACATGTGCTATGTTTGTGAATATATTTTTTGTCTTTTTATACTTTACAATAAACCCTGGATAATGCACTACTGTAGGTGTCTGCACCATCTGTTTGCTTTCTTCCTTGTACAAGCCTGGGTGATACATAAGGAATATGCTGGGGGATGGGGGGGATCTGTTCAGGGAAAACACAAAGCACTGGAAGGAGCAGCAGAACCTGGGGACAGCCATGCACAGGAAGCCTTGCATTTTATCAACCAATACAAGACTTTCTCTGATTGACTGAGGCGGGCCAATAATGTCATGATCTCCTCCTCAGCCAATCAGAGGAAGCCTTGTATCCGTTGATAAAACTCAAGACTTCTGTGAATGGTTGAGCAGCGCTCAGCCTGGCTTCAAGAACATGGCACTGTATACTTGATGTAGCGTAGGTTGCATACAGTTTCTACAATGCTAACAGCGCTCACATCTTTTCGTAAAGAAAACCGTTCATTTGGACCAGCTTGGCTCAGAGGGACTATTGAAAGTCACTGTAAGTTAGGCCCTCAGCCCTCCACTGTGCTATAGGGATAGTGTGGCCTGCTCTTCCTCCTCCATCCAGCCTACAGGATTGACCATCAGGGGAAGGACTGCAAAGCACGTGAATGCCATGTATGAGAGGGAGGCCCAGAGCATTGCTGGCTACCCTTCACATGGCTATGACAAAGTATGTGAGATTGATCGCCATCAGGAGGACATCTGCAGCGTCGGTGTGGTGAGAGACCTTTGGCCACCATGTCACAGGCATTTGCTGCCACCAGTAGAGTTCTGCGTAAAGAAGACTCCATATACTAGGCTGCATTTGACATACTCCTGACCACCGCAATGTTTATGCTTTATGTACAACAGATGCTGGTTGCTCAGTGGTCACTGTTAATGAAGTTCTTCATCAAGGTAGGCTGTGTGCAGAAAAGCATATGTAAGAGTAGAGTTTCATATTTGACAAATCAGTGTGCTGAGATTTGTATGTGTCTGCTAGTCTCCCACTTGTATTTTTGGGATACAGGCAGGAGTGGACTGACAACTCATGGGGCCCCCGGGCAATAGGGAATCATGGGGCCCCTGTGTCCTTGCCCAAACTCAAAAAAGCCTATGAAAAAGGTACCGGGGCATCTCACGGGGCCCCCTACTGACCTCGGGCAGTGCCCGAGTTTCCAAATGGTCAGTCCGCCCCTGGATACAAGGACTGTGACATGTGTTACCGTGTACACAGTGAGTAGGGTCATTGTTAATCCCCTCCCACTGTTAGTACAACATTGCCACACTCATTATATGCACAGACATTTTTAAAACACAAATTTATAGGTACTAAATACAATTACATTACAATTACATTAATTTTAGAACACAATAGACTACCCAATATTTTGGTAAAATATAGAAGGTGATGAAAAGTCAAGTAAATAGATACCAAACATGTCAGCATTAAAAATTGTCCATGTCTCTGAAATGGCGACAAACTACGGACCCTAAATTTGTCCACAGGCAACACTTGACAAGCCTTTACAGATTACCAGTTTAGAGTCAAACATAGAGGATGGCCCTAGAATTATTGTTCTCAGTCTGATGTGATACCTCACATGTGTGGTGCAATCACTGTTTACATATACATGCGGGGTCTTCATCCGCATTTGCACATAAGCACAATTTTTTAAATATTTATTTTATTTAAATGTATTTTTTTACATTTTTTTTTAAATTAAACTTTTAGACCTTTTCGCCCAGGAATGGTGGTGGGAGGAGGTGCTCCCTTTCAAGCCCTTTCGGATCACTTTTATCGTAAAAAATGACACCGGGATCATGGCTGCAGCCATGATCCTGGTATAGCTGATTCCAGTCCAAGACATGTAAATATATATACTGTGGATGGGAAACAATTAAGAATAATAGCCAGCCAGAGCAATATGCAGCTTGTGTTTTTGCATAGCCTATCATGGCACAGAGGACACACACACACACATGACCATAACAAACACAGGCTAAAAACTCCATCTAAATGTGACTGACCACTAATAAATAGCCTTATCACTTATTATTTCTTTTTAACCTCATTCACCATTTCTGGGTGGACGTCATATGACATCCTTCCGGAATGTGCCTCACAGCCCGGCGAGATCTGTCACCTGCTGTGTCCACTGGAGTGCCCTGAGGAAGTCACATGATATTGTGACGCAACGCGTCGGCGGGACGTGGTGACGTATTTCCGGCGTGGCGGCCATCTTGGTACACCTGTTTGCAGAGTTGTACACCCATACATACATGCCCCTATCCGAAAGCATGGGGTATTGAATTGGCTGCCACGTGAGTTATAAACTTTTATATGGTTATATGCTATTTGTCCCTACTGTGGAAAATAAAATATACTGCACTATGGGAGGATCTATCTTATTTCTCATTTGAGAGATTGATGCTGCAAATTTCCTGGAGAGGAGCCATTGGTGGGATACTAAATCCTGAGAGATTTGGGTGCGACAAGGAGCAGCATTTGGAGTGATAGCTATCTTGGAGGATCTGTGAGGGGGATCCACAAAAGCGCTTTGATCCGCAAGGGTCGAAGTGATGAGGTGAGAGGCTAATCCAGATGGTGGTCGGATTGTCAGAATTCACATTCACCCAAAGATCCGCATGATTTCTCTTTATTTATGGTCACCAACTGTAGTCATTGGAAGCACGTGTTTTATTTGTATCACTATTAATACCTATTGGACTTTGTGAGCACTGTTTGATGTATAGTTGTATTGGGGTGTTCCCACTACACAAGAGGCACGTGTGATTTTATATGCACGGTATTATATATATATTTATGTATTTATTTAAATGTGTTTCTTACTTGTTTTCATTATATGAATTTATTTTTATAGATTTAATGAATCATGGGCACAAATTAATAATTAATATGAATTGATATCACTTTCACGTTGTATTTTTTTATTATTTTTATTTAAATTGATGCAATTTTGTGATTACACATCACTTAATATTTATGTGTATATATATCTTAAGGAGTAGCGCAACATTCTTTATTGTATTTATTATCCATTGTGTACTATCGTGTTGATCTCTGTGAGTTACCACATGGTACAGACAGGGACAATCACAGCCCATCTGTACCCTGTGATTCGCTGTGGTCAATCACAGCTAACCATATTTGTACGCCCCTTGAGGGTTAGGCACTGATGTGAATGTACAATATATATGTAAAGCACTGCGTAAATTAATGGCACTATGTAAGTACCTGCAATAAATAAAATAAACTATAATAGCAAACACTGAATTAATCAATTAAAAAAAATTCCCCAGAGCAGTACAATGTAACTTTGGTTAAAAAAAAATATATCTACCGTATTTGCCGGCGTATAAGACGACCCCCCTACTTTTTCTGCTAAAATGTAGCGTTTGGGCTATACTCGCCGTATAAGACTACCCCTCTTCCAATGCACACCAGTGGGAGGAATAGTGCCCCATCATTGATGTCAGTGGGAGGAATAGTGCCCCATCATTGGTATTAGTGGCAGGAATAGTGCCCCATCATTGGCATTAGTGGCAGGAATAGTGCCCTATCATTAGTATCAGTGGAGGAATAGTGCTCCATCATTAGTGTCAGTGGGAGGAATAGTGCCCCATCATTGGTATCAGTGGGAGGAATAGCGCCCCATCATTGGTGTCAGTGGGAGGAATAGTGCCCCATCATTGGTGTCAATGGGAGGAATAGTGCCCCATCATTGGTGTCAGTGGGAGGAATAGTGCCCCATCATTGATGTCAGTGGGAGGAATGGTGTCCCATCATTGGTGTCAGTGAGGGGTGGAATAGTGCCCCATCATTGGTGTCAGTGGGGGGTGGAATAGTGCCCCATCGTTGGTGTCAGTGGGGGGGGGGGAATAGTGCCCCATCATTGGTGTCAGTGGGGGGGAGGAATAGTGCCCCATCGTTGGTGTCAGTGGGAGGAATAGTGCCCCATCATTGGTATCGGTGACACCAATGATGGGGCACTATTCCTCCCACTGAGACTTGCTGACCCTGTTCTCGTATGGTGCTGCTGCAGCCAGCATATGTGGTTGCAGCAGCACCTCTACACAGAACACTTACCTGCTGCTCCGGCACTCAATTTTCGCGGGGCCGCTCGGCTCCGCCCCCTCGCCGGTGATTGGCCGCCTGTGTGCCTTTCCTGAGCTACAGTTCTGGCGGCCAATCACCGGTGAGGAGGCGGAGCCGAGCAGCCGCACGAACATCCAGTGGCCGAACTGAAGGAGACGCCGCGCTTCCTGGACCGGATCGTCGTGGGGCTGGATCCAGGTAAGAGACATCAGCCCCTGCAAACCCCTGTACTTAATGCCGCAGCCCCCCTAAACATGTGTACCGGCGTATAAGACGACCCCTGACTTTTGAGAAGATTTTCAAGGGTCAAAAAGTCGTCTTATACGCCGGCAAATATGGTATATATATATATATATATATATATATATATATAAATACATTAAAATATATATATTTTTTTACATATTGTCACCAGTCAGTGTCTCTGATCACCAGTTATATGATGACGCTGTACTGCATTAGTGACAGTGTGAAAAAAGAAAAAAAAAAAAAAACTCACCTTGCCATTTAATAAATACCTTGGACTGTCTACTTTCCGAAAAGCGGTCATTTGGGATGAGATGTTAGTAAATCAGAAAGAAATGAGATGTCAGTACATCAGAATTGATTGCTTTTCAGATATAGATATATACCATAGTTTGTGGATGCTAGAACTTTCCTACAGACTAAATAATAAACACTGATTTGGGTTATTTTCACTAAAGAAATATGGTGGAATACAGTTTAACCTAAATCTATGAAGAAAGATTACTTATTTGTAAAATATTACAAAATACTAAAGGCTATTTTTTACCTTAATGCATTCTCTGCATTAATGTAAAAAAATTTTCAAAATCTTCAGCTGCCCTCCAGCCCCCTAAATACTTACGTGAGCCCAATCTCCATCCAGTGTTGTGCCCGAGAGGAGCAGCGCTGGTCTATCCCTTTCTCCTCACAGGCTCAGAGGCAACAGAGGGAGCCATAGGCTCCTGCTTCTGTCAATCAAGTCCAGTGAGGAGGCAGCGGGGTGGGACTAAGCTGCGCTCTGTGTATCAATAGATGCACACAGCACAGGTCAAAATCGAGCCTGCACAAGTGACCTCATAGCAACAGTGGATGGAATTATTGTATGCAAATTCCGCCAATGAAAGGAGAGACATCCAGTCATCCTGTGAGTAAGATGAAAAACATCGTAAATACTGTTCAAGGGTCTGTTTGGTCCTGTCAGTTTGCCCATTCGTTTGTGGATTGTAGACAGCCAGACGGGCACTGGAGCAGAACAGGAAGCTGGGATCGGAGACAGGAGCAAGGTCATCAACGGGGGGGAGGGGGGGCAGCAAGGCACCAAATTATAAGCAAACCAAAGTCAGGAACGAGCAACAAGGCAAGAGTGGAATCCGAAGTCAGGTCAGGAACAAGTCGGGTCAGCAACAAGAGGATCATACAAGAATGCAGCAGGATACAGGGAAACAGCTGAAGACCAGTCAGCATTAAGCACAGGCAGAAGATTCCTTTAAATAGTCCATCTGGCGCCAATCACACATTTCTGTGCGCATACACACGTCTTGTCACTATTCTGCAGAGATTGCTGTGCGCATGTGCATTTCTATTAGCCAACCGTCTCACAGAAATTCCCTTACAAGGACTTTGAAAAACTAATTATCGGGAACTGGCAGGAAAAAAACCCAGAAAGACAGCCAAATATAGGCTACCTTAACCACTAGGGGACCCAGTGAAGCACCCCGCCCCCTAGTAAAACACTCCCATTACACAGTTAACCCTTTGATTGCCTCTCATTGTTAACCCCTTCCTGCCCAGTGCCATTAGTAGTGTCAGTGCTTTTTTTTTTAGCACTGATCACTGTATTGGTGACACTGGGGATGTCAGTGACCCCAAGTCAGTTCCCCCCCAGCGTCAGAATGTCTGCCTCAGTCCCGCCATAAGTCGCTGATCGCCGCTATTATCAGTATCTATACATATCGCAGAATACATTTTGGCGTAAATTTATGATGAAATTAGATTTTTTAATTTTTTACTGGACATGTTTTATAGCAAAAAATCCAAAATATTGTTGTTTTGTTTTTTTTGTCAAAATTGTCGGTCTTTTTTTTTATAGCACATAAAATAAAAAACGCACCGGCGATCAAATACCACTTAAAGAAAGCTCATTTCGTGGGAAAAAAAGGACGGACATTTCATTTGGGTGCAGCGCTGCATGACTGCGCAATTGTCAGTTACAGTAACGCAGTGCCTTAACGCAAACCGCTTCTGTAACCGCTTCCTGACCGCCCTATAGCAGAAATACTGCTACAGGGTGGCACGGGTGCGCAAAATCATGTGTATATATACGTGATTCACACTCCCGCGGTTTTCACGCCCCACCCAGATAGCATCAGATTGCCCGTCAGTACACCAGTAATCACATTTAACCCCTTGATTGACAGGAACACGCTCATACACAATAAACCTCCACTGCTAGTATAGTGTCTGAATGGATCAATATCTTTGATCAGATCAACACTATACCAGCATTCACATTAGTATAGTGACCCAAAAACGCAGCGTTAGTGGGATCAGCCCCGGAACCTGCCAGCACCTTGCGTTTAGCCCCTATGCTTACCCCTCCCTTCTCCCCCAGCAAGTGCAGTGTCAGTTGGTCACTGTCACTTGATACATTGCACACAAAACCGCAGTGTTCACAGAATCAGGCCTGATCTCTGTTAGCACTTGCTGGTAAATTTTGATGACTCTCAAATGCAGCAGAGTACCAGTACTAGTGCCACACTACCTTTTGTTGAACTGGCGAGCACCAGCGGCCTAGTACATCCTGGTCTTTCACATACCAGCACTGCAGTATCACTTGGTGACGTGGCGAGTCCCATAAGTGCAGTACAAGCTGGTGCAGTGGCGAGCACAAGTATTGTCCCGCAACCACCAAGAATTCGCACATAGGCCCGTAGAGCCCCTAGTATCCTTCCGGATGTGCTTGCAAATCCCGATTGGCAGCCCACAAATTCTGCAGCACCCGTACTTCCCCTTAAATGCCCCCCACCGCACAAGTCTCCTACATAGTTCCATCACAAATCCTCCCAGCCAAACCCTCTCCCAGTACTAACACAAATCCTTCTAATACAAATCCACATCTCCTATCTCCCAACTGTACCGGTGTTGGTGTCCTGTGAACCTGGAAAAGGTTCTGGCACTTGGCTCCAGTAACTTGTCTTGACAGGGGGGCACCAGAGCGGGCACCTGGGGTACATGTCTGCACCGCTTACAGGGTGCCAGGGGCCCTAGATGCTGCAAGTGCCCCCTCTGTGCCAATCTCTGATTGGGAGGGGGGTAAGAGGATATGTGTGTGTTGGGGGGGGGGTGCTTTGGGAGGGGAGAGGACTTGTACTAGAAGGGGTGGTGGGGGATTTCAAATCTGACTCCCCCAAAGCACAGGTCCACTGCCCTCCCTAAGCACCCCACAGCACATATCCTCTTACCAGCCCCCCCCCCCCATCACTCCTCCAGGTATGTATACTAATTAGTTACCCTTCCCCCCTCCTCTGTATACAGCAGTAAACACAGACCTAAGATCATCAGCGCAGCTCTTGCAGTTCAATGTTCCTCCCCGGCTCCTCATGTCTGTACAGGAGAACATCAGAGCCGAGGAGGAGGAGCCAGCGTGAGTTCTGTGAGGGGTGCACTGTGCAGGGTGTCGGTGGGGAGACGTGCAGACTGCCACAGGGGGAAATCGCAATGTGTGGGACCGTGGGGACGCTGCAAGAGAAGCAGGGCAGGTATCCCGGGTGCCCACACTGGTGTGCCCTGTTAGGCAAGTAACCGGAGCGCAGTGACTGAACTTGTTCCACCAATGGGCTCCGGGCTTCACAGAGGGCCTAAGCTGGCTTATGCTGGGGGAAGCTCAGGGCCCCCCACGGTGGTGGAATGCCAGGGCCCTGTCACAAGTTCGACCCGGGTAGTTCCACTGCTGTGCATAGCCTCCCCTCCCACCTTCCATACTATGGACTCTAATCTAATGAATCTCTATGGGCCGCCATCCTCCCTCACTATGGGATCTATCGGGCAGCACAGTAGCTAAATGGTTAGCACTTCCGCCTGGAAGTACTAGGGTCCTTGGTTCGACTCCCAGCCACTGCACCTCCTGCCTGGAGTTTGCATGTTCTCCCTGTGCATGCGTGGGTTTCCTCAGGGTACTCCGGTTTCCTCCCACACTCCAAAGACATGCTGGTAGGTGAATTAGCTCCTATCTAAATTGGTCCTAGTATGTGTATGAATGTGAGTTAGGCACCTTAGATTGTACACCCCTTGAGGGTTAGGGACTGATGTGACAATATATATATGTAAAGCACTGCGTAAACTGACAGCGCTGTAGAAGTACCTGAAATAAATAAATACATTTAGAAAGCTTTCTTTGCCTGAATGGCCAACACATTGGTGTATACAGTCCCTGTGCTTATTATCCCCATCTAGTGGCCAAAATGCGGTAATTTATCTCAGGAAGGTATTTCAGAATGCTATACCGCACATTGACCAGTAGATGGAGCCGGCGAACCCAAAGGATTCGTTTTAGTAATGTATCTGTGTACGGCTTCCCGGTCTCCAGCACAGAGCCCGCCCACCACGTACACGTCACTCACAAGGCACGCACATAGCGTCCCTGTCGCCTAGCAACCGCGCCGTCACGTCAACGTCACTCAAGGCACGCACATAGCGTCCCTGTAGCCTAGCAACCGCGCCGCTCCGTCATTCTGGGAGTGTTCTCCGAGGAGATAAGACGTGCAGTTGTAGTGTCCGGCAGTGCAGTGGAATACGTATGGGAGGCGGCCTCAGGGAGGGCCGCCCATGGCTCTGCAGCTAGGATATTGTAGCCGTTTATCTCCGGGAGCCGCACAGCCTCACATTTCCTCATTATAACACAGCTCTTCCCCGGGTAGGAGAATGTGCAGCACATGACATTCCGGATCGCTGCAGCGCCGATCATCCGGAACACACGGTGGGGAGGATTTCATGGGCGGCGGAAGATCGGGCAGAGCGGTGACAGCGACATGTCACCTCTGTGATCGGGAGGGGGGTGTGGAGCGGATACAGAATTTCTCAGAAGCGGAGCGCCTGCGCAGACCGAACCATTCAATTGCCGCTCATCTGCCATCAACTACTTGTAATACATAAAGCACTGATTCACTTACCTCACTTTCCACAGACAGGCCTCACCCCCTCAATTACCGACACACCCCCTTCAAGGAATACCGATCTTCATGAAATGTGTATAGGAGGCGGAGTCTGACTTGGAGATCACACGTGATGTCTTGAGGGAGGTGGAGCTTCGGCTTAATGATTGAGGGGGCGGAGCAGCCTGTACCGCCTCCTCCGTCCTCATCTGCCAATGGGCACACAGTGTTTTTCCCAGTAGAAATGAAGGAGACGTGGAGGATGAAGAAGTGTCTGTACAGTGCATGGCCTGTGTCCCCCTGTCCTGTGACAACAACCTTTGCAGTATAGGTGTCAGCTTCCAGTGGCCATGTTGTAAGGACAGGACTATGGGTGACATTACAATGACTTGTTAGGCTTGGTCCACACTAGGCAAACACTGAAGAGTGATCTGTAGTGGATCGCTTTCCAGAGTGCGGATAAGTGGCTGCTGTCAGGCGTTCAGGAGGCTGTCCTGTCACCCCCTGGAGGCCTGTTTTTTTTCTGCCTCACCAGCTAGTCTGTACAAGGCCTCATGATTTCTAATGGTGGCTTTTCTGATAGGACAGTGTGGAGGGAGAGGAGAACTGATTTGGCCCCATCCACTGACAAGTGGGGGGGGGGGGGGAAAGCAGTTAGAGAAAGTGGAGACAGAGAATGCTGACGGGAGCCCACAGAGAGCCTTGATAGCTCTGAGGAAAGGGATTCCTACCCGAAAGGCGTCAGTAGGCCGACCGCACCATCAGTCGGCCATTTCTATGGCCTTATAGGCTTTATACATGTGCTATGTTTGTGAATATATTTTTTGTCTTTTTATACTTTACAATAAACCCTGGATAATGCACTACTGTAGGTGTCTGCACCATCTGTTTGCTTTCTTCCTTGTACAAGCCTGGGTGATACATAAGGAATATGCTGGGGGATGGGGGGGATCTGTTCAGGGAAAACACAAAGCACTGGAAGGAGCAGCAGAACCTGGGGACAGCCATGCACAGGAAGCCTTGCATTTTATCAACCAATACAAGACTTTCTCTGATTGACTGAGGCGGGCCAATAATGTCATGATCTCCTCCTCAGCCAATCAGAGGAAGCCTTGTATCCGTTGATAAAACTCAAGACTTCTGTGAATGGTTGAGCAGCGCTCAGCCTGGCTTCAAGAACATGGCACTGTATACTTGATGTAGCGTAGGTTGCATACAGTTTCTACAATGCTAACAGCGCTCACATCTTTTCGTAAAGAAAACCGTTCATTTGGACCAGCTTGGCTCAGAGGGACTATTGAAAGTCACTGTAAGTTAGGCCCTCAGCCCTCCACTGTGCTATAGGGATAGTGTGGCCTGCTCTTCCTCCTCCATCCAGCCTACAGGATTGACCATCAGGGGAAGGACTGCAAAGCACGTGAATGCCATGTATGAGAGGGAGGCCCAGAGCATTGCTGGCTACCCTTCACATGGCTATGACAAAGTATGTGAGATTGATCGCCATCAGGAGGACATCTGCAGCGTCGGTGTGGTGAGAGACCTTTGGCCACCATGTCACAGGCATTTGCTGCCACCAGTAGAGTTCTGCGTAAAGAAGACTCCATATACTAGGCTGCATTTGACATACTCCTGACCACCGCAATGTTTATGCTTTATGTACAACAGATGCTGGTTGCTCAGTGGTCACTGTTAATGAAGTTCTTCATCAAGGTAGGCTGTGTGCAGAAAAGCATATGTAAGAGTAGAGTTTCATATTTGACAAATCAGTGTGCTGAGATTTGTATGTGTCTGCTAGTCTCCCACTTGTATTTTTGGGATACAGGCAGGAGTGGACTGACAACTCATGGGGCCCCCGGGCAATAGGGAATCATGGGGCCCCTGTGTCCTTGCCCAAACTCAAAAAAGCCTATGAAAAAGGTACCGGGGCATCTCACGGGGCCCCCTACTGACCTCGGGCAGTGCCCGAGTTTCCAAATGGTCAGTCCGCCCCTGGATACAAGGACTGTGACATGTGTTACCGTGTACACAGTGAGTAGGGTCATTGTTAATCCCCTCCCACTGTTAGTACAACATTGCCACACTCATTATATGCACAGACATTTTTAAAACACAAATTTATAGGTACTAAATACAATTACATTAATTTTAGAACACAATAGACTACCCAATATTTTGGTAAAATATAGAAGGTGATGAAAAGTCAAGTAAATAGATACCAAACATGTCAGCATTAAAAATTGTCCATGTCTCTGAAATGGCGACAAACTACGGACCCTAAATTTGTCCACAGGCAACACTTGACAAGCCTTTACAGATTACCAGTTTAGAGTCAAACATAGAGGATGGCCCTAGAATTATTGTTCTCAGTCTGATGTGATACCTCACATGTGTGGTGCAATCACTGTTTACATATACATGCGGGGTCTTCATCCGCATTTGCACATAAGCACAATTTTTTAAATATTTATTTTATTTAAATGTATTTTTTTACATTTTTTTTTAAATTAAACTTTTAGACCTTTTCGCCCAGGAATGGTGGTGGGAGGAGGTGCTCCCTTTCAAGCCCTTTCGGATCACTTTTATCGTAAAAAATGACACCGGGATCATGGCTGCAGCCATGATCCTGGTATAGCTGATTCCAGTCCAAGACATGTAAATATATATACTGTGGATGGGAAACAATTAAGAATAATAGCCAGCCAGAGCAATATGCAGCTTGTGTTTTTGCATAGCCTATCATGGCACAGAGGACACACACACACACATGACCATAACAAACACAGGCTAAAAACTCCATCTAAATGTGACTGACCACTAATAAATAGCCTTATCACTTATTATTTCTTTTTAACCTCATTCACCATTTCTGGGTGGACGTCATATGACATCCTTCCGGAATGTGCCTCACAGCCCGGCGAGATCTGTCACCTGCTGTGTCCACTGGAGTGCCCTGAGGAAGTCACATGATATTGTGACGCAACGCGTCGGCGGGACGTGGTGACGTATTTCCGGCGTGGCGGCCATCTTGGTACACCTGTTTGCAGAGTTGTACACCCATACATACATGCCCCTATCCGAAAGCATGGGGTATTGAATTGGCTGCCACGTGAGTTATAAACTTTTATATGGTTATATGCTATTTGTCCCTACTGTGGAAAATAAAATATACTGCACTATGGGAGGATCTATCTTATTTCTCATTTGAGAGATTGATGCTGCAAATTTCCTGGAGAGGAGCCATTGGTGGGATACTAAATCCTGAGAGATTTGGGTGCGACAAGGAGCAGCATTTGGAGTGATAGCTATCTTGGAGGATCTGTGAGGGGGATCCACAAAAGCGCTTTGATCCGCAAGGGTCGAAGTGATGAGGTGAGAGGCTAATCCAGATGGTGGTCGGATTGTCAGAATTCACATTCACCCAAAGATCCGCATGATTTCTCTTTATTTATGGTCACCAACTGTAGTCATTGGAAGCACGTGTTTTATTTGTATCACTATTAATACCTATTGGACTTTGTGAGCACTGTTTGATGTATAGTTGTATTGGGGTGTTCCCACTACACAAGAGGCACGTGTGATTTTATATGCACGGTATTATATATATATTTATGTATTTATTTAAATGTGTTTCTTACTTGTTTTCATTATATGAATTTATTTTTATAGATTTAATGAATCATGGGCACAAATTAATAATTAATATGAATTGATATCACTTTCACGTTGTATTTTTTTATTATTTTTATTTAAATTGATGCAATTTTGTGATTACACATCACTTAATATTTATGTGTATATATATCTTAAGGAGTAGCGCAACATTCTTTATTGTATTTATTATCCATTGTGTACTATCGTGTTGATCTCTGTGAGTTACCACATGGTACAGACAGGGACAATCACAGCCCATCTGTACCCTGTGATTCGCTGTGGTCAATCACAGCTAACCATATTTGTACGCCCCTTGAGGGTTAGGCACTGATGTGAATGTACAATATATATGTAAAGCACTGCGTAAATTAATGGCACTATGTAAGTACCTGGAATAAATAAAATAAACTATAACAGCAAACACTGAATTAATCAATTAAAAAAAATTCCCCAGAGCAGTACAATGTAACTTTGGTTAAAAAAAAATATATCTACCGTATTTGCCGGCGTATAAGACGACCCCCCTACTTTTTCTGCTAAAATGTAGCGTTTGGGCTATACTCGCCGTATAAGACTACCCCTCTTCCAATGCACACCAGTGGGAGGAATAGTGCCCCATCATTGATGTCAGTGGGAGGAATAGTGCCCCATCATTGGTATTAGTGGCAGGAATAGTGCCCCATCATTGGCATTAGTGGCAGGAATAGTGCCCTATCATTAGTATCAGTGGAGGAATAGTGCTCCATCATTAGTGTCAGTGGGAGGAATAGTGCCCCATCATTGGTATCAGTGGGAGGAATAGCGCCCCATCATTGGTGTCAGTGGGAGGAATAGTGCCCCATCATTGGTGTCAGTGGGAGGAATAGTGCCCCATCATTGGTGTCAGTGGGAGGAATAGTGCCCCATCATTGATGTCAGTGGGAGGAATGGTGTCCCATCATTGGTGTCAGTGAGGGGTGGAATAGTGCCCCATCATTGGTGTCAGTGGGGGGTGGAATAGTGCCCCATCGTTGGTGTCAGTGGGGGGGGGGAATAGTGCCCCATCATTGGTGTCAGTGGGGGGGAGGAATAGTGCCCCATCGTTGGTGTCAGTGGGAGGAATAGTGCCCCATCATTGGTATCAGTGACACCAATGATGGGGCACTATTCCTCCCACTGAGACTTGCTGACCCTGTTCTCGTATGGTGCTGCTGCAGCCAGCATATGTGGTTGCAGCAGCACCTCTACACAGAACACTTACCTGCTGCTCCGGCACTCAATTTTCGCGGGGCCGCTCGGCTCCGCCCCCTCGCCGGTGATTGGCCGCCTGTGTGCCTTTCCTGAGCTACAGTTCTGGCGGCCAATCACCGGTGAGGAGGCGGAGCCGAGCAGCCGCACGAACATCCAGTGGCCGAACTGAAGGAGACGCCGCGCTTCCTGGACCGGATCGTCGTGGGGCTGGATCCAGGTAAGAGACATCAGCCCCTGCAAACCCCTGTACTTAATGCCGCAGCCCCCCTAAACATGTGTACCGGCGTATAAGACGACCCCTGACTTTTGAGAAGATTTTCAAGGGTCAAAAAGTCGTCTTATACGCCGGCAAATATGGTATCTATATATATATATATATATATATATAAATACATTAAAATATATATATTTTTTTACATATTGTCACCAGTCAGTGTCTCTGATCACCAGTTATATGATGACGCTGTACTGCATTAGTGACAGTGTGAAAAAAGAAAAAAAAAAAAAACTCACCTTGCCATTTAATAAATACCTTGGACTGTCTACTTTCCGAAAAGCGGTCATTTGGGATGAGATGTTAGTAAATCAGAAAGAAATGAGATGTCAGTACATCAGAATTGATTGCTTTTCAGATATAGATATATACCATAGTTTGTGGATGCTAGAACTTTCCTACAGACTAAATAATAAACACTGATTTGGGTTATTTTCACTAAAGAAATGTGGTGGAATACAGTTTAACCTAAATCTATGAAGAAAGATTACTTATTTGTAAAATATTACAAAATACTAAAGGCTATTTTTTACCTTAATGCATTCTCTGCATTAATGTAAAAAAATTTTCAAAATCTTCAGCTGCCCTCCAGCCCCCTAAATACTTACGTGAGCCCAATCTCCATCCAGTGTTGTGCCAGAGAGGAGCAGCGCTGGTCTATCCCTTTCACCTCACAGGCTCAGAGGCAACAGAGGGAGCCATAGGCTCCTGCTGCTGTCAATCAAGTCCAGTGAGGAGGCAGCGGGGTGGGACTAAGCTGCGCTCTGTGTATCAATAGATGCACACAGCACAGGTCAAAATCGAGCCTGCACAAGTGACCTCATAGCAACAGTGGATGGAATTATTGTATGCAAATTCCGCCAATGAAAGGAGAGACATCCAGTCATCCTGTGAGTAAGATGAAAAACATCGTAAATACTGTTCAAGGGTCTGTTTGGTCCTGTCAGTTTGCCCATTCGTTTGTGGATTGTAGACAGCCAGACGGGCACTGGAGCAGAACAGGAAGCTGGGATCGGAGACAGGAGCAAGGTCATCAACGGGGGGGAGGGGGGGCAGCAAGGCACCAAATTATAAGCAAACCAAAGTCAGGAACGAGCAACAAGGCAAGAGTGGAATCCGAAGTCAGGTCAGGAACAAGTCGGGTCAGCAACAAGAGGATCATACAAGAATGCAGCAGGATACAGGGAAACAGCTGAAGACCAGTCAGCATTAAGCACAGGCAGAAGAATCCTTTAAATAGTCCATCTGGCGCCAATCACACATTTCTGTGCGCATACACACGTCTTGTCACTATTCTGCAGAGATTGCTGTGCGCATGTGCATTTCTATTAGCCAACCGTCTCACAGAAATTCCCTTACAAGGACTTTGAAAAACTAATTATCGGGAACTGGCAGGAAAAAAACCCAGAAAGACAGCCAAATATAGGCTACCTTAACCACTAGGGGACCCAGTGAAGCACCCCGCCCCCTAGTAAAACACTCCCATTACACAGTTAACCCTTTGATTGCCTCTCATTGTTAACCCCTTCCTGCCCAGTGCCATTAGTAGTGTCAGTGCTTTTTTTTTTAGCACTGATCACTGTATTGGTGACACTGGGGATGTCAGTGACCCCAAGTCAGTTCCCCCCCAGCGTCAGAATGTCTGCCTCAGTCCTGCCATAAGTCGCTGATCGCCGCTATTATCAGTATCTATACATATCGCAGAATACATTTTGGCGTAAATTTATGATGAAATTAGATTTTTTAATTTTTTACTGGACATGTTTT
Source organism: Staurois parvus (assembly GCF_062004578.1). Lineage (NCBI taxonomy): Eukaryota > Metazoa > Chordata > Amphibia > Anura > Ranidae > Staurois > Staurois parvus. Next base: position 291,574 of record NW_028318880.1, read on the forward strand.
ATAGCAAAAAATCCAAAATATTGTTGTTTAGTTTTTTTTGTCAAAATTGTCGGTCTTTTTTTTTATAGCACATAAAATAAAAAACGCACCGGCGATCAAATACCACTTAAAGAAAGCTCATTTCGTGGGAAAAAAAGGACGGACATTTCATTTGCGTGCAGCGCTGCATGACTGCGCAATTGTCAGTTACAGTAACGCAGTGCCTTAACGCAAACCGCTTCTGTAACCGCTTCCTGACCGCCCTATAGCAGAAATACTGCTACAGGGTGGCACGGGTGCGCAAAATCATGTGTATATATACGTGATTCACACTCCCGCAGTTTTCACGCCCCACCCAGATAGCATCAGATTGCCCGTCAGTACACCAGTAATCACATTTAACCCCTTGATTGACAGGAACACGCTCATACACAATAAACCTCCACTGCTAGTATAGTGTCTGAATGGATCAATATCTTTGATCAGATCAACACTATACCAGCATTCACATTAGTATAGTGACCCAAAAACGCAGCGTTAGTGGGATCAGCCCCGGAACCTGCCAGCACCTTGCGTTTAGCCCCTATGCTTACCCCTCCCTTCTCCCCCAGCAAGTGCAGTGTCAGTTGGTCACTGTCACTTGATACATTGCACACAAAACCGCAGTGTTCACAGACTCAGGCCTGATCTCTGTTAGCACTTGCTGGTAAATTTTGATGACTCTCATATGCAGCAGAGTACCAGTACTAGTGCCACACTACCTTTTGTTGAACTGGCGAGCACCAGCGGCCTAGTACATCCTGGTCTTTCACATACCAGCACTGCAGTATCACTTGGTGACGTGGCGAGTCCCATAAGTGCAGTACAAGCTGGTGCGGTGGCGAGCACAAGTATTGTCCCGCAACCACCAAGAATTCGCACATAGGCCCGTAGAGCCCCTAGTATCCTTCCGGATGTGCTTGCAAATCCCGATTGGCAGCCCACAAATTCTGCAGCACCCGTACTTCCCCTTAAATGCCCCCCACCGCACAAGTCTCCTACATAGTTCCATCACAAATCCTCCCAGCCAAACCCTCTCCCAGTACTAACACAAATCCTTCTAATACAAATCCACATCTCCTATCTCCCAACTGTACCGGTGTTGGTGTCCTGTGAACCTGGAAAAGGTTCTGGCACTTGGCTCCAGTAACTTGTCTTGACAGGGGGGCACCAGAGCGGGCACCTGGGGTACATGTCTGCACCGCTTACAGGGTGCCAGGGGCCCTAGATGCTGCAAGTGCCCCCTCTGTGCCAATCTCTGATTGGGAGGGGGGTAAGAGGATATGTGTGTGTTGGGGGGGGGGTGCTTTGGGAGGGGAGAGGACTTGTACTAGAAGGGGTGGTGGGGGATTTCAAATCTGACTCCCCCAAAGCACAGGTCCACTGCCCTCCCTAAGCACCCCACAGCACATATCCTCTTACCAGCCCCCCCCCCCCATCACTCCTCCAGGTATGTATACTAATTAGTTACCCTTCCCCCCTCCTCTGTATACAGCAGTAAACACAGACCTAAGATCATCAGCGCAGCTCTTGCAGTTCAATGTTCCTCCCCGGCTCCTCATGTCTGTACAGGAGAACATCAGAGACGAGGAGGAGGAGCCAGCGTGAGTTCTGTGAGGGGTGCACTGTGCAGGGTGTCGGTGGGGAGACGTGCAGACTGCCACAGGGGGAAATCGCCATGTGTGGGACCGTGGGGACGCTGCAAGAGAAGCAGGGCAGGTATCCCGGGTGCCCACACTGGTGTGCCCTGTTAGGCAAGTAACCGGAGCGCAGTGACTGAACTTGTTCCACCAATGGGCTCCGGGCTTCACAGAGGGCCTAAGCTGGCTTATGCTGGGGGAAGCTCAGGGCCCCCCACGGTGGTGGAATGCCAGGGCCCTGTCACAAGTTCGACCCGGGTAGTTCCACCGCTGTGCATAGCCTCCCCTCCCACCTTCCATACTATGGACTCTAATCTAATGAATCTCTATGGGCCGCCATCCTCCCTCACTATGGGATCTATCGGGCAGCACAGTAGCTAAATGGTTAGCACTTCCGCCTGGAAGTACTAGGGTCCTTGGTTCGACTCCCAGCCACTGCACCTCCTGCCTGGAGTTTGCATGTTCTCCCTGTGCATGCGTGGGTTTCCTCAGGGTACTCCGGTTTCCTCCCACACTCCAAAGACATGCTGGTAGGTGAATTAGCTCCTATCTAAATTGGTCCTAGTATGTGTATGAATGTGAGTTAGGCACCTTAGATTGTACACCCCTTGAGGGTTAGGGACTGATGTGACAATATATATATGTAAAGCACTGCGTAAACTGACAGCGCTGTAGAAGTACCTGAAATAAATAAATACATTTAGAAAGCTTTCTTTGCCTGAATGGCCAACACATTGGTGTATACAGTCCCTGTGCTTATTATCCCCATCTAGTGGCCAAAATGCGGTAATTTATCTCAGGAAGGTATTTCAGAATGCTATACCGCACATTGACCAGTAGATGGAGCCGGCGAACCCAAAGGATTCGTTTTAGTAATGTATCTGTGTACGGCTTCCCGGTCTCCAGCACAGAGCCCGCCCACCACGTACACGTCACTCACAAGGCACGCACATAGCGTCCCTGTCGCCTAGCAACCGCGCCGTCACGTCAACGTCACTCAAGGCACGCACATAGCGTCCCTGTAGCCTAGCAACCGCGCCGCTCCGTCATTCTGGGAGTGTTCTCCGAGGAGATAAGACGTGCAGTTGTAGTGTCCGGCAGTGCAGTGGAATACGTATGGGAGGCGGCCTCAGGGAGGGCCGCCCATGGCTCTGCAGCTAGGATATTGTAGCCGTTCATCTCCGGGAGCCGCACAGCCTCACATTTCCTCAATATAACACAGCTCTTCCCCGGGTAGGAGAATGTGCAGCACATGACATTCCGGATCGCTGCAGCGCCGATCATCCGGAACACACGGTGGGGAGGATTTCATGGGCGGCGGAAGATCGGGCAGAGCGGTGACAGCGACATGTCACCTCTGTGATCGGGAGGGGGGTGTGGAGCGGATTCAGAATTTCTCAGAAGCGGAGCGCCTGCGCAGACCGAACCATTCAATTGCCGCTCATCTGCCATCAACTACTTGTAATACATAAAGCACTGATTCACTTACCTCACTTTCCACAGACAGGCCTCACCCCCTCAATTACCGACACACCCCCTTCAAGGAATACCGATCTTCATGAAATGTGTATAGGAGGCGGAGTCTGACTTGGAGATCACACGTGATGTCATGAGGGAGGTGGAGCTTCGGCTTAATGATTGAGGGGGCGGAGCAGCCTGTACCGCCTCCTCCGTCCTCATCTGCCAATGGGCACACAGTGTTTTTCCCAGTAGAAATGAAGGAGACGTGGAGGATGAAGAAGTGTCTGTACAGTGCATGGCATGTGTCCCCCTGTCCTGTGACAACAACCTTTGCAGTATAGGTGTCAGCTTCCAGTGGCCATGTTGTAAGGACAGGACTATGGGTGACATTACAATGACTTGTTAGGCTTGGTCCACACTAGGCAAACACTGAAGAGTGATCTGTAGTGGATCGCTTTTCAGAGTGCGGATAAGTGGCTGCTGTCAGGCGTTCAGGAGGCTGTCCTGTCACCCCCTGGAGGCCTGTTTTTTTTCTGCCTCACCAGCTAGTCTGTACAAGGCCTCATGATTTCTAATGGTGGCTTTTCTGATAGGACAGTGTGGAGGGAGAGGAGAACTGATTTGGCCCCATCCACTGACAAGTGGGGGGGGGAAAGCAGTTAGAGAAAGTGGAGACAGAGAATGCTGACGGGAGCCCACAGAGAGCCTTGATAGCTCTGAGGAAAGGGATTCCTACCCGAAAGGCGTCAGTAGGCCGACCGCACCATCAGTCGGCCATTTCTATGGCCTTATAGGCTTTATACATGTGCTATGTTTGTGAATATATTTTTGTCTTTTTATACTTTACAATAAACCCTGGATAATGCACTACTGTAGGTGTCTGCACCATCTGTTTGCTTTCTTCCTTGTACAAGCCTGGGTGATACATAAGGAATATGCTGGGGGATGGGGGGGATCTGTTCAGGGAAAACACAAAGCACTGGAAGGAGCAGCAGAACCTGGGGACAGCCATGCACAGGAAGCCTTGCATTTTATCAACCAATACAAGACTTTCTCTGATTGACTGAGGCGGGCCAATAATGTCATGATCTCCTCCTCAGCCAATCAGAGGAAGCCTTGTATCCGTTGATAAAACTCAAGACTTCTGTGAATGGTTGAGCAGTGCTCAGCCTGGCTTCAAGAACATGGCACTGTATACTTGATGTAGCGTAGGTTGCATACAGTTTCTACAATGCTAACAGCGCTCACATCTTTTCGTAAAGAAAACCGTTCATTTGGACCAGCTTGGCTCAGAGGGACTATTGAAAGTCACTGTAAGTTAGGCCCTCAGCCCTCCACTGTGCTATAGGGATAGTGTGGCCTGCTCTTCCTCCTCCATCCAGCCTACAGGATTGACCATCAGGGGAAGGACTGCAAAGCACGTGAATGCCATGTATGAGAGGGAGGCCCAGAGCATTGCTGGCTACCCTTCACATGGCTATGACAAAGTATGTGAGATTGATCGCCATCAGGAGGACATCTGCAGCGTCGGTGTGGTGAGAGACCTTTGGCCACCATGTCACAGGCATTTGCTGCCACCAGTAGAGTTCTGCGTAAAGAAGACTCCATATACTAGGCTGCATTTGACATACTCATGACCACCGCAATGTTTATGCTTTATGTACAACAGATGCTGGTTGCTCAGTGGTCACTGTTAATGAAGTTCTTCATCAAGGTAGGCTGTGTGCAGAAAAGCATATGTAAGAGTAGAGTTTCATATTTGACAAATCAGTGTGCTGAGATTTGTATGTGTCTGCTAGTCTCCCACTTGTATTTTTGGGATACAGGCAGGAGTGGACTGACAACTCATGGGGCCCCCGGGCAATAGGGAATCATGGGGCCCCTGTGTCCTTGCCCAAACTCAAAAAAGCCTATGAAAAAGGTACCGGGGCATCTCACGGGGCCCCCTACTGACCTCGGGCAGTGCCCGAGTTTCCAAATGGTCAGTCCGCCCCTGGATACAAGGACTGTGACGTGTTACCGTGTACACAGTGAGTAGGGTCATTGTTAATCCCCTCCCACTGTTAGTACAACATTGCCACACTCATTATATGCACAGACATTTTTAAAACACAAATTTATAGGTACTAAATACAATTACATTACAATTACATTAATTTTAGAACACAATAGACTACCCAATATTTTGGTAAAATATAGAAGGTGATGAAAAGTCAAGTAAATAGATACCAAACATGTCAGCATTAAAAATTGTCCATGTCTCTGAAATGGCGACAAACTACGGACCCTAAATTTGTCCACAGGCAACACTTGACAAGCCTTTACAGATTACCAGTTTAGAGTCAAACATAGAGGATGGCCCTAGAATTATTGTTCTCAGTCTGATGTGATACCTCACATGTGTGGTGCAATCACTGTTTACATATACAGTTGTGTCCAAAATTATTCAACCCCCAATGCTGTAAAGGGGTTTAGGGACTATAGTGTACATTTGGAATTGTATTCAGAATCAAATCCTACAAGGACGTTGTAACTACCCAAATGCAACTAAAATGACATCAATTGTTTATGTAATACAGTAGTAAATGGTTCTTATGTGGTTTCTTCATTGCCACAATTATTCAACCCCTTAAAGACTACCACTCTGAAGAACAGAGGTTCATACAGGTGCTTTCCATCAGGTATTGAAAACACCTGTGGATGTCACCGAGCAGCAATCAAGCATAATAAGCACCAATTAGGCAGCTTTAAAATGACTGTGATACTCAGCTCCTTCTAGACATTTACTGGTGTGGTTACAAACATGGTGAAGGCAAGAGAATGGTCCAGGAAGACAAGAGAAGAGGTGATTTCTCTTCACAGGAAGGGCAATGGCTATAAGAAGATTGCAAAGATGTTAAACATACCAAGAGACACCTTAGGAAGCATCATTCGCAAATTCAAGGCAAAGGGCACTGTTGAAACGCTACCTGGTCGTGGCAGAAAGAAGATGCTGACTTCGACTGCTGTGCGCTACCTGAAGCGTAGAGTGGAGAGAAGTCCCCGTGTGACTGCTGAGGAACTGAGAAAAGATTTGTCAGATGTGGGTACAGAAGTTTCAGCCCAGACAATAAGACGCACACTGCGTAATGAAGGCCTCCGTGCCAGAACTCCCAGGCGTACCCCCTTGCTGTCTCCAAAGAATAAGAAGAGTCGACTGCAGTATGCCAAAAGCCATGTGGACAAACCACAAAAGTTGTGGGATAGTGTTCTGTGGACTGATGAAACAAAATTAGAACTGTTTGGGCCCATGGATCAACGCTATGTTTGGAGGAGGAAGAACAAGGCCTATGATGAAAAGAACACCTTGCCTACTGTGAAGCATGGTGGAGGGTCAATCATGCTTTGGGGCTGTTTTGCTTCTGCAGGTACAGGGAAGCTTCAGCGTGTGCAAGGTACCATGAATTCTCTTCAGTACCAGGAGATATTGGATGGAAACGTGATGCAGTCCGTCACACACCTGAGGCTTGGGAGACGTTGGACCTTTCAACAGGACAATGATCCCAAGCATACCTCCAAGTCCACTAGAGCATGGTTGCAGAGGAAAGGCTGGAACATTTTGGAGTGGCCATCGCAGTCACCAGACTTAAATCCGATTGAGAACCTCTGGTGGGACTTAAAGAAAGCAGTTGCAGTGCGCAAGCCTAAGAATGTGACTGAACTGGAGGCCTTTGCCCATGAAGAATGGGCGAAGATACCCGTAGATCGCTGCAAGACACTTGTGTCAAGCTATGCTTCACGTTTAAAAGCTGTTATAACTGTAAAAGGATGCTGTACTAAGTACTAAGATTGAATGTCACTTGGGGGTTGAATAAAACTGATAATGCTGTGAGCACAGAAAAGACATTTGTGGTTATTTCATTATAACTGTTATGTTATATTTGTCTGACCTACAAGTGCCTCTTTAATGTAAATGTAAGCAAGATGACTGAATGATCAAAAGCAATGTCAAACTGGCCAAAACACTCAATTTCAGTGGGGGTTGAATAATTTTGGACACAACTGTACATGCGGGGTCTTCATCCGCATTTGCACATAAGCACAATTTTTTAAATATTTATTTTATTTAAATGTATTTTTTTACATTTTTTTTTAAATTAAACTTTTAGACCTTTTCGCCCAGGAATGGTGGTGGGAGGAGGTGCTCCCTTTCAAGCCCTTTCGGATCACTTTTATCGTAAAAAATGACACCGGGATCATGGCTGCAGCCATGATCCTGGTATAGCTGATTCCAGTCCAAGACATGTAAATATATATACTGTGGATGGGAAACAATTAAGAATAATAGCCAGCCAGAGCAATATGCAGCTTGTGTTTTTGCATAGCCTATCATGGCACAGAGGACACACACACACATGACCATAACAAACACAGGCTAAAAACTCCATCTAAATGTGACTGACCACTAATAAATAGCCTTATCACTTATTATTTCTTTTTAACCTCATTCACCATTTCTGGGTGGACGTCATATGACATCCTTCCGGAATGTGCCTCACAGCCCGGCGAGATCTGTCACCTGCTGTGTCCACTGGAGTGCCCTGAGGAAGTCACATGATATTGTGACGCAACGCGTCGGCGGGACGTGGTGACGTATTTCCGGCGTGGCGGCCATCTTGGTACACCTGTTTGCAGAGTTGTACACCCATACATACATGCCCCTATCCGAAAGCATGGGGTATTGAATTGGCTGCCACGTGAGTTATAAACTTTTATATGGTTATATGCTATTTGTCCCTACTGTGGAAAATAAAATATACTGCACTATGGGAGGATCTATCTTATTTCTCATTTGAGAGATTGATGCTGCAAATTTCCTGGAGAGGAGCCATTGGTGGGATACTAAATCCTGAGAGATTTGGGTGCGACAAGGAGCAGCATTTGGAGTGATAGCTATCTTGGAGGATCTGTGAGGGGGATCCACAAAAGCGCTTTGATCCGCAAGGGTCGAAGTGATGAGGTGAGAGGCTAATCCAGATGGTGGTCGGATTGTCAGAATTCACATTCACCCAAAGATCCGCATGATTTCTCTTTATTTATGGTCACTAACTGTAGTCATTGGAAGCACGTGTTTTATTTGTATCACTATTAATACCTATTGGACTTTCTGAGCACTGTTTGATGTATAGTTGTATTGGGGTGTTCCCACTACACAAGAGGCACGTGTGATTTTATATGCACGGTATTATATATATATTTATGTATTTATTTAAATGTGTTTCTTACTTGTTTTCATTATATGAATTTATTTTTATAGATTTAATGAATCATGGGCACAAATTAATAATTAATATGAATTGATATCACTTTCACGTTGTATTTTTTTATTATTTTTATTTAAATTGATGCAATTTTGTGATTACACATCACTTAATATTTATGTGTATATATATCTTAAGGAGTAGCGCAACATTCTTTATTGTATTTATTATCCATTGTGTACTATCGTGTTGATCTCTGTGAGTTACCACATGGTACAGACAGGGACAATCACAGCCCATCTGTACCCTGTGATTCGCTGTGGTCAATCACAGCTAACCATATTTGTACGCCCCTTGAGGGTTAGGCACTGATGTGAATGTACAATATATATGTAAAGCACTGCGTAAATTAATGGCACTATGTAAGTACCTGGAATAAATAAAATAAACTATAATAGCAAACACTGAATTAATCAATTAAAAAAAATTCCCCAGAGCAGTACAATGTAACTTTGGTTAAAAAAAAATATATCTACCGTATTTGCCGGCGTATAAGACGACCCCCCTACTTTTTCTGCTAAAATGTAGCGTTTGGGCTATACTCGCCGTATAAGACTACCCCTCTTCCAATGCACACCAGTGGGAGGAATAGTGCCCCATCATTGATGTCAGTGGGAGGAATAGTGCCCCATCATTGGTATTAGTGGCAGGAATAGTGCCCCATCATTGGCATTAGTGGCAGGAATAGTGCCCTATCATTAGTATCAGTGGAGGAATAGTGCTCCATCATTAGTGTCAGTGGGAGGAATAGTGCCCCATCATTGGTATCAGTGGGAGGAATAGTGCCCCATCATTGGTGTCAGTGGGAGGAATAGTGCCCCATCATTGGTGTCAGTGGGAGGAATAGTGCCCCATCATTGGTGTCAGTGGGAGGAATAGTGCCCCATCATTGGTGTCAGTGGGAGGAATAGTGCCCCATCATTGGTGTCAGTGGGAGGAATAGTGCTCCATCATTGGTGTCAGTGGGAGGAATAGTGCCCCATCATTGATGTCAGTGGGAGGAATGGTGTCCCATCATTGGTGTCAGTGAGGGGTGGAATAGTGCCCCATCATTGGTGTCAGTGGGGGGTGGAATAGTGCCCCATCGTTGGTGTCAGTGGGGGGGGGGGAATAGTGCCCCATCATTGGTGTCAGTGGGGGGGAGGAATAGTGCCCCATCGTTGGTGTCAGTGGGAGGAATAGTGCCCCATCATTGGTATCAGTGACACCAATGATGGGGCACTATTCCTCCCACTGAGACTTGCTGACCCTGTTCTCGTATGGTGCTGCTGCAGCCAGCATATGTGGTTGCAGCAGCACCTCTACACAGAACACTTACCTGCTGCTCCGGCACTCAATTTTCGCGGGGCCGCTCGGCTCCGCCCCCTCGCCGGTGATTGGCCGCCTGTGTGCCTTTCCTGAGCTACAGTTCTGGCGGCCAATCACCGGTGAGGAGGCGGAGCCGAGCAGCCGCACGAACATCCAGTGGCCGAACTGAAGGAGACGCCGCGCTTCCTGGACCGGATCGTCGTGGGGCTGGATCCAGGTAAGAGACATCAGCCCCTGCAAACCCCTGTACTTAATGCCGCAGCCCCCCTAAACATGTGTACCGGCGTATAAGACGACCCCTGACTTTTGAGAAGATTTTCAAGGGTCAAAAAGTCGTCTTATACGCCGGCAAATATGGTATCTATATATATATATATATATATATATATAAATACATTAAAATATATATATTTTTTTACATATTGTCACCAGTCAGTGTCTCTGATCACCAGTTATATGATGACGCTGTACTGCATTAGTGACAGTGTGAAAAAAGAAAAAAAAAAAAAACTCACCTTGCCATTTAATAAATACCTTGGACTGTCTACTTTCCGAAAAGCGGTCATTTGGGATGAGATGTTAGTAAATCAGAAAGAAATGAGATGTCAGTACATCAGAATTGATTGCTTTTCAGATATAGATATATACCATAGTTTGTGGATGCTAGAACTTTCCTACAGACTAAATAATAAACACTGATTTGGGTTATTTTCACTAAAGAAATGTGGTGGAATACAGTTTAACCTAAATCTATGAAGAAAGATTACTTATTTGTAAAATATTACAAAATACTAAAGGCTATTTTTTACCTTAATGCATTCTCTGCATTAATGTAAAAAAATTTTCAAAATCTTCAGCTGCCCTCCAGCCCCCTAAATACTTACGTGAGCCCAATCTCCATCCAGTGTTGTGCCAGAGAGGAGCAGCGCTGGTCTATCCCTTTCTCCTCACAGGCTCAGAGGCAACAGAGGGAGCCATAGGCTCCTGCTGCTGTCAATCAAGTCCAGTGAGGAGGCAGCGGGGTGGGACTAAGCTGCGCTCTGTGTATCAATAGATGCACACAGCACAGGTCAAAATCGAGCCTGCACAAGTGACCTCATAGCAACAGTGGATGGAATTATTGTATGCAAATTCCGCCAATGAAAGGAGAGACATCCAGTCATCCTGTGAGTAAGATGAAAAACATCGTAAATACTGTTCAAGGGTCTGTTTGGTCCTGTCAGTTTGCCCATTCGTTTGTGGATTGTAGACAGCCAGACGGGCACTGGAGCAGAACAGGAAGCTGGGATCGGAGACAGGAGCAAGGTCATCAACGGGGGGGAGGGGGGGCAGCAAGGCACCAAATTATAAGCAAACCAAAGTCAGGAACGAGCAACAAGGCAAGAGTGGAATCCGAAGTCAGGTCAGGAACAAGTCGGGTCAGCAACAAGAGGATCATACAAGAATGCAGCAGGATACAGGGAAACAGCTGAAGACCAGTCAGCATTAAGCACAGGCAGAAGAATCCTTTAAATAGTCCATCTGGCGCCAATCACACATTTCTGTGCGCATACACACGTCTTGTCACTATTCTGCAGAGATTGCTGTGCGCATGTGCATTTCTATTAGCCAACCGTCTCACAGAAATTCCCTTACAAGGACTTTGAAAAACTAATTATCGGGAACTGGCAGGAAAAAAACCCAGAAAGACAGCCAAATATAGGCTACCTTAACCACTAGGGGACCCAGTGAAGCACCCCGCCCCCTAGTAAAACACTCCCATTACACAGTTAACCCTTTGATTGCCTCTCATTGTTAACCCCCTCCTGCCCAGTGCCATTAGTAGTGTCAGTGCTTTTTTTTTTAGCACTGATCACTGTATTGGTGACACTGGGGATGTCAGTGACCCCAAGTCAGTTCCCCCCCAGCGTCAGAATGTCTGCCTCAGTCCCGCCATAAGTCGCTGATCGCCGCTATTATCAGTATCTATACATATCGCAGAATACATTTTGGCGTAAATTTATGATGAAATTAGATTTTTTAATTTTTTACTGGACATGTTTTATAGCAAAAAATCCAAAATATTGTTGTTTAGTTTTTTTTGTCAAAATTGTCGGTCTTTTTTTTTATAGCACATAAAATAAAAAACGCACCGGCGATCAAATACCACTTAAAGAAAGCTCATTTCGTGGGAAAAAAAGGACGGACATTTCATTTGGGTGCAGCGCTGCATGACTGCGCAATTGTCAGTTACAGTAACGCAGTGCCTTAACGCAAACCGCTTCTGTAACCGCTTCCTGACCGCCCTATAGCAGAAATACTGCTACAGGGTGGCACGGGTGCGCAAAATCATGTGTATATATACGTGATTCACACTCCCGCGGTTTTCACGCCCCACCCAGATAGCATCAGATTGCCCGTCAGTACACCAGTAATCACATTTAACCCCTTGATTGACAGGAACACGCTCATACACAATAAACCTCCACTGCTAGTATAGTGTCTGAATGGATCAATATCTTTGATCAGATCAACACTATACCAGCATTCACATTAGTATAGTGACCCAAAAACGCAGCGTTAGTGGGATCAGCCCCGGAACCTGCCAGCACCTTGCGTTTAGCCCCTATGCTTACCCCTCCCTTCTCCCCCAGCAAGTGCAGTGTCAGTTGGTCACTGTCACTTGATACATTGCACACAAAACCGCAGTGTTCACAGAATCAGGCCTGATCTCTGTTAGCACTTGCTGGTAAATTTTGATGACTCTCATATGCAGCAGAGTACCAGTACTAGTGCCACACTACCTTTTGTTGAACTGGCGAGCACCAGCGGCCTAGTACATCCTGGTCTTTCACATACCAGCACTGCAGTATCACTTGGTGACGTGGCGAGTCCCATAAGTGCAGTACAAGCTGGTGCGGTGGCGAGCACAAGTATTGTCCCGCAACCACCAAGAATTCGCACATAGGCCCGTAGAGCCCCTAGTATCCTTCCGGATGTGCTTGCAAATCCCGATTGGCAGCCCACAAATTCTGCAGCACCCGTACTTCCCCTTAAATGCCCCCCACCGCACAAGTCTCCTACATAGTTCCATCACAAATCCTCCCAGCCAAACCCTCTCCCAGTACTAACACAAATCCTTCTAATACAAATCCACATCTCCTATCTCCCAACTGTACCGGTGTTGGTGTCCTGTGAACCTGGAAAAGGTTCTGGCACTTGGCTCCAGTAACTTGTCTTGACAGGGGGGCACCAGAGCGGGCACCTGGGGTACATGTCTGCACCGCTTACAGGGTGCCAGGGGCCCTAGATGCTGCAAGTGCCCCCTCTGTGCCAATCTCTGATTGGGAGGGGGGTAAGAGGATATGTGTGTGTTGGGGGGGGGGTGCTTTGGGAGGGGAGAGGACTTGTACTAGAAGGGGTGGTGGGGGATTTCAAATCTGACTCCCCCAAAGCACAGGTCCACTGCCCTCCCTAAGCACCCCACAGCACATATCCTCTTACCAGCCCCCCCCCCCCCCATCACTCCTCCAGGTATGTATACTAATTAGTTACCCTTCCCCCCTCCTCTGTATACAGCAGTAAACACAGACCTAAGATCATCAGCGCAGCTCTTGCAGTTCAATGTTCCTCCCCGGCTCCTCATGTCTGTACAGGAGAACATCAGAGACGAGGAGGAGGAGCCAGCGTGAGTTCTGTGAGGGGTGCACTGTGCAGGGTGTCGGTGGGGAGACGTGCAGACTGCCACAGGGGGAAATCGCCATGTGTGGGACCGTGGGGACGCTGCAAGAGAAGCAGGGCAGGTATCCCGGGTGCCCACACTGGTGTGCCCTGTTAGGCAAGTAACCGGAGCGCAGTGACTGAACTTGTTCCACCAATGGGCTCCGGGCTTCACAGAGGGCCTAAGCTGGCTTATGCTGGGGGAAGCTCAGGGCCCCCCACGGTGGTGGAATGCCAGGGCCCTGTCACAAGTTCGACCCGGGTAGTTCCACCGCTGTGCATAGCCTCCCCTCCCACCTTCCATACTATGGACTCTAATCTAATGAATCTCTATGGGCCGCCATCCTCCCTCACTATGGGATCTATCGGGCAGCACAGTAGCTAAATGGTTAGCACTTCCGCCTGGAAGTACTAGGGTCCTTGGTTCGACTCCCAGCCACTGCACCTCCTGCCTGGAGTTTGCATGTTCTCCCTGTGCATGCGTGGGTTTCCTCAGGGTACTCCGGTTTCCTCCCACACTCCAAAGACATGCTGGTAGGTGAATTAGCTCCTATCTAAATTGGTCCTAGTATGTGTATGAATGTGAGTTAGGCACCTTAGATTGTACACCCCTTGAGGGTTAGGGACTGATGTGACAATATATATATGTAAAGCACTGCGTAAACTGACAGCGCTGTAGAAGTACCTGAAATAAATAAATACATTTAGAAAGCTTTCTTTGCCTGAATGGCCAACACATTGGTGTATACAGTCCCTGTGCTTATTATCCCCATCTAGTGGCCAAAATGCGGTAATTTATCTCAGGAAGGTATTTCAGAATGCTATACCGCACATTGACCAGTAGATGGAGCCGGCGAACCCAAAGGATTCGTTTTAGTAATGTATCTGTGTACGGCTTCCCGGTCTCCAGCACAGAGCCCGCCCACCACGTACACGTCACTCACAAGGCACGCACATAGCGTCCCTGTCGCCTAGCAACCGCGCCGTCACGTCAACGTCACTCAAGGCACGCACATAGCGTCCCTGTAGCCTAGCAACCGCGCCGCTCCGTCATTCTGGGAGTGTTCTCCGAGGAGATAAGACGTGCAGTTGTAGTGTCCGGCAGTGCAGTGGAATACGTATGGGAGGCGGCCTCAGGGAGGGCCGCCCATGGCTCTGCAGCTAGGATATTGTAGCCGTTCATCTCCGGGAGCCGCACAGCCTCACATTTCCTCATTATAACACAGCTCTTCCCCGGGTAGGAGAATGTGCAGCACATTACATTCCGGATCGCTGCAGCGCCGATCATCCGGAACACACGGTGGGGAGGATTTCATGGGCGGCGGAAGATCGGGCAGAGCGGTGACAGCGACATGTCACCTCTGTGATCGGGAGGGGGGTGTGGAGCGGATTCAGAATTTCTCAGAAGCGGAGCGCCTGCGCAGACCGAACCATTCAATTGCCGCTCATCTGCCATCAACTACTTGTAATACATAAAGCACTGATTCACTTACCTCACTTTCCACAGACAGGCCTCACCCCCTCAATTACCGACACACCCCCTTCAAGGAATACCGATCTTCATGAAATGTGTATAGGAGGCGGAGTCTGACTTGGAGATCACACGTGATGTCATGAGGGAGGTGGAGCTTCGGCTTAATGATTGAGGGGGCGGAGCAGCCTGTACCGCCTCCTCCGTCCTCATCTGCCAATGGGCACACAGTGTTTTTCCCAGTAGAAATGAAGGAGACGTGGAGGATGAAGAAGTGTCTGTACAGTGCATGGCATGTGTCCCCCTGTCCTGTGACAACAACCTTTGCAGTATAGGTGTCAGCTTCCAGTGGCCATGTTGTAAGGACAGGACTATGGGTGACATTACAATGACTTGTTAGGCTTGGTCCACACTAGGCAAACACTGAAGAGTGATCTGTAGTGGATCGCTTTTCAGAGTGCGGATAAGTGGCTGCTGTCAGGCGTTCAGGAGGCTGTCCTGTCACCCCCTGGAGGCCTGTTTTTTTTCTGCCTCACCAGCTAGTCTGTACAAGGCCTCATGATTTCTAATGGTGGCTTTTCTGATAGGACAGTGTGGAGGGAGAGGAGAACTGATTTGGCCCCATCCACTGACAAGTGGGGGGGGGGGGGGAAGCAGTTAGAGAAAGTGGAGACAGAGAATGCTGACGGGAGCCCACAGAGAGCCTTGATAGCTCTGAGGAAAGGGATTCCTACCCGAAAGGCGTCAGTAGGCCGACCGCACCATCAGTCGGCCATTTCTATGGCCTTATAGGCTTTATACATGTGCTATGTTTGTGAATATATTTTTTGTCTTTTTATACTTTACAATAAACCCTGGATAATGCACTACTGTAGGTGTCTGCACCATCTGTTTGCTTTCTTCCTTGTACAAGCCTGGGTGATACATAAGGAATATGCTGGGGGATGGGGGGGATCTGTTCAGGGAAAACACAAAGCACTGGAAGGAGCAGCAGAACCTGGGGACAGCCATGCACAGGAAGCCTTGCATTTTATCAACCAATACAAGACTTTCTCTGATTGACTGAGGCGGGCCAATAATGTCATGATCTCCTCCTCAGCCAATCAGAGGAAGCCTTGTATCCGTTGATAAAACTCAAGACTTCTGTGAATGGTTGAGCAGCGCTCAGCCTGGCTTCAAGAACATGGCACTGTATACTTGATGTAGCGTAGGTTGCATACAGTTTCTACAATGCTAACAGCGCTCACATCTTTTCGTAAAGAAAACCGTTCATTTGGACCAGCTTGGCTCAGAGGGACTATTGAAAGTCACTGTAAGTTAGGCCCTCAGCCCTCCACTGTGCTATAGGGATAGTGTGGCCTGCTCTTCCTCCTCCATCCAGCCTACAGGATTGACCATCAGGGGAAGGACTGCAAAGCACGTGAATGCCATGTATGAGAGGGAGGCCCAGAGCATTGCTGGCTACCCTTCACATGGCTATGACAAAGTATGTGAGATTGATCGCCATCAGGAGGACATCTGCAGCGTCGGTGTGGTGAGAGACCTTTGGCCACCATGTCACAGGCATTTGCTGCCACCAGTAGAGTTCTGCGTAAAGAAGACTCCATATACTAGGCTGCATTTGACATACTCCTGACCACCGCAATGTTTATGCTTTATGTACAACAGATGCTGGTTGCTCAGTGGTCACTGTTAATGAAGTTCTTCATCAAGGTAGGCTGTGTGCAGAAAAGCATATGTAAGAGTAGAGTTTCATATTTGACAAATCAGTGTGCTGAGATTTGTATGTGTCTGCTAGTCTCCCACTTGTATTTTTGGGATACAGGCAGGAGTGGACTGACAACTCATGGGGCCCCCGGGCAATAGGGAATCATGGGGCCCCTGTGTCCTTGCCCAAACTCAAAAAAGCCTATGAAAAAGGTACCGGGGCATCTCACGGGGCCCCCTACTGACCTCGGGCAGTGCCCGAGTTTCCAAATGGTCAGTCCGCCCCTGGATACAAGGACTGTGACATGTGTTACCGTGTACACAGTGAGTAGGGTCATTGTTAATCCCCTCCCACTGTTAGTACAACATTGCCACACTCATTATATGCACAGACATTTTTAAAACACAAATTTATAGGTACTAAATACAATTACATTACAATTACATTAATTTTAGAACACAATAGACTACCCAATATTTTGGTAAAATATAGAAGGTGATGAAAAGTCAAGTAAATAGATACCAAACATGTCAGCATTAAAAATTGTCCATGTCTCTGAAATGGCGACAAACTACGGACCCTAAATTTGTCCACAGGCAACACTTGACAAGCCTTTACAGATTACCAGTTTAGAGTCAAACATAGAGGATGGCCCTAGAATTATTGTTCTCAGTCTGATGTGATACCTCACATGTGTGGTGCAATCACTGTTTACATATACATGCGGGGTCTTCATCCGCATTTGCACATAAGCACAATTTTTTAAATATTTATTTTATTTAAATGTATTTTTTTACATTTTTTTTTAAATTAAACTTTTAGACCTTTTCGCCCAGGAATGGTGGTGGGAGGAGGTGCTCCCTTTCAAGCCCTTTCGGATCACTTTTATCGTAAAAAATGACACCGGGATCATGGCTGCAGCCATGATCCTAGTATAGCTGATTCCAGTCCAAGACATGTAAATATATATACTGTGGATGGGAAACAATTAAGAATAATAGCCAGCCAGAGCAATATGCAGCTTGTGTTTTTGCATAGCCTATCATGGCACAGAGGACACACACACACACATGACCATAACAAACACAGGCTAAAAACTCCATCTAAATGTGACTGACCACTAATAAATAGCCTTATCACTTATTATTTCTTTTTAACCTCATTCACCATTTCTGGGTGGACGTCATATGACATCCTTCCGGAATGTGCCTCACAGCCCGGCGAGATCTGTCACCTGCTGTGTCCACTGGAGTGCCCTGAGGAAGTCACATGATATTGTGACGCAACGCGTCGGCGGGACGTGGTGACGTATTTCCGGCGTGGCGGCCATCTTGGTACACCTGTTTGCAGAGTTGTACACCCATACATACATGCCCCTATCCGAAAGCATGGGGTATTGAATTGGCTGCCACGTGAGTTATAAACTTTTATATGGTTATATGCTATTTGTCCCTACTGTGGAAAATAAAATATACTGCACTATGGGAGGATCTATCTTATTTCTCATTTGAGAGATTGATGCTGCAAATTTCCTGGAGAGGAGCCATTGGTGGGATACTAAATCCTGAGAGATTTGGGTGCGACAAGGAGCAGCATTTGGAGTGATAGCTATCTTGGAGGATCTGTGAGGGGGATCCACAAAAGCGCTTTGATCCGCAAGGGTCGAAGTGATGAGGTGAGAGGCTAATCCAGATGGTGGTCGGATTGTCAGAATTCACATTCACCCAAAGATCCGCATGATTTCTCTTTATTTATGGTCACCAACTGTAGTCATTGGAAGCACGTGTTTTATTTGTATCACTATTAATACCTATTGGACTTTGTGAGCACTGTTTGATGTATAGTTGTATTGGGGTGTTCCCACTACACAAGAGGCACGTGTGATTTTATATGCACGGTATTATATATATATTTATGTATTTATTTAAATGTGTTTCTTACTTGTTTTCAATATATGAATTTATTTTTATAGATTTAATGAATCATGGGCACAAATTAATAATTAATATGAATTGATATCACTTTCACGTTGTATTTTTTTATTATTTTTATTTAAATTGATGCAATTTTGTGATTACACATCACTTAATATTTATGTGTATATATATCTTAAGGAGTAGCGCAACATTCTTTATTGTATTTATTATCCATTGTGTACTATCGTGTTGATCTCTGTGAGTTACCACATGGTACAGACAGGGACAATCACAGCCCATCTGTACCCTGTGATTCGCTGTGGTCAATCACAGCTAACCATATTTGTACGCCCCTTGAGGGTTAGGCACTGATGTGAATGTACAATATATATGTAAAGCACTGCGTAAATTAATGGCACTATGTAAGTACCTGGAATAAATAAAATAAACTATAATAGCAAACACTGAATTAATCAATTAAAAAAAATTCCCCAGAGCAGTACAATGTAACTTTGGTTAAAAAAAAATATATCTACCGTATTTGCCGGCGTATAAGACGACCCCCCTACTTTTTCTGCTAAAATGTAGCGTTTGGGCTATACTCGCCGTATAAGACTACCCCTCTTCCAATGCACACCAGTGGGAGGAATAGTGCCCCATCATTGATGTCAGTGGGAGGAATAGTGCCCCATCATTGGTATTAGTGGCAGGAATAGTGCCCCATCATTGGCATTAGTGGCAGGAATAGTGCCCTATCATTAGTATCAGTGGAGGAATAGTGCTCCATCATTAGTGTCAGTGGGAGGAATAGTGCCCCATCATTGGTATCAGTGGGAGGAATAGCGCCCCATCATTGGTGTCAGTGGGAGGAATAGTGCCCCATCATTGGTGTCAGTGGGAGGAATAGTGCCCCATCATTGGTGTCAGTGGGAGGAATAGTGCCCCATCATTGATGTCAGTGGGAGGAATGGTGTCCCATCATTGGTGTCAGTGAGGGGTGGAATAGTGCCCCATCATTGGTGTCAGTGGGGGGTGGAATAGTGCCCCATCGTTGGTGTCAGTGGGGGGGGGGGGAATAGTGCCCCATCATTGGTGTCAGTGGGGGGGAGGAATAGTGCCCCATCGTTGGTGTCAGTGGGAGGAATAGTGCCCCATCATTGGTATCAGTGACACCAATGATGGGGCACTATTCCTCCCACTGAGACTTGCTGACCCTGTTCTCGTATGGTGCTGCTGCAGCCAGCATATGTGGTTGCAGCAGCACCTCTACACAGAACACTTACCTGCTGCTCCGGCACTCAATTTTCGCGGGGCCGCTCGGCTCCGCCCCCTCGCCGGTGATTGGCCGCCTGTGTGCCTTTCCTGAGCTACAGTTCTGGCGGCCAATCACCGGTGAGGAGGCGGAGCCGAGCAGCCGCACGAACATCCAGTGGCCGAACTGAAGGAGACGCCGCGCTTCCTGGACCGGATCGTCGTGGGGCTGGATCCAGGTAAGAGACATCAGCCCCTGCAAACCCCTGTACTTAATGCCGCAGCCCCCCTAAACATGTGTACCGGCGTATAAGACGACCCCTGACTTTTGAGAAGATTTTCAAGGGTCAAAAAGTCGTCTTATACGCCGGCAAATATGGTATCTATATATATATATATATATATATATATATATAAATACATTAAAATATATATATTTTTTTACATATTGTCACCAGTCAGTGTCTCTGATCACCAGTTATATGATGACGCTGTACTGCATTAGTGACAGTGTGAAAAAAGAAAAAAAAAAAAAACTCACCTTGCCATTTAATAAATACCTTGGACTGTCTACTTTCCGAAAAGCGGTCATTTGGGATGAGATGTTAGTAAATCAGAAAGAAATGAGATGTCAGTACATCAGAATTGATTGCTTTTCAGATATAGATATATACCATAGTTTGTGGATGCTAGAACTTTCCTACAGACTAAATAATAAACACTGATTTGGGTTATTTTCACTAAAGAAATGTGGTGGAATACAGTTTAACCTAAATCTATGAAGAAAGATTACTTATTTGTAAAATATTACAAAATACTAAAGGCTATTTTTTACCTTAATGCATTCTCTGCATTAATGTAAAAAAATTTTCAAAATCTTCAGCTGCCCTCCAGCCCCCTAAATACTTACGTGAGCCCAATCTCCATCCAGTGTTGTGCCAGAGAGGAGCAGCGCTGGTCTATCCCTTTCTCCTCACAGGCTCAGAGGCAACAGAGGGAGCCATAGGCTCCTGCTGCTGTCAATCAAGTCCAGTGAGGAGGCAGTGGGGTGGGACTAAGCTGCGCTCTGTGTATCAATAGATGCACACAGCACAGGTCAAAATCGAGCCTGCACAAGTGACCTCATAGCAACAGTGGATGGAATTATTGTATGCAAATTCCGCCAATGAAAGGAGAGACATCCAGTCATCCTGTGAGTAAGATGAAAAACATCGTAAATACTGTTCAAGGGTCTGTTTGGTCCTGTCAGTTTGCCCATTCGTTTGTGGATTGTAGACAGCCAGACGGGCACTGGAGCAGAACAGGAAGCTGGGATCGGAGACAGGAGCAAGGTCATCAACGGGGGGGAGGGGGGGCAGCAAGGCACCAAATTATAAGCAAACCAAAGTCAGGAACGAGCAACAAGGCAAGAGTGGAATCCGAAGTCAGGTCAGGAACAAGTCGGGTCAGCAACAAGAGGATCATACAAGAATGCAGCAGGATACAGGGAAACAGCTGAAGACCAGTCAGCATTAAGCACAGGCAGAAGAATCCTTTAAATAGTCCATCTGGCGCCAATCACACATTTCTGTGCGCATACACACGTCTTGTCACTATTCTGCAGAGATTGCTGTGCGCATGTGCATTTCTATTAGCCAACCGTCTCACAGAAATTCCCTTACAAGGACTTTGAAAAACTAATTATCGGGAACTGGCAGGAAAAAAACCCAGAAAGACAGCCAAATATAGGCTACCTTAACCACTAGGGGACCCAGTGAAGCACCCCGCCCCCTAGTAAAACACTCCCATTACACAGTTAACCCTTTGATTGCCTCTCATTGTTAACCCCCTCCTGCCCAGTGCCATTAGTAGTGTCAGTGCTTTTTTTTTTAGCACTGATCACTGTATTGGTGACACTGGGGATGTCAGTGACCCCAAGTCAGTTCCCCCCCAGCGTCAGAATGTCTGCCTCAGTCCCGCCATAAGTCGCTGATCGCCGCTATTATCAGTATCTATACATATCGCAGAATACATTTTGGCGTAAATTTATGATGAAATTAGATTTTTTAATTTTTTACTGGACATGTTTTATAGCAAAAAATCCAAAATATTGTTGTTTAGTTTTTTTTGTCAAAATTGTCGGTCTTTTTTTTTATAGCACATAAAATAAAAAACGCACCGGCGATCAAATACCACTTAAAGAAAGCTCATTTCGTGGGAAAAAAAGGACGGACATTTCATTTGGGTGCAGCGCTGCATGACTGCGCAATTGTCAGTTACAGTAACGCAGTGCCTTAACGCAAACCGCTTCTGTAACCGCTTCCTGACCGCCCTATAGCAGAAATACTGCTACAGGGTGGCACGGGTGCGCAAAATCATGTGTATATATACGTGATTCACACTCCCGCGGTTTTCACGCCCCACCCAGATAGCATCAGATTGCCCGTCAGTACACCAGTAATCACATTTAACCCCTTGATTGACAGGAACACGCTCATACACAATAAACCTCCACTGCTAGTATAGTGTCTGAATGGATCAATATCTTTGATCAGATCAACACTATACCAGCATTCACATTAGTATAGTGACCCAAAAACGCAGCGTTAGTGGGATCAGCCCCGGAACCTGCCAGCACCTTGCGTTTAGCCCCTATGCTTACCCCTCCCTTCTCCCCCAGCAAGTGCAGTGTCAGTTGGTCACTGTCACTTGATACATTGCACACAAAACCGCAGTGTTCACAGAATCAGGCCTGATCTCTGTTAGCACTTGCTGGTAAATTTTGATGACTCTCATATGCAGCAGAGTACCAGTACTAGTGCCACACTACCTTTTGTTGAACTGGCGAGCACCAGCGGCCTAGTACATCCTGGTCTTTCACATACCAGCACTGCAGTATCACTTGGTGACGTGGCGAGTCCCATAAGTGCAGTACAAGCTGGTGCGGTGGCGAGCACAAGTATTGTCCCGCAACCACCAAGAATTCGCACATAGGCCCGTAGAGCCCCTAGTATCCTTCCGGATGTGCTTGCAAATCCCGATTGGCAGCCCACAAATTCTGCAGCACCCGTACTTCCCCTTAAATGCCCCCCACCGCACAAGTCTCCTACATAGTTCCATCACAAATCCTCCCAGCCAAACCCTCTCCCAGTACTAACACAAATCCTTCTAATACAAATCCACATCTCCTATCTCCCAACTGTACCGGTGTTGGTGTCCTGTGAACCTGGAAAAGGTTCTGGCACTTGGCTCCAGTAACTTGTCTTGACAGGGGGGCACCAGAGCGGGCACCTGGGGTACATGTCTGCACCGCTTACAGGGTGCCAGGGGCCCTAGATGCTGCAAGTGCCCCCTCTGTGCCAATCTCTGATTGGGAGGGGGGTAAGAGGATATGTGTGTGTTGGGGGGGGGGTGCTTTGGGAGGGGAGAGGACTTGTACTAGAAGGGGTGGTGGGGGATTTCAAATCTGACTCCCCCAAAGCACAGGTCCACTGCCCTCCCTAAGCACCCCACAGCACATATCCTCTTACCAGCCCCCCCCCCCCCCCATCACTCCTCCAGGTATGTATACTAATTAGTTACCCTTCCCCCCTCCTCTGTATACAGCAGTAAACACAGACCTAAGATCATCAGCGCAGCTCTTGCAGTTCAATGTTCCTCCCCGGCTCCTCATGTCTGTACAGGAGAACATCAGAGACGAGGAGGAGGAGCCAGCGTGAGTTCTGTGAGGGGTGCACTGTGCAGGGTGTCGGTGGGGAGACGTGCAGACTGCCACAGGGGGAAATCGCCATGTGTGGGACCGTGGGGACGCTGCAAGAGAAGCAGGGCAGGTATCCCGGGTGCCCACACTGGTGTGCCCTGTTAGGCAAGTAACCGGAGCGCAGTGACTGAACTTGTTCCACCAATGGGCTCCGGGCTTCACAGAGGGCCTAAGCTGGCTTATGCTGGGGGAAGCTCAGGGCCCCCCACGGTGGTGGAATGCCAGGGCCCTGTCACAAGTTCGACCCGGGTAGTTCCACCGCTGTGCATAGCCTCCCCTCCCACCTTCCATACTATGGACTCTAATCTAATGAATCTCTATGGGCCGCCATCCTCCCTCACTATGGGATCTATCGGGCAGCACAGTAGCTAAATGGTTAGCACTTCCGCCTGGAAGTACTAGGGTCCTTGGTTCGACTCCCAGCCACTGCACCTCCTGCCTGGAGTTTGCATGTTCTCCCTGTGCATGCGTGGGTTTCCTCAGGGTACTCCGGTTTCCTCCCACACTCCAAAGACATGCTGGTAGGTGAATTAGCTCCTATCTAAATTGGTCCTAGTATGTGTATGAATGTGAGTTAGGCACCTTAGATTGTACACCCCTTGAGGGTTAGGGACTGATGTGACAATATATATATGTAAAGCACTGCGTAAACTGACAGCGCTGTAGAAGTACCTGAAATAAATAAATACATTTAGAAAGCTTTCTTTGCCTGAATGGCCAACACATTGGTGTATACAGTCCCTGTGCTTATTATCCCCATCTAGTGGCCAAAATGCGGTAATTTATCTCAGGAAGGTATTTCAGAATGCTATACCGCACATTGACCAGTAGATGGAGCCGGCGAACCCAAAGGATTCGTTTTAGTAATGTATCTGTGTACGGCTTCCCGGTCTCCAGCACAGAGCCCGCCCACCACGTACACGTCACTCACAAGGCACGCACATAGCGTCCCTGTCGCCTAGCAACCGCGCCGTCACGTCAACGTCACTCAAGGCACGCACATAGCGTCCCTGTAGCCTAGCAACCGCGCCGCTCCGTCATTCTGGGAGTGTTCTCCGAGGAGATAAGACGTGCAGTTGTAGTGTCCGGCAGTGCAGTGGAATACGTATGGGAGGCGGCCTCAGGGAGGGCCGCCCATGGCTCTGCAGCTAGGATATTGTAGCCGTTCATCTCCGGGAGCCGCACAGCCTCACATTTCCTCATTATAACACAGCTCTTCCCCGGGTAGGAGAATGTGCAGCACATGACATTCCGGATCGCTGCAGCGCCGATCATCCGGAACACACGGTGGGGAGGATTTCATGGGCGGCGGAAGATCGGGCAGAGCGGTGACAGCGACATGTCACCTCTGTGATCGGGAGGGGGGTGTGGAGCGGATTCAGAATTTCTCAGAAGCGGAGCGCCTGCGCAGACCGAACCATTCAATTGCCGCTCATCTGCCATCAACTACTTGTAATACATAAAGCACTGATTCACTTACCTCACTTTCCACAGACAGGCCTCACCCCCTCAATTACCGACACACCCCCTTCAAGGAATACCGATCTTCATGAAATGTGTATAGGAGGCGGAGTCTGACTTGGAGATCACACGTGATGTCATGAGGGAGGTGGAGCTTCGGCTTAATGATTGAGGGGGCGGAGCAGCCTGTACCGCCTCCTCCGTCCTCATCTGCCAATGGGCACACAGTGTTTTTCCCAGTAGAAATGAAGGAGACGTGGAGGATGAAGAAGTGTCTGTACAGTGCATGGCATGTGTCCCCCTGTCCTGTGACAACAACCTTTGCAGTATAGGTGTCAGCTTCCAGTGGCCATGTTGTAAGGACAGGACTATGGGTGACATTACAATGACTTGTTAGGCTTGGTCCACACTAGGCAAACACTGAAGAGTGATCTGTAGTGGATCGCTTTTCAGAGTGCGGATAAGTGGCTGCTGTCAGGCGTTCAGGAGGCTGTCCTGTCACCCCCTGGAGGCCTGTTTTTTTTCTGCCTCACCAGCTAGTCTGTACAAGGCCTCATGATTTCTAATGGTGGCTTTTCTGATAGGACAGTGTGGAGGGAGAGGAGAACTGATTTGGCCCCATCCACTGACAAGTGGGGGGGGGGGGGGGGGGGAAGCAGTTAGAGAAAGTGGAGACAGAGAATGCTGACGGGAGCCCACAGAGAGCCTTGATAGCTCTGAGGAAAGGGATTCCTACCCGAAAGGCGTCAGTAGGCCGACCGCACCATCAGTCGGCCATTTCTATGGCCTTATAGGCTTTATACATGTGCTATGTTTGTGAATATATTTTTTGTCTTTTTATACTTTACAATAAACCCTGGATAATGCACTACTGTAGGTGTCTGCACCATCTGTTTGCTTTCTTCCTTGTACAAGCCTGGGTGATACATAAGGAATATGCTGGGGGATGGGGGGGATCTGTTCAGGGAAAACACAAAGCACTGGAAGGAGCAGCAGAACCTGGGGACAGCCATGCACAGGAAGCCTTGCATTTTATCAACCAATACAAGACTTTCTCTGATTGACTGAGGCGGGCCAATAATGTCATGATCTCCTCCTCAGCCAATCAGAGGAAGCCTTGTATCCGTTGATAAAACTCAAGACTTCTGTGAATGGTTGAGCAGCGCTCAGCCTGGCTTCAAGAACATGGCACTGTATACTTGATGTAGCGTAGGTTGCATACAGTTTCTACAATGCTAACAGCGCTCACATCTTTTCGTAAAGAAAACCGTTCATTTGGACCAGCTTGGCTCAGAGGGACTATTGAAAGTCACTGTAAGTTAGGCCCTCAGCCCTCCACTGTGCTATAGGGATAGTGTGGCCTGCTCTTCCTCCTCCATCCAGCCTACAGGATTGACCATCAGGGGAAGGACTGCAAAGCACGTGAATGCCATGTATGAGAGGGAGGCCCAGAGCATTGCTGGCTACCCTTCACATGGCTATGACAAAGTATGTGAGATTGATCGCCATCAGGAGGACATCTGCAGCGTCGGTGTGGTGAGAGACCTTTGGCCACCATGTCACAGGCATTTGCTGCCACCAGTAGAGTTCTGCGTAAAGAAGACTCCATATACTAGGCTGCATTTGACATACTCCTGACCACCGCAATGTTTATGCTTTATGTACAACAGATGCTGGTTGCTCAGTGGTCACTGTTAATGAAGTTCTTCATCAAGGTAGGCTGTGTGCAGAAAAGCATATGTAAGAGTAGAGTTTCATATTTGACAAATCAGTGTGCTGAGATTTGTATGTGTCTGCTAGTCTCCCACTTGTATTTTTGGGATACAGGCAGGAGTGGACTGACAACTCATGGGGCCCCCGGGCAATAGGGAATCATGGGGCCCCTGTGTCCTTGCCCAAACTCAAAAAAGCCTATGAAAAAGGTACCGGGGCATCTCACGGGGCCCCCTACTGACCTCGGGCAGTGCCCGAGTTTCCAAATGGTCAGTCCGCCCCTGGATACAAGGACTGTGACATGTGTTACCGTGTACACAGTGAGTAGGGTCATTGTTAATCCCCTCCCACTGTTAGTACAACATTGCCACACTCATTATATGCACAGACATTTTTAAAACACAAATTTATAGGTACTAAATACAATTACATTACAATTACATTAATTTTAGAACACAATAGACTACCCAATATTTTGGTAAAATATAGAAGGTGATGAAAAGTCAAGTAAATAGATACCAAACATGTCAGCATTAAAAATTGTCCATGTCTCTGAAATGGCGACAAACTACGGACCCTAAATTTGTCCACAGGCAACACTTGACAAGCCTTTACAGATTACCAGTTTAGAGTCAAACATAGAGGATGGCCCTAGAATTATTGTTCTCAGTCTGATGTGATACCTCACATGTGTGGTGCAATCACTGTTTACATATACATGCGGGGTCTTCATCCGCATTTGCACATAAGCACAATTTTTTAAATATTTATTTTATTTAAATGTATTTTTTTACATTTTTTTTTAAATTAAACTTTTAGACCTTTTCGCCCAGGAATGGTGGTGGGAGGAGGTGCTCCCTTTCAAGCCCTTTCGGATCACTTTTATCGTAAAAAATGACACCGGGATCATGGCTGCAGCCATGATCCTGGTATAGCTGATTCCAGTCCAAGACATGTAAATATATATACTGTGGATGGGAAACAATTAAGAATAATAGCCAGCCAGAGCAATATGCAGCTTGTGTTTTTGCATAGCCTATCATGGCACAGAGGACACACACACACACATGACCATAACAAACACAGGCTAAAAACTCCATCTAAATGTGACTGACCACTAATAAATAGCCTTATCACTTATTATTTCTTTTTAACCTCATTCACCATTTCTGGGTGGACGTCATATGACATCCTTCCGGAATGTGCCTCACAGCCCGGCGAGATCTGTCACCTGCTGTGTCCACTGGAGTGCCCTGAGGAAGTCACATGATATTGTGACGCAACGCGTCGGCGGGACGTGGTGACGTATTTCCGGCGTGGCGGCCATCTTGGTACACCTGTTTGCAGAGTTGTACACCCATACATACATGCCCCTATCCGAAAGCATGGGGTATTGAATTGGCTGCCACGTGAGTTATAAACTTTTATATGGTTATATGCTATTTGTCCCTACTGTGGAAAATAAAATATACTGCACTATGGGAGGATCTATCTTATTTCTCATTTGAGAGATTGATGCTGCAAATTTCCTGGAGAGGAGCCATTGGTGGGATACTAAATCCTGAGAGATTTGGGTGCGACAAGGAGCAGCATTTGGAGTGATAGCTATCTTGGAGGATCTGTGAGGGGGATCCACAAAAGCGCTTTGATCCGCAAGGGTCGAAGTGATGAGGTGAGAGGCTAATCCAGATGGTGGTCGGATTGTCAGAATTCACATTCACCCAAAGATCCGCATGATTTCTCTTTATTTATGGTCACCAACTGTAGTCATTGGAAGCACGTGTTTTATTTGTATCACTATTAATACCTATTGGACTTTGTGAGCACTGTTTGATGTATAGTTGTATTGGGGTGTTCCCACTACACAAGAGGCACGTGTGATTTTATATGCACGGTATTATATATATATTTATGTATTTATTTAAATGTGTTTCTTACTTGTTTTCATTATATGAATTTATTTTTATAGATTTAATGAATCATGGGCACAAATTAATAATTAATATGAATTGATATCACTTTCACGTTGTATTTTTTTATTATTTTTATTTAAATTGATGCAATTTTGTGATTACACATCACTTAATATTTATGTGTATATATATCTTAAGGAGTAGCGCAACATTCTTTATTGTATTTATTATCCATTGTGTACTATCGTGTTGATCTCTGTGAGTTACCACATGGTACAGACAGGGACAATCACAGCCCATCTGTACCCTGTGATTCGCTGTGGTCAATCACAGCTAACCATATTTGTACGCCCCTTGAGGGTTAGGCACTGATGTGAATGTACAATATATATGTAAAGCACTGCGTAAATTAATGGCACTATGTAAGTACCTGGAATAAATAAAATAAACTATAATAGCAAACACTGAATTAATCAATTAAAAAAAATTCCCCAGAGCAGTACAATGTAACTTTGGTTAAAAAAAAATATATCTACCGTATTTGCCGGCGTATAAGACGACCCCCCTACTTTTTCTGCTAAAATGTAGCGTTTGGGCTATACTCGCCGTATAAGACTACCCCTCTTCCAATGCACACCAGTGGGAGGAATAGTGCCCCATCATTGATGTCAGTGGGAGGAATAGTGCCCCATCATTGGTATTAGTGGCAGGAATAGTGCCCCATCATTGGCATTAGTGGCAGGAATAGTGCCCTATCATTAGTATCAATGGAGGAATAGTGCTCCATCATTAGTGTCAGTGGGAGGAATAGTGCCCCATCATTGGTATCAGTGGGAGGAATAGCGCCCCATCATTGGTGTCAGTGGGAGGAATAGTGCCCCATCATTGGTGTCAGTGGGAGGAATAGTGCCCCATCATTGGTGTCAGTGGGAGGAATAGTGCCCCATCATTGATGTCAGTGGGAGGAATGGTGTCCCATCATTGGTGTCAGTGAGGGGTGGAATAGTGCCCCATCATTGGTGTCAGTGGGGGGTGGAATAGTGCCCCATCGTTGGTGTCAGTGGGGGGGGGGAATAGTGCCCCATCATTGGTGTCAGTGGGGGGGAGGAATAGTGCCCCATCGTTGGTGTCAGTGGGAGGAATAGTGCCCCATCATTGGTATCAGTGACACCAATGATGGGGCACTATTCCTCCCACTGAGACTTGCTGACCCTGTTCTCGTATGGTGCTGCTGCAGCCAGCATATGTGGTTGCAGCAGCACCTCTACACAGAACACTTACCTGCTGCTCCGGCACTCAATTTTCGCGGGGCCGCTCGGCTCCGCCCCCTCGCCGGTGATTGGCCGCCTGTGTGCCTTTCCTGAGCTACAGTTCTGGCGGCCAATCACCGGTGAGGAGGCGGAGCCGAGCAGCCGCACGAACATCCAGTGGCCGAACTGAAGGAGACGCCGCGCTTCCTGGACCGGATCGTCGTGGGGCTGGATCCAGGTAAGAGACATCAGCCCCTGCAAACCCCTGTACTTAATGCCGCAGCCCCCCTAAACATGTGTACCGGCGTATAAGACGACCCCTGACTTTTGAGAAGATTTTCAAGGGTCAAAAAGTCGTCTTATACGCCGGCAAATATGGTATCTATATATATATATATACAGTTGTGTCCAAAATTATTCAACCCCCAATGCTGTAAAGGGGTTTAGGGACTATAGTGTACATTTGGAATTGTATTCAGAATCAAATCCTACAAGGACGTTGTAACTACCCAAATGCAACTAAAATGACATCAATTGTTTATGTAATACAGTAGTAAATGGTTCTTATGTGGTTTCTTCATTGCCACAATTATTCAACCCCTTAAAGACTACCACTCTGAAGAACAGAGGTTCATACAGGTGCTTTCCATCAGGTATTGAAAACACCTGTGGATGTCACCGAGCAGCAATCAAGCATAATAAGCACCAATTAGGCAGCTTTAAAATGACTGTGATACTCAGCTCCTTCTAGACATTTACTGGTGTGGTTACAAACATGGTGAAGGCAAGAGAATGGTCCAGGAAGACAAGAGAAGAGGTGATTTCTCTTCACAGGAAGGGCAATGGCTATAAGAAGATTGCAAAGATGTTAAACATACCAAGAGACACCTTAGGAAGCATCATTCGCAAATTCAAGGCAAAGGGCACTGTTGAAACGCTACCTGGTCGTGGCAGAAAGAAGATGCTGACTTCGACTGCTGTGCGCTACCTGAAGCGTAGAGTGGAGAGAAGTCCCCGTGTGACTGCTGAGGAACTGAGAAAAGATTTGTCAGATGTGGGTACAGAAGTTTCAGCCCAGACAATAAGACGCACACTGCGTAATGAAGGCCTCCGTGCCAGAACTCCCAGGCGTACCCCCTTGCTGTCTCCAAAGAATAAGAAGAGTCGACTGCAGTATGCCAAAAGCCATGTGGACAAACCACAAAAGTTGTGGGATAGTGTTCTGTGGACTGATGAAACAAAATTAGAACTGTTTGGGCCCATGGATCAACGCTATGTTTGGAGGAGGAAGAACAAGGCCTATGATGAAAAGAACACCTTGCCTACTGTGAAGCATGGTGGAGGGTCAATCATGCTTTGGGGCTGTTTTGCTTCTGCAGGTACAGGGAAGCTTCAGCGTGTGCAAGGTACCATGAATTCTCTTCAGTACCAGGAGATATTGGATGGAAACGTGATGCAGTCCGTCACACACCTGAGGCTTGGGAGACGTTGGACCTTTCAACAGGACAATGATCCCAAGCATACCTCCAAGTCCACTAGAGCATGGTTGCAGAGGAAAGGCTGGAACATTTTGGAGTGGCCATCGCAGTCACCAGACTTAAATCCGATTGAGAACCTCTGGTGGGACTTAAAGAAAGCAGTTGCAGTGCGCAAGCCTAAGAATGTGACTGAACTGGAGGCCTTTGCCCATGAAGAATGGGCGAAGATACCCGTAGATCGCTGCAAGACACTTGTGTCAAGCTATGCTTCACGTTTAAAAGCTGTTATAACTGTAAAAGGATGCTGTACTAAGTACTAAGATTGAATGTCACTTGGGGGTTGAATAAAACTGATAATGCTGTGAGCACAGAAAAGACATTTGTGGTTATTTCATTATAACTGTTATGTTATATTTGTCTGACCTACAAGTGCCTCTTTAATGTAAATGTAAGCAAGATGACTGAATGATCAAAAGCAATGTCAAACTGGCCAAAACACTCAATTTCAGTGGGGGTTGAATAATTTTGGACACAACTGTATATATATATAAATACATTAAAATATATATATTTTTTTACATATTGTCACCAGTCAGTGTCTCTGATCACCAGTTATATGATGACGCTGTACTGCATTAGTGACAGTGTGAAAAAAGAAAAAAAAAAAAAACTCACCTTGCCATTTAATAAATACCTTGGACTGTCTACTTTCCGAAAAGCGGTCATTTGGGATGAGATGTTAGTAAATCAGAAAGAAATGAGATGTCAGTACATCAGAATTGATTGCTTTTCAGATATAGATATATACCATAGTTTGTGGATGCTAGAACTTTCCTACAGACTAAATAATAAACACTGATTTGGGTTATTTTCACTAAAGAAATGTGGTGGAATACAGTTTAACCTAAATCTATGAAGAAAGATTACTTATTTGTAAAATATTACAAAATACTAAAGGCTATTTTTTACCTTAATGCATTCTCTGCATTAATGTAAAAAAATTTTCAAAATCTTCAGCTGCCCTCCAGCCCCCTAAATACTTACGTGAGCCCAATCTCCATCCAGTGTTGTGCCAGAGAGGAGCAGCGCTGGTCTATCCCTTTCACCTCACAGGCTCAGAGGCAACAGAGGGAGCCATAGGCTCCTGCTGCTGTCAATCAAGTCCAGTGAGGAGGCAGCGGGGTGGGACTAAGCTGCGCTCTGTGTATCAATAGATGCACACAGCACAGGTCAAAATCGAGCCTGCACAAGTGACCTCATAGCAACAGTGGATGGAATTATTGTATGCAAATTCCGCCAATGAAAGGAGAGACATCCAGTCATCCTGTGAGTAAGATGAAAAACATCGTAAATACTGTTCAAGGGTCTGTTTGGTCCTGTCAGTTTGCCCATTCGTTTGTGGATTGTAGACAGCCAGACGGGCACTGGAGCAGAACAGGAAGCTGGGATCGGAGACAGGAGCAAGGTCATCAACGGGGGGGAGGGGGGGCAGCAAGGCACCAAATTATAAGCAAACCAAAGTCAGGAACGAGCAACAAGGCAAGAGTGGAATCCGAAGTCAGGTCAGGAACAAGTCGGGTCAGCAACAAGAGGATCATACAAGAATGCAGCAGGATACAGGGAAACAGCTGAAGACCAGTCAGCATTAAGCACAGGCAGAAGAATCCTTTAAATAGTCCATCTGGCGCCAATCACACATTTCTGTGCGCATACACACGTCTTGTCACTATTCTGCAAAGATTGCTGTGCGCATGTGCATTTCTATTAGCCAACCGTCTCACAGAAATTCCCTTACAAGGACTTTGAAAAACTAATTATCGGGAACTGGCAGGAAAAAAACCCAGAAAGACAGCCAAATATAGGCTACCTTAACCACTAGGGGACCCAGTGAAGCACCCCGCCCCCTAGTAAAACACTCCCATTACACAGTTAACCCTTTGATTGCCTCTCATTGTTAACCCCTTCCTGCCCAGTGCCATTAGTAGTGTCAGTGCTTTTTTTTTTAGCACTGATCACTGTATTGGTGACACTGGGGATGTCAGTGACCCCAAGTCAGTTCCCCCCCAGCGTCAGAATGTCTGCCTCAGTCCCGCCATAAGTCGCTGATCGCCGCTATTATCAGTATCTATACATATCGCAGAATACATTTTGGCGTAAATTTATGATGAAATTAGATTTTTTAATTTTTTTACTGGACATGTTTTATAGCAAAAAATCCAAAATATTGTTGTTTAGTTTTTTTTGTCAAAATTGTCGGTCTTTTTTTTTATAGCACATAAAATAAAAAACGCACCGGCGATCAAATACCACTTAAAGAAAGCTCATTTCGTGGGAAAAAAAGGACGGACATTTCATTTGCGTGCAGCGCTGCATGACTGCGCAATTGTCAGTTACAGTAACGCAGTGCCTTAACGCAAACCGCTTCTGTAACCGCTTCCTGACCGCCCTATAGCAGAAATACTGCTACAGGGTGGCACGGGTGCGCAAAATCATGTGTATATATACGTGATTCACACTCCCGCGGTTTTCACGCCCCACCCAGATAGCATCAGATTGCCCGTCAGTACACCAGTAATCACATTTAACCCCTTGATTGACAGGAACACGCTCATACACAATAAACCTCCACTGCTAGTATAGTGTCTGAATGGATCAATATCTTTGATCAGATCAACACTATACCAGCATTCACATTAGTATAGTGACCCAAAAACGCAGCGTTAGTGGGATCAGCCCCGGAACCTGCCAGCACCTTGCGTTTAGCCCCTATGCTTACCCCTCCCTTCTCCCCCAGCAAGTGCAGTGTCAGTTGGTCACTGTCACTTGATACATTGCACACAAAACCGCAGTGTTCACAGACTCAGGCCTGATCTCTGTTAGCACTTGCTGGTAAATTTTGATGACTCTCATATGCAGCAGAGTACCAGTACTAGTGCCACACTACCTTTTGTTGAACTGGCGAGCACCAGCGGCCTAGTACATCCTGGTCTTTCACATACCAGCACTGCAGTATCACTTGGTGACGTGGCGAGTCCCATAAGTGCAGTACAAGCTGGTGCGGTGGCGAGCACAAGTATTGTCCCGCAACCACCAAGAATTCGCACATAGGCCCGTAGAGCCCCTAGTATCCTTCCGGATGTGCTTGCAAATCCCGATTGGCAGCCCACAAATTCTGCAGCACCCGTACTTCCCCTTAAATGCCCCCCACCGCACAAGTCTCCTACATAGTTCCATCACAAATCCTCCCAGCCAAACCCTCTCCCAGTACTAACACAAATCCTTCTAATACAAATCCACATCTCCTATCTCCCAACTGTACCGGTGTTGGTGTCCTGTGAACCTGGAAAAGGTTCTGGCACTTGGCTCCAGTAACTTGTCTTGACAGGGGGGCACCAGAGCGGGCACCTGGGGTACATGTCTGCACCGCTTACAGGGTGCCAGGGGCCCTAGATGCTGCAAGTGCCCCCTCTGTGCCAATCTCTGATTGGGAGGGGGGTAAGAGGATATGTGTGTGTTGGGGGGGGGGTGCTTTGGGAGGGGAGAGGACTTGTACTAGAAGGGGTGGTGGGGGATTTCAAATCTGACTCCCCCAAAGCACAGGTCCACTGCCCTCCCTAAGCACCCCACAGCACATATCCTCTTACCAGCCCCCCCCCCCCCATCACTCCTCCAGGTATGTATACTAATTAGTTACCCTTCCCCCCTCCTCTGTATACAGCAGTAAACACAGACCTAAGATCATCAGCGCAGCTCTTGCAGTTCAATGTTCCTCCCCGGCTCCTCATGTCTGTACAGGAGAACATCAGAGACGAGGAGGAGGAGCCAGCGTGAGTTCTGTGAGGGGTGCACTGTGCAGGGTGTCGGTGGGGAGACGTGCAGACTGCCACAGGGGGAAATCGCCATGTGTGGGACCGTGGGGACGCTGCAAGAGAAGCAGGGCAGGTATCCCGGGTGCCCACACTGGTGTGCCCTGTTAGGCAAGTAACCGGAGCGCAGTGACTGAACTTGTTCCACCAATGGGCTCCGGGCTTCACAGAGGGCCTAAGCTGGCTTATGCTGGGGGAAGCTCAGGGCCCCCCACGGTGGTGGAATGCCAGGGCCCTGTCACAAGTTCGACCCGGGTAGTTCCACCGCTGTGCATAGCCTCCCCTCCCACCTTCCATACTATGGACTCTAATCTAATGAATCTCTATGGGCCGCCATCCTCCCTCACTATGGGATCTATCGGGCAGCACAGTAGCTAAATGGTTAGCACTTCCGCCTGGAAGTACTAGGGTCCTTGGTTCGACTCCCAGCCACTGCACCTCCTGCCTGGAGTTTGCATGTTCTCCCTGTGCATGCGTGGGTTTCCTCAGGGTACTCCGGTTTCCTCCCACACTCCAAAGACATGCTGGTAGGTGAATTAGCTCCTATCTAAATTGGTCCTAGTATGTGTATGAATGTGAGTTAGGCACCTTAGATTGTACACCCCTTGAGGGTTAGGGACTGATGTGACAATATATATATGTAAAGCACTGCGTAAACTGACAGCGCTGTAGAAGTACCTGAAATAAATAAATACATTTAGAAAGCTTTCTTTGCCTGAATGGCCAACACATTGGTGTATACAGTCCCTGTGCTTATTATCCCCATCTAGTGGCCAAAATGCGGTAATTTATCTCAGGAAGGTATTTCAGAATGCTATACCGCACATTGACCAGTAGATGGAGCCGGCGAACCCAAAGGATTCGTTTTAGTAATGTATCTGTGTACGGCTTCCCGGTCTCCAGCACAGAGCCCGCCCACCACGTACACGTCACTCACAAGGCACGCACATAGCGTCCCTGTCGCCTAGCAACCGCGCCGTCACGTCAACGTCACTCAAGGCACGCACATAGCGTCCCTGTAGCCTAGCAACCGCGCCGCTCCGTCATTCTGGGAGTGTTCTCCGAGGAGATAAGACGTGCAGTTGTAGTGTCCGGCAGTGCAGTGGAATACGTATGGGAGGCGGCCTCAGGGAGGGCCGCCCATGGCTCTGCAGCTAGGATATTGTAGCCGTTCATCTCCGGGAGCCGCACAGCCTCACATTTCCTCATTATAACACAGCTCTTCCCCGGGTAGGAGAATGTGCAGCACATGACATTCCGGATCGCTGCAGCGCCGATCATCCGGAACACACGGTGGGGAGGATTTCATGGGCGGCGGAAGATCGGGCAGAGCGGTGACAGCGACATGTCACCTCTGTGATCGGGAGGGGGGTGTGGAGCGGATTCAGAATTTCTCAGAAGCGGAGCGCCTGCGCAGACCGAACCATTCAATTGCCGCTCATCTGCCATCAACTACTTGTAATACATAAAGCACTGATTCACTTACCTCACTTTCCACAGACAGGCCTCACCCCCTCAATTACCGACACACCCCCTTCAAGGAATACCGATCTTCATGAAATGTGTATAGGAGGCGGAGTCTGACTTGGAGATCACACGTGATGTCATGAGGGAGGTGGAGCTTCGGCTTAATGATTGAGGGGGCGGAGCAGCCTGTACCGCCTCCTCCGTCCTCATCTGCCAATGGGCACACAGTGTTTTTCCCAGTAGAAATGAAGGAGACGTGGAGGATGAAGAAGTGTCTGTACAGTGCATGGCATGTGTCCCCCTGTCCTGTGACAACAACCTTTGCAGTATAGGTGTCAGCTTCCAGTGGCCATGTTGTAAGGACAGGACTATGGGTGACATTACAATGACTTGTTAGGCTTGGTCCACACTAGCCAAACACTGAAGAGTGATCTGTAGTGGATCGCTTTTCAGAGTGCGGATAAGTGGCTGCTGTCAGGCGTTCAGGAGGCTGTCCTGTCACCCCCTGGAGGCCTGTTTTTTTTCTGCCTCACCAGCTAGTCTGTACAAGGCCTCATGATTTCTAATGGTGGCTTTTCTGATAGGACAGTGTGGAGGGAGAGGAGAACTGATTTGGCCCCATCCACTGACAAGTGGGGGGGGGGGGGGGAAGCAGTTAGAGAAAGTGGAGACAGAGAATGCTGACGGGAGCCCACAGAGAGCCTTGATAGCTCTGAGGAAAGGGATTCCTACCCGAAAGGCGTCAGTAGGCCGACCGCACCATCAGTCGGCCATTTCTATGGCCTTATAGGCTTTATACATGTGCTATGTTTGTGAATATATTTTTTGTCTTTTTATACTTTACAATAAACCCTGGATAATGCACTACTGTAGGTGTCTGCACCATCTGTTTGCTTTCTTCCTTGTACAAGCCTGGGTGATACATAAGGAATATGCTGGGGGATGGGGGGGATCTGTTCAGGGAAAACACAAAGCACTGGAAGGAGCAGCAGAACCTGGGGACAGCCATGCACAGGAAGCCTTGCATTTTATCAACCAATACAAGACTTTCTCTGATTGACTGAGGCGGGCCAATAATGTCATGATCTCCTCCTCAGCCAATCAGAGGAAGCCTTGTATCCGTTGATAAAACTCAAGACTTCTGTGAATGGTTGAGCAGCGCTCAGCCTGGCTTCAAGAACATGGC
Organism: Staurois parvus; assembly: GCF_062004578.1. Classification (NCBI taxonomy): domain Eukaryota; kingdom Metazoa; phylum Chordata; class Amphibia; order Anura; family Ranidae; genus Staurois; species Staurois parvus. The sequence goes on from NW_028318880.1 coordinate 329,419, forward strand.
ACTGTATACTTGATGTAGCGTAGGTTGCATACAGTTTCTACAATGCTAACAGCGCTCACATCTTTTCGTAAAGAAAACCGTTCATTTGGACCAGCTTGGCTCAGAGGGACTATTGAAAGTCACTGTAAGTTAGGCCCTCAGCCCTCCACTGTGCTATAGGGATAGTGTGGCCTGCTCTTCCTCCTCCATCCAGCCTACAGGATTGACCATCAGGGGAAGGACTGCAAAGCACGTGAATGCCATGTATGAGAGGGAGGCCCAGAGCATTGCTGGCTACCCTTCACATAGCTATGACAAAGTATGTGAGATTGATCGCCATCAGGAGGACATCTGCAGCGTCGGTGTGGTGAGAGACCTTTGGCCACCATGTCACAGGCATTTGCTGCCACCAGTAGAGTTCTGCGTAAAGAAGACTCCATATACTAGGCTGCATTTGACATACTCCTGACCACCGCAATGTTTATGCTTTATGTACAACAGATGCTGGTTGCTCAGTGGTCACTGTTAATGAAGTTCTTCATCAAGGTAGGCTGTGTGCAGAAAAGCATATGTAAGAGTAGAGTTTCATATTTGACAAATCAGTGTGCTGAGATTTGTATGTGTCTGCTAGTCTCCCACTTGTATTTTTGGGATACAGGCAGGAGTGGACTGACAACTCATGGGGCCCCCGGGCAATAGGGAATCATGGGGCCCCTGTGTCCTTGCCCAAACTCAAAAAAGCCTATGAAAAAGGTACCGGGGCATCTCACGGGGCCCCCTACTGACCTCGGGCAGTGCCCGAGTTTCCAAATGGTCAGTCCGCCCCTGGATACAAGGACTGTGACATGTGTTACCGTGTACACAGTGAGTAGGGTCATTGTTAATCCCCTCCCACTGTTAGTACAACATTGCCACACTCATTATATGCACAGACATTTTTAAAACACAAATTTATAGGTACTAAATACAATTACATTACAATTACATTAATTTTAGAACACAATAGACTACCCAATATTTTGGTAAAATATAGAAGGTGATGAAAAGTCAAGTAAATAGATACCAAACATGTCAGCATTAAAAATTGTCCATGTCTCTGAAATGGCGACAAACTACGGACCCTAAATTTGTCCACAGGCAACACTTGACAAGCCTTTACAGATTACCAGTTTAGAGTCAAACATAGAGGATGGCCCTAGAATTATTGTTCTCAGTCTGATGTGATACCTCACATGTGTGGTGCAATCACTGTTTACATATACATGCGGGGTCTTCATCCGCATTTGCACATAAGCACAATTTTTTAAATATTTATTTTATTTAAATGTATTTTTTTACATTTTTTTTTAAATTAAACTTTTAGACCTTTTCGCCCAGGAATGGTGGTGGGAGGAGGTGCTCCCTTTCAAGCCCTTTCGGATCACTTTTATCGTAAAAAATGACACCGGGATCATGGCTGCAGCCATGATCCTAGTATAGCTGATTCCAGTCCAAGACATGTAAATATATATACTGTGGATGGGAAACAATTAAGAATAATAGCCAGCCAGAGCAATATGCAGCTTGTGTTTTTGCATAGCCTATCATGGCACAGAGGACACACACACACACATGACCATAACAAACACAGGCTAAAAACTCCATCTAAATGTGACTGACCACTAATAAATAGCCTTATCACTTATTATTTCTTTTTAACCTCATTCACCATTTCTGGGTGGACGTCATATGACATCCTTCCGGAATGTGCCTCACAGCCCGGCGAGATCTGTCACCTGCTGTGTCCACTGGAGTGCCCTGAGGAAGTCACATGATATTGTGACGCAACGCGTCGGCGGGACGTGGTGACGTATTTCCGGCGTGGCGGCCATCTTGGTACACCTGTTTGCAGAGTTGTACACCCATACATACATGCCCCTATCCGAAAGCATGGGGTATTGAATTGGCTGCCACGTGAGTTATAAACTTTTATATGGTTATATGCTATTTGTCCCTACTGTGGAAAATAAAATATACTGCACTATGGGAGGATCTATCTTATTTCTCATTTGAGAGATTGATGCTGCAAATTTCCTGGAGAGGAGCCATTGGTGGGATACTAAATCCTGAGAGATTTGGGTGCGACAAGGAGCAGCATTTGGAGTGATAGCTATCTTGGAGGATCTGTGAGGGGGATCCACAAAAGCGCTTTGATCCGCAAGGGTCGAAGTGATGAGGTGAGAGGCTAATCCAGATGGTGGTCGGATTTACAGAATTCACATTCACCCAAAGATCCGCATGATTTCTCTTTATTTATGGTCACCAACTGTAGTCATTGGAAGCACGTGTTTTATTTGTATCACTATTAATACCTATTGGACTTTGTGAGCACTGTTTGATGTATAGTTGTATTGGGGTGTTCCCACTACACAAGAGGCACGTGTGATTTTATATGCACGGTATTATATATATATTTATGTATTTATTTAAATGTGTTTCTTACTTGTTTTCATTATATGAATTTATTTTTATAGATTTAATGAATCATGGGCACAAATTAATAATTAATATGAATTGATATCACTTTCACGTTGTATTTTTTTATTATTTTTATTTAAATTGATGCAATTTTGTGATTACACATCACTTAATATTTATGTGTATATATATCTTAAGGAGTAGCGCAACATTCTTTATTGTATTTATTATCCATTGTGTACTATCGTGTTGATCTCTGTGAGTTACCACATGGTACAGACAGGGACAATCACAGCCCATCTGTACCCTGTGATTCGCTGTGGTCAATCACAGCTAACCATATTTGTACGCCCCTTGAGGGTTAGGCACTGATGTGAATGTACAATATATATGTAAAGCACTGCGTAAATTAATGGCACTATGTAAGTACCTGGAATAAATAAAATAAACTATAATAGCAAACACTGAATTAATCAATTAAAAAAAATTCCCCAGAGCAGTACAATGTAACTTTGGTTAAAAAAAAATATATCTACCGTATTTGCCGGCGTATAAGACGACCCCCCTACTTTTTCTGCTAAAATGTAGCGTTTGGGCTATACTCGCCGTATAAGACTACCCCTCTTCCAATGCACACCAGTGGGAGGAATAGTGCCCCATCATTGATGTCAGTGGGAGGAATAGTGCCCCATCATTGGTATTAGTGGCAGGAATAGTGCCCCATCATTGGCATTAGTGGCAGGAATAGTGCCCTATCATTAGTATCAGTGGAGGAATAGTGCTCCATCATTAGTGTCAGTGGGAGGAATAGTGCCCCATCATTGGTATCGGTGGGAGGAATAGCGCCCCATCATTGGTGTCAGTGGGAGGAATAGTGCCCCATCATTGGTGTCAGTGGGAGGAATAGTGCCCCATCATTGGTGTCAGTGGGAGGAATAGTGCCCCATCATTGGTGTCAGTGGGAGGAATGGTGTCCCATCATTGGTGTCAGTGAGGGGTGGAATAGTGCCCCATCATTGGTGTCAGTGGGGGGTGGAATAGTGCCCCATCGTTGGTGTAAGTGGGGGGGGGGGAATAGTGCCCCATCATTGGTGTCAGTGGGGGGGAGGAATAGTGCCCCATCGTTGGTGTCAGTGGGAGGAATAGTGCCCCATCATTGGTATCAGTGACACCAATGATGGGGCACTATTCCTCCCACTGAGACTTGCTGACCCTGTTCTCGTATGGTGCTGCTGCAGCCAGCATATGTGGTTGCAGCAGCACCTCTACACAGAACACTTACCTGCTGCTCCGGCACTCAATTTTCGCGGGGCCGCTCGGCTCCGCCCCCTCGCCGGTGATTGGCCGCCTGTGTGCCTTTCCTGAGCTACAGTTCTGGCGGCCAATCACCGGTGAGGAGGCGGAGCCGAGCAGCCGCACGAACATCCAGTGGCCGAACTGAAGGAGACGCCGCGCTTCCTGGACCGGATCGTCATGGGGCTGGATCCAGGTAAGAGACATCAGCCCCTGCAAACCCCTGTACTTAATGCCGCAGCCCCCCTAAACATGTGTACCGGCGTATAAGACGACCCCCGACTTTTGAGAAGATTTTCAAGGGTCAAAAAGTCGTCTTATACGCCGGCAAATATGGTATCTATATATATATATATATATATATATATATATAAATACATTAAAATATATATATTTTTTTACATATTGTCACCAGTCAGTGTCTCTGATCACCAGTTATATGATGACGCTGTACTGCATTAGTGACAGTGTGAAAAAAGAAAAAAAAAAAAACTCACCTTGCCATTTAATAAATACCTTGGACTGTCTACTTTCCGAAAAGCGGTCATTTGGGATGAGATGTTAGTAAATCAGAAAGAAATGAGATGTCAGTACATCAGAATTGATTGCTTTTCAGATATAGATATATACCATAGTTTGTGGATGCTAGAACTTTCCTACAGACTAAATAATAAACACTGATTTGGGTTATTTTCACTAAAGAAATGTGGTGGAATACAGTTTAACCTAAATCTATGAAGAAAGATTACTTATTTGTAAAATATTACAAAATACTAAAGGCTATTTTTTACCTTAATGCATTCTCTGCATTAATGTAAAAAAATTTTCAAAATCTTCAGCTGCCCTCCAGCCCCCTAAATACTTACGTGAGCCCAATCTCCATCCAGTGTTGTGCCCGAGAGGAGCAGCGCTGGTCTATCCCTTTCTCCTCACAGGCTCAGAGGCAACAGAGGGAGCCATAGGCTCCTGCTGCTGTCAATCAAGTCCAGTGAGGAGGCAGCGGGGTGGGACTAAGCTGCGCTCTGTGTATCAATAGATGCACACAGCACAGGTCAAAATCGAGCCTGCACAAGTGACCTCATAGCAACAGTGGATGGAATTATTGTATGCAAATTCCGCCAATGAAAGGAGAGACATCCAGTCATCCTGTGAGTAAGATGAAAAACATCGTAAATACTGTTCAAGGGTCTGTTTGGTCCTGTCAGTTTGCCCATTCGTTTGTGGATTGTAGGCAGAAAAAACCCGGCAGGAACAGTTTATGGTGTGCAGAGCTGGTATATTAGACAGCCAGACGGGCACTGGAGCAGAACAGGAAGCTGGGATCGGAGACAGGAGCAAGGTCATCAACGGGGGGGGGGGGGGGGGGCAGCAAGGCACCAAATTATAAGCAAACCAAAGTCAGGAACGAGCAACAAGGCATGAGTGGAATCCGAAGTCAGGTCAGGAACAAGTCGGGTCAGCAACAAGAGGATCATACAAGAATGCAGCAGGATACAGGGAAACAGCTGAAGACCAGTCAGCATTAAGCACAGGCAGAAGAATCCTTTAAATAGTCCATCTGGCGCCAATTCAATGTGCGCATGCTTGTGCGCGATCACACATTTCTGTGCGCATACACACGTCTTGTCACTATTCTGCAGAGATTGCTGTGCGCATGTGCATTTCTATTAGCCAACCGTCTCACAGAAATTCCCTTACAAGGACTTTGAAAAACTAATTATCGGGAACTGGCAGGAAAAAAACCCAGAAAGACAGCCAAATATAGGCTACCTTAACCACTAGGGGACCCAGTGAAGCACCCCGCCCCCTAGTAAAACACTCCCATTACACAGTTAACCCTTTGATTGCCTCTCATTGTTAACCCCTTCCTGCCCAGTGCCATTAGTAGTGTCAGTGCTTTTTTTTTTTAGCACTGATCACTGTATTGGTAACACTGGGGATGTCAGTGACCCCAAGTCAGTTCCCCCCCCAGCGTCAGAATGTCTGCCTCAGTCCCGCCATAAGTCGCTGATCGCCGCTATTATCAGTATCTATACATATCGCAGAATACATTTTGGCGTAAATTTATGATGAAATTAGATTTTTTAATTTTTTACTGGACATGTTTTATAGCAAAAAATCCAAAATATTGTTGTTTTGTTTTTTTTGTCAAAATTGTTGGTCTTTTTTTTTATAGCACATAAAATAAAAAACGCACCGGCGATCAAATACCACTTAAAGAAAGCTCATTTCGTGGGAAAAAAAGGACGGACATTTCATTTGGGTGCAGCGCTGCATGACTGCGCAATTGTCAGTTACAGTAACGCAGTGCCTTAACGCAAACCGCTTCTGTAACCGCTTCCTGACCGCCCTATAGCAGAAATACTGCTACAGGGTGGCACGGGTGCGCAAAATCATGTGTATATATACGTGATTCACACTCCCGCGGTTTTCACGCCCCACCCAGATAGCATCAGATTGTCCGTCAGTACACCAGTAATCACATTTAACCCCTTGATTGACAGGAACACGCTCATACACAATAAACCTCCACTGCTAGTATAGTGTCTGAATGGATCAATATCTTTGATCAGATCAACACTATACCAGCATTCACATTAGTATAGTGACCCAAAAACGCAGCGTTAGTGGGATCAGCCCCGGAACCTGCCAGCACCTTGCGTTTAGCCCTTATGCTTACCCCTCCCTTCTCCCCCAGCAAGTGCAGTGTCAGTTGGTCACTGTCACTTGATACATTGCACACAAAACCGCAGTATTCACAGAATCAGGCCTGATCTCTGTTAGCACTTGCTGGTAAATTTTGATGACTCTCATATGCAGCAGAGTACCAGTACTAGTGCCACACTACCTTTTGTTGAACTGGCGAGCACCAGCGGCCTAGTACATCCTGGTCTTTCACATACCAGCACTGCAAAAAATAAAAATAAAAATAAAAAATAAAAATAAAAATACCCCCCAAAAAATAAAAAAATTTAAAAATCAAAAATAGTTTTTTTTGTTGTCATTTTTTGTGATTCTTCTACTTTTACTGTTTTATTGTTACTGTTTTATTGTTAATCATTTCTGTTTGTAGGAATGCTTTCAGCTGCAACACTGACCTGTTTATTCTGACAGCAACAGGAACTTGCTCTCAGAATAGACATAAATCAATGTGGGCAGCGCTGCTTCCGCCTCTACCATACACTAGTGAACTATTAATATAGGGTACAGCACGGCACAGTTCAGGGCACATTTACACAGGGTCTCGAAAGATGTTAGGTAGTCAGGAAACTGGCTATCGCATTTGGAGAGACCCGACCATCTGTTTTAAAAATGTTTAAAGTTTGAAAAAAAAAGTAAAAAAAAAAAAAGTAAAAATACAAATCCCCCCCAAAAATAAAAAAATTTAAAAATCAAAAATAGTTTGTTTTTTTTGTTGCTGTCATTTTTTGTGATTCTTCTACTTTTACTGTTACTGTTTTATTGTTATTCATTTCTGTTTGTAGGAATGCTTTCAGCTGCAACACTGACCTGTTTATTCTGACAGCAACAGGAATTTGCTCTCAGAATAGACATAAATCAATGTGGGCAGCGCTGCTTCCGCCTCTACCATACAATAGTGAACTATTAATATAGGGTACAGCACGGCACAGTTCAGGGCACATTTACACAGGGTCTCGAAAGATGTTAGGTAGTCAGGAAACTGGCTATTGCATTTGCAGAGACCCGACCATCTGTTTTAAAAATGTTTCAAGTTTGAAAAAAAGTTAAAAAAAAAAAAAATTTAAAGTACAAATCCCCCCAAAAAATAAAAAAATTTAAAAATCAAAAATAGTTTTTTTTGTTGTTGTCATTTTTTGTGATTCTTCTACTTTTACTGTTTTATTGTTACTGTTTTATTGTTAATCATTTCTGTTTGTAGGAATGTTTTCAGCTGCAACACTGACCGTTTTATTCTGACAGCAACAGGAACTTGCTCTCAGAATAGACATAAATCAATGTGGGCAGTGCTGTTGGATGAGATTTTTCATCCGCAGTTAAAAAAAGAGAATATATGCCAAAGCATGGGGGCCTGGGGTGGCCAATCGGTGGATGGACCCTATGCTTCGGCATACATATTTTATATCTGTTGGCACATTTCATGTGTGCCCACCATTAGAAGTGGGTGGATGCTAAGTTTTCCTTCCACATTTTAAGACTCAAAACATACATGTGTATAACTTTATATATTAATATGTGTGTGGTTGTGGGTCTTTGCATGTTTTTACATATTTAGCGTAATTTTTGTTAAGTAGATGATTGGTTACTTGGTCCAAATGCAGAAATATTTATATATGTGTTGTTTTCTTTTTTGTCATAGGTTAGCCAAGAGGTTTTAAAGACTGAGGATTATTCCAAAGTTCGACAATGAGGCTGAAACCATCACTCTTGCACAACGTTGCATTGGACTACAGGACGGAGCACACTAAAATGGCTAAGTTTTCTTTCCACATTTTAAGACTCAAAACATACATGTGTATAACTTTATATATTAATATGTGTGTGGTTGTGGGTGTAAACATGTTTTTCCATTTTTAGTGTAATTTATGTTAAGTAGATGATTGACTACTTGCTCCCAATACAGTAATATTGATATAGGTGTTGTGTTTTTTTTGTCATAGGTTAGCCAGGAGGTTTTGAAGACTGAGGATTATTCCAGAGTTCGACAATGAGGCTGAAACCATCACTCTTACACAACGTTGCATTGGACTACAGGACGGAGCACACATGAGTGGCTAAGTTTTCAGAGAAGAAGACAGAAGAAATGTGAGTAAAACAGCACTAACCCACAGATAGAACACACCTAGGACACATTTAACCCTCTCTTCACCCCCCCCAGTTAACCCCTTCAATTCCCTGTCACCTGTGTCATTGATCAGTGAACACATGTTTACTGATCACTGTATCAGTGTCCCTGGCGACTTCCAATAGTGTTAGCGCCCATCCCAGATAGCGCCAGTTTTCCCGCTAGTACACCAGTAATCCCATTTAACCCCTTGATCGCCTCCCCCCCCCCAGTTAACGCCCTCACTGCCCTGTCACCAGTGTCATTGATTACAGTGAACAGATTTTTACTGATCACTGTATTAGTGTCACCGGTGACTTCCGATAGTGTTAGCGCCAGTTAGCGCCCCTCCCAGATAGCGTCAGATTGCCTGCAACATGGGCATTAATAAAAAATATCAATTGCGGTTGTATTGGTCCACAGGCCCGCTTGTTCATATGTCCGTGTTCTCTACTGCCATGGCCAGGCATAGATATGAGACGATAATGCGTTTTATGCACTTCTACGACAACACACTCAGTCGTCCTCGGGGTGACCCTGAATTTGACCGGCTCCACAAAATTCGGCCCCTCGTAAATCACTTTAACCAAAAATTTGCAGATATGTATACTCCCCATAAAAACATCTGCATTGATGAGTCCCTCATTCAATTTTCTGGCTGCCTTGTAATCAAACAGTTTCTCCCCAGCAAGCGTGCCAGATATGGGGTCAAGATGTATAAGACCTGTGAGAGGGCAACAGGCTATACATGTAAGTTTCAGATTTATGAGGAAAAATATAGTCACGTGGAGCCCCCCGGATGCCCAGACTACATGGGGAGCAGTGGCAAGATAGTTTGGGACTTGGTGTCATCCTTTTTCCATATGAGGTACCACTTATACGTGGACGTGAAAAAAAAAGTAAAAAAAAAAAAATTAAAAATACAAATCCCCCCCAAAAAATAAAAAAATGTAAAAATCAAAAATAGTTAGTTTTTTTGTTGTCATTTTTTGTGATTCTTCTACTTTTACTGTTTTATTGTTACTGTTTTATTGTTAATCATTTCTGTTTGTAGGAATGCTTTCAGCTGCAACACTGACCTGTTTATTCTGACAGCAACAGGAACTTGCTCTCAGAATAGACATAAATCAATGTGGGCAGCGCTGCTTCCGCCTCTACCATACACTAGTGAACTATTAATATAGGGTACAGCACGGCACAGTTCAGGGCACATTTACACAGGGTCTCGAAAGATGTTAGGTAGTCAGAAAACTGGCTATCGCATTTGGAGAGACCCGACCATCTGTTTTAAAAATGTTTAAAGTTTGAAAAAAAAAGTAAAAAAAAAAAAGTAAAAATACAAATCCCCCCCCAAAAAATAAAAAAATTTAAAAATCAAAAATAGTTTGTTTTTTTTTGTTGCTGTCATTTTTTGTGATTCTTCTACTTTTACTGTTTTATTGTTACTGTTTTATTGTTAATCATTTCTGTTTGTAGGAATGCTTTCAGCTGCAACACTGACCTGTTTATTCTGACAGCAACAGGAACTTGCTCTCAGAATAGACATAAATCAATGTGGGCAGCGCTGCTTCCACCTCTACCATACACTAGTGAACTATTAATATAGGGTACAGCACGGCACAGTTCAGGGCACATTTACACAGGGTCTCAAAAGATGTTAGGTAGCCAGGAAACTGGCTATCGCATTTGGAGAGACCCGACCATCTGTTTTAAAAATGTTTAAAGTTTGAAAAAAAAAGTAAAAAAAAAAAAAATTAAAAGTACAAATCCTTCCCAAAAAATAAAAAAATTTAAAAATCAAAAATAGTTAGTTTTTTTTGTTGCTGTCATTTTTTGTGATTCTTCTACTTTTACTGTTTTATTGTTACTGTTTTATTGTTATTCATTTCTGTTTGTAGGAATGCCTTCAGCTGCAACACTGACCTGTTTATTCTGACAGCAACAGGAACTTGCTCTCAGAATAGACATATATCAATGTGGGCAGCGCTGCTTCCGCCTCTACCATACACTAGTGAACTATTAATATAGGGTACAGCACGGCACAGTTCAGGGCACATTTACACAGGGTCTCGAAAGATGTTAGGTAGTCAGGAAACTGGCTATCGCATTTGGAGAGACCCGACCATCTGTTTTAAAAATGTTTAAAGTTTGAAAAAAAAAGTAAAAAAAAAAAAAGTAAAAATACAAATCCCCCCAAAAAATAAAAAAATTTAAAAATCAAAAATAGTTAGTTTTTTTTGTTGCTGTCATTTTTTGTGATTCTTCTACTTTTACTGTTTTACTGTTACTGTTTTATTGTTAATCATTTCTGTTTGTTGGAATGCTTTCAGCTGCAACACTGACCTGTTTATTCTGACAGCAACAGGAACTTGCTCTCAGAATAGACATAAATCAATGTGGGCAGCGCTGCTTCCACCTCTACCATACACTAGTGAACTATTAATATAGGGTACAGCATGGCACAGTTCAGGGCACATTTACACAGGGTCTCAAAAGATGTTAGGTAGCCAGGAAACTGGCTATCGCATTTGGAGAGACCCGACCATCTGTTTTAAAAATGTTTAAAGTTTGAAAAAAAAAGTAAAAAAAAAAAAAATTAAAAGTACAAATCCTTCCCAAAAAATAAAAAAATTTAAAAATCAAAAATAGTTAGTTTTTTTTGTTGCTGTCATTTTTTGTGATTCTTCTACTTTTACTGTTTTATTGTTACTGTTTTATTGTTAATCATTTCTGTTTGTAGGAATGTTTTCAGCTGCAACACTGACCGTTTTATTCTGACAGCAACAGGAACTTGCTCTCAGAATAGACCTAAATCAATGTGGGCAGTGCTGTTGGATGAGATTTTTCATCCGCAGTTAAAAAAAGAGAATATATGCCAAAGCATGGGGGCCTGGGGTGGCCAATCGGTGGATGGACCCTATGCTTCGGCATACATATTTTATATCTGTTGGCACATTTCATGTGTGCCCACCATTAGAAGTGGGTGAATGCTAAGTTTTCCTTCCACATTTTAAGACTCAAAACATACATGTGTATAACTTTATATATTAATATGTGTGTGGTTGTGGGTCTTTGCATGTTTTTACATATTTAGCGTAATTTTTGTTAAGTAGATGATTGGTTACTTGGTCCAAATGCAGAAATATTTATATATGTGTTGTTTTCTTTTTTGTCATAGGTTAGCCAAGAGGTTTTAAAGACTGAGGATTATTCCAAAGTTCGACAATGAGGCTGAAACCATCACTCTTGCACAACGTTGCATTGGACTACAGGACGGAGCACACTAAAATGGCTAAGTTTTCTTTCCACATTTTAAGACTCAAAACATACATGTGTATAACTTTATATATTAATATGTGTGTGGTTGTGGGTGTAAACATGTTTTTCCATTTTTAGTGTAATTTATGTTAAGTAGATGATTGACTACTTGCTCCCAATACAGTAATATTGATATAGGTGTTGTGTTTTTTTTGTCATAGGTTAGCCAGGAGGTTTTGAAGACTGAGGATTATTCCAGAGTTCGACAATGAGGCTGAAACCATCACTCTTACACAACGTTGCATTGGACTACAGGACGGAGCACACATGAGTGGCTAAGTTTTCAGAGAAGAAGACAGAAGAAATGTGAGTAAAACAGCACTAACCCACAGATAGAACACACCTAGGACACATTTAACCCTCTCTTCACCCCCCCCCAGTTAACCCCTTCAATTCCCTGTCACCTGTGTCATTGATCAGTGAACACATGTTTACTGATCACTGTATCAGTGTCCCTGGCGACTTCCAATAGTGTTAGCGCCCATCCCAGATAGCTCCAGTTTTCCCGCTAGTACACCAGTAATCCCATTTAACCCCTTGATCGCCTCCACCCCCCCAGTTAACGCCCTCACTGCCCTGTCACCAGTGTCATTGATTACAGTGAACAGATTTTTACTGATCACTGTATTAGTGTCACCGGTGACTTCCGATAGTGTTAGCGCCAGTTAGCGCCCCTCCCAGATAGCGTCAGATTGCCTGCAACATGGGCATTAATAAAAAATATCAATTGCGGTTGTATTGGTCTACAGGCCCGCTTGTTCATATGTCCGTGTTCTCTACTGCCATGGCCAGGCATAGATATGAGACGATAATGCGTTTTATGCACTTCTACGACAACACACTCAGTCGTCCTCGGGGTGACCCTGAATTTGACCGGCTCCACAAAATTCGGCCCCTCGTAAATCACTTTAACCAAAAATTTGCAGATATGTATACTCCCCATAAAAACATCTGCATTGATGAGTCCCTCATTCAATTTTCTGGCTGCCTGGTAATCAAACAGTTTCTCCCCAGCAAGCGTGCCAGATATGGGGTCAAGATGTATAAGACCTGTGAGAGGGCAACAGGCTATACATGTAAGTTTCAGATTTATGAGGAAAAATATAGTCACGTGGAGCCCCCCGGATGCCCAGACTACATGGGGAGCAGTGGCAAGATAGTTTGGGACTTGGTGTCATCCTTTTTCCATATGAGGTACCACTTATACGTGGACGTGAAAAAAAAAGTAAAAAAAAAAAAATTAAAAATACAAATCCCCCCAAAAAATAAAAAATTTAAAAATCAAAAATAGTTAGTTTTTTTGTTGTCATTTTTTGTGATTCTTCTACTTTTACTGTTTTATTGTTACTGTTTTATTGTTAATCATTTCTGTTTGTAGGAATGCTTTCAGCTGCAACACTGACCTGTTTATTCTGACAGCAACAGGAACTTGCTCTCAGAATAGACATAAATCAATGTGGGCAGCGCTGCTTCCGCCTCTACCATACACTAGTGAACTATTAATATAGGGTACAGCACGGCACAGTTCAGGGCACATTTACACAGGGTCTCGAAAGATGTTAGGTAGTCAGAAAACTGGCTATCGCATTTGGAGAGACCCGACCATCTGTTTTAAAAATGTTTAAAGTTTGAAAAAAAAAAGTAAAAAAAAAAAAAGTAAAAATACAAATCCCCCCCAAAAAATAAAAAAATTTAAAAATCAAAAATAGTTTGTTTTTTTTGTTGCTGTCATCTTTTGTGATTCTTCTACTTTTACTGTTTTATTGTTACTGTTTTATTGTTAATCATTTCTGTTTGTAGGAATGCTTTCAGCTGCAACACTGACCTGTTTATTCTGACAGCAACAGGAACTTGCTCTCAGAATAGACATAAATCAATGTGGGCAGCGCTGCTTCCACCTCTACCATACACTAGTGAACTATTAATATAGGGTACAGCATGGCACAGTTCAGGGCACATTTACACAGGGTCTCAAAAGATGTTAGGTAGCCAGGAAACTGGCTATCGCATTTGGAGAGACCCGACCATCTGTTTTAAAAATGTTTAAAGTTTGAAAAAAAAGTAAAAAAAAAAAAATTAAAAGTACAAATCTTTCCCAAAAAATAAAAAAATTTAAAAATCAAAAATAGTTAGTTTTTTTTGTTGCTGTCATTTTTTGTGATTCTTCTACTTTTACTGTTTTATTGTTACTGTTTTATTGTTAATCATTTCTGTTTGTAGGAATGCTTTCAGCTGCAACACTGACCTGTTTATTCTGACAGCAGCAGGAACTTGCTCTCAGAATAGACATAAATCAATGTGGGCAGCGCTGCTTCCGCCTCTACCATACACTAGTGAACTATTAATATAGGGTACAGCACGGCACAGTTCAGGGCACATTTACACAGGGTCTCGAAAGATGTTAGGTAGTCAGGAAACTGGCTATTGCATTTGGAGAGACCCGACCATCTGTTTTAAAAATGTTTAAAGTTTGAAAAAGAAAGTAAAAAAAAAAAAAGTAAAAATACAAATCCCCCCAAAAAATAAAAAAATTTAAAAATCAAAAATAGTTAGTTTTTTTTGTTGCTGTCATTTTTTGTGATTCTTCTACTTTTACTGTTTTATTGTTACTGTTTTATTGTTAATCATTTCTGTTTGTAGGAATGTTTTCAGCTGCAACACTGACCGTTTTATTCTGACAGCAACAGGAACTTGCTCTCAGAATAGACCTAAATCAATGTGGGCAGTGCTGTTGGATGAGATTTTTCATCCGCAGTTAAAAAAAGAGAATATATGCCAAAGCATGAGGGCCTGGGGTGGCCAATCGGTGGATGGACCCTATGCTTCGGCATACATATTTTATATCTGTTGGCACATTTCATGTGTGCCCACCATTAGAAGTGGGTGGATGCTAAGTTTTCCTTCCACATTTTAAGACTCAAAACATACATGTGTATAACTTTATATATTAATATGTGTGTGGTTGTGGGTCTTTGCATGTTTTTACATATTTAGCGTAATTTTTGTTAAGTAGATGATTGGTTACTTGGTCCAAATGCAGAAATATTTATATATGTGTTGTTTTCTTTTTTGTCATAGGTTAGCCAAGAGGTTTTAAAGACTGAGGATTATTCCAAAGTTCGACAATGAGGCTGAAACCATCACTCTTGCACAACGTTGCATTGGACTACAGGACGGAGCACACTAAAATGGCTAAGTTTTCTTTCCACATTTTAAGACTCAAAACATACATGTGTATAACTTTATATATTAATATGTGTGTGGTTGTGGGTGTAAACATGTTTTTCCATTTTTAGTGTAATTTATGTTAAGTAGATGATTGACTACTTGCTCCCAATACAGTAATATTGATATAGGTGTTGTGTTTTTTTTGTCATAGGTTAGCCAGGAGGTTTTGAAGACTGAGGATTATTCCAGAGTTCGACAATGAGGCTGAAACCATCACTCTTACACAACGTTGCATTGGACTACAGGACGGAGCACACATGAGTGGCTAAGTTTTCAGAGAAGAAGACAGAAGAAATGTGAGTAAAACAGCACTAACCCACAGATAGAACACACCTAGGACACATTTAACCCTCTCTTCACCCCCCCCCCAGTTAACCCCTTCAATTCCCTGTCACCTGTGTCATTGATCAGTGAACACATGTTTACTGATCACTGTATCAGTGTCCCTGGCGACTTCCAATAGTGTTAGCGCCCATCCCAGATAGCTCCAGTTTTCCCGCTAGTACACCAGTAATCCCATTTAACCCCTTGATCGCCTCCCCCCCCCAGTTAACGCCCTCACTGCCCTGTCACCAGTGTCATTGATTACAGTGAACAGATTTTTACTGATCACTGTATTAGTGTCACCGGTGACTTCCGATAGTGTTAGCGCCAGTTAGCGCCCCTCCCAGATAGCGTCAGATTGCCTGCAACATGGGCATTAATAAAAAATATCAATTGCGGTTGTATTGGTCCACAGGCCCGCTTGTTCATATGTCCGTGTTCTCTACTGCCATGGCCAGGCATAGATATGAGACGATAATGCGTTTTATGCACTTCTACGACAACACACTCAGTCGTCCTCGGGGTGACCCTGAATTTGACCGGCTCCACAAAATTCGGCCCCTCGTAAATCACTTTAACCAAAAATTTGCAGATATGTATACTCCCCATAAAAACATCTGCATTGATGAGTCCCTCATTCAATTTTCTGGCTGCCTTGTAATCAAACAGTTTCTCCCCAGCAAGCGTGCCAGATATGGGGTCAAGATGTATAAGACCTGTGAGAGGGCAACAGGCTATACATGTAAGTTTCAGATTTATGAGGAAAAATATAGTCACGTGGAGCCCCCCGGATGCCCAGACTACATGGGGAGCAGTGGCAAGATAGTTTGGGACTTGGTGTCATCCTTTTTCCATATGAGGTACCACTTATACGTGGACGTGAAAAAAAAAGTAAAAAAAAAAAAAATTAAAAATACAAATCCCCCCCAAAAAATAAAAAAATGTAAAAATCAAAAATAGTTAGTTTTTTTGTTGTCATTTTTTGTGATTCTTCTACTTTTACTGTTTTATTGTTACTGTTTTATTGTTAATCATTTCTGTTTGTAGGAATGCTTTCAGCTGCAACACTGACCTGTTTATTCTGACAGCAACAGGAACTTGCTCTCAGAATAGACATAAATCAATGTGGGCAGCGCTGCTTCCGCCTCTACCATACACTAGTGAACTATTAATATAGGGTACAGCACGGCACAGTTCAGGGCACATTTACACAGGGTCTCGAAAGATGTTAGGTAGTCAGAAAACTGGCTATCGCATTTGGAGAGACCCGACCATCTGTTTTAAAAATGTTTAAAGTTTGAAAAAAAAAGTAAAAAAAAAAAAGTAAAAATACAAATCCCCCCCCAAAAAATAAAAAAATTTAAAAATCAAAAATAGTTTGTTTTTTTTTGTTGCTGTCATTTTTTGTGATTCTTCTACTTTTACTGTTTTATTGTTACTGTTTTATTGTTAATCATTTCTGTTTGTAGGAATGCTTTCAGCTGCAACACTGACCTGTTTATTCTGACAGCAACAGGAACTTGCTCTCAGAATAGACATAAATCAATGTGGGCAGCGCTGCTTCCGCCTCTACCATACACTAGTGAACTATTAATATAGGGTACAGCACGGCACAGTTCAGGGCACATTTACACAGGGTCTCGAAAGATGTTAGGTAGTCAGGAAACTGGCTATCGCATTTGGAGAGACCCGACCATCTGTTTTAAAAATGTTTAAAGTTTGAAAAAAAAAGTAAAAAAAAAAAAAGTAAAAATACAAATCCCCCCAAAAAATAAAAAAATTTAAAAATCAAAAATAGTTAGTTTTTTTTGTTGCTGTCATTTTTTGTGATTCTTCTACTTTTACTGTTTTACTGTTACTGTTTTATTGTTAATCATTTCTGTTTGTTGGAATGCTTTCAGCTGCAACACTGACCTGTTTATTCTGACAGCAACAGGAACTTGCTCTCAGAATAGACATAAATCAATGTGGGCAGCGCTGCTTCCACCTCTACCATACACTAGTGAACTATTAATATAGGGTACAGCATGGCACAGTTCAGGGCACATTTACACAGGGTCTCAAAAGATGTTAGGTAGCCAGGAAACTGGCTATCGCATTTGGAGAGACCCGACCATCTGTTTTAAAAATGTTTAAAGTTTGAAAAAAAAAGTAAAAAAAAAAAAAAATTAAAAGTACAAATCCTTCCCAAAAAATAAAAAAATTTAAAAATCAAAAATAGTTAGTTTTTTTTGTTGCTGTCATTTTTTGTGATTCTTCTACTTTTACTGTTTTATTGTTACTGTTTTATTGTTAATCATTTCTGTTTGTAGGAATGTTTTCAGCTGCAACACTGACCGTTTTATTCTGACAGCAACAGGAACTTGCTCTCAGAATAGACCTAAATCAATGTGGGCAGTGCTGTTGGATGAGATTTTTCATCCGCAGTTAAAAAAAGAGAATATATGCCAAAGCATGGGGGCCTGGGGTGGCCAATCGGTGGATGGACCCTATGCTTCGGCATACATATTTTATATCTGTTGGCACATTTCATGTGTGCCCACCATTAGAAGTGGGTGAATGCTAAGTTTTCCTTCCACATTTTAAGACTCAAAACATACATGTGTATAACTTTATATATTAATATGTGTGTGGTTGTGGGTCTTTGCATGTTTTTACATATTTAGCGTAATTTTTGTTAAGTAGATGATTGGTTACTTGGTCCAAATGCAGAAATATTTATATATGTGTTGTTTTCTTTTTTGTCATAGGTTAGCCAAGAGGTTTTAAAGACTGAGGATTATTCCAAAGTTCGACAATGAGGCTGAAACCATCACTCTTGCACAACGTTGCATTGGACTACAGGACGGAGCACACTAAAATGGCTAAGTTTTCTTTCCACATTTTAAGACTCAAAACATACATGTGTATAACTTTATATATTAATATGTGTGTGGTTGTGGGTGTAAACATGTTTTTCCATTTTTAGTGTAATTTATGTTAAGTAGATGATTGACTACTTGCTCCCAATACAGTAATATTGATATAGGTGTTGTGTTTTTTTTGTCATAGGTTAGCCAGGAGGTTTTGAAGACTGAGGATTATTCCAGAGTTCGACAATGAGGCTGAAACCATCACTCTTACACAACGTTGCATTGGACTACAGGACGGAGCACACATGAGTGGCTAAGTTTTCAGAGAAGAAGACAGAAGAAATGTGAGTAAAACAGCACTAACCCACAGATAGAACACACCTAGGACACATTTAACCCTCTCTTCACCCCCCCCAGTTAACCCCTTCAATTCCCTGTCACCTGTGTCATTGATCAGTGAACACATGTTTACTGATCACTGTATCAGTGTCCCTGGCGACTTCCAATAGTGTTAGCGCCCATCCCAGATAGCTCCAGTTTTCCCGCTAGTACACCAGTAATCCCATTTAACCCCTTGATCGCCTCCCCCCCCCCAGTTAACGCCCTCACTGCCCTGTCACCAGTGTCATTGATTACAGTGAACAGATTTTTACTGATCACTGTATTAGTGTCACCGGTGACTTCCGATAGTGTTAGCGCCAGTTAGCGCCCCTCCCAGATAGCGTCAGATTGCCTGCAACATGGGCATTAATAAAAAATATCAATTGCGGTTGTATTGGTCTACAGGCCCGCTTGTTCATATGTCCGTGTTCTCTACTGCCATGGCCAGGCATAGATATGAGACGATAATGCGTTTTATGCACTTCTACGACAACACACTCAGTCGTCCTCGGGGTGACCCTGAATTTGACCGGCTCCACAAAATTCGGCCCCTCGTAAATCACTTTAACCAAAAATTTGCAGATATGTATACTCCCCATAAAAACATCTGCATTGATGAGTCCCTCATTCAATTTTCTGGCTGCCTTGTAATCAAACAGTTTCTCCCCAGCAAGCGTGCCAGATATGGGGTCAAGATGTATAAGACCTGTGAGAGGGCAACAGGCTATACATGTAAGTTTCAGATTTATGAGGAAAAATATAGTCACGTGGAGCCCCCCGGATGCCCAGACTACATGGGGAGCAGTGGCAAGATAGTTTGGGACTTGGTGTCATCCTTTTTCCATATGAGGTACCACTTATACGTGGACGTGAAAAAAAAAGTAAAAAAAAAAAAATTTAAAATACAAATCCCCCCAAAAAATAAAAAATTTAAAAATCAAAAATAGTTAGTTTTTTTGTTGTCATTTTTTGTGATTCTTCTACTTTTACTGTTTTATTGTTACTGTTTTATTGTTAATCATTTCTGTTTGTAGGAATGCTTTCAGCTGCAACACTGACCTGTTTATTCTGACAGCAACAGGAACTTGCTCTCAGAATAGACATAAATCAATGTGGGCAGCGCTGCTTCCACCTCTACCATACACTAGTGAACTATTAATATAGGGTACAGCACGGCACAGTTCAGGGCACATTTACACAGGGTCTCGAAAGATGTTAGGTAGTCAGAAAACTGGCTATCGCATTTGGAGAGACCCGACCATCTGTTTTAAAAATGTTTAAAGTTTGAAAAAAAAAAGTAAAAAAAAAAAAGTAAAAATACAAATCCCCCCCAAAAAATAAAAAAATTTAAAAATCAAAAATAGTTTGTTTTTTTTGTTGCTGTCATCTTTTGTGATTCTTCTACTTTTACTGTTTTATTGTTACTGTTTTATTGTTAATCATTTCTGTTTGTAGGAATGCTTTCAGCTGCAACACTGACCTGTTTATTCTGACAGCAACAGGAACTTGCTCTCAGAATAGACATAAATCAATGTGGGCAGCGCTGCTTCCACCTCTACCATACACTAGTGAACTATTAATATAGGGTACAGCATGGCACAGTTCAGGGCACATTTACACAGGGTCTCAAAAGATGTTAGGTAGCCAGGAAACTGGCTATCGCATTTGGAGAGACCCGACCATCTGTTTTAAAAATGTTTAAAGTTTGAAAAAAAAGTAAAAAAAAAAAAATTAAAAGTACAAATCCTTCCCAAAAAATAAAAAAATTTAAAAATCAAAAATAGTTAGTTTTTTTTGTTGCTGTCATTTTTTGTGATTCTTCTACTTTTACTGTTTTATTGTTACTGTTTTATTGTTAATCATTTCTGTTTGTAGGAATGCTTTCAGCTGCAACACTGACCTGTTTATTCTGACAGCAGCAGGAACTTGCTCTCAGAATAGACATAAATCAATGTGGGCAGCGCTGCTTCCGCCTCTACCATACACTAGTGAACTATTAATATAGGGTACAGCACGGCACAGTTCAGGGCACATTTACACAGGGTCTCGAAAGATGTTAGGTAGTCAGGAAACTGGCTATTGCATTTGGAGAGACCCGACCATCTGTTTTAAAAATGTTTAAAGTTTGAAAAAGAAAGTAAAAAAAAAAAAAGTAAAAATACAAATCCCCCCAAAAAATAAAAAAATTTAAAAATCAAAAATAGTTAGTTTTTTTTGTTGCTGTCATTTTTTGTGATTCTTCTACTTTTACTGTTTTATTGTTACTGTTTTATTGTTAATCATTTCTGTTTGTAGGAATGTTTTCAGCTGCAACACTGACCGTTTTATTCTGACAGCAACAGGAACTTGCTCTCACAATAGACCTAAATCAATGTGGGCAGTGCTGTTGGATGAGATTTTTCATCCGCAGTTAAAAAAAGAGAATATATGCCAAAGCATGAGGGCCTGGGGTGGCCAATCGGTGGATGGACCCTATGCTTCGGCATACATATTTTATATCTGTTGGCACATTTCATGTGTGCCCACCATTAGAAGTGGGTGGATGCTAAGTTTTCCTTCCACATTTTAAGACTCAAAACATACATGTGTATAACTTTATATATTAATATGTGTGTGGTTGTGGGTCTTTGCATGTTTTTACATATTTAGCGTAATTTTTGTTAAGTAGATGATTGGTTACTTGGTCCAAATGCAGAAATATTTATATATGTGTTGTTTTCTTTTTTGTCATAGGTTAGCCAAGAGGTTTTAAAGACTGAGGATTATTCCAAAGTTCGACAATGAGGCTGAAACCATCACTCTTGCACAACGTTGCATTGGACTACAGGACGGAGCACACTAAAATGGCTAAGTTTTCTTTCCACATTTTAAGACTCAAAACATACATGTGTATAACTTTATATATTAATATGTGTGTGGTTGTGGGTGTAAACATGTTTTTCCATTTTTAGTGTAATTTATGTTAAGTAGATGATTGACTACTTGCTCCCAATACAGTAATATTGATATAGGTGTTGTGTTTTTTTTGTCATAGGTTAGCCAGGAGGTTTTGAAGACTGAGGATTATTCCAGAGTTCGACAATGAGGCTGAAACCATCACTCTTACACAACGTTGCATTGGACTACAGGACGGAGCACACATGAGTGGCTAAGTTTTCAGAGAAGAAGACAGAAGAAATGTGAGTAAAACAGCACTAACCCACAGATAGAACACACCTAGGACACATTTAACCCTCTCTTCACCCCCCCAGTTAACCCCTTCAATTCCCTGTCACCTGTGTCATTGATCAGTGAACACATGTTTACTGATCACTGTATCAGTGTCCCTGGCGACTTCCAATAGTGTTAGCGCCCATCCCAGATAGCTCCAGTTTTCCCGCTAGTACACCAGTAATCCCATTTAACCCCTTGATCGCCTCCCCCCCCCAGTTAACGCCCTCACTGCCCTGTCACCAGTGTCATTGATTACAGTGAACAGATTTTTACTGATCACTGTATTAGTGTCACCGGTGACTTCCGATAGTGTTAGCGCCAGTTAGCGCCCCTCCCAGATAGCGTCAGATTGCCTGCAACATGGGCATTAATAAAAAATATCAATTGCGGTTGTATTGGTCTACAGGCCCGCTTGTTCATATGTCCGTGTTCTCTACTGCCATGGCCAGGCATAGATATGAGACGATAATGCGTTTTATGCACTTCTACGACAACACACTCAGTCGTCCTCGGGGTGACCCTGAATTTGACCGGCTCCACAAAATTCGGCCCCTCGTAAATCACTTTAACCAAAAATTTGCAGATCTGTATACTCCCCATAAAAACATCTGCATTGATGAGTCCCTCATTCAATTTTCTGGCTGCCTTGTAATCAAACAGTTTCTCCCCAGCAAGCGTGCCAGATATGGGGTCAAGATGTATAAGACCTGTGAGAGGGCAACAGGCTATACATGTAAGTTTCAGATTTATGAGGAAAAATATAGTCACGTGGAGCCCCCCGGATGCCCAGACTACATGGGGAGCAGTGGCAAGATAGTTTGGGACTTGGTGTCATCCTTTTTCCATATGAGGTACCACTTATACGTGGACGTGAAAAAAAAAGTAAAAAAAAAAAAATTAAAAATACAAATCCCCCCAAAAAATAAAAAATTTAAAAATCAAAAATAGTTAGTTTTTTTGTTGTCATTTTTTGTGATTCTTCTACTTTTACTGTTTTATTGTTACTGTTTTATTGTTAATCATTTCTGTTTGTAGGAATGCTTTCAGCTGCAACACTGACCTGTTTATTCTGACAGCAACAGGAACTTGCTCTCAGAATAGACATAAATCAATGTGGGCAGCGCTGCTTCCGCCTCTACCATACACTAGTGAACTATTAATATAGGGTACAGCACGGCACAGTTCAGGGCACATTTACACAGGGTCTCGAAAGATGTTAGGTAGTCAGAAAACTGGCTATCGCATTTGGAGAGACCCGACCATCTGTTTTAAAAATGTTTAAAGTTTGAAAAAAAAAGTAAAAAAAAAAAGTAAAAATACAAATCCCCCCCAAAAAAATAAAAAAATTTAAAAATCAAAAATAGTTTGTTTTTTTTGTTGCTGTCATTTTTTGTGATTCTTCTACTTTTACTGTTTTATTGTTACTGTTTTATTGTTAATCATTTCTGTTTGTAGGAATGCTTTCAGCTGCAACACTGACCTGTTTATTCTGACAGCAACAGGAACTTGCTCTCAGAATAGACATAAATCAATGTGGGCAGCGCTGCTTCCACCTCTACCATACACTAGTGAACTATTAATATAGGGTACAGCACGGCACAGTTCAGGGCACATTTACACAGGGTCTCAAAAGATGTTAGGTAGCCAGGAAACTGGCTATCGCATTTGGAGAGACCCGACCATCTGTTTTCAAAATGTTTAAAGTTTGAAAAAAAAGTTAAAAAAAAAAAAAATTAAAAGTACAAATCCTTCCCAAAAAATAAAAAAATTTAAAAATCAAAAATAGTTAGTTTTTTTTGTTGCTGTCATTTTTTGTGATTCTTCTACTTTTACTGTTTTATTGTTACTGTTTTATTGTTAATCATTTCTGTTTGTAGGAATGCTTTCAGCTGCAACACTGACCTGTTTATTCTGACAGCAACAGGAACTTGCTCTCAGAATAGACATAAATCAATGTGGGCAGCGCTGCTTCCGCCTCTACCATACACTAGTGAACTATTAATATAGGGTACAGCACGGCACAGTTCAGGGCACATTTACACAGGGTCTCGAAAGATGTTAGGTAGTCAGGAAACTGGCTATTGCATTTGGAGAGACCCGACCATCTGTTTTAAAAATGTTTAAAGTTTGAAAAAAAAAGTAAAAAAAAAAAAGTAAAAATACATATCCCCCCAAAAAATAAAAAAATTTAAAAATCAAAAATAGTTAGTTTTTTTTGTTGATGTCATTTTTTGTGATTCTTCTACTTTTACTGTTTTACTGTTACTGTTTTATTGTTAATCATTTCTGTTTGTAGGAATGCTTTCAGCTGCAACACTGACCTGTTTATTCTGACAGCAACAGGAACTTGCTCTCAGAATAGACATAAATCAATGTGGGCAGCGCTGCTTCCACCTCTACCATACACTAGTGAACTATTAATATAGGGTACAGCACGGCACAGTTCAGGGCACATTTACACAGGGTCTCAAAAGATGTTAGGTAGCCAGGAAACTGGCTATCGCATTTGGAGAGACCCGACCATCTGTTTTAAAAATGTTTAAAGTTTGAAAAAAAAAGTAAAAAAAAAAAAAATTAAAAGTACAAATCCTTCCCAAAAAATAAAAAAATTTAAAAATCAAAAATAGTTTTTTTTGTTGCTGTCATTTTTTGTGATTCTTCTACTTTTACTGTTTTATTGTTACTGTTTTATTGTTAATCATTTCTGTTTGTAGGAATGGCTTCAGCTGCAACACTGACCTGTTTATTCTGACAGCAACAGGAACTTGCTCTCAGAATAGACATAAATCAATGTGGGCAGCGCTGCTTCCGCCTCTACCATACACTAGTGAACTATTAATATAGGGTACAGCACGGCACAGTTCAGGTCACATTTACACAGGGTCTCGAAAGATGTTAGGTAGTCAGGAAACTGGCTATCGCATTTGGAGAGACCCGACCATCTGTTTTAAAAATGTTTAAAGTTTGAAAAAAAAAGTAAAAAAAAAAAAAGTAAAAATACAAATCCCCCCAAAAAATAAAAAAATTTAAAAATCAAAAATAGTTAGTTTTTTTTGTTGCTGTCATTTTTTGTGATTCTTCTACTTTTACTGTTTTACTGTTACTGTTTTATTGTTAATCATTTCTGTTTGTAGGAATGCTTTCAGCTGCAACACTGACCTGTTTATTCTGACAGCAACAGGAACTTGCTCTCAGAATAGACATAAATCAATGTGGGCAGCGCTGCTTCCACCTCTACCATACACTAGTGAACTATTAATATAGGGTACAGCACGGCACAGTTCAGGGCACATTTACACAGGGTCTCGAAAGATGTTAGGTAGTCAGAAAACTGGCTATCGCATTTGGAGAGACCCGACCATCTGTTTTAAAAATGTTTAAAGTTTGAAAAAAAAAGTAAAAAAAAAAAGTAAAAATACAAATCCCCCCCAAAAAAATAAAAAAATTTAAAAATCAAAAATAGTTTGTTTTTTTTGTTGCTGTCATTTTTTGTGATTCTTCTACTTTTACTGTTTTATTGTTACTGTTTTATTGTTAATCATTTCTGTTTGTAGGAATGCTTTCAGCTGCAACACTGACCTGTTTATTCTGACAGCAACAGGAACTTGCTCTCAGAATAGACATAAATCAATGTGGGCAGCGCTGCTTCCACCTCTACCATACACTAGTGAACTATTAATATAGGGTACAGCACGGCACAGTTCAGGGCACATTTACACAGGGTCTCAAAAGATGTTAGGTAGCCAGGAAACTGGCTATCGCATTTGGAGAGACCCGACCATCTGTTTTCAAAATGTTTAAAGTTTGAAAAAAAAGTTAAAAAAAAAAAAAATTAAAAGTACAAATCCTTCCCAAAAAATAAAAAAATTTAAAAATCAAAAATAGTTAGTTTTTTTTGTTGCTGTCATTTTTTGTGATTCTTCTACTTTTACTGTTTTATTGTTACTGTTTTATTGTTAATCATTTCTGTTTGTAGGAATGCTTTCAGCTGCAACACTGACCTGTTTATTCTGACAGCAACAGGAACTTGCTCTCAGAATAGACATAAATCAATGTGGGCAGCGCTGCTTCCGCCTCTACCATACACTAGTGAACTATTAATATAGGGTACAGCACGGCACAGTTCAGGGCACATTTACACAGGGTCTCGAAAGATGTTAGGTAGTCAGGAAACTGGCTATTGCATTTGGAGAGACCCGACCATCTGTTTTAAAAATGTTTAAAGTTTGAAAAAAAAAGTAAAAAAAAAAAGTAAAAATACATATCCCCCCAAAAAATAAAAAAATTTAAAAATCAAAAATAGTTAGTTTTTTTTGTTGCTGTCATTTTTTGTGATTCTTCTACTTTTACTGTTTTACTGTTACTGTTTTATTGTTAATCATTTCTGTTTGTAGGAATGCTTTCAGCTGCAACACTGACCTGTTTATTCTGACAGCAACAGGAACTTGCTCTCAGAATAGACATAAATCAATGTGGGCAGCGCTGCTTCCACCTCTACCATACACTAGTGAACTATTAATATAGGGTACAGCACGGCACAGTTCAGGGCACATTTACACAGGGTCTCAAAAGATGTTAGGTAGCCAGGAAACTGGCTATCGCATTTGGAGAGACCCGACCATCTGTTTTAAAAATGTTTAAAGTTTGAAAAAAAAAGTAAAAAAAAAAAAAAATTAAAAGTACAAATCCTTCCCAAAAAATAAAAAAATTTAAAAATCAAAAATAGTTTTTTTTGTTGCTGTCATTTTTTGTGATTCTTCTACTTTTACTGTTTTATTGTTACTGTTTTATTGTTAATCATTTCTGTTTGTAGGAATGGCTTCAGCTGCAACACTGACCTGTTTATTCTGACAGCAACAGGAACTTGCTCTCAGAATAGACATAAATCAATGTGGGCAGCGCTGCTTCCACCTCTACCATACACTAGTGAACTATTAATATAGGGTACAGCACGGCACAGTTCAGGTCACATTTACACAGGGTCTCGAAAGATGTTAGGTAGTCAGGAAACTGGCTATCGCATTTGGAGAGACCCGACCATCTGTTTTAAAAATGTTTAAAGTTTGAAAAAAAAAGTAAAAAAAAAAAAAGTAAAAATACAAATCCCCCCAAAAAATAAAAAAATTTAAAAATCAAAAATAGTTAGTTTTTTTTGTTGCTGTCATTTTTTGTGATTCTTCTACTTTTACTGTTTTACTGTTACTGTTTTATTGTTAATCATTTCTGTTTGTAGGAATGCTTTCAGCTGCAACACTGACCTGTTTATTCTGACAGGAACTTGCTCTCAGAATAGACATAAATCAATGTGGGCAGCGCTGCTTCCACCTCTACCATACACTAGTGAACTATTAATATAGGGTACAGCATGGCACAGTTCAGGGCACATTTACACAGGGTCTCAAAAGATGTTAGGTAGCCAGGAAACTGGCTATCGCATTTGGAGAGACCCGACCATCTGTTTTAAAAATGTTTAAAGTTTGAAAAAAAAGTAAAAAAAAAAAAGTAAAAATACAAATCCCCCCCAAAAAATAAAAAAATTTAAAAATCAAAAATAGTTAGTTTTTTTTGTTGCTGTCATTTTTTGTGATTCTTCTACTTTTACTGTTTTATTGTTACTGTTTTATTGTTAATCATTTCTGTTTGTAGGAATGTTTTCAGCTGCAACACTGACCGTTTTATTCTGACAGCAACAGGAACTTGCTCTCAGAATAGACATAAATCAATGTGGGCAGTGCTGTTGGATGAGATTTTTCATCCGCAGTTAAAAAAAGAGAATATATGCCAAAGCATGGGGGCCTGGGGTGGCCAATCGGTGGATGGACCCTATGCTTCGGCATACATATTTTATATCTGTTGGCACATTTCATGTGTGCCCACCATTAGAAGTGGGTGGATGCTAAGTTTTCCTTCCACATTTTAAGACTCAAAACATACATGTGTATAACTTTATATATTAATATGTGTGTGGTTGTGGGTCTTTGCATGTTTTTACATATTTAGCGTAATTTTTGTTAAGTAGATGATTGGTTACTTGGTCCAAATGCAGAAATATTTATATATGTGTTGTTTTCTTTTTTGTCATAGGTTAGCCAAGAGGTTTTAAAGACTGAGGATTATTTTAAAGTTCGACAATGAGGCTGAAACCATCACTCTTGCACAACGTTGCATTGGACTACAGGACGGAGCACACTAAAATGGCTAAGTTTTCTTTAAACATTTTAAGACTCAAAACATACATGTGTATAACTTTATATATTAATATGTGTGTGGTTGTGGGTGTAAACATGTTTTTCCATTTTTAGTGTAATTTATGTTAAGTAGATGATTGACTACTTGCTCCCAATACAGTAATATTGATATAGGTGTTGTGTTTTTTTTGTCATAGGTTAGCCAGGGGGTTTTGAAGACTGAGGATTATTCCAGAGTTCGACAATGAGGCTGAAACCATCACTCTTACACAACGTTGCATTGGACTACAGGACGGAGCACACATGAGTGGCTAAGTTTTCAGAGAAGAAGACAGAAGAAATGTGAGTAAAACAGCACTAACCCACAGATAGAACACACCTAGGACACATTTAACCCTCTCTTCACCCCCCCCAGTTAACCCCTTCAATTCCCTGTCACCTGTGTCATTGATCAGTGAACACATGTTTACTGATCACTGTATCAGTGTCCCTGGCGACTTCCAATAGTGTTAGCGCCCATCCCAGATAGCGCCAGTTTTCCCGCTAGTACACCAGTAATCCCATTTAACCCCTTGATCGCCTCCCCCCCCCAGTTAACGCCCTCACTGCCCTGTCACCAGTGTCATTGATTACAGTGAACAGATTTTTACTGATCACTGTATTAGTGTCACCGGTGACTTCCGATAGTGTTAGCGCCAGTTAGCGCCCCTCCCAGATAGCGTCAGATTGCCTGCAACATGGGCATTAATAAAAAATATCAATTGCGGTTGTATTGGTCCACAGGCCCGCTTGTTCATATGTCCGTGTTCTCTACTGCCATGGCCAGGCATAGATATGAGACGATAATGCGTTTTATGCACTTCTACGACAACACACTCAGTCGTCCTCGGGGTGACCCTGAATTTGACCGGCTCCACAAAATTCGGCCCCTCGTAAATCACTTTAACCAAAAATTTGCAGATATGTATACTCCCCATAAAAACATCTGCATTGATGAGTCCCTCATTCAATTTTCTGGCTGCCTTGTAATCAAACAGTTTCTCCCCAGCAAGCGTGCCAGATATGGGGTCAAGATGTATAAGACCTGTGAGAGGGCAACAGGCTATACATGTAAGTTTCAGATTTATGAGGAAAAAGATAGTCACGTGGAGCCCCCCGGATGCCCAGACTACATGGGGAGCAGTGGCAAGATAGTTTGGGACTTGGTGTCATCCTTTTTCCATATGAGGTACCACTTATACGTGGACGTGAAAAAAAAAGTAAAAAAAAAAAAATTAAAAATACAAATCCCCCCCAAAAAATAAAAAATGTAAAAATCAAAAATAGTTAGTTTTTTTGTTGTCATTTTTTGTGATTCTTCTACTTTTACTGTTTTATTGTTACTGTTTTATTGTTAATCATTTCTGTTTGTAGGAATGCTTTCAGCTGCAACACTGACCTGTTTATTCTGACAGCAACAGGAACTTGCTCTCAGAATAGACATAAATCAATGTGGGCAGCGCTGCTTCCGCCTCTACCATACACTAGTGAACTATTAATATAGGGTACAGCACGGCACAGTTCAGGGCACATTTACACAGGGTCTCGAAAGATGTTAGGTAGTCAGAAAACTGGCTATCGCATTTGGAGAGACCCGACCATCTGTTTTAAAAATGTTTAAAGTTTGAAAAAAAAAGTAAAAAAAAAAAAAGTAAAAATACAAATCCCCCCAAAAAATAAAAAAATTTAAAAATCAAAAATAGTTAGTTTTTTTTGTTGCTGTCATTTTTTGTGATTCTTCTACTTTTACTGTTTTACTGTTACTGTTTTATTGTTAATCATTTCTGTTTGTAGGAATGCTTTCAGCTGCAACACTGACCTGTTTATTCTGACAGCAACAGGATCTTGCTCTCAGAATAGACATAAATCAATGTGGGCAGCGCTGCTTCCACCTCTACCATACACTAGTGAACTATTAATATAGGGTACAGCACGGCACAGTTCAGGGCACATTTACACAGGGTCTCAAAAGATGTTAGGTAGCCAGGAAACTGGCTATCGCATTTGGAGAGACCCGACCATCTGTTTTAAAAATGTTTAAAGTTTGAAAAAAAAGTAAAAAAAAAAAAAATTAAAAGTACAAATCCTTCCCAAAAAATAAAAAAATTTAAAAATCAAAAATAGTTAGTTTTTTTTGTTGCTGTCATTTTTTGTGATTCTTCTACTTTTACTGTTTTATTGTTACTGTTTTATTGTTAATCATTTCTGTTTGTAGGAATGCTTTCAGCTGCAACACTGACCTGTTTATTCTGACAGCAACAGGAACTTGCTCTCAGAATAGACATAAATCAATGTGGGCAGCGCTGCTTCCGCCTCTACCATACACTAGTGAACTATTAATATAGGGTACAGCACGGCACAGTTCAGGGCACATTTACACAGGGTCTCGAAAGATGTTAGGTAGTCAGAAAACTGGCTATTGCATTTGGAGAGACCCGACCATTTGTTTTAAAAATGTTTAAAGTTTGAAAAAAAAAGTAAAAAAAAAAAAAGTAAAAATACAAATCCCCCCAAAAAATAAAAAAATTTAAAAATCAAAAATAGTTTTTTTTTTTGTTGCTGTCATTTTTTGTGATTCTTCTACTTTTACTGTTTTATTGTTACTGTTTTATTGTTAATCATTTCTGTTTGTAGGAATGCTTTCAGCTGCAACACTGACCTGTTTATTCTGACAGCAACAGGAACTTGCTCTCAGAATAGACATAAATCAATGTGGGCAGTGCTGCTTCCACCTCTACCATACACTAGTGAACTATTAATATAGGGTACAGCACGGCACAGTTCAGGGCACATTTACACAGGGTCTCAAAAGATGTTAGGTAGCCAGGAAACTGGCTATCGCATTTGGAGAGACCCGACCATCTGTTTTAAAAATGTTTAAAGTTTGAAAAAAAAAGTAAAAAAAAAAAAAATTAAAAGTACAAATCCTTCCCAAAAAATAAAAAAATTTAAAAATCAAAAATAGTTAGTTTTTTTTGTTGCTGTCATTTTTTGTGATTCTTCAACTTTTACTGTTTTATTGTTACTGTTTTATTGTTAATCATTTCTGTTTGTAGGAATGTTTTCAGCTGCAACACTGACCGTTTTATTCTGACAGCAACAGGAACTTGCTCTCAGAATAGACATAAATCAATGTGGGCAGTGCTGTTGGATGAGATTTTTCATCCGCAGTTAAAAAAAGAGAATATATGCCAAAGCATGGGGGCCTGGGGTGGCCAATCGGTGGATGGACCCTATGCTTCGGCATACATATTTTATATCTGTTGGCACATTTCATGTGTGCCCACCATTAGAAGTGGGTGGATGCTAAGTTTTCCTTCCACATTTTAAGACTCAAAACATACATGTGTATAACTTTATATATTAATATGTGTGTGGTTGTGGGTCTTTGCATGTTTTTACATATTTAGCGTAATTTTTGTTAAGTAGATGATTGGTTACTTGGTCCAAATGCAGAAATATTTATATATGTGTTGTTTTCTTTTTTGTCATAGGTTAGCCAAGAGGTTTTAAAGACTGAGGATTATTTTAAAGTTCGACAATGAGGCTGAAACCATCACTCTTGCACAACGTTGCATTGGACTACAGGACGGAGCACACTAAAATGGCTAAGTTTTCTTTCCACATTTTAAGACTCAAAACATACATGTGTATAACTTTATATATTAATATGTGTGTGGTTGTGGGTGTAAACATGTTTTTCCATTTTTAGTGTAATTTATGTTAAGTAGATGATTGACTACTTGCTCCCAATACAGTAATATTGATATAGGTGTTGTGTTTTTTTTGTCATAGGTTAGCCAGGGGGTTTTGAAGACTGAGGATTATTCCAGAGTTCGACAATGAGGCTGAAACCATCACTCTTACACAACGTTGCATTGGACTACAGGACGGAGCACACATGAGTGGCTAAGTTTTCAGAGAAGAAGACAGAAGAAATGTGAGTAAAACAGCACTAACCCACAGATAGAACACACCTAGGACACATTTAACCCTCTCTTCACCCCCCCCAGTTAACCCCTTCAATTCCCTGTCACCTGTGTCATTGATCAGTGAACACATGTTTACTGATCACTGTATCAGTGTCCCTGGCGACTTCCAATAGTGTTAGCGCCCATCCCAGATAGCGCCAGTTTTCCCGCTAGTACACCAGTAATCCCATTTAACCCCTTGATCGCCTCCCCCCCCCAGTTAACGCCCTCACTGCCCTGTCACCAGTGTCATTGATTACAGTGAACAGATTTTTACTGATCACTGTATTAGTGTCACCGGTGACTTCCGATAGTGTTAGCGCCAGTTAGCGCCCCTCCCAGATAGCGTCAGATTGCCTGCAACATGGGCATTAATAAAAAATATCAATTGCGGTTGTATTGGTCCACAGACCCGCTTGTTCATATGTCCGTGTTCTCTACTGCCATGGCCAGGCATAGATATGAGACGATAATGCGTTTTATGCACTTCTACGACAACACACTCAGTCGTCCTCGGGGTGACCCTGAATTTGTCCGGCTCCACAAAATTCGACCCCTCGTAAATCACTTTAACCAAAAATTGGCAGATATGTATACTCCCCATAAAAACATCTGCATCGATGAGTCCCTCATTCAATTTTCTTGCTGCCTTGTAATCAAACAGTTTCTCCCCAGCAAGCGTGCCAGATATGGGGTCAAGATGTATAAGACCTGTGAGAGGGCAACAGGCTATACATGTAAGTTTCAGATTTATGAGGAAAAAGATAGTCACGTGGAGCCCCCCGGATGCCCAGACTACATGGGGAGCAGTGGCAAGATAGTTTGGGACTTGGTGTCATCCTTTTTCCATATGGGGTACCACTTATACGTGGACGTGAAAAAAAAAGTAAAAAAAAAAAAATTAAAAAAACAAATCCCCCTAAAAAATAAAAAAATGTAAAAATCAAAAATAGTTAGTTATTTTGTTGTCATTTTTTGTGATTCTTCTACTTTTACTGTTTTATTGTTACTGTTTTATTGTTAATCATTTCTGTTTGTAGGAATGCTTTCAGCTGCAACACTGACCTGTTTATTCTGACAGCAACAGGAACTTGCTCTCAGAATAGACATAAATCAATGTGGGAAGCGCTGCTTCCGCCTCTACCATACACTAGTGAACTATTAATATAGGGTACAGCACGGCACAGTTCAGGGCACATTTACACAGGGTCTCGAAAGATGTTAGGTAGTCAGAAAACTGGCTATCGCATTTGGAGAGACCCGACCATCTGTTTTAAAAATGTTTAAAGTTTGAAAAAAAAAGTAAAAAAAAAAAGTAAAAATACAAATCCCCCCCAAAAAAATAAAAAAATTTAAAAATCAAAAATAGTTTGTTTTTTTTGTTGCTGTCATTTTTTGTGATTCTTCTACTTTTACTGTTTTATTGTTACTGTTTTATTGTTAATCATTTCTGTTTGTAGGAATGCTTTCAGCTGCAACACTGACCTGTTTATTCTGACAGCAACAGGAACTTGCTCTCAGAATAGACATAAATCAATGTGGGCAGCGCTGCTTCCACCTCTACCATACACTAGTGAACTATTGATATAGGGTACAGCACGGCACAGTTCAGGGCACATTTACACAGGGTCTCAAAAGATGTTAGGTAGCCAGGAAACTGGCTATCGCATTTGGAGAGACCCGACCATCTGTTTTCAAAATGTTTAAAGTTTGAAAAAAAAGTTAAAAAAAAAAAAAATTAAAAGTACAAATCCTTCCCAAAAAATAAAAAAATTTAAAAATCAAAAATAGTTAGATTTTTTTGTTGCTGTCATTTTTTGTGATTCTTCTACTTTTACTGTTTTATTGTTACTGTTTTATTGTTAATCATTTCTGTTTGTAGGAATGCTTTCAGCTGCAACACTGACCTGTTTATTCTGACAGCAACAGGAACTTGCTCTCAGAATAGACATAAATCAATGTGGGCAGCGCTGCTTCCGCCTCTACCATACACTAGTGAACTATTAATATAGGGTACAGCACGGCACAGTTCAGGGCACATTTACACAGGGTCTCGAAAGATGTTAGGTAGTCAGGAAACTGGCTATTGCATTTGGAGAGACCCGACCATCTGTTTTAAAAATGTTTAAAGTTTGAAAAAAAAAGTAAAAAAAAAAAAGTAAAAATACATATCCCCCCAAAAAATAAAAAAATTTAAAAATCAAAAATAGTTAGTTTTTTTTGTTGATGTCATTTTTTGTGATTCTTCTACTTTTACTGTTTTACTGTTACTGTTTTATTGTTAATCATTTCTGTTTGTAGGAATGCTTTCAGCTGCAACACTGACCTGTTTATTCTGACAGCAACAGGAACTTGCTCTCAGAATAGACATAAATCAATGTGGGCAGCGCTGCTTCCACCTCTACCATACACTAGTGAACTATTAATATAGGGTACAGCACGGCACAGTTCAGGGCACATTTACACAGGGTCTCAAAAGATGTTAGGTAGCCAGGAAACTGGCTATCGCATTTGGAGAGACCCGACCATCTGTTTTAAAAATGTTTAAAGTTTGAAAAAAAAAGTAAAAAAAAAAAAAATTAAAAGTACAAATCCTTCCCAAAAAATAAAAAAATTTAAAAATCAAAAATAGTTTTTTTTGTTGCTGTCATTTTTTGTGATTCTTCTACTTTTACTGTTTTATTGTTACTGTTTTATTGTTAATCATTTCTGTTTGTAGGAATGGCTTCAGCTGCAACACTGACCTGTTTATTCTGACAGCAACAGGAACTTGCTCTCAGAATAGACATAAATCAATGTGGGCAGCGCTGCTTCCGCCTCTACCATACACTAGTGAACTATTAATATAGGGTACAGCACGGCACAGTTCAGGTCACATTTACACAGGGTCTCGAAAGATGTTAGGTAGTCGGGAAACTGGCTATCGCATTTGGAGAGACCCGACCATCTGTTTTAAAAATGTTTAAAGTTTGAAAAAAAAAGTAAAAAAAAAAAAAGTAAAAATACAAATCCCCCCAAAAAATAAAAAAATTTAAAAATCAAAAATAGTTAGTTTTTTTTGTTGCTGTCATTTTTTGTGATTCTTCTACTTTTACTGTTTTACTGTTACTTTTTTATTGTTAATCATTTCTGTTTGTAGGAATGCTTTCAGCTGCAACACTGACCTGTTTATTCTGACAGCAACAGGAACTTGCTCTCAGAATAGACATAAATCAATGTGGGCAGCGCTGCTTCCACCTCTACCATACACTAGTGAACTATTAATATAGGGTACAGCATGGCACAGTTCAGGGCACATTTACACAGGGTCTCAAAAGATGTTAGGTAGCCAGGAAACTGGCTATCGCATTTGGAGAGACCCGACCATCTGTTTTAAAAATGTTTAAAGTTTGAAAAAAAAGTAAAAAAAAAAAAAAATTAAAAGTACAAATCCTTCCCAAAAAATAAAAAAATTTAAAAATCAAAAATAGTTAGTTTTTTTTGTTGCTGTCATTTTTTGTGATTCTTCTACTTTTACTGTTTTATTGTTACTGTTTTATTGTTAATCATTTCTGTTTGTAGGAATGTTTTCAGCTGCAACACTGACCGTTTTATTCTGACAGCAACAGGAACTTGCTCTCAGAATAGACATAAATCAATGTGGGCAGTGCTGTTGGATGAGATTTTTCATCCGCAGTTAAAAAAAGAGAATATATGCCAAAGCATGGGGGCCTGGGGTGGCCAATCGGTGGATGGACCCTATGCTTCGGCATACATATTTTATATCTGTTGGCACATTTCATGTGTGCCCACCATTAGAAGTGGGTGGATGCTAAGTTTTCCTTCCACATTTTAAGACTCAAAACATACATGTGTATAACTTTATATATTAATATGTGTGTGGTTGTGGGTCTTTGCATGTTTTTACATATTTAGCGTAATTTTTGTTAAGTAGATGATTGGTTACTTGGTCCAAATGCAGAAATATTTATATATGTGTTGTTTTCTTTTTTGTCATAGGTTAGCCAAGAGGTTTTAAAGACTGAGGATTATTTTAAAGTTCGACAATGAGGCTGAAACCATCACTCTTGCATAACGTTGCATTGGACTACAGGACGGAGCACACTAAAATGGCTAAGTTTTCTTTAAACATTTTAAGACTCAAAACATACATGTGTATAACTTTATATATTAATATGTGTGTGGTTGTGGGTGTAAACATGTTTTTCCATTTTTAGTGTAATTTATGTTAAGTAGATGATTGACTACTTGCTCCCAATACAGTAATATTGATATAGGTGTTGTGTTTTTTTTGTCATAGGTTAGCCAGGGGGTTTTGAAGACTGAGGATTATTCCAGAGTTCGACAATGAGGCTGAAACCATCACTCTTACACAACGTTGCATTGGACTACAGGACGGAGCACACATGAGTGGCTAAGTTTTCAGAGAAGAAGACAGAAGAAATGTGAGTAAAACAGCACTAACCCACAGATAGAACACACCTAGGACACATTTAACCCTCTCTTCACCCCCCCCAGTTAACCCCTTCAATTCCCTGTCACCTGTGTCATTGATCAGTGAACACATGTTTACTGATCACTGTATCAGTGTCCCTGGCGACTTCCAATAGTGTTAGCGCCCATCCCAGATAGCGCCAGTTTTCCCGCTAGTACACCAGTAATCCCATTTAACCCCTTGATCGCCTCCCCCCCCCAGTTAACGCCCTCACTGCCCTGTCACCAGTGTCATTGATTACAGTGAACAGATTTTTACTGATCACTGTATTAGTGTCACCGGTGACTTCCGATAGTGTTAGCGCCAGTTAGCGCCCCTCCCAGATAGCGTCAGATTGCCTGCAACATGGGCATTAATAAAAAATATCAATTGCGGTTGTATTGGTCCACAGGCCCGCTTGTTCATATGTCCGTGTTCTCTACTGCCATGGCCAGGCATAGATATGAGACGATAATGCGTTTTATGCACTTCTACGACAACACACTCAGTCGTCCTCGGGGTGACCCTGAATTTGACCGGCTCCACAAAATTCGGCCCCTCGTAAATCACTTTAACCAAAAATTTGCAGATATGTATACTCCCCATAAAAACATCTGCATTGATGAGTCCCTCATTCAATTTTCTGGCTGCCTTGTAATCAAACAGTTTCTCCCCAGCAAGCGTGCCAGATATGGGGTCAAGATGTATAAGACCTGTGAGAGGGCAACAGGCTATACATGTAAGTTTCAGATTTATGAGGAAAAAGATAGTCACGTGGAGCCCCCCGGATGCCCAGACTACATGGGGAGCAGTGGCAAGATAGTTTGGGACTTGGTGTCATCCTTTTTCCATATGAGGTACCACTTATACGTGGACGTGAAAAAAAAAGTAAAAAAAAAAAAATTAAAAATACAAATCCCCCCCAAAAAATAAAAAATGTAAAAATCAAAAATAGTTAGTTTTTTTGTTGTCATTTTTTGTGATTCTTCTACTTTTACTGTTTTATTGTTACTGTTTTATTGTTAATCATTTCTGTTTGTAGGAATGCTTTCAGCTGCAACACTGACCTGTTTATTCTGACAGCAACAGGAACTTGCTCTCAGAATAGACATAAATCAATGTGGGCAGCGCTGCTTCCGCCTCTACCATACACTAGTGAACTATTAATATAGGGTACAGCACGGCACAGTTCAGGGCACATTTACACAGGGTCTCGAAAGATGTTAGGTAGTCAGAAAACTGGCTATCGCATTTGGAGAGACCCGACCATCTGTTTTAAAAATGTTTAAAGTTTGAAAAAAAAAGTAAAAAAAAAAAAAGTAAAAATACAAATCCCCCCAAAAAATAAAAAAATTTAAAAATCAAAAATAGTTAGTTTTTTTTGTTGCTGTCATTTTTTGTGATTCTTCTACTTTTACTGTTTTACTGTTACTGTTTTATTGTTAATCATTTCTGTTTGTAGGAATGCTTTCAGCTGCAACACTGACCTGTTTATTCTGACAGCAACAGGATCTTGCTCTCAGAATAGACATAAATCAATGTGGGCAGCGCTGCTTCCACCTCTACCATACACTAGTGAACTATTAATATAGGGTACAGCACGGCACAGTTCAGGGCACATTTACACAGGGTCTCAAAAGATGTTAGGTAGCCAGGAAACTGGCTATCGCATTTGGAGAGACCCGACCATCTGTTTTAAAAATGTTTAAAGTTTGAAAAAAAAGTAAAAAAAAAAAAAATTAAAAGTACAAATCCTTCCCAAAAAATAAAAAAATTTAAAAATCAAAAATAGTTAGTTTTTTTTGTTGCTGTCATTTTTTGTGATTCTTCTACTTTTACTGTTTTATTGTTACTGTTTTATTGTTAATCATTTCTGTTTGTAGGAATGCTTTCAGCTGCAACACTGACCTGTTTATTCTGACAGCAACAGGAACTTGCTCTCAGAATAGACATAAATCAATGTGGGCAGCGCTGCTTCCGCCTCTACCATACACTAGTGAACTATTAATATAGGGTACAGCACGGCACAGTTCAGGGCACATTTACACAGGGTCTCGAAAGATGTTAGGTAGTCAGAAAACTGGCTATTGCATTTGGAGAGACCCGACCATTTGTTTTAAAAATGTTTAAAGTTTGAAAAAAAAAGTAAAAAAAAAAAAAGTAAAAATACAAATCCCCCCAAAAAATAAAAAAATTTAAAAATCAAAAATAGTTTTTTTTTTTGTTGCTGTCATTTTTTGTGATTCTTCTACTTTTACTGTTTTATTGTTACTGTTTTATTGTTAATCATTTCTGTTTGTAGGAATGCTTTCAGCTGCAACACTGACCTGTTTATTCTGACAGCAACAGGAACTTGCTCTCAGAATAGACATAAATCAATGTGGGCAGTGCTGCTTCCACCTCTACCATACACTAGTGAACTATTAATATAGGGTACAGCACGGCACAGTTCAGGGCACATTTACACAGGGTCTCAAAAGATGTTAGGTAGCCAGGAAACTGGCTATCGCATTTGGAGAGACCCGACCATCTGTTTTAAAAATGTTTAAAGTTTGAAAAAAAAAGTAAAAAAAAAAAAAATTAAAAGTACAAATCCTTCCCAAAAAATAAAAAAATTTAAAAATCAAAAATAGTTAGTTTTTTTTGTTGCTGTCATTTTTTGTGATTCTTCAACTTTTACTGTTTTATTGTTACTGTTTTATTGTTAATCATTTCTGTTTGTAGGAATGTTTTCAGCTGCAACACTGACCGTTTTATTCTGACAGCAACAGGAACTTGCTCTCAGAATAGACATAAATCAATGTGGGCAGTGCTGTTGGATGAGATTTTTCATCCGCAGTTAAAAAAAGAGAATATATGCCAAAGCATGGGGGCCTGGGGTGGCCAATCGGTGGATGGACCCTATGCTTCGGCATACATATTTTATATCTGTTGGCACATTTCATGTGTGCCCACCATTAGAAGTGGGTGGATGCTAAGTTTTCCTTCCACATTTTAAGACTCAAAACATACATGTGTATAACTTTATATATTAATATGTGTGTGGTTGTGGGTCTTTGCATGTTTTTACATATTTAGCGTAATTTTTGTTAAGTAGATGATTGGTTACTTGGTCCAAATGCAGAAATATTTATATATGTGTTGTTTTCTTTTTTGTCATAGGTTAGCCAAGAGGTTTTAAAGACTGAGGATTATTTTAAAGTTCGACAATGAGGCTGAAACCATCACTCTTGCACAACGTTGCATTGGACTACAGGACGGAGCACACTAAAATGGCTAAGTTTTCTTTCCACATTTTAAGACTCAAAACATACATGTGTATAACTTTATATATTAATATGTGTGTGGTTGTGGGTGTAAACATGTTTTTCCATTTTTAGTGTAATTTATGTTAAGTAGATGATTGACTACTTGCTCCCAATACAGTAATATTGATATAGGTGTTGTGTTTTTTTTGTCATAGGTTAGCCAGGGGGTTTTGAAGACTGAGGATTATTCCAGAGTTCGACAATGAGGCTGAAACCATCACTCTTACACAACGTTGCATTGGACTACAGGACGGAGCACACATGAGTGGCTAAGTTTTCAGAGAAGAAGACAGAAGAAATGTGAGTAAAACAGCACTAACCCACAGATAGAACACACCTAGGACACATTTAACCCTCTCTTCACCCCCCCCAGTTAACCCCTTCAATTCCCTGTCACCTGTGTCATTGATCAGTGAACACATGTTTACTGATCACTGTATCAGTGTCCCTGGCGACTTCCAATAGTGTTAGCGCCCATCCCAGATAGCGCCAGTTTTCCCGCTAGTACACCAGTAATCCCATTTAACCCCTTGATCGCCTCCCCCCCCCAGTTAACGCCCTCACTGCCCTGTCACCAGTGTCATTGATTACAGTGAACAGATTTTTACTGATCACTGTATTAGTGTCACCGGTGACTTCCGATAGTGTTAGCGCCAGTTAGCGCCCCTCCCAGATAGCGTCAGATTGCCTGCAACATGGGCATTAATAAAAAATATCAATTGCGGTTGTATTGGTCCACAGACCCGCTTGTTCATATGTCCGTGTTCTCTACTGCCATGGCCAGGCATAGATATGAGACGATAATGCGTTTTATGCACTTCTACGACAACACACTCAGTCGTCCTCGGGGTGACCCTGAATTTGTCCGGCTCCACAAAATTCGACCCCTCGTAAATCACTTTAACCAAAAATTGGCAGATATGTATACTCCCCATAAAAACATCTGCATCGATGAGTCCCTCATTCAATTTTCTTGCTGCCTTGTAATCAAACAGTTTCTCCCCAGCAAGCGTGCCAGATATGGGGTCAAGATGTATAAGACCTGTGAGAGGGCAACAGGCTATACATGTAAGTTTCAGATTTATGAGGAAAAAGATAGTCACGTGGAGCCCCCCGGATGCCCAGACTACATGGGGAGCAGTGGCAAGATAGTTTGGGACTTGGTGTCATCCTTTTTCCATATGGGGTACCACTTATACGTGGACGTGAAAAAAAAAGTAAAAAAAAAAAAATTAAAAAAACAAATCCCCCTAAAAAATAAAAAAATGTAAAAATCAAAAATAGTTAGTTATTTTGTTGTCATTTTTTGTGATTCTTCTACTTTTACTGTTTTATTGTTACTGTTTTATTGTTAATCATTTCTGTTTGTAGGAATGCTTTCAGCTGCAACACTGACCTGTTTATTCTGACAGCAACAGGAACTTGCTCTCAGAATAGACATAAATCAATGTGGGAAGCGCTGCTTCCGCCTCTACCATACACTAGTGAACTATTAATATAGGGTACAGCACGGCACAGTTCAGGGCACATTTACACAGGGTCTCGAAAGATGTTAGGTAGTCAGAAAACTGGCTATCGCATTTGGAGAGACCCGACCATCTGTTTTAAAAATGTTTAAAGTTTGAAAAAAAAAGTAAAAAAAAAAAGTAAAAATACAAATCCCCCCCAAAAAAATAAAAAAATTTAAAAATCAAAAATAGTTTGTTTTTTTTGTTGCTGTCATTTTTTGTGATTCTTCTACTTTTACTGTTTTATTGTTACTGTTTTATTGTTAATCATTTCTGTTTGTAGGAATGCTTTCAGCTGCAACACTGACCTGTTTATTCTGACAGCAACAGGAACTTGCTCTCAGAATAGACATAAATCAATGTGGGCAGCGCTGCTTCCACCTCTACCATACACTAGTGAACTATTGATATAGGGTACAGCACGGCACAGTTCAGGGCACATTTACACAGGGTCTCAAAAGATGTTAGGTAGCCAGGAAACTGGCTATCGCATTTGGAGAGACCCGACCATCTGTTTTCAAAATGTTTAAAGTTTGAAAAAAAAGTTAAAAAAAAAAAAAATTAAAAGTACAAATCCTTCCCAAAAAATAAAAAAATTTAAAAATCAAAAATAGTTAGATTTTTTTGTTGCTGTCATTTTTTGTGATTCTTCTACTTTTACTGTTTTATTGTTACTGTTTTATTGTTAATCATTTCTGTTTGTAGGAATGCTTTCAGCTGCAACACTGACCTGTTTATTCTGACAGCAACAGGAACTTGCTCTCAGAATAGACATAAATCAATGTGGGCAGCGCTGCTTCCGCCTCTACCATACACTAGTGAACTATTAATATAGGGTACAGCACGGCACAGTTCAGGGCACATTTACACAGGGTCTCGAAAGATGTTAGGTAGTCAGGAAACTGGCTATTGCATTTGGAGAGACCCGACCATCTGTTTTAAAAATGTTTAAAGTTTGAAAAAAAAAGTAAAAAAAAAAAAGTAAAAATACATATCCCCCCAAAAAATAAAAAAATTTAAAAATCAAAAATAGTTAGTTTTTTTTGTTGATGTCATTTTTTGTGATTCTTCTACTTTTACTGTTTTACTGTTACTGTTTTATTGTTAATCATTTCTGTTTGTAGGAATGCTTTCAGCTGCAACACTGACCTGTTTATTCTGACAGCAACAGGAACTTGCTCTCAGAATAGACATAAATCAATGTGGGCAGCGCTGCTTCCACCTCTACCATACACTAGTGAACTATTAATATAGGGTACAGCACGGCACAGTTCAGGGCACATTTACACAGGGTCTCAAAAGATGTTAGGTAGCCAGGAAACTGGCTATCGCATTTGGAGAGACCCGACCATCTGTTTTAAAAATGTTTAAAGTTTGAAAAAAAAAGTAAAAAAAAAAAAAATTAAAAGTACAAATCCTTCCCAAAAAATAAAAAAATTTAAAAATCAAAAATAGTTTTTTTTGTTGCTGTCATTTTTTGTGATTCTTCTACTTTTACTGTTTTATTGTTACTGTTTTATTGTTAATCATTTCTGTTTGTAGGAATGGCTTCAGCTGCAACACTGACCTGTTTATTCTGACAGCAACAGGAACTTGCTCTCAGAATAGACATAAATCAATGTGGGCAGCGCTGCTTCCGCCTCTACCATACACTAGTGAACTATTAATATAGGGTACAGCACGGCACAGTTCAGGTCACATTTACACAGGGTCTCGAAAGATGTTAGGTAGTCGGGAAACTGGCTATCGCATTTGGAGAGACCCGACCATCTGTTTTAAAAATGTTTAAAGTTTGAAAAAAAAAGTAAAAAAAAAAAAAGTAAAAATACAAATCCCCCCAAAAAATAAAAAAATTTAAAAATCAAAAATAGTTAGTTTTTTTTGTTGCTGTCATTTTTTGTGATTCTTCTACTTTTACTGTTTTACTGTTACTTTTTTATTGTTAATCATTTCTGTTTGTAGGAATGCTTTCAGCTGCAACACTGACCTGTTTATTCTGACAGCAACAGGAACTTGCTCTCAGAATAGACATAAATCAATGTGGGCAGCGCTGCTTCCACCTCTACCATACACTAGTGAACTATTAATATAGGGTACAGCATGGCACAGTTCAGGGCACATTTACACAGGGTCTCAAAAGATGTTAGGTAGCCAGGAAACTGGCTATCGCATTTGGAGAGACCCGACCATCTGTTTTAAAAATGTTTAAAGTTTGAAAAAAAAGTAAAAAAAAAAAAAAATTAAAAGTACAAATCCTTCCCAAAAAATAAAAAAATTTAAAAATCAAAAATAGTTAGTTTTTTTTGTTGC
Source organism: Staurois parvus (assembly GCF_062004578.1). NCBI lineage: Eukaryota > Metazoa > Chordata > Amphibia > Anura > Ranidae > Staurois > Staurois parvus. The sequence goes on from NW_028318880.1 coordinate 373,066, forward strand.
TGTCATTTTTTGTGATTCTTCTACTTTTACTGTTTTATTGTTACTGTTTTATTGTTAATCATTTCTGTTTGTAGGAATGCTTTCAGCTGCAACACTGACCTGTTTATTCTGACAGCAACAGGAACTTGCTCTCAGAATAGACATAAATCAATGTGGGCAGCGCTGCTTCCGCCTCTACCATACACTAGTGAACTATTAATATAGGGTACAGCACGGCACAGTTCAGGGCACATTTACACAGGGTCTCGAAAGATGTTAGGTAGTCAGAAAACTGGCTATTGCATTTGGAGAGACCCGACCATTTGTTTTAAAAATGTTTAAAGTTTGAAAAAAAAAGTAAAAAAAAAAAAAGTAAAAATACAAATCCCCCCAAAAAATAAAAAAATTTAAAAATCAAAAATAGTTTTTTTTTTTGTTGCTGTCATTTTTTGTGATTCTTCTACTTTTACTGTTTTATTGTTACTGTTTTATTGTTAATCATTTCTGTTTGTAGGAATGCTTTCAGCTGCAACACTGACCTGTTTATTCTGACAGCAACAGGAACTTGCTCTCAGAATAGACATAAATCAATGTGGGCAGTGCTGCTTCCACCTCTACCATACACTAGTGAACTATTAATATAGCGTACAGCACGGCACAGTTCAGGGCACATTTACACAGGGTCTCAAAAGATGTTAGGTAGCCAGGAAACTGGCTATCGCATTTGGAGAGACCCGACCATCTGTTTTAAAAATGTTTAAAGTTTGAAAAAAAAAGTAAAAAAAAAAAAAATTAAAAGTACAAATCCTTCCCAAAAAATAAAAAAATTTAAAAATCAAAAATAGTTAGTTTTTTTTGTTGCTGTCATTTTTTGTGATTCTTCTACTTTTACTGTTTTATTGTTACTGTTTTATTGTTAATCATTTCTGTTTGTAGGAATGTTTTCAGCTGCAACACTGACCGTTTTATTCTGACAGCAACAGGAACTTGCTCTCAGAATAGACATAAATCAATGTGGGCAGTGCTGTTGGATGAGATTTTTCATCCGCAGTTAAAAAAAGAGAATATATGCCAAAGCATGGGGGCCTGGGGTGGCCAATCGGTGGATGGACCCTATGCTTCGGCATACATATTTTATATCTGTTGGCACATTTCATGTGTGCCCACCATTAGAAGTGGGTGGATGCTAAGTTTTCCTTCCACATTTTAAGACTCAAAACATACATGTGTATAACTTTATATATTAATATGTGTGTGGTTGTGGGTCTTTGCATGTTTTTACATATTTAGCGTAATTTTTGTTAAGTAGATGATTGGTTACTTGGTCCAAATGCAGAAATATTTATATATGTGTTGTTTTCTTTTTTGTCATAGGTTAGCCAAGAGGTTTTAAAGACTGAGGATTATTTTAAAGTTCGACAATGAGGCTGAAACCATCACTCTTGCACAACGTTGCATTGGACTACAGGACGGAGCACACTAAAATGGCTAAGTTTTCTTTCCACATTTTAAGACTCAAAACATACATGTGTATAACTTTATATATTAATATGTGTGTGGTTGTGGGTGTAAACATGTTTTTCCATTTTTAGTGTAATTTATGTTAAGTAGATGATTGACTACTTGCTCCCAATACAGTAATATTGATATAGGTGTTGTGTTTTTTTTGTCATAGGTTAGCCAGGGGGTTTTGAAGACTGAGGATTATTCCAGAGTTCGACAATGAGGCTGAAACCATCACTCTTACACAACGTTGCATTGGACTACAGGACGGAGCACACATGAGTGGCTAAGTTTTCAGAGAAGAAGACAGAAGAAATGTGAGTAAAACAGCACTAACCCACAGATAGAACACACCTAGGACACATTTAACCCTCTCTTCACCCCCCCAGTTAACCCCTTCAATTCCCTGTCACCTGTGTCATTGATCAGTGAACACATGTTTACTGATCACTGTATCAGTGTCCCTGGCGACTTCCAATAGTGTTAGCGCCCATCCCAGATAGCGCCAGTTTTCCCGCTAGTACACCAGTAATCCCATTTAACCCCTTGATCGCCTCCCCCCCCCCAGTTAACGCCCTCACTGCCCTGTCACCAGTGTCATTGATTACAGTGAACAGATTTTTACTGATCACTGTATTAGTGTCACCGGTGACTTCCGATAGTGTTAGCGCCAGTTAGCGCCCCTCCCAGATAGCGTCAGATTGCCTGCAACATGGGCATTAATAAAAAATATCAATTGCGGTTGTATTGGTCCACAGACCCGCTTGTTCATATGTCCGTGTTCTCTACTGCCATGGCCAGGCATAGATATGAGACGATAATGCGTTTTATGCACTTCTACGACAACACACTCAGTCGTCCTCGGGGTGACCCTGAATTTGTCCGGCTCCACAAAATTCGACCCCTCGTAAATCACTTTAACCAAAAATTGGCAGATATGTATACTCCCCATAAAAACATCTGCATCGATGAGTCCCTCATTCAATTTTCTTGCTGCCTTGTAATCAAACAGTTTCTCCCCAGCAAGCGTGCCAGATATGGGGTCAAGATGTATAAGACCTGTGAGAGGGCAACAGGCTATACATGTAAGTTTCAGATTTATGAGGAAAAAGATAGTCACGTGGAGCCCCCCGGATGCCCAGACTACATGGGGAGCAGTGGCAAGATAGTTTGGGACTTGGTGTCATCCTTTTTCCATATGGGGTACCACTTATACGTGGACGTGAAAAAAAAAGTAAAAAAAAAAAAATTAAAAAAACAAATCCCCCCAAAAAATAAAAAAATGTAAAAATCAAAAATAGTTAGTTTTTTTGTTGTCATTTTTTGTGATTCTTCTACTTTTACTGTTTTATTGTTACTGTTTTATTGTTAATCATTTCTGTTTGTAGGAATGCTTTCAGCTGCAACACTGACCTGTTTATTCTGACAGCAACAGGAACTTGCTCTCAGAATAGACATAAATCAATGTGGGCAGCGCTGCTTCCGCCTCTACCATACACTAGTGAACTATTAATATAGGGTACAGCACGGCACAGTTCAGGGCACATTTACACAGGGTCTCGAAAGATGTTAGGTAGTCAGAAAACTGGCTATCGCATTTGGAGAGACCCGACCATCTGTTTTAAAAATGTTTAAAGTTTGAAAAAAAAAGTAAAAAAAAAAAGTAAAAATACAAATCCCCCCCAAAAAAATAAAAAAATTTAAAAATCAAAAATAGTTTGTTTTTTTTGTTGCTGTCATTTTTTGTGATTCTTCTACTTTTACTGTTTTATTGTTACTGTTTTATTGTTAATCATTTCTGTTTGTAGGAATGCTTTCAGCTGCAACACTGACCTGTTTATTCTGACAGCAACAGGAACTTGCTCTCAGAATAGACATAAATCAATGTGGGCAGCGCTGCTTCCACCTCTACCATACACTAGTGAACTATTAATATAGGGTACAGCACGGCACAGTTCAGGGCACATTTACACAGGGTCTCAAAAGATGTTAGGTAGCCAGGAAACTGGCTATCGCGTTTGGAGAGACCCGACCATCTGTTTTCAAAATGTTTAAAGTTTGAAAAAAAAGTTAAAAAAAAAAAAAATTAAAAGTACAAATCCTTCCCAAAAAATAAAAAAATTTAAAAATCAAAAATAGTTAGTTTTTTTTGTTGCTGTCATTTTTTGTGATTCTTCTACTTTTACTGTTTTATTGTTACTGTTTTATTGTTAATCATTTCTGTTTGTAGGAATGCTTTCAGCTGCAACACTGACCTGTTTATTCTGACAGCAACAGGAACTTGCTCTCAGAATAGACATAAATCAATGTGGGCAGCGCTGCTTCCGCCTCTACCATACACTAGTGAACTATTAATATAGGGTACAGCACGGCACAGTTCAGGGCACATTTACACAGGGTCTCGAAAGATGTTAGGTAGTCAGGAAACTGGCTATTGCATTTGGAGAGACCCGACCATCTGTTTTAAAAATGTTTAAAGTTTGAAAAAAAAAGTAAAAAAAAAAAAGTAAAAATACATATCCCCCCAAAAAATAAAAAAATTTAAAAATCAAAAATAGTTAGTTTTTTTTGTTGATGTCATTTTTTGTGATTCTTCTACTTTTACTGTTTTACTGTTACTGTTTTATTGTTAATCATTTCTGTTTGTAGGAATGCTTTCAGCTGCAACACTGACCTGTTTATTCTGACAGCAACAGGAACTTGCTCTCAGAATAGACATAAATCAATGTGGGCAGCGCTGCTTCCACCTCTACCATACACTAGTGAACTATTAATATAGGGTACAGCACGGCACAGTTCAGGGCACATTTACACAGGGTCTCAAAAGATGTTAGGTAGCCAGGAAACTGGCTATCGCATTTGGAGAGACCCGACCATCTGTTTTAAAAATGTTTAAAGTTTGAAAAAAAAAGTAAAAAAAAAAAAAATTAAAAGTACAAATCCTTCCCAAAAAATAAAAAAATTTAAAAATCAAAAATAGTTTTTTTTGTTGCTGTCATTTTTTGTGATTCTTCTACTTTTACTGTTTTATTGTTACTGTTTTATTGTTAATCATTTCTGTTTGTAGGAATGGCTTCAGCTGCAACACTGACCTGTTTATTCTGACAGCAACAGGAACTTGCTCTCAGAATAGACATAAATCAATGTGGGCAGCGCTGCTTCCGCCTCTACCATACACTAGTGAACTATTAATATAGGGTACAGCACGGCACAGTTCAGGTCACATTTACACAGGTTCTCGAAAGATGTTAGGTAGTCAGGAAACTGGCTATCGCATTTGGAGAGACCCGACCATCTGTTTTAAAAATGTTTAAAGTTTGAAAAAAAAAGTAAAAAAAAAAAAAGTAAAAATACAAATCCCCCCAAAAAATAAAAAAATTTAAAAATCAAAAATAGTTAGTTTTTTTTGTTGCTGTCATTTTTTGTGATTCTTCTACTTTTACTGTTTTACTGTTACTGTTTTATTGTTAATCATTTCTGTTTGTAGGAATGCTTTCAGCTGCAACACTGACCTGTTTATTCTGACAGCAACAGGAACTTGCTCTCAGAATAGACATAAATCAATGTGGGCAGCGCTGCTTCCACCTCTACCATACACTAGTGAACTATTAATATAGGGTACAGCACGGCACAGTTCAGGGCACATTTACACAGGGTCTCGAAAGATGTTAGGTAGTCAGAAAACTGGCTATCGCATTTGGAGAGACCCGACCATCTGTTTTAAAAATGTTTAAAGTTTGAAAAAAAAAGTAAAAAAAAAAAGTAAAAATACAAATCCCCCCCAAAAAAATAAAAAAATTTAAAAATCAAAAATAGTTTGTTTTTTTTGTTGCTGTCATTTTTTGTGATTCTTCTACTTTTACTGTTTTATTGTTACTGTTTTATTGTTAATCATTTCTGTTTGTAGGAATGCTTTCAGCTGCAACACTGACCTGTTTATTCTGACAGCAACAGGAACTTGCTCTCAGAATAGACATAAATCAATGTGGGCAGCGCTGCTTCCACCTCTACCATACACTAGTGAACTATTAATATAGGGTACAGCACGGCACAGTTCAGGGCACATTTACACAGGGTCTCAAAAGATGTTAGGTAGCCAGGAAACTGGCTATCGCATTTGGAGAGACCCGACCATCTGTTTTCAAAATGTTTAAAGTTTGAAAAAAAAGTTAAAAAAAAAAAAAATTAAAAGTACAAATCCTTCCCAAAAAATAAAAAAATTTAAAAATCAAAAATAGTTAGTTTTTTTTGTTGCTGTCATTTTTTGTGATTCTTCTACTTTTACTGTTTTATTGTTAATCATTTCTGTTTGTAGGAATGCTTTCAGCTGCAACACTGACCTGTTTATTCTGACAGCAACAGGAACTTGCTCTCAGAATAGACATAAATCAATGTGGGCAGCGCTGCTTCCGCCTCTACCATACACTAGTGAACTATTAATATAGGGTACAGCACGGCACAGTTCAGGGCACATTTACACAGGGTCTCGAAAGATGTTAGGTAGTCAGGAAACTGGCTATTGCATTTGGAGAGACCCGACCATCTGTTTTAAAAATGTTTAAAGTTTGAAAAAAAAAGTAAAAAAAAAAAAGTAAAAATACATATCCCCCCAAAAAATAAAAAAATTTAAAAATCAAAAATAGTTAGTTTTTTTTGTTGATGTCATTTTTTGTGATTCTTCTACTTTTACTGTTTTACTGTTACTGTTTTATTGTTAATCATTTCTGTTTGTAGGAATGCTTTCAGCTGCAACACTGACCTGTTTATTCTGACAGCAACAGGAACTTGCTCTCAGAATAGACATAAATCAATGTGGGCAGCGCTGCTTCCACCTCTACCATACACTAGTGAACTATTAATATAGGGTACAGCACGGCACAGTTCAGGGCACATTTACACAGGGTCTCAAAAGATGTTAGGTAGCCAGGAAACTGGCTATCGCATTTGGAGAGACCCGACCATCTGTTTTAAAAATGTTTAAAGTTTGAAAAAAAAAGTAAAAAAAAAAAAAATTAAAAGTACAAATCCTTCCCAAAAAATAAAAAAATTTAAAAATCAAAAATAGTTTTTTTTGTTGCTGTCATTTTTTGTGATTCTTCTACTTTTACTGTTTTATTGTTACTGTTTTATTGTTAATCATTTCTGTTTGTAGGAATGGCTTCAGCTGCAACACTGACCTGTTTATTCTGACAGCAACAGGAACTTGCTCTCAGAATAGACATAAATCAATGTGGGCAGCGCTGCTTCCGCCTCTACCATACACTAGTGAACTATTAATATAGGGTACAGCACGGCACAGTTCAGGTCACATTTACACAGGGTCTCGAAAGATGTTAGGTAGTCAGGAAACTGGCTATCGCATTTGGAGAGACCCGACCATCTGTTTTAAAAATGTTTAAAGTTTGAAAAAAAAAGTAAAAAAAAAAAAAGTAAAAATACAAATCCCCCCAAAAAATAAAAAAATTTAAAAATCAAAAATAGTTAGTTTTTTTTGTTGCTGTCATTTTTTGTGATTCTTCTACTTTTACTGTTTTACTGTTACTTTTTTATTGTTAATCATTTCTGTTTGTAGGAATGCTTTCAGCTGCAACACTGACCTGTTTATTCTGACAGCAACAGGAACTTGCTCTCAGAATAGACATAAATCAATGTGGGCAGCGCTGCTTCCACCTCTACCATACACTAGTGAACTATTAATATAGGGTACAGCATGGCACAGTTCAGGGCACATTTACACAGGGTCTCAAAAGATGTTAGGTAGCCAGGAAACTGGCTATCGCATTTGGAGAGACCCGACCATCTGTTTTAAAAATGTTTAAAGTTTGAAAAAAAAAGTAAAAAAAAAAAAGTAAAAATACAAATCCCCCCCCAAAAAATAAAAAAATTTAAAAATCAAAAATAGTTAGTTTTTTTTGTTGCTGTCATTTTTTGTGATTCTTCTACTTTTACTGTTTTATTGTTACTGTTTTATTGTTAATCATTTCTGTTTGTAGGAATGTTTTCAGCTGCAACACTGACCGTTTTATTCTGACAGCAACAGGAACTTGCTCTCAGAATAGACATAAATCAATGTGGGCAGTGCTGTTGGATGAGATTTTTCATCCGCAGTTAAAAAAAGAGAATATATGCCAAAGCATGGGGGCCTGGGGTGGCCAATCGGTGGATGGACCCTATGCTTCGGCATACATATTTTATATCTGTTGGCACATTTCATGTGTGCCCACCATTAGAAGTGGGTGGATGCTAAGTTTTCCTTCCACATTTTAAGACTCAAAACATACATGTGTATAACTTTATATATTAATATGTGTGTGGTTGTGGGTCTTTGCATGTTTTTACATATTTAGCGTAATTTTTGTTAAGTAGATGATTGGTTACTTGGTCCAAATGCAGAAATATTTATATATGTGTTGTTTTCTTTTTTGTCATAGGTTAGCCAAGAGGTTTTAAAGACTGAGGATTATTCCAAAGTTCGACAATGAGGCTGAAACCATCACTCTTGCACAACGTTGCATTGGACTACAGGACGGAGCACACTAAAATGGCTAAGTTTTCTTTCCACATTTTAAGACTCAAAACATACATGTGTATAACTTTATATATTAATATGTGTGTGGTTGTGGGTGTAAACATGTTTTTCCATTTTTAGTGTAATTTATGTTAAGTAGATGATTGACTACTTGCTCCCAATACAGTAATATTGATATAGGTGTTGTGTTTTTTTTTGTCATAGGTTAGCCAGGGGGTTTTGAAGACTGAGGATTATTCCAGAGTTCGACAATGAGGCTGAAACCATCACTCTTACACAACGTTGCATTGGACTACAGGACGGAGCACACATGAGTGGCTAAGTTTTCAGAGAAGAAGACAGAAGAAATGTGAGTAAAACAGCACTAACCCACAGATAGAACACACCTAGGACACATTTAACCCTCTCTTCACCCCCCCCAGTTAACCCCTTCAATTCCCTGTCACCTGTGTCATTGATCAGTGAACACATGTTTACTGATCACTGTATCAGTGTCCCTGGCGACTTCCAATAGTGTTAGCGCCCATCCCAGATAGCGCCAGTTTTCCCGCTAGTACACCAGTAATCCCATTTAACCCCTTGATCGCCTCCCCCCCCAGTTAACGCCCTCACTGCCCTGTCACCAGTGTCATTGATTACAGTGAACAGATTTTTACTGATCACTGTATTAGTGTCACCGGTGACTTCCGATAGTGTTAGCGCCAGTTAGCGCCCCTCCCAGATAGCGTCAGATTGCCTGCAACATGGGCATTAATAAAAAATATCAATTGCGGTTGTATTGGTCCACAGACCCGCTTGTTCATATGTCCGTGTTCTCTACTGCCATGGCCAGGCATAGATATGAGACGATAATGCGTTTTATGCACTTCTACGACAACACACTCAGTCGTCCTCGGGGTGACCCTGAATTTGTCCGGCTCCACAAAATTCGACCCCTCGTAAATCACTTTAACCAAAAATTGGCAGATATGTATACTCCCCATAAAAACATCTGCATCGATGAGTCCCTCATTCAATTTTCTTGCTGCCTTGTAATCAAACAGTTTCTCCCCAGCAAGCGTGCCAGATATGGGGTCAAGATGTATAAGACCTGTGAGAGGGCAACAGGCTATACATGTAAGTTTCAGATTTATGAGGGAAAAGATAGTCACGTGGAGCCCCCCGGATGCCCAGACTACATGGGGAGCAGTGGCAAGATAGTTTGGGACTTGGTGTCATCCTTTTTCCATATGGGGTACCACTTATACGTGGACGTGAAAAAAAAAGTAAAAAAAAAAAAATTAAAAATACAAATCCCCCCAAAAAATAAAAAAATGTAAAAATCAAAAATAGTTAGTTTTTTTGTTGTCATTTTTTGTGATTCTTCTACTTTTACTGTTTTATTGTTACTGTTTTATTGTTAATCATTTCTGTTTGTAGGAATGCTTTCAGCTGCAACACTGACCTGTTTATTCTGACAGCAACAGGAACTTGCTCTCAGAATAGACATAAATCAATGTGGGCAGCGCTGCTTCCGCCTCTACCATACACTAGTGAACTATTAATATAGGGTACAGCACGGCACAGTTCAGGGCACATTTACACAGGGTCTCGAAAGATGTTAGGTAGTCAGAAAACTGGCTATCGCATTTGGAGAGACCCGACCATCTGTTTTAAAAATGTTTAAAGTTTGAAAAAAAAAGTAAAAAAAAAAAGTAAAAATACAAATCCCCCCCCAAAAAAATAAAAAAATTTAAAAATCAAAAATAGTTTGTTTTTTTTGTTGCTGTCATTTTTTGTGATTCTTCTACTTTTACTGTTTTATTGTTACTGTTTTATTGTTAATCATTTCTGTTTGTAGGAATGCTTTCAGCTGCAACACTGACCTGTTTATTCTGACAGCAACAGGAACTTGCTCTCAGAATAGACATAAATCAATGTGGGCAGCGCTGCTTCCACCTCTACCATACACTAGTGAACTATTAATATAGGGTACAGCACGGCACAGTTCAGGGCACATTTACACAGGGTCTCAAAAGATGTTAGGTAGCCAGGAAACTGGCTATCGCATTTGGAGAGACCCGACCATCTGTTTTCAAAATGTTTAAAGTTTGAAAAAAAAGTTAAAAAAAAAAAAAATTAAAAGTACAAATCCTTCCCAAAAAATAAAAAAATTTAAAAATCAAAAATAGTTAGTTTTTTTTGTTGCTGTCATTTTTTGTGATTCTTCTACTTTTACTGTTTTATTGTTACTGTTTTATTGTTAATCATTTCTGTTTGTAGGAATGCTTTCAGCTGCAACACTGACCTGTTTATTCTGACAGCAACAGGAACTTGCTCTCAGAATAGACATAAATCAATGTGGGCAGCGCTGCTTCCGCCTCTACCATACACTAGTGAACTATTAATATAGGGTACAGCACGGCACAGTTCAGGTCACATTTACACAGGGTCTCGAAAGATGTTAGGTAGTCAGGAAACTGGCTATCGCATTTGGAGAGACCCGACCATCTGTTTTAAAAATGTTTAAAGTTTGAAAAAAAAAGTAAAAAAAAAAAAAGTAAAAATACAAATCCCCCCAAAAAATAAAAAAATTTAAAAATCAAAAATAGTTAGTTTTTTTTGTTGCTGTCATTTTTTGTGATTCTTCTACTTTTACTGTTTTACTGTTACTTTTTTATTGTTAATCATTTCTGTTTGTAGGAATGCTTTCAGCTGCAACACTGACCTGTTTATTCTGACAGCAACAGGAACTTGCTCTCAGAATAGACATAAATCAATGTGGGCAGCGCTGCTTCCACCTCTACCATACACTAGTGAACTATTAATATAGGGTACAGCATGGCACAGTTCAGGGCACATTTACACAGGGTCTCAAAAGATGTTAGGTAGCCAGGAAACTGGCTATCGCATTTGGAGAGACCCGACCATCTGTTTTAAAAATGTTTAAAGTTTGAAAAAAAAAGTAAAAAAAAAAAAGTAAAAATACAAATCCCCCCCCAAAAAATAAAAAAATTTAAAAATCAAAAATAGTTAGTTTTTTTTGTTGCTGTCATTTTTTGTGATTCTTCTACTTTTACTGTTTTATTGTTACTGTTTTATTGTTAATCATTTCTGTTTGTAGGAATGTTTTCAGCTGCAACACTGACCGTTTTATTCTGACAGCAACAGGAACTTGCTCTCAGAATAGACATAAATCAATGTGGGCAGTGCTGTTGGATGAGATTTTTCATCCGCAGTTAAAAAAAGAGAATATATGCCAAAGCAAGGGGCCTGGGGTGGCCAATCGGTGGATGGACCCTATGCTTCGGCATACATATTTTATATCTGTTGGCACATTTCATGTGTGCCCACCATTAGAAGTGGGTGGATGCTAAGTTTTCCTTCCACATTTTAAGACTCAAAACATACATGTGTATAACTTTATATATTAATATGTGTGTGGTTGTGGGTCTTTGCATGTTTTTACATATTTAGCGTAATTTTTGTTAAGTAGATGATTGGTTACTTGGTCCAAATGCAGAAATATTTATATATTTGTTGTTTTCTTTTTTGTCATAGGTTAGCCAAGAGGTTTTAAAGACTGAGGATTATTTTAAAGTTCGACAATGAGGCTGAAACCATCACTCTTGCACAACGTTGCATTGGACTACAGGACGGAGCACACTAAAATGGCTAAGTTTTCTTTCCACATTTTAAGACTCAAAACATACATGTGTATAACTTTATATATTAATATGTGTGTGGTTGTGGGTGTAAACATGTTTTTCCATTTTTAGTGTAATTTATGTTAAGTAGATGATTGACTACTTGCTCCCAATACAGTAATATTGATATAGGTGTTGTGTTTTTTTTGTCATAGGTTAGCCAGGGGGTTTTGAAGACTGAGGATTATTCCAGAGTTCGACAATGAGGCTGAAACCATCACTCTTACACAACGTTGCATTGGACTACAGGACGGAGCACACATGAGTGGCTAAGTTTTCAGAGAAGAAGACAGAAGAAATGTGAGTAAAACAGCACTAACCCACAGATAGAACACACCTAGGACACATTTAACCCTCTCTTCACCCCCCCCAGTTAACCCCTTCAATTCCCTGTCACCTGTGTCATTGATCAGTGAACACATGTTTACTGATCACTGTATCAGTGTCCCTGGCGACTTCCAATAGTGTTAGCGCCCATCCCAGATAGCGCCAGTTTTCCCGCTAGTACACCAGTAATCCCATTTAACCCCTTGATCGCCTCCCCCCCCCAGTTAACGCCCTCACTGCCCTGTCACCAGTGTCATTGATTACAGTGAACAGATTTTTACTGATCACTGTATTAGTGTCACCGGTGACTTCCGATAGTGTTAGCGCCAGTTAGCGCCCCTCCCAGATAGCGTCAGATTGCCTGCAACATGGGCATTAATAAAAAATATCAATTGCGGTTGTATTGGTCCACAGACCCGCTTGTTCATATGTCCGTGTTCTCTACTGCCATGGCCAGGCATAGATATGAGACGATAATGCGTTTTATGCACTTCTACGACAACACACTCAGTCTTCCTCGGGGTGACCCTGAATTTGTCCGGCTCCACAAAATTCGACCCCTCGTAAATCACTTTAACCAAAAATTGGCAGATATGTATACTCCCCATAAAAACATCTGCATCGATGAGTCCCTCATTCAATTTTCTGGCTGCCTTGTAATCAAACAGTTTCTCCCCAGCAAGCGTGCCAGATATGGGGTCAAGATGTATAAGACCTGTGAGAGGGCAACAGGCTATACATGTAAGTTTCAGATTTATGAGGGAAAAGATAGTCACGTGGAGCCCCCCGGATGCCCAGACTACATGGGGAGCAGTGGCAAGATAGTTTGGGACTTGGTGTCATCCTTTTTCCATATGAGGTACCACTTATACGTGGACGTGAAAAAAAAAGTAAAAAAAAAAAAATTAAAAATACAAATCCCCCCCAAAAAATAAAAAATGTAAAAATCAAAAATAGTTAGTTTTTTTGTTGTCATTTTTTGTGATTCTTCTACTTTTACTGTTTTATTGTTACTGTTTTATTGTTAATCATTTCTGTTTGTAGGAATGCTTTCAGCTGCAACACTGACCTGTTTATTCTGACAGCAACAGGAACTTGCTCTCAGAATAGACATAAATCAATGTGGGCAGCGCTGCTTCCGCCTCTACCATACACTAGTGAACTATTAATATAGGGTACAGCACGGCACAGTTCAGGGCACATTTAACAAGGGTCTCGAAAGATGTTAGGTAGTCAGAAAACTGGCTATCGCATTTGGAGAGACCCGACCATCTGTTTTAAAAATGTTTAAAGTTTGAAAAAAAAAGTAAAAAAAAAAAAAGTAAAAATACAAATCCCCTCCAAAAAATAAAAAAATTTAAAAATCAAAAATAGTTTTTTTTTTTTGTTGCTGTCATTTTTTGTGATTCTTCTACTTTTACTGTTTTATTGTTACTGTTTTATTGTTAATCATTTCTGTTTGTAGGAATGCTTTCAGCTGCAACACTGACCTGTTTATTCTGACAGCAACAGGAACTTGCTCTCAGAATAGACATAAATCAATGTGGGCAGCGCTGCTTCCGCCTCTACCATACACTAGTGAACTATTAATATAGGGTACAGCACGGCACAGTTCAGGGCACATTTACACAGGGTCTCAAAAGATGTTAGGTAGCCAGGAAACTGGCTATCGCATTTGGAGAGACCCGACCATCTGTTTTAAAAATGGTTAAAGTTTGAAAAAAAAAGTAAAAAAAAAAAAAATTAAAAGTACAAATCCTTCCCAAAAAATAAAAAAATTTAAAAATCAAAAATAGTTTTTTTTGTTGCTGTCATTTTTTGTGATTCTTCTACTTTTACTGTTTTATTGTTACTGTTTTATTGTTAATCATTTCTGTTTGTAGGAATGTTTTCAGCTGCAACACTGACCGTTTTATTCTGACAGCAACAGGAACTTGCTCTCAGAATAGACATAAATCAATGTGGGCAGTGCTGTTGGATGAGATTTTTCATCCGCAGTTAAAAAAAGAGAATATATGCCAAAGCATGGGGGCCTGGGGTGGCCAATCGGCGGATGGACCCTATGCTTCGGCATACATATTTTATATCTGTTGGCACATTTCATGTGTGCCCACCATTAGAAGTGGGTGGATGCTAAGTTTTCCTTCCACATTTTAAGACTCAAAACATACATGTGTATAACTTTATATATTAATATGTGTGTGGTTGTGGGTCTTTGCATGTTTTTACATATTTAGCGTAATTTTTGTTAAGTAGATGATTGGTTACTTGGTCCAAATGCAGAAATATTTATATATGTGTTGTTTTCTTTTTTGTCATAGGTTAGCCAAGAGGTTTTAAAGACTGAGGATTATTCCAAAGTTCGACAATGAGGCTGAAACCATCACTCTTGCACAACGTTGCATTGGACTACAGGACGGAGCACACTATAATGGCTAAGTTTTCTTTCCACATTTTAAGACTCAAAACATACATGTGTATAACTTTATATATTAATATGTGTGTGGTTGTGGGTGTAAACATGTTTTTCCATTTTTAGTGTAATTTATGTTAAGTAGATGATTGACTACTTGCTCCCAATACAGTAATATTGATATAGGTGTTGTGTTTTTTTTGTCATAGGTTAGCCAGGAGGTTTTGAAGACTGAGGATTATTCCAGAGTTCGACAATGAGGCTGAAACCATCACTCTTACACAACATTGCATTGGACTACAGGACGGAGCACACATGAGTGGCTAAGTTTTCAGAGAAGAAGACAGAAGAAATGTGAGTAAAACAGCACTAACCCACAGATAGAACACACCTAGGACACATTTAACCCTCTCTTCACCCCCCCCCCAGTTAACCCCTTCAATTCCCTGTCACCTGTGTCATTGATCAGTGAACACATGTTTACTGATCACTGTATCAGTGTCCCTGGCGACTTCCAATAGTGTTAGCGCCCATCCCAGATAGCGCCAGTTTTCCCGCTAGTACACCAGTAATCCCATTTAACCCCTTGATCGCCTCCCCCCCCCAGTTAACGCCCTCACTGCCCTGTCACCAGTGTCATTGATTACAGTGAACAGATTTTTACTGATCACTGTATTAGTGTCACCGGTGACTTCCGATAGTGTTAGCGCCAGTTAGCGCCCCTCCCAGATAGCGTCAGATTGCCTGCAACATGGGCATTAATAAAAAATATCAATTGCGGTTGTATTGGTCCACAGGCCCGCTTGTTCATATGTCCGTGTTCTCTACTGCCATGGCCAGGCATAGATATGAGACGATAATGCGTTTTATGCACTTCTACGACAACACACTCAGTCGTCCTCGGGGTGACCCTGAATTTGACCGGCTCCACAAAATTCGGCCCCTCGTAAATCACTTTAACCAAAAATTTGCAGATATGTATACTCCCCATAAAAACATCTGCATTGATGAGTCCCTCATTCAATTTTCTGGCTGCCTTGTAATCAAACAGTTTCTCCCCAGCAAGCGTGCCAGATATGGGGTCAAGATGTATAAGACCTGTGAGAGGGCAACAGGCTATACATGTAAGTTTCAGATTTATGAGGAAAAATATAGTCACGTGGAGCCCCCCGGATGCCCAGACTACATGGGGAGCAGTGGCAAGATAGTTTGGGACTTGGTGTCATCCTTTTTCCATATGAGGTACCACTTATACGTGGACGTGAAAAAAAAAGTAAAAAAAAAAAAATTAAAAATACAAATCCCCCCCAAAAAATAAAAAATGTAAAAATCAAAAATAGTTAGTTTTTTTGTTGTCATTTTTTGTGATTCTTCTACTTTTACTGTTTTATTGTTACTGTTTTATTGTTAATCATTTCTGTTTGTAGGAATGCCTTCAGCTGCAACACTGACCTGTTTATTCTGACAGCAACAGGAACTTGCTCTCAGAATAGACATAAATCAATGTGGGCAGCGCTGCTTCCGCCTCTACCATACACTAGTGAACTATTAATATAGGGTACAGCACGGCACAGTTCAGGGCACATTTACACAGGGTCTCGAAAGATGTTAGGTAGTCAGGAAACTGGCTATCGCATTTGGAGAGACCCGACCATCTGTTTTAAAAATGTTTAAAGTTTGAAAAAAAAAGTAAAAAAAAAAAAGTAAAAATACATATCCCCCCAAAAAATAAAAAAATTTAAAAATCAAAAATAGTTAGTTTTTTTTGTTGCTGTCATTTTTTGTGATTCTTCTACTTTTACTGTTTTACTGTTACTGTTTTATTGTTAATCATTTCTGTTTGTAGGAATGCTTTCAGCTGCAACACTGACCTGTTTATTCTGACAGCAACAGGAACTTGCTCTCAGAATAGACATAAATCAATGTGGGCAGCGCTGCTTCCACCTCTACCATACACTAGTGAACTATTAATATAGGGTACAGCATGGCACAGTTCAGGGCACATTTACACAGGGTCTCAAAAGATGTTAGGTAGCCAGGAAACTGGCTATCGCATTTGGAGAGACCCGACCATCTGTTTTAAAAATGTTTAAAGTTTGAAAAAAAAAGTAAAAAAAAAAAAAATTAAAAGTACAAATCCTTCCCAAAAAATAAAAAAATTTAAAAATCAAAAATAGTTAGTTTTTTTTGTTGCTGTCATTTTTTGTGATTCTTCTACTTTTACTGTTTTATTGTTACTGTTTTATTGTTAATCATTTCTGTTTGTAGGAATGTTTTCAGCTGCAACACTGACCGTTTTATTCTGACAGCAACAGGAACTTGCTCTCAGAATAGACATAAATCAATGTGGGCAGTGCTGTTGGATGAGATTTTTCATCCGCAGTTAAAAAAAGAGAATATATGCCAAAGCATGGGGGCCTGGGGTGGCTAATCGGCGGATGGACCCTATGCTTCGGCATACATATTTTATATCTGTTGGCACATTTCATGTGTGCCCACCATTAGAAGTGGGTGGATGCTAAGTTTTCCTTCCACATTTTAAGACTCAAAACATACATGTGTATAACTTTATATATTAATATGTGTGTGGTTGTGGGTCTTTCCATGTTTTTACATATTTAGCGTAATTTTTGTTAAGTAGATGATTGGTTACTTGGTCCAAATGCAGAAATATTTATATATGTGTTGTTTTCTTTTTTGTCATAGGTTAGCCAAGAGGTTTTAAAGACTGAGGATTATTCCAAAGTTCGACAATGAGGCTGAAACCATCACTCTTGCACAACGTTGCATTGGACTACAGGACGGAGCACACTAAAATGGCTAAGTTTTCTTTCCACATTTTAAGACTCAAAACATACATGTGTATAACTTTATATATAATATGTGTGTGGTTGTGGGTGTAAACATGTTTTTCCATTTTTAGTGTAATTTATGTTAAGTAGATGATTGACTACTTGCTCCCAATACAGTAATATTGATATAGGTGTTGTGTTTTTTTTGTCATAGGTTAGCCAGGAGGTTTTGAAGACTGAGGATTATTCCAGAGTTCGACAATGAGGCTGAAACCATCACTCTTACACAACGTTGCATTGGACTACAGGACGGAGCACACATGAGTGGCTAAGTTTTCAGAGAAGAAGACAGAAGAAATGTGAGTAAAACAGCACTAACCCACAGATAGAACACACCTAGGACACATTTAACCCTCTCTTCACCCCCCCCAGTTAACCCCTTCAATTCCCTGTCACCTGTGTCATTGATCAGTGAACACATGTTTACTGATCACTGTATCAGTGTCCCTGGCGACTTCCAATAGTGTTAGCGCCCATCCCAGATAGCGCCAGTTTTCCCGCTAGTACACCAGTAATCCCATTTAACCCCTTGATCGCCTCCCCCCCCCAGTTAACGCCCTCACTGCCCTGTCACCAGTGTCATTGATTACAGTGAACAGATTTTTACTGATCACTGTATTAGTGTCACCGGTGACTTCCGATAGTGTTAGCGCCAGTTAGCGCCCCTCCCAGATAGCGTCAGATTGCCTGCAACATGGGCATTAATAAAAAATATCAATTGCGGTTGTATTGGTCCACAGGCCCGCTTGTTCATATGTCCGTGTTCTCTACTGCCATGGCCAGGCATAGATATGAGACGATAATGCGTTTTATGCACTTCTACGACAACACACTCAGTCGTCCTCGGGGTGACCCTGAATTTGACCGGCTCCACAAAATTCGGCCCCTCGTAAATCACTTTAACCAAAAATTTGCAGATATGTATACTCCCCATAAAAACATCTGCATTGATGAGTCCCTCATTCAATTTTCTGGCTGCCTTGTAATCAAACAGTTTCTCCCCAGCAAGCGTGCCAGATATGGGGTCAAGATGTATAAGACCTGTGAGAGGGCAACAGGCTATACATGTAAGTTTCAGATTTATGAGGAAAAATATAGTCACGTGGAGCCCCCCGGATGCCCAGACTACATGGGGAGCAGTGGCAAGATAGTTTGGGACTTGGTGTCATCCTTTTTCCATATGAGGTACCACTTATACGTGGACGTGAAAAAAAAAGTAAAAAAAAAAAAATTAAAAATACAAATCCCCCCCAAAAAATAAAAAATGTAAAAATCAAAAATAGTTAGTTTTTTTGTTGTCATTTTTTGTGATTCTTCTACTTTTACTGTTTTATTGTTACTGTTTTATTGTTAATCATTTCTGTTTGTAGGAATGCCTTCAGCTGCAACACTGACCTGTTTATTCTGACAGCAACAGGAACTTGCTCTCAGAATAGACATAAATCAATGTGGGCAGCGCTGCTTCCGCCTCTACCATACACTAGTGAACTATTAATATAGGGTACAGCACGGCACAGTTCAGGGCACATTTACACAGGGTCTCGAAAGATGTTAGGTAGTCAGGAAACTGGCTATCGCATTTGGAGAGACCCGACCATCTGTTTTAAAAATGTTTAAAGTTTGAAAAAAAAAGTAAAAAAAAAAAAGTAAAAATACATATCCCCCCAAAAAATAAAAAAATTTAAAAATCAAAAATAGTTAGTTTTTTTTGTTGCTGTCATTTTTTGTGATTCTTCTACTTTTACTGTTTTACTGTTACTGTTTTATTGTTAATCATTTCTGTTTGTAGGAATGCTTTCAGCTGCAACACTGACCTGTTTATTCTGACAGCAACAGGAACTTGCTCTCAGAATAGACATAAATCAATGTGGGCAGCGCTGCTTCCACCTCTACCATACACTAGTGAACTATTAATATAGGGTACAGCATGGCACAGTTCAGGGCACATTTACACAGGGTCTCAAAAGATGTTAGGTAGCCAGGAAACTGGCTATCGCATTTGGAGAGACCCGACCATCTGTTTTAAAAATGTTTAAAGTTTGAAAAAAAAAGTAAAAAAAAAAAAAATTAAAAGTACAAATCCTTCCCAAAAAATAAAAAAATTTAAAAATCAAAAATAGTTAGTTTTTTTTGTTGCTGTCATTTTTTGTGATTCTTCTACTTTTACTGTTTTATTGTTACTGTTTTATTGTTAATCATTTCTGTTTGTAGGAATGTTTTCAGCTGCAACACTGACCGTTTTATTCTGACAGCAACAGGAACTTGCTCTCAGAATAGACATAAATCAATGTGGGCAGTGCTGTTGGATGAGATTTTTCATCCGCAGTTAAAAAAAGAGAATATATGCCAAAGCATGGGGGCCTGGGGTGGCTAATCGGCGGATGGACCCTATGCTTCGGCATACATATTTTATATCTGTTGGCACATTTCATGTGTGCCCACCATTAGAAGTGGGTGGATGCTAAGTTTTCCTTCCACATTTTAAGACTCAAAACATACATGTGTATAACTTTATATATTAATATGTGTGTGGTTGTGGGTCTTTCCATGTTTTTACATATTTAGCGTAATTTTTGTTAAGTAGATGATTGGTTACTTGGTCCAAATGCAGAAATATTTATATATGTGTTGTTTTCTTTTTTGTCATAGGTTAGCCAAGAGGTTTTAAAGACTGAGGATTATTCCAAAGTTCGACAATGAGGCTGAAACCATCACTCTTGCACAACGTTGCATTGGACTACAGGACGGAGCACACTAAAATGGCTAAGTTTTCTTTCCACATTTTAAGACTCAAAACATACATGTGTATAACTTTATATATAATATGTGTGTGGTTGTGGGTGTAAACATGTTTTTCCATTTTTAGTGTAATTTATGTTAAGTAGATGATTGACTACTTGCTCCCAATACAGTAATATTGATATAGGTGTTGTGTTTTTTTTGTCATAGGTTAGCCAGGAGGTTTTGAAGACTGAGGATTATTCCAGAGTTCGACAATGAGGCTGAAACCATCACTCTTACACAACGTTGCATTGGACTACAGGACGGAGCACACATGAGTGGCTAAGTTTTCAGAGAAGAAGACAGAAGAAATGTGAGTAAAACAGCACTAACCCACAGATAGAACACACCTAGGACACATTTAACCCTCTCTTCACCCCCCCCAGTTAACCCCTTCAATTCCCTGTCACCTGTGTCATTGATCAGTGAACACATGTTTACTGATCACTGTATCAGTGTCCCTGGCGACTTCCAATAGTGTTAGCGCCCATCCCAGATAGCGCCAGTTTTCCCGCTAGTACACCAGTAATCCCATTTAACCCCTTGATCGCCTCCCCCCCCCAGTTAACGCCCTCACTGCCCTGTCACCAGTGTCATTGATTACAGTGAACAGATTTTTACTGATCACTGTATTAGTGTCACCGGTGACTTCCGATAGTGTTAGCGCCAGTTAGCGCCCCTCCCAGATAGCGTCAGATTGCCTGCAACATGGGCATTAATAAAAAATATCAATTGCGGTTGTATTGGTCCACAGGCCCGCTTGTTCATATGTCCGTGTTCTCTACTGCCATGGCCAGGCATAGATATGAGACGATAATGCGTTTTATGCACTTCTACGACAACACACTCAGTCGTCCTCGGGGTGACCCTGAATTTGACCGGCTCCACAAAATTCGGCCCCTCGTAAATCACTTTAACCAAAAATTTGCAGATATGTATACTCCCCATAAAAACATCTGCATTGATGAGTCCCTCATTCAATTTTCTGGCTGCCTTGTAATCAAACAGTTTCTCCCCAGCAAGCGTGCCAGATATGGGGTCAAGATGTATAAGACCTGTGAGAGGGCAACAGGCTATACATGTAAGTTTCAGATTTATGAGGAAAAATATAGTCACGTGGAGCCCCCCGGATGCCCAGACTACATGGGGAGCAGTGGCAAGATAGTTTGGGACTTGGTGTCATCCTTTTTCCATATGAGGTACCACTTATACGTGGACGTGAAAAAAAAAGTAAAAAAAAAAAAATTAAAAATACAAATCCCCCCCAAAAAATAAAAAAATTTAAAAATCAAAAATAGTTTTTTTGTTGTCATTTTTTGTGATTCTTCTACTTTTACTGTTTTACTGTTACTGTTTTATTGTTAATCATTTCTGTTTGTAGGAATGCCTTCAGCTGCAACACTGACCTGTTTATTCTGACAGCAACAGGAACTTGCTCTCAGAATAGACATAAATCAATGTGGGCAGCGCTGCTTCCACCTCTACCATACACTAGTGAACTATTAATATAGGGTACAGCATGGCACAGTTCAGGGCACATTTACACAGGGTCTCAAAAGATGTTAGGTAGCCAGGAAACTGGCTATCGCATTTGGAGAGACCCGACCATCTGTTTTAAAAATGTTTAAAGTTTGAAAAAAAAAGTAAAAAAAAAAAAAATTAAAAGTACAAATCCTTCCCAAAAAATAAAAAAATTTAAAAATCAAAAATAGTTAGTTTTTTTTGTTGCTGTCATTTTTTGTGATTCTTCTACTTTTACTGTTTTATTGTTACTGTTTTATTGTTAATCATTTCTGTTTGTAGGAATGTTTTCAGCTGCAACACTGACCGTTTTATTCTGACAGCAACAGGAACTTGCTCTCAGAATAGACATAAATCAATGTGGGCAGTGCTGTTGGATGAGATTTTTCATCCGCAGTTAAAAAAAGAGAATATATGCCAAAGCATGGGGGCCTGGGGTGGCCAATCGGTGGATGGACCCTATGCTTCGGCATACATATTTTATATCTGTTGGCACATTTCATGTGTGCCCACCATTAGAAGTGGGTGGATGCTAAGTTTTCCTTCCACATTTTAAGACTCAAAACATACATGTGTATAACTTTATATATTAATATGTGTGTGGTTGTGGGTCTTTGCATGTTTTTACATATTTAGCGTAATTTTTGTTAAGTAGATGATTGGTTACTTGGTCCAAATGCAGAAATATTTATATATGTGTTGTTTTCTTTTTTGTCATAGGTTAGCCAAGAGGTTTTAAAGACTGAGGATTATTCCAAAGTTCGACAATGAGGCTGAAACCATCACTCTTGCACAACGTTGCATTGGACTACAGGACGGAGCACACTAAAATGGCTAAGTTTTCTTTCCACATTTTAAGACTCAAAACATACATGTGTATAACTTTATATATAATATGTGTGTGGTTGTGGGTGTAAACATGTTTTTCCATTTTTAGTGTAATTTATGTTAAGTAGATGATTGACTACTTGCTCCCAATACAGTAATATTGATATAGGTGTTGTGTTTTTTTTGTCATAGGTTAGCCAGGAGGTTTTGAAGACTGAGGATTATTCCAGAGTTCGACAATGAGGCTGAAACCATCACTCTTACACAACGTTGCATTGGACTACAGGACGGAGCACACATGAGTGGCTAAGTTTTCAGAGAAGAAGACAGAAGAAATGTGAGTAAAACAGCACTAACCCACAGATAGAACACACCTAGGACACATTTAACCCTCTCTTCACCCCCCCCCAGTTAACCCCTTCAATTCCCTGTCACCTGTGTCATTGATCAGTGAACACATGTTTACTGATCACTGTATCAGTGTCCCTGGCGACTTCCAATAGTGTTAGCGCCCATCCCAGATAGCGCCAGTTTTCCCGCTAGTACACCAGTAATCCCATTTAACCCCTTGATCGCCTCCCCCCCCCCAGTTAACGCCCTCACTGCCCTGTCACCAGTGTCATTGATTACAGTGAACAGATTTTTACTGATCACTGTATTAGTGTCACCGGTGACTTCCGATAGTGTTAGCGCCAGTTAGCGCCCCTCCCAGATAGCGTCAGATTGCCTGCAACATGGGCATTAATAAAAAATATCAATTGCGGTTGTATTGGTCCACAGGCCCGCTTGTTCATATGTCCGTGTTCTCTACTGCCATGGCCAGGCATAGATATGAGACGATAATGCGTTTTATGCACTTCTACGACAACACACTCAGTCGTCCTCGGGGTGACCCTGAATTTGACCGGCTCCACAAAATTCGGCCCCTCGTAAATCACTTTAACCAAAAATTTGCAGATATGTATACTCCCCATAAAAACATCTGCATTGATGAGTCCCTCATTCAATTTTCTGGCTGCCTTGTAATCAAACAGTTTCTCCCCAGCAAGCGTGCCAGATATGGGGTCAAGATGTATAAGACCTGTGAGAGGGCAACAGGCTATACATGTAAGTTTCAGATTTATGAGGAAAAATATAGTCACGTGGAGCCCCCCGGATGCCCAGACTACATGGGGAGCAGTGGCAAGATAGTTTGGGACTTGGTGTCATCCTTTTTCCATATGAGGTACCACTTATACGTGGACGTGAAAAAAAAAGTAAAAAAAAAAAAATTAAAAATACAAATCCCCCCCAAAAAATAAAAAATGTAAAAATCAAAAATAGTTAGTTTTTTTGTTGTCATTTTTTGTGATTCTTCTACTTTTACTGTTTTATTGTTACTGTTTTATTGTTAATCATTTCTGTTTGTAGGAATGCTTTCAGCTGCAACACTGACCTGTTTATTCTGACAGCAACAGGAACTTGCTCTCAGAATAGACATAAATCAATGTGGGCAGCGCTGCTTCCGCCTCTACCATACACTAGTGAACTATTAATATAGGGTACAGCACGGCACAGTTCAGGGCACATTTACACAGGGTCTCAAAAGATGTTAGGTAGCCAGGAAACTGGCTATCGCATTTGGAGAGACCCGACCATCTGTTTTAAAAATGTTTAAAGTTTGAAAAAAAAAGTAAAAAAAAAAAAAATTAAAAGTACAAATCCTTCCCAAAAAATAAAAAAATTTAAAAATCAAAAATAGTTAGTTTTTTTTGTTGCTGTCATTTTTTGTGATTCTTCTACTTTTACTGTTTTATTGTTACTGTTTTATTGTTAATCATTTCTGTTTGTAGGAATGCCTTCAGCTGCAACACTGACCTGTTTATTCTGACAGCAACAGGAACTTGCTCTCAGAATAGACATAAATCAATGTGGGCAGCGCTGCTTCCGCCTCTACCATACACTAGTGAACTATTAATATAGGGTACAGCACGGCACAGTTCAGGGCACATTTACACAGGGTCTCGAAAGATGTTAGGTAGTCAGGAAACTGGCTATCGCATTTGGAGAGACCCGACCATCTGTTTTAAAAATGTTTAAAGTTTGAAAAAAAAAGTAAAAAAAAAAAAAGTAAAAATACAAATCCCCCCAAAAAATAAAAAAAATTTAAAAATCAAAAATAGTTAGTTTTTTTTGTTGCTGTCATTTTTTGTGATTCTTCTACTTTTACTGTTTTACTGTTACTGTTTTATTGTTAATCATTTCTGTTTGTAGGAATGCTTTCAGCTGCAACACTGACCTGTTTATTCTGACAGCAACAGGAACTTGCTCTCAGAATAGACATAAATCAATGTGGGCAGCGCTGCTTCCACCTCTACCATACACTAGTGAACTATTAATATAGGGTACAGCATGGCACAGTTCAGGGCACATTTACACAGGGTCTCAAAAGATGTTAGGTAGCCAGGAAACTGGCTATCGCATTTGGAGAGACCCGACCATCTGTTTTAAAAATGTTTAAAGTTTGAAAAAAAAAGTAAAAAAAAAAAAAATTAAAAGTACAAATCCTTCCCAAAAAATAAAAAAATTTAAAAATCAAAAATAGTTAGTTTTTTTTGTTGCTGTCATTTTTTGTGATTCTTCTACTTTTACTGTTTTATTGTTACTGTTTTATTGTTAATCATTTCTGTTTGTAGGAATGTTTTCAGCTGCAACACTGACCGTTTTATTCTGACAGCAACAGGAACTTGCTCTCAGAATAGACCTAAATCAATGTGGGCAGTGCTGTTGGATGAGATTTTTCATCCGCAGTTAAAAAAAGAGAATATATGCCAAAGCATGGGGGCCTGGGGTGGCCAATCGGTGGATGGACCCTATGCTTCGGCATACATATTTTATATCTGTTGGCACATTTCATGTGTGCCCACCATTAGAAGTGGGTGGATGCTAAGTTTTCCTTCCACATTTTAAGACTCAAAACATACATGTGTATAACTTTATATATTAATATGTGTGTGGTTGTGGGTCTTTGCATGTTTTTACATATTTAGCGTAATTTTTGTTAAGTAGATGATTGGTTACTTGGTCCAAATGCAGAAATATTTATATATGTGTTGTTTTCTTTTTTGTCATAGGTTAGCCAAGAGGTTTTAAAGACTGAGGATTATTCCAAAGTTCGACAATGAGGCTGAAACCATCACTCTTGCACAACGTTGCATTGGACTACAGGACGGAGCACACTAAAATGGCTAAGTTTTCTTTCCACATTTTAAGACTCAAAACATACATGTGTATAACTTTATATATAATATGTGTGTGGTTGTGGGTGTAAACATGTTTTTCCATTTTTAGTGTAATTTATGTTAAGTAGATGATTGACTACTTGCTCCCAATACAGTAATATTGATATAGGTGTTGTGTTTTTTTTGTCATAGGTTAGCCAGGAGGTTTTGAAGACTGAGGATTATTCCAGAGTTCGACAATGAGGCTGAAACCATCACTCTTACACAACGTTGCATTGGACTACAGGACGGAGCACACATGAGTGGCTAAGTTTTCAGAGAAGAAGACAGAAGAAATGTGAGTAAAACAGCACTAACCCACAGATAGAACACACCTAGGACACATTTAACCCTCTCTTCACCCCCCCCCCAGTTAACCCCTTCAATTCCCTGTCACCTGTGTCATTGATCAGTGAACACATGTTTACTGATCACTGTATCAGTGTCCCTGGCGACTTCCAATAGTGTTAGCGCCCATCCCAGATAGCGCCAGTTTTCCCGCTAGTACACCAGTAATCCCATTTAACCCCTTGATCGCCTCCCCCCCCACAGTTAACGCCCTCACTGCCCTGTCACCAGTGTCATTGATTACAGTGAACAGATTTTTACTGATCACTGTATTAGTGTCACCGGTGACTTCCGATAGTGTTAGCGCCAGTTAGCGCCCCTCCCAGATAGCGTCAGATTGCCTGCAACATGGGCATTAATAAAAAATATCAATTGCGGTTGTATTGGTCCACAGGCCCGCTTGTTCATATGTCCGTGTTCTCTACTGCCATGGCCAGGCATAGATATGAGACGATAATGCGTTTTATGCACTTCTACGACAACACACTCAGTCGTCCTCGGGGTGACCCTGAATTTGACCGGCTCCACAAAATTCGGCCCCTCGTAAATCACTTTAACCAAAAATTTGCAGATATGTATACTCCCCATAAAAACATCTGCATTGATGAGTCCCTCATTCAATTTTCTGGCTGCCTTGTAATCAAACAGTTTCTCCCCAGCAAGCGTGCCAGATATGGGGTCAAGATGTATAAGACCTGTGAGAGGGCAACAGGCTATACATGTAAGTTTCAGATTTATGAGGAAAAATATAGTCACGTGGAGCCCCCCGGATGCCCAGACTACATGGGGAGCAGTGGCAAGATAGTTTGGGACTTGGTGTCATCCTTTTTCCATATGAGGTACCACTTATACGTGGACGTGAAAAAAAAAAGTAAAAAAAAAAAAATTAAAAATACAAATCCCCCCCAAAAAATAAAAAATGTAAAAATCAAAAATAGTTAGTTTTTTTGTTGTCATTTTTTGTGATTCTTCTACTTTTACTGTTTTATTGTTACTGTTTTATTGTTAATCATTTCTGTTTGTAGGAATGCTTTCAGCTGCAACACTGACCTGTTTATTCTGACAGCAACAGGAACTTGCTCTCAGAATAGACATAAATCAATGTGGGCAGCGCTGCTTCCGCCTCTACCATACACTAGTGAACTATTAATATAGGGTACAGCACGGCACAGTTCAGGGCACATTTACACAGGGTCTCAAAAGATGTTAGGTAGCCAGGAAACTGGCTATCGCATTTGGAGAGACCCGACCATCTGTTTTAAAAATGTTTAAAGTTTGAAAAAAAAAGTAAAAAAAAAAAAAATTAAAAGTACAAATCCTTCCCAAAAAATAAAAAAATTTAAAAATCAAAAATAGTTAGTTTTTTTTGTTGCTGTCATTTTTTGTGATTCTTCTACTTTTACTGTTTTACTGTTACTGTTTTATTGTTAATCATTTCTGTTTGTAGGAATGCTTTCAGCTGCAACACTGACCTGTTTATTCTGACAGCAACAGGAACTTGCTCTCAGAATAGACATAAATCAATGTGGGCAGCGCTGCTTCCACCTCTACCATACACTAGTGAACTATTAATATAGGGTACAGCATGGCACAGTTCAGGGCACATTTACACAGGGTCTCAAAAGATGTTAGGTAGCCAGGAAACTGGCTATCGCATTTGGAGAGACCCGACCATCTGTTTTAAAAATGTTTAAAGTTTGAAAAAAAAAGTAAAAAAAAAAAAAATTAAAAGTACAAATCCTTCCCAAAAAATAAAAAAATTTAAAAATCAAAAATAGTTAGTTTTTTTTGTTGCTGTCATTTTTTGTGATTCTTCTACTTTTACTGTTTTATTGTTACTGTTTTATTGTTAATCATTTCTGTTTGTAGGAATGTTTTCAGCTGCAACACTGACCGTTTTATTCTGACAGCAACAGGAACTTGCTCTCAGAATAGACATAAATCAATGTGGGCAGTGCTGTTGGATGAGATTTTTCATCCGCAGTTAAAAAAAGAGAATATATGCCAAAGCATGGGGGCCTGGGGTGGCCAATCGGTGGATGGACCCTATGCTTCGGCATACATATTTTATATCTGTTGGCACATTTCATGTGTGCCCACCATTAGAAGTGGGTGGATGCTAAGTTTTCCTTCCACATTTTAAGACTCAAAACATACATGTGTATAACTTTATATATTAATATGTGTGTGGTTGTGGGTCTTTGCATGTTTTTACATATTTAGCGTAATTTTTGTTAAGTAGATGATTGGTTACTTGGTCCAAATGCAGAAATATTTATATATGTGTTGTTTTCTTTTTTGTCATAGGTTAGCCAAGAGGTTTTAAAGACTGAGGATTATTCCAAAGTTCGACAATGAGGCTGAAACCATCACTCTTGCACAACGTTGCATTGGACTACAGGACGGAGCACACTAAAATGGCTAAGTTTTCTTTCCACATTTTAAGACTCAAAACATACATGTGTATAACTTTATATATAATATGTGTGTGGTTGTGGGTGTAAACATGTTTTTCCATTTTTAGTGTAATTTATGTTAAGTAGATGATTGACTACTTGCTCCCAATACAGTAATATTGATATAGGTGTTGTGTTTTTTTTGTCATAGGTTAGCCAGGAGGTTTTGAAGACTGAGGATTATTCCAGAGTTCGACAATGAGGCTGAAACCATCACTCTTACACAACGTTGCATTGGACTACAGGACGGAGCACACATGAGTGGCTAAGTTTTCAGAGAAGAAGACAGAAGAAATGTGAGTAAAACAGCACTAACCCACAGATAGAACACACCTAGGACACATTTAACCCTCTCTTCACCCCCCCCAGTTAACCCCTTCAATTCCCTGTCACCTGTGTCATTGATCAGTGAACACATGTTTACTGATCACTGTATCAGTGTCCCTGGCGACTTCCAATAGTGTTAGCGCCCATCCCAGATAGCGCCAGTTTTCCCGCTAGTACACCAGTAATCCCATTTAACCCCTTGATCGCCTCCCCCCCCCCAGTTAACGCCCTCACTGCCCTGTCACCAGTGTCATTGATTACAGTGAACAGATTTTTACTGATCACTGTATTAGTGTCACCGGTGACTTCCGATAGTGTTAGCGCCAGTTAGCGCCCCTCCCAGATAGCGTCAGATTGCCTGCAACATGGGCATTAATAAAAAATATCAATTGCGGTTGTATTGGTCCACAGGCCCGCTTGTTCATATGTCCGTGTTCTCTACTGCCATGGCCAGGCATAGATATGAGACGATAATGCGTTTTATGCACTTCTACGACAACACACTCAGTCGTCCTCGGGGTGACCCTGAATTTGACCGGCTCCACAAAATTCGGCCCCTCGTAAATCACTTTAACCAAAAATTTGCAGATATGTATACTCCCCATAAAAACATCTGCATTGATGAGTCCCTCATTCAATTTTCTGGCTGCCTTGTAATCAAACAGTTTCTCCCCAGCAAGCGTGCCAGATATGGGGTCAAGATGTATAAGACCTGTGAGAGGGCAACAGGCTATACATGTAAGTTTCAGATTTATGAGGAAAAATATAGTCACGTGGAGCCCCCCGGATGCCCAGACTACATGGGGAGCAGTGGCAAGATAGTTTGGGACTTGGTGTCATCCTTTTTCCATATGAGGTACCACTTATACGTGGACGTGAAAAAAAAAGTAAAAAAAAAAAAATTAAAAATACAAATCCCCCCCAAAAAATAAAAAATGTAAAAATCAAAAAGTTAGTTTTTTTGTTGTCATTTTTTGTGATTCTTCTACTTTTACTGTTTTATTGTTACTGTTTTATTGTTAATCATTTCTGTTTGTAGGAATGCTTTCAGCTGCAACACTGACCTGTTTATTCTGACAGCAACAGGAACTTGCTCTCAGAATAGACATAAATCAATGTGGGCAGCGCTGCTTCCGCCTCTACCATACACTAGTGAACTATTAATATAGGGTACAGCACGGCACAGTTCAGGGCACATTTACACAGGGTCTCGAAAGATGTTAGGTAGTCAGAAAACTGGCTATCGCATTTGGAGAGACCCGACCATCTGTTTTAAAAATGTTTAAAGTTTGAAAAAAAAAGTAAAAAAAAAAAGTAAAAATACAAATCCCCCCAAAAAAATAAAAAAATTTAAAAATCAAAAATAGTTTGTTTTTTTTGTTGCTGTCATTTTTTGTGATTCTTCTACTTTTACTGTTTTATTGTTACTGTTTTATTGTTAATCATTTCTGTTTTTAGGAATGCTTTCAGCTGCAACCCTGACCTGTTTATTCTGACAGCAACAGGAACTTGCTCTCAGAATAGACATAAATCAATGTGGGCAGCGCTGCTTCCACCTCTACCATACACTAGTGAACTATTAATATAGGGTACAGCACGGCACAGTTCAGGGCACATTTACACAGGGTCTCAAAAGATGTTAGGTAGCCAGGAAACTGGCTATCGCATTTGGAGAGACCCGACCATCTGTTTTAAAAATGTTTAAAGTTTGAAAAAAAAAGTAAAAAAAAAAAAAATTAAAAGTACAAATCCTTCCCAAAAAATAAAAAAATTTAAAAATCAAAAATAGTTAGTTTTTTTTGTTGCTGTCATTTTTTGTGATTCTTCTACTTTTACTGTTTTATTGTTACTGTTTTATTGTTAATCATTTCTGTTTGTAGGAATGCCTTCAGCTGCAACACTGACCTGTTTATTCTGACAGCAACAGGAACTTGCTCTCAGAATAGACATAAATCAATGTGGGCAGCGCTGCTTCCGCCTCTACCATACACTAGTGAACTATTAATATAGGGTACAGCACGGCACAGTTCAGGGCACATTTACACAGGGTCTCGAAAGATGTTAGGTAGTCAGGAAACTGGCTATTGCATTTGGAGAGACCCGACCATCTGTTTTAAAAATGTTTAAAGTTTGAAAAAAAAAGTAAAAAAAAAAAAGTAAAAATACAAATCCCCCCAAAAAATAAAAAAATTTAAAAATCAAAAATAGTTAGTTTTTTTTGTTGCTGTCATTTTTTGTGATTCTTCTACTTTTACTGTTTTACTGTTACTGTTTTATTGTTAATCATTTCTGTTTGTAGGAATGCTTTCAGCTGCAACACTGACCTGTTTATTCTGACAGCAACAGGAACTTGCTCTCAGAATAGACATAAATCAATGTGGGCAGCGCTGCTTCCACCTCTACCATACACTAGTGAACTATTAATATAGGGTACAGCATGGCACAGTTCAGGGCACATTTACACAGGGTCTCAAAAGATGTTAGGTAGCCAGGAAACTGGCTATCGCATTTGGAGAGACCCGACCATCTGTTTTAAAAATGTTTAAAGTTTGAAAAAAAAAGTAAAAAAAAAAAAAATTAAAAGTACAAATCCTTCCCAAAAAATAAAAAAATTTAAAAATCAAAAATAGTTAGTTTTTTTTGTTGCTGTCATTTTTTGTGATTCTTCTACTTTTACTGTTTTATTGTTACTGTTTTATTGTTAATCATTTCTGTTTGTAGGAATGTTTTCAGCTGCAACACTGACCGTTTTATTCTGACAGCAACAGGAACTTGCTCTCAGAATAGACATAAATCAATGTGGGCAGTGCTGTTGGATGAGATTTTTCATCCGCAGTTAAAAAAAGAGAATATATGCCAAAGCATGGGGGCCTGGGGTGGCCAATCGGTGGATGGACCCTATGCTTCGGCATACATATTTTATATCTGTTGGCACATTTCATGTGTGCCCACCATTAGAAGTGGGTGGATGCTAAGTTTTCCTTCCACATTTTAAGACTCAAAACATACATGTGTATAACTTTATATATTAATATGTGTGTGGTTGTGGGTCTTTGCATGTTTTTACATATTTAGTGTAATTTTTGTTAAGTAGATGATTGGTTACTTGGTCCAAATGCAGAAATATTTATATATGTGTTGTTTTCTTTTTTGTCATAGGTTAGCCAAGAGGTTTTAAAGACTGAGGATTATTCCAAAGTTCGACAATGAGGCTGAAACCATCACTCTTGCACAACGTTGCATTGGACTACAGGACGGAGCACACTAAAATGGCTAAGTTTTCTTTCCACATTTTAAGACTCAAAACATACATGTGTATAACTTTATATATAATATGTGTGTGGTTGTGGGTGTAAACATGTTTTTCCATTTTTAGTGTAATTTATGTTAAGTAGATGATTGACTACTTGCTCCCAATACAGTAATATTGATATAGGTGTTGTGTTTTTTTTGTCATAGGTTAGCCAGGAGGTTTTGAAGACTGAGGATTATTCCAGAGTTCGACAATGAGGCTGAAACCATCACTCTTACACAACGTTGCATTGGACTACAGGACGGAGCACACATGAGTGGCTAAGTTTTCAGAGAAGAAGACAGAAGAAATGTGAGTAAAACAGCACTAACCCACAGATAGAACACACCTAGGACACATTTAACCCTCTCTTCACCCCCCCCCCAGTTAACCCCTTCAATTCCCTGTCACCTGTGTCATTGATCAGTGAACACATGTTTACTGATCACTGTATCAGTGTCCCTGGCGACTTCCAATAGTGTTAGCGCCCATCCCAGATAGCGCCAGTTTTCCCGCTAGTACACCAGTAATCCCATTTAACCCCTTGATCGCCTCCCCCCCCCCCAGTTAACGCCCTCACTGCCCTGTCACCAGTGTCATTGATTACAGTGAACAGATTTTTACTGATCACTGTATTAGTGTCACTGGTGACTTCCGATAGTGTTAGCGCCAGTTAGCGCCCCTCCCAGATAGCGTCAGATTGCCTGCAACATGGGCATTAATAAAAAATATCAATTGCGGTTGTATTGGTCCACAGGCCCGCTTGTTCATATGTCCGTGTTCTCTACTGCCATGGCCAGGCATAGATATGAGACGATAATGCGTTTTATGCACTTCTACGACAACACACTCAGTCGTCCTCGGGGTGACCCTGAATTTGACCGGCTCCACAAAATTCGGCCCCTCGTAAATCACTTTAACCAAAAATTTGCAGATATGTATACTCCCCATAAAAACATCTGCATTGATGAGTCCCTCATTCAATTTTCTGGCTGCCTTGTAATCAAACAGTTTCTCCCCAGCAAGCGTGCCAGATATGGGGTCAAGATGTATAAGACCTGTGAGAGGGCAACAGGCTATACATGTAAGTTTCAGATTTATGAGGAAAAATATAGTCACGTGGAGCCCCCCGGATGCCCAGACTACATGGGGAGCAGTGGCAAGATAGTTTGGGACTTGGTGTCATCCTTTTTCCATATGAGGTACCACTTATACGTGGACGTGAAAAAAAAAGTAAAAAAAAAAAAATTAAAAATACAAATCCCCCCCAAAAAATAAAAAAATGTAAAAATCAAAAATAGTTTTTTTGTTGTCATTTTTTGTGATTCTTCTACTTTTACTGTTTTATTGTTACTGTTTTATTGTTAATCATTTCTGTTTGTAGGAATGCTTTCAGCTGCAACACTGACCTGTTTATTCTGACAGCAACAGGAACTTGCTCTCAGAATAGACATAAATCAATGTGGGCAGCGCTGCTTCCGCCTCTACCATACACTAGTGAACTATTAATATAGGGTACAGCACGGCACAGTTCAGGGCACATTTACACAGGGTCTCGAAAGATGTTAGGTAGTCAGAAAACTGGCTATCGCATTTGGAGAGACCCAACCATCTGTTTTAAAAATGTTTAAAGTTTGAAAAAAAAAGTAAAAAAAAAAAAGTAAAAATACAAATCCCCCCCAAAAAAATAAAAAAATTTAAAAATCAAGAATAGTTAGTTTTTTTTGTTGCTGTCATTTTTTGTGATTCTTCTACTTTTACTGTTTTACTGTTACTGTTTTATTGTTAATCATTTCTGTTTGTAGGAATGCTTTCAGCTGCAACACTGACCTGTTTATTCTGACAGCAACAGGAACTTGCTCTCAGAATAGACATAAATCAATGTGGGCAGCGCTGCTTCCACCTCTACCATACACTAGTGAACTATTAATATAGGGTACAGCATGGCACAGTTCAGGGCACATTTACACAGGGTCTCAAAGGATGTTAGGTAGCCAGGAAACTGGCTATCGCATTTGGAGAGACCCGACCATCTGTTTTAAAAATGTTTAAAGTTTGAAAAAAAAAGTAAAAAAAAAAAAAATTAAAAGTACAAATCCTTCCCAAAAAATAAAAAAATTTAAAAATCAAAAATAGTTAGTTTTTTTTGTTGCTGTCATTTTTTGTGATTCTTCTACTTTTACTGTTTTATTGTTACTGTTTTATTGTTAATCATTTCTGTTTGTAGGAATGTTTTCAGCTGCAACACTGACCTGTTTATTCTGACAGCAACAGGAACTTGCTCTCAGAATAGACATAAATCAATGTGGGCAGCGCTGCTTCCACCTCTACCATACACTAGTGAACTATTAATATAGGGTACAGCACGGCACAGTTCAGGGCACATTTACACAGGGTCCCAAAAGATGTTAGGTAGCCAGGAAACTGGCTATCGCATTTGGAGAGACCCGACCATCTGTTTTAAAAATGTTTAAAGTTTGAAAAAAAAAGTTAAAAAAAAAAAAATTAAAAGTACAAATCCTTCCCAAAAAATAAAAAAATGTAAAAATCAAAAATAGTTAGTTTTTTTTGTTGCTGTCATTTTTTGTGATTCTTCTACTTTTACTGTTTTACTGTTACTGTTTTATTGTTAATCATTTCTGTTTGTAGGAATGCTTTCAGCTGCAACACTGACCTGTTTATTCTGACAGCAACAGGAACTTGCTCTCAGAATAGACATAAATCAATGTGGGCAGCGCTGCTTCCACCTCTACCATACACTAGTGAACTATTAATATAGGGTACAGCATGGCACAGTTCAGGGCACATTTACACAGGGTCTCAAAAGATGTTAGGTAGCCAGGAAACTGGCTATCGCATTTGGAGAGACCCGACCATCTGTTTTAAAAATATTTAAAGTTTGAAAAAAAAAGTAAAAAAAAAAAAAGTAAAAATACAAATCCCCCCAAAAAATAAAAAAATTTAAAAATCAAAAATAGTTAGTTTTTTTTGTTGCTGTCATTTTTTGTGATTCTTCTACTTTTACTGTTTTACTGTTACTGTTTTATTGTTAATCATTTCTGTTTGTAGGAATGCTTTCAGCTGCAACACTGACCTGTTTATTCTGACAGCAACAGGAACTTGCTCTCAGAATAGACATAAATCAATGTGGGCAGCGCTGCTTCCACCTCTACCATACACTAGTGAACTATTAATATAGGGTACAGCATGGCACATTTCAGGGCACATTTACACAGGGTCTCAAAGGATGTTAGGTAGCCAGGAAACTGGCTATCGCATTTGGAGAGACCCGACCATCTGTTTTAAAAATGTTTAAAGTTTGAAAAAAAAGTAAAAAAAAAAAAAATTAAAAGTACAAATCCTTCCCAAAAAATAAAAAAATTTAAAAATCAAAAATAGTTAGTTTTTTTTGTTGCTGTCATTTTTTGTGATTCTTCTACTTTTACTGTTTTATTGTTACTGTTTTATTGTTAATCATTTCTGTTTGTAGGAATGTTTTCAGCTGCAACACTGACCGTTTAATTCTGACAGCAATAGGAACTTGCTCTCAGAATAGACATAAATCAATGTGGGCAGTGCTGTTGGATGAGATTTTTCATCCGCAGTTAAAAAAAGAGAATATATGCCAAAGCATGGGGGCCTGGGGTGGCCAATCGGTGGATGGACCCTATGCTTCGGCATACATATTTTATATCTGTTGGCACATTTCATGTGTGCCCACCATTAGAAGTGGGTGGATGCTAAGTTTTCCTTCCACATTTTAAGACTCAAAACATACATGTGTATAACTTTATATATTAATATGTGTGTGGTTGTGGGTCTTTGCATGTTTTTACATATTTAGCGTAATTTTTGTTAAGTAGATGATTGGTTACTTGGTCCAAATGCAGAAATATTTATATATGTGTTGTTTTCTTTTTTGTCATAGGTTAGCCAAGAGGTTTTAAAGACTGAGGATTATTCCAAAGTTCGACAATGAGGCTGAAACCATCACTCTTGCACAACGTTGCATTGGACTACAGGACGGAGCACACTAAAATGGCTAAGTTTTCTTTCCACATTTTAAGACTCAAAACATACATGTGTATAACTTTATATATAATATGTGTGTGGTTGTGGGTGTAAACATGTTTTTCCATTTTTAGTGTAATTTATGTTAAGTAGATGATTGACTACTTGCTCCCAATACAGTAATATTGATATAGGTGTTGTGTTTTTTTTGTCATAGGTTAGCCAGGAGGTTTTGAAGACTGAGGATTATTCCAGAGTTCGACAATGAGGCTGAAACCATCACTCTTACACAACGTTGCATTTTACTACAGGACGGAGCACACATGAGTGGCTAAGTTTTCAGAGAAGAAGACAGAAGAAATGTGAGTAAAACAGCACTAACCCACAGATAGAACACACCTAGGACACATTTAACCCTCTCTTCACCCCCCCCAGTTAACCCCTTCAATTCCCTGTCACCTGTGTCATTGATCAGTGAACACATGTTTACTGATCACTGTATCAGTGTCCCTGGCGACTTCCAATAGTGTTAGCGCCCATCCCAGATAGCGCCAGTTTTCCCGCTAGTACACCAGTAATCCCATTTAACCCCTTGATCGCCTCCCCCCCCCCCAGTTAACGCCCTCACTGCCCTGTCACCAGTGTCATTGATTACAGTGAACAGATTTTTACTGATCACTGTATTAGTGTCACCGGTGACTTCCGATAGTGTTAGCGCCAGTTAGCGCCCCTCCCAGATAGCGTCAGATTGCCTGCAACATGGGCATTAATAAAAAATATCAATTGCGGTTGTATTGGTCCACAGGCCCGCTTGTTCATATGTCCGTGTTCTCTACTGCCATGGCCAGGCATAGATATGAGACGATAATGCGTTTTATGCACTTCTACGACAACACACTCAGTCGTCCTCGGGGTGACCCTGAATTTGACCGGCTCCACAAAATTCGGCCCCTCGTAAATCACTTTAACCAAAAATTTGCAGATATGTATACTCCCCATAAAAACATCTGCATTGATGAGTCCCTCATTCAATTTTCTGGCTGCCTTGTAATCAAACAGTTTCTCCCCAGCAAGCGTGCCAGATATGGGGTCAAGATGTATAAGACCTGTGAGAGGGCAACAGGCTATACATGTAAGTTTCAGATTTATGAGGAAAAATATAGTCACGTGGAGCCCCCCGGATGCCCAGACTACATGGGGAGCAGTGGCAAGATAGTTTGGGACTTGGTGTCATCCTTTTTCCATATGAGGTACCACTTATACGTGGACGTGAAAAAAAAAGTAAAAAAAAAAAAATTAAAAATACAAATCCCCCCCAAAAAATAAAAAAATGTAAAAATCAAAAATAGTTTTTTTGTTGTCATTTTTTGTGATTCTTCTACTTTTACTGTTTTATTGTTACTGTTTTATTGTTAATCATTTCTGTTTGTAGGAATGCTTTCAGCTGCAACACTGACCTGTTTATTCTGACAGCAACAGGAACTTGCTCTCAGAATAGACATAAATCAATGTGGGCAGCGCTGCTTCCGCCTCTACCATACACTAGTGAACTATTAATATAGGGTACAGCACGGCACAGTTCAGGGCACATTTACACAGGGTCTCGAAAGATGTTAGGTAGTCAGAAAACTGGCTATCGCATTTGGAGAGACCCGACCATCTGTTTTAAAAATGTTTAAAGTTTGAAAAAAAAAGTAAAAAAAAAAAGTAAAAATACAAATCCCCCCCAAAAAAATTTAAAAATCAAAAATAGTTTGTTTTTTTTGTTGCTGTCATTTTTTGTGATTCTTCTACTTTTACTGTTTTATTGTTACTGTTTTATTGTTAATAATTTCTGTTTTTAGGAATGCTTTCAGCTGCAACCCTGACCTGTTTATTCTGACAGCAACAGGAACTTGCTCTCAGAATAGACATAAATCAATGTGGGCAGCGCTGCTTCCACCTCTACCATACACTAGTGAACTATTAATATAGGGTACAGCACGGCACAGTTCAGGGCACATTTACACAGGGTCTCAAAAGATGTTAGGTAGCCAGGAAACTGGCTATCGCATTTGGAGAGACCCGACCATCTGTTTTAAAAATGTTTAAAGTTTGAAAAAAAAAGTAAAAAAAAAAAAAATTAAAAGTACAAATCCTTCCCAAAAAATAAAAAAATTTAAAAATCAAAAATAGTTAGTTTTTTTTGTTGCTGTCATTTTTTGTGATTCTTCTACTTTTACTGTTTTATTGTTACTGTTTTATTGTTAATCATTTCTGTTTGTAGGAATGCCTTCAGCTGCAACACTGACCTGTTTATTCTGACAGCAACAGGAACTTGCTCTCAGAATAGACATAAATCAATGTGGGCAGTGCTGCTTCCGCCTCTACCATACACTAGTGAACTATTAATATAGGGTACAGCACGGCACAGTTCAGGGCACATTTACACAGGGTCTCGAAAGATGTTAGGTAGTCAGGAAACTGGCTATTGCATTTGGAGAGACCCGACCATCTGTTTTAAAAATGTTTAAAGTTTGAAAAAAAAAGTAAAAAAAAAAAAGTAAAAATACAAATCCCCCCAAAAAATAAAAAAATTTAAAAATCAAAAATAGTTAGTTTTTTTTGTTGCTGTCATTTTTTGTGATTCTTCTACTTTTACTGTTTTACTGTTACTGTTTTATTGTTAATCATTTCTGTTTGTAGGAATGCTTTCAGCTGCAACACTGACCTGTTTATTCTGACAGCAACAGGAACTTGCTCTCAGAATAGACATAAATCAATGTGGGCAGCGCTGCTTCCACCTCTACCATACACTAGTGAACTATTAATATAGGGTACAGCATGGCACAGTTCAGGGCACATTTACACAGGGTCTCAAAAGATGTTAGGTAGCCAGGAAACTGGCTATCGCATTTGGAGAGACCCGACCATCTGTTTTAAAAATGTTTAAAGTTTGAAAAAAAAAGTAAAAAAAAAAAAAATTAAAAGTACAAATCCTTCCCAAAAAATAAAAAAATTTAAAAATCAAAAATAGTTATTTTTTTTTGTTGCTGTCATTTTTTGTGATTCTTCTACTTTTACTGTTTTATTGTTACTGTTTTATTGTTAATCATTTCTGTTTGTAGGAATGTTTTCAGCTGCAACACTGACCGTTTTATTCTGACAGCAACAGGAACTTGCTCTCAGAATAGACATAAATCAATGTGGGCAGTGCTGTTGGATGAGATTTTTCATCCGCAGTTAAAAAAAGAGAATATATGCCAAAGCATGGGGGCCTGGGGTGGCCAATCGGTGGATGGACCCTATGCTTCGGCATACATATTTTATATCTGTTGGCACATTTCATGTGTGCCCACCATTAGAAGTGGGTGGATGCTAAGTTTTCCTTCCACATTTTAAGACTCAAAACATACATGTGTATAACTTTATATATTAATATGTGTGTGGTTGTGGGTCTTTGCATGTTTTTACATATTTAGCGTAATTTTTGTTAAGTAGATGATTGGTTACTTGGTCCAAATGCAGAAATATTTATATATGTGTTGTTTTCTTTTTTGTCATAGGTTAGCCAAGAGGTTTTAAAGACTGAGGATTATTCCAAAGTTCGACAATGACGCTGAAACCATCACTCTTGCACAACGTTGCATTGGACTACAGGACGGAGCACACTAAAATGGCTAAGTTTTCTTTCCACATTTTAAGACTCAAAACATACATGTGTATAACTTTATATATTAATATGTGTGTGGTTGTGGGTGTAAACATGTTTTTCCATTTTTAGTGTAATTTATGTTAAGTAGATGATTGACTACTTGCTCCCAATACAGTAATATTGATATAGGTGTTGTGTTTTTTTTGTCATAGGTTAGCCAGGAGGTTTTGAAGACTGAGGATTATTCCAGAGTTCGACAATGAGGCTGAAACCATCACTCTTACACAACGTTGCATTGGACTACAGAACGGAGCACACATGAGTGGCTAAGTTTTCAGAGAAGAAGACAGAAGAAATGTGAGTAAAACAGCACTAACCCACAGATAGAACACACCTAGGACACATTTAACCCTCTCTTCACCCCCCCCCAGTTAACCCCTTCAATTCCCTTTCACCTGTGTCATTGATCAGTGAACACATGTTTACTGATCGATGTATCAGTGTCCCTGGCGACTTCCAATAGTGTTAGCGCCCATCCCAGATAGCTCCAGTTTTCCCGCTAGTACACCAGTAATCCCATTTAACCCCTTGATCGCCTCCCCCCCCCAGTTAACGCCCTCACTGCCCTGTCACCAGTGTCATTGATTACAGTGAACAGATTTTTACTGATCACTGTATTAGTGTCACCGGTGACTTCCGATAGTGTTAGCGCCAGTTAGCGCCCCTCCCAGATAGCGTCAGATTGCCTGCAACATGGGCATTAATAAAAAATATCAATTGCGGTTGTATTGGTCCACAGGCCCGCTTGTTCATATGTCCGTGTTCTCTACTGCCATGGCCAGGCATAGATATGAGACGATAATGCGTTTTATGCACTTCTACGACAACACACTCAGTCGTCCTCGGGGTGACCCTGAATTTGACCGGCTCCACAAAATTCGGCCCCTCGTAAATCACTTTAACCAAAAATTTGCAGATATGTATACTCCCCATAAAAACATCTGCATTGATGAGTCCCTCATTCAATTTTCTGGCTGCCTTGTAATCAAACAGTTTCTCCCCAGCAAGCGTGCCAGATATGGGGTCAAGATGTATAAGACCTGTGAGAGGGCAACAGGCTATACATGTAAGTTTCAGATTTATGAGGAAAAATATAGTCACGTGGAGCCCCCCGGATGCCCAGACTACATGGGGAGCAGTGGCAAGATAGTTTGGGACTTGGTGTCATCCTTTTTCCATATGAGGTACCACTTATACGTGGACGTGAAAAAAAAAAGTAAAAAAAAAAAAATTAAAAATACAAATCCCCCCCAAAAAATAAAAAATGTAAAAATCAAAAATAGTTAGTTTTTTTGTTGTCATTTTTTGTGATTCTTCTACTTTTACTGTTTTATTGTTACTGTTTTATTGTTAATCATTTCTGTTTGTAGGAATGCTTTCAGCTGCAACACTGACCTGTTTATTCTGACAGCAACAGGAACTTGCTCTCAGAATAGACATAAATCAATGTGGGCAGCGCTGCTTCCGCCTCTACCATACACTAGTGAACTATTAATATAGGGTACAGCACGGCACAGTTCAGGGCACATTTACACAGGGTCTCAAAAGATGTTAGGTAGCCAGGAAACTGGCTATCGCATTTGGAGAGACCCGACCATCTGTTTTAAAAATGTTTAAAGTTTGAAAAAAAAAGTAAAAAAAAAAAAAATTAAAAGTACAAATCCTTCCCAAAAAATAAAAAAATTTAAAAATCAAAAATAGTTAGTTTTTTTTGTTGCTGTCATTTTTTGTGATTCTTCTACTTTTACTGTTTTACTGTTACTGTTTTATTGTTAATCATTTCTGTTTGTAGGAATGCTTTCAGCTGCAACACTGACCTGTTTATTCTGACAGCAACAGGAACTTGCTCTCAGAATAGACATAAATCAATGTGGGCAGCGCTGCTTCCACCTCTACCATACACTAGTGAACTATTAATATAGGGTACAGCATGGCACAGTTCAGGGCACATTTACACAGGGTCTCAAAAGATGTTAGGTAGCCAGGAAACTGGCTATCGCATTTGGAGAGACCCGACCATCTGTTTTAAAAATGTTTAAAGTTTGAAAAAAAAAGTAAAAAAAAAAAAAATTAAAAGTACAAATCCTTCCCAAAAAATAAAAAAATTTAAAAATCAAAAATAGTTAGTTTTTTTTGTTGCTGTCATTTTTTGTGATTCTTCTACTTTTACTGTTTTATTGTTACTGTTTTATTGTTAATCATTTCTGTTTGTAGGAATGTTTTCAGCTGCAACACTGACCGTTTTATTCTGACAGCAACAGGAACTTGCTCTCAGAATAGACATAAATCAATGTGGGCAGTGCTGTTGGATGAGATTTTTCATCCGCAGTTAAAAAAAGAGAATATATGCCAAAGCATGGGGGCCTGGGGTGGCCAATCGGTGGATGGACCCTATGCTTCGGCATACATATTTTATATCTGTTGGCACATTTCATGTGTGCCCACCATTAGAAGTGGGTGGATGCTAAGTTTTCCTTCCACATTTTAAGACTCAAAACATACATGTGTATAACTTTATATATTAATATGTGTGTGGTTGTGGGTCTTTGCATGTTTTTACATATTTAGCGTAATTTTTGTTAAGTAGATGATTGGTTACTTGGTCCAAATGCAGAAATATTTATATATGTGTTGTTTTCTTTTTTGTCATAGGTTAGCCAAGAGGTTTTAAAGACTGAGGATTATTCCAAAGTTCGACAATGAGGCTGAAACCATCACTCTTGCACAACGTTGCATTGGACTACAGGACGGAGCACACTAAAATGGCTAAGTTTTCTTTCCACATTTTAAGACTCAAAACATACATGTGTATAACTTTATATATAATATGTGTGTGGTTGTGGGTGTAAACATGTTTTTCCATTTTTAGTGTAATTTATGTTAAGTAGATGATTGACTACTTGCTCCCAATACAGTAATATTGATATAGGTGTTGTGTTTTTTTTGTCATAGGTTAGCCAGGAGGTTTTGAAGACTGAGGATTATTCCAGAGTTCGACAATGAGGCTGAAACCATCACTCTTACACAACGTTGCATTGGACTACAGGACGGAGCACACATGAGTGGCTAAGTTTTCAGAGAAGAAGACAGAAGAAATGTGAGTAAAACAGCACTAACCCACAGATAGAACACACCTAGGACACATTTAACCCTCTCTTCACCCCCCCCAGTTAACCCCTTCAATTCCCTGTCACCTGTGTCATTGATCAGTGAACACATGTTTACTGATCACTGTATCAGTGTCCCTGGCGACTTCCAATAGTGTTAGCGCCCATCCCAGATAGCGCCAGTTTTCCCGCTAGTACACCAGTAATCCCATTTAACCCCTTGATCGCCTCCCCCCCCCCAGTTAACGCCCTCACTGCCCTGTCACCAGTGTCATTGATTACAGTGAACAGATTTTTACTGATCACTGTATTAGTGTCACCGGTGACTTCCGATAGTGTTAGCGCCAGTTAGCGCCCCTCCCAGATAGCGTCAGATTGCCTGCAACATGGGCATTAATAAAAAATATCAATTGCGGTTGTATTGGTCCACAGGCCCGCTTGTTCATATGTCCGTGTTCTCTACTGCCATGGCCAGGCATAGATATGAGACGATAATGCGTTTTATGCACTTCTACGACAACACACTCAGTCGTCCTCGGGGTGACCCTGAATTTGACCGGCTCCACAAAATTCGGCCCCTCGTAAATCACTTTAACCAAAAATTTGCAGATATGTATACTCCCCATAAAAACATCTGCATTGATGAGTCCCTCATTCAATTTTCTGGCTGCCTTGTAATCAAACAGTTTCTCCCCAGCAAGCGTGCCAGATATGGGGTCAAGATGTATAAGACCTGTGAGAGGGCAACAGGCTATACATGTAAGTTTCAGATTTATGAGGAAAAATATAGTCACGTGGAGCCCCCCGGATGCCCAGACTACATGGGGAGCAGTGGCAAGATAGTTTGGGACTTGGTGTCATCCTTTTTCCATATGAGGTACCACTTATACGTGGACGTGAAAAAAAAAGTAAAAAAAAAAAAATTAAAAATACAAATCCCCCCCAAAAAATAAAAAAATGTAAAAATCAAAAATAGTTTTTTTGTTGTCATTTTTTGTGATTCTTCTACTTTTACTGTTTTATTGTTACTGTTTTATTGTTAATCATTTCTGTTTGTAGGAATGCTTTCAGCTGCAACACTGACCTGTTTATTCTGACAGCAACAGGAACTTGCTCTCAGAATAGAC
Source organism: Staurois parvus (assembly GCF_062004578.1). Taxonomy (NCBI): domain Eukaryota; kingdom Metazoa; phylum Chordata; class Amphibia; order Anura; family Ranidae; genus Staurois; species Staurois parvus. Next base: position 417,107 of record NW_028318880.1, read on the forward strand.
ATAAATCAATGTGGGCAGCGCTGCTTCCGCCTCTACCATACACTAGTGAACTATTAATATAGGGTACAGCACGGCACAGTTCAGGGCACATTTACACAGGGTCTCGAAAGATGTTAGGTAGTCAGAAAACTGGCTATCGCATTTGGAGAGACCCGACCATCTGTTTTAAAAATGTTTAAAGTTTGAAAAAAAAAGTAAAAAAAAAAAGTAAAAATACAAATCCCCCCCAAAAAAATAAAAAAATTTAAAAATCAAAAATAGTTTGTTTTTTTTGTTGCTGTCATTTTTTGTGATTCTTCTACTTTTACTGTTTTATTGTTACTGTTTTATTGTTAATAATTTCTGTTTTTAGGAATGCTTTCAGCTGCAACCCTGACCTGTTTATTCTGACAGCAACAGGAACTTGCTCTCAGAATAGACATAAATCAATGTGGGCAGCGCTGCTTCCACCTCTACCATACACTAGTGAACTATTAATATAGGGTACAGCACGGCACAGTTCAGGGCACATTTACACAGGGTCTCAAAAGATGTTAGGTAGCCAGGAAACTGGCTATCGCATTTGGAGAGACCCGACCATCTGTTTTAAAAATGTTTAAAGTTTGAAAAAAAAAGTAAAAAAAAAAAAAATTAAAAGTACAAATCCTTCCCAAAAAATAAAAAAATTTAAAAATCAAAAATAGTTAGTTTTTTTTGTTGCTGTCATTTTTTGTGATTCTTCTACTTTTACTGTTTTATTGTTACTGTTTTATTGTTAATCATTTCTGTTTGTAGGAATGCCTTCAGCTGCAACACTGACCTGTTTATTCTGACAGCAACAGGAACTTGCTCTCAGAATAGACATAAATCAATGTGGGCAGTGCTGCTTCCGCCTCTACCATACACTAGTGAACTATTAATATAGGGTACAGCACGGCACAGTTCAGGGCACATTTACACAGGGTCTCGAAAGATGTTAGGTAGTCAGGAAACTGGCTATTGCATTTGGAGAGACCCGACCATCTGTTTTAAAAATGTTTAAAGTTTGAAAAAAAAAGTAAAAAAAAAAAAGTAAAAATACAAATCCCCCCAAAAAATAAAAAAATTTAAAAATCAAAAATAGTTAGTTTTTTTTGTTGCTGTCATTTTTTGTGATTCTTCTACTTTTACTGTTTTACTGTTACTGTTTTATTGTTAATCATTTCTGTTTGTAGGAATGCTTTCAGCTGCAACACTGACCTGTTTATTCTGACAGCAACAGGAACTTGCTCTCAGAATAGACATAAATCAATGTGGGCAGCGCTGCTTCCACCTCTACCATACACTAGTGAACTATTAATATAGGGTACAGCATGGCACAGTTCAGGGCACATTTACACAGGGTCTCAAAAGATGTTAGGTAGCCAGGAAACTGGCTATCGCATTTGGAGAGACCCGACCATCTGTTTTAAAAATGTTTAAAGTTTGAAAAAAAAAGTAAAAAAAAAAAAAATTAAAAGTACAAATCCTTCCCAAAAAATAAAAAAATTTAAAAATCAAAAATAGTTATTTTTTTTTGTTGCTGTCATTTTTTGTGATTCTTCTACTTTTACTGTTTTATTGTTACTGTTTTATTGTTAATCATTTCTGTTTGTAGGAATGTTTTCAGCTGCAACACTGACCGTTTTATTCTGACAGCAACAGGAACTTGCTCTCAGAATAGACATAAATCAATGTGGGCAGTGCTGTTGGATGAGATTTTTCATCCGCAGTTAAAAAAAGAGAATATATGCCAAAGCATGGGGGCCTGGGGTGGCCAATCGGTGGATGGACCCTATGCTTCGGCATACATATTTTATATCTGTTGGCACATTTCATGTGTGCCCACCATTAGAAGTGGGTGGATGCTAAGTTTTCCTTCCACATTTTAAGACTCAAAACATACATGTGTATAACTTTATATATTAATATGTGTGTGGTTGTGGGTCTTTGCATGTTTTTACATATTTAGCGTAATTTTTGTTAAGTAGATGATTGGTTACTTGGTCCAAATGCAGAAATATTTATATATGTGTTGTTTTCTTTTTTGTCATAGGTTAGCCAAGAGGTTTTAAAGACTGAGGATTATTCCAAAGTTCGACAATGACGCTGAAACCATCACTCTTGCACAACGTTGCATTGGACTACAGGACGGAGCACACTAAAATGGCTAAGTTTTCTTTCCACATTTTAAGACTCAAAACATACATGTGTATAACTTTATATATTAATATGTGTGTGGTTGTGGGTGTAAACATGTTTTTCCATTTTTAGTGTAATTTATGTTAAGTAGATGATTGACTACTTGCTCCCAATACAGTAATATTGATATAGGTGTTGTGTTTTTTTTGTCATAGGTTAGCCAGGAGGTTTTGAAGACTGAGGATTATTCCAGAGTTCGACAATGAGGCTGAAACCATCACTCTTACACAACGTTGCATTGGACTACAGGACGGAGCACACATGAGTGGCTAAGTTTTCAGAGAAGAAGACAGAAGAAATGTGAGTAAAACAGCACTAACCCACAGATAGAACACACCTAGGACACATTTAACCCTCTCTTCACCCCCCCAGTTAACCCCTTCAATTCCCTGTCACCTGTGTCATTGATCAGTGAACACATGTTTACTGATCGATGTATCAGTGTCCCTGGCGACTTCCAATAGTGTTAGCGCCCATCCCAGATAGCGCCAGTTTTCCCGCTAGTACACCAGTAATCCCATTTAACCCCTTTATCGCCTCCCCCCCAGTTAACGCCCTCACTGCCCTGTCACCAGTGTCATTGATTACAGTGAACAGATTTTTACTGATCACTGTATTAGTGTCACCGGTGACTTCCGATAGTGTTAGCGCCAGTTAGCGCCCCTCCCAGATAGCGTCAGATTGCCTGCAACATGGGCATTAATAAAAAATATCAATTGCGGTTGTATTGGTCCACAGGCCCGCTTGTTCATATGTCCGTGTTCTCTACTGCCATGGCCAGGCATAGATATGAGACGATAATGCGTTTTATGCACTTCTACGACAACACACTCAGTCGTCCTCGGGGTGACCCTGAATTTGACCGGCTCCACAAAATTCGGCCCCTCGTAAATCACTTTAACCAAAAATTTGCAGATATGTATACTCCCCATAAAAACAACTGCATTGATGAGTCCCTCATTCAATTTTCTGGCTGCCTTGTAATCAAACAGTTTCTCCCCAGCAAGCGTGCCAGATATGGGGTCAAGATGTATAAGACCTGTGAGAGGGCAACAGGCTATACATGTAAGTTTCAGATTTATGAGGAAAAATATAGTCACGTGGAGCCCCCCGGATGCCCAGACTACATGGGGAGCAGTGGCAAGATAGTTTGGGACTTGGTGTCATCCTTTTTCCATATGAGGTACCACTTATACGTGGACGTGAAAAAAAAAGTAAAAAAAAAAAAATTAAAAATACAAATCCCCCCAAAAAATAAAAAATGTAAAAATCAAAAATAGTTAGTTTTTTTGTTGTCATTTTTTGTGATTCTTCTACTTTTACTGTTTTATTGTTACTGTTTTATTGTTAATCATTTCTGTTTGTAGGAATGCCTTCAGCTGCAACACTGACCTGTTTATTCTGACAGCAACAGGAACTTGCTCTCAGAATAGACATAAATCAATGTGGGCAGCGCTGCTTTCGCCTCTACCATACACTAGTGAACTATTAATATAGGGTACAGCACGGCACAGTTCAGGGCACATTTACACAGGGTCTCAAAAGATGTTAGGTAGCCAGGAAACTGGCTATCGCATTTGGAGAGACCCGACCATCTGTTTTAAAAATTTTTAAAGTTTGAAAAAAAAGTAAAAAAAAAAAAAATTAAAAGTACAAATCCTTCCCAAAAAATAAAAAAATTTAAAAATCAAAAATAGTTAGTTTTTTTTGTTGCTGTCATTTTTTGTGATTCTTCTACTTTTACTGTTTTATTGTTACTGTTTTATTGTTAATCATTTCTGTTTGTAGGAATGCTTTCAGCTGCAACACTGACCTGTTTATTCTGACAGCAGCAGGAACTTGCTCTCAGAATAGACATAAATCAATGTGGGCAGCGCTGCTTCCGCCTCTACCATACACTAGTGAACTATTAATATAGGGTACAGCACGGCACAGTTCAGGGCACATTTACACAGGGTCTCGAAAGATGTTAGGTAGTCAGGAAACTGGCTATTGCATTTGGAGAGACCCGACCATCTGTTTTAAAAATGTTTAAAGTTTGAAAAAAAAAGTAAAAAAAAAAAAAGTAAAAATACAAATCCCCCCAAAAAATAAAAAAATTTAAAAATCAAAAATAGTTAGTTTTTTTTGTTGCTGTCATTTTTTGTGATTCTTCTACTTTTACTGTTTTACTGTTACTGTTTTATTGTTAATCATTTCTGTTTGTAGGAATGTTTTCAGCTGCAACACTGACCGTTTTATTCTGACAGCAACAGGAACTTGCTCTCAGAATAGACATAAATCAATGTGGGCAGTGCTGTTGGATGAGATTTTTCATCCGCAGTTAAAAAAAGAGAATATATGCCAAAGCATGGGGGCCTGGGGTGGCCAATCGGTGGATGGACCCTATGCTTCGGCATACATATTTTATATCTGTTGGCACATTTCATGTGTGCCCACCATTAGAAGTGGGTGGATGCTAAGTTTTCCTTCCACATTTTAAGACTCAAAACATACATGTGTATAACTTTATATATTAATATGTGTGTGGTTGTGGGTCTTTGCATGTTTTTACATATTTAGCGTAATTTTTGTTAAGTAGATGATTGGTTACTTGGTCCAAATGCAGAAATATTTATATATGTGTTGTTTTCTTTTTTGTCATAGGTTAGCCAAGAGGTTTTAAAGACTGAGGATTATTCCAAAGTTCGACAATGACGCTGAAACCATCACTCTTGCACAACGTTGCATTGGACTACAGGACGGAGCACACTAAAATGGCTAAGTTTTCTTTCCACATTTTAAGACTCAAAACATACATGTGTATAACTTTATATATTAATATGTGTGTGGTTGTGGGTGTAAACATGTTTTTCCATTTTTAGTGTAATTTATGTTAAGTAGATGATTGACTACTTGCTCCCAATACAGTAATATTGATATAGGTGTTGTGTTTTTTTTGTCATAGGTTAGCCAGGAGGTTTTGAAGACTGAGGATTATTCCAGAGTTCGACAATGAGGCTGAAACCATCACTCTTACACAACGTTGCATTGGACTACAGGACGGAGCACACATGAGTGGCTAAGTTTTCAGAGAAGAAGACAGAAGAAATGTGAGTAAAACAGCACTAACCCACAGATAGAACACACCTAGGACACATTTAACCCTCTCTTCACCCCCCCCAGTTAACCCCTTCAATTCCCTGTCACCTGTGTCATTGATCAGTGAACACATGTTTACTGATCGATGTATCAGTGTCCCTGGCGACTTCCAATAGTGTTAGCGCCCATCCCAGATAGCGCCAGTTTTCCCGCTAGTACACCAGTAATCCCATTTAACCCCTTGATCGCCTCCCCCCCCAGTTAACGCCCTCACTGCCCTGTCACCAGTGTCATTGATTACAGTGAACAGATTTTTACTGATCACTGTATTAGTGTCACCGGTGACTTCCGATAGTGTTAGCGCCAGTTAGCGCCCCTCCCAGATAGCGTCAGATTGCCTGCAACATGGGCATTAATAAAAAATATCAATTGCGGTTGTATTGGTCCACAGGCCCGCTTGTTCATATGTCCGTGTTCTCTACTGCCATGGCCAGGCATAGATATGAGACGATAATGCGTTTTATGCACTTCTACGACAACACACTCAGTCGTCCTCGGGGTGACCCTGAATTTGACCGGCTCCACAAAATTCGGCCCCTCGTAAATCACTTTAACCAAAAATTTGCAGATATGTATACTCCCCATAAAAACATCTGCATTGATGAGTCCCTCATTCAATTTTCTGGCTGCCTTGTAATCAAACAGTTTCTCCCCAGCAAGCGTGCCAGATATGGGGTCAAGATGTATAAGACCTGTGAGAGGGCAACAGGCTATACATGTAAGTTTCAGATTTATGAGGAAAAATATAGTCACGTGGAGCCCCCCGGATGCCCAGACTACATGGGGGGCAGTGGCAAGATAGTTTGGGACTTGGTGTCATCCTTTTTCCATATGAGGTACCACTTATACGTGGACGTGAAAAAAAAAGAAAAAAAAAAAAAAAATTAAAAATACAAATCCCCCCCAAAAAATAAAAAATGTAAAAATCAAAAATAGTTAGTTATTTTGTTGTCATTTTTTGTGATTCTTCTACTTTTACTGTTTTATTGTTACTGTTTTATTGTTAATCATTTCTGTTTGTAGGAATGCTTTCAGCTGCAACACTGACCTGTTTATTCTGACAGCAACAGGAACTTGCTCTCAGAATAGACATAAATCAATGTGGGCAGCGCTGCTTCCGCCTCTACCATACACTAGTGAACTATTAATATAGGGTACAGCACGGCACAGTTCAGGGCACATTTACACAGGGTCTCGAAAGATGTTAGGTAGTCAGAAAACTGGCTATCGCATTTGGAAAGACCCGACCATCTGTTTTAAAAATGTTTAAAGTTTGAAAAAAAAAGTAAAAAAAAAAAAAGTAAAAATACAAATCCCCCCCAAAAAATAAAAAAATTTAAAAATCAAAAATAGTTTTTTTTTTTTTTTGTTGCTGTCATTTTTTGTGATTCTTCTACTTTTACTGTTTTATTGTTACTGTTTTATTGTTAATCATTTCTGTTTGTAGGAATGCTTTCAGCTGCAACACTGACCTGTTTATTCTGACAGCAACAGGAGCTTGCTCTCAGAATAGACATAAATCAATGTGGGCAGCGCTGCTTCCACCTCTACCATACACTAGTGAACTATTAATATAGGGTACAGCACGGCACAGTTCAGGGCACATTTACACAGGGTCTCAAAAGATGTTAGGTAGCCAGGAAACTGGCTATCGCATTTGGAGAGACCCGACCATCTGTTTTAAAAATGTTTAAAGTTTGAAAAAAAAAGTAAAAAAAAAAAAAATTAAAAGTACAAATCCTTCCCAAAAAATAAAAAAATTTAAAAATCAAAAATAGTTAGTTTTTTTTGTTGCTGTCATTTTTTGTGAATCTTCTAATTTTACTGTTTTATTGTTACTGTTTTATTTTTAATCATTTCTGTTTGTAGGAATGCCTTCAGCTGCAACACTGACCTGTTTATTCTGACAGCAACAGGAACTTGCTCTCAGAATAGACATAAATCAATGTGGGCAGCGCTGCTTCCGCCTCTACCATACACTAGTGAACTATTAATATAGGGTACAGCACGGCACAGTTCAGGGCACATTTACACAGGGTCTCGAAAGATGTTAGGTAGTCAGGAAACTGGCTATCGCATTTGGAGAGACCCGACCATCTGTTTTAAAAATGTTTAAAGTTTGAAAAAAAAAGTAAAAAAAAAAAATAAAAATACAAATCCCCCCAAAAAATAAAAAAATTTAAAAATCAAAAATAGTTAGTTTTTTTTGTTGCTGTCATTTTTTGTGATTCTTCTACTTTTACTGTTTTACTGTTACTGTTTTATTGTTAATCATTTCTGTTTGTAGGAATGCTTTCAGCTGCAACACTGACCTGTTTATTCTGACAGCAACAGGAACTTGCTCTCAGAATAGACATAAATCAATGTGGGCAGCGCTGCTTCCACCTCTACCATACACTAGTGAACTATTAATATAGGGTACAGCATGGCACAGTTCAGGGCACATTTACACAGGGTCTCAAAAGATGTTAGGTAGCCAGGAAACTGGCTATCGCATTTGGAGAGACCCGACCATCTGTTTTAAAAATGTTTAAAGTTTGAAAAAAAAAGCAAAAAAAAAAAAAATTAAAAGTACAAATCCTTCCCAAAAAATAAAAAAATTTAAAAATCAAAAATAGTTAGTTTTTTTTGTTGCTGTCATTTTTTGTGATTCTTCTACTTTTACTGTTTTATTGTTACTGTTTTATTGTTAATCATTTCTGTTTGTAGGAATGTTTTCAGCTGCAACACTGACCGTTTTATTCTGACAGCAACAGGAACTTGCTCTCAGAATAGACATAAATCAATGTGGGCAGTGCTGTTGGATGAGATTTTTCATCCGCAGTTAAAAAAAGAGAATATATGCCAAAGCATGGGGGCCTGGGGTGGCCAATCGGTGGATGGACCCTATGCTTCGGCATACATATTTTATATCTGTTGGCACATTTCACGTGTGCCCACCATTAGAAGTGGGTGGATGCTAAGTTTTCCTTCCACATTTTAAGACTCAAAACATACATGTGTATATCTTTATATATTAATATGTGTGTGGTTGTGGGTCTTTGCATGTTTTTACATATTTAGCGTAATTTTTGTTAAGTAGATGATTGGTTACTTGGTCCAAATGCAGAAATATTTATATATGTGTTGTTTTCTTTTTTGTCATAGGTTAGCCAAGAGGTTTTAAAGACTGAGGATTATTCCAAAGTTCGACAATGAGGCTGAAACCATCACTCTTGCACAACGTTGCATTGGACTACAGGACGGAGCACACTAAAATGGCTAAGTTTTCTTTCCACATTTTAAGACTCAAAACATACATGTGTATAACTTTATATATTAATATGTGTGTGGTTGTGGGTGTAAACATGTTTTTCCATTTTTAGTGTAATTTATGTTAAGTAGATGATTGACTACTTGCTCCCAATACAGTAATATTGATATAGGTGTTGTGTTTTTTTTGTCATAGGTTAGCCAGGAGGTTTTGAAGACTGAGGATTATTCCAGAGTTCGACAATGAGGCTGAAACCATCACTCTTACACAACGTTGCATTGGACTACAGGACGGAGCACACATGAGTGGCTAAGTTTTCAGAGAAGAAGACAGAAGAAATGTGAGTAAAACAGCACTAACCCACAGATAGAACACACCTAGGACACATTTAACCCTCTCTTCACCCCCCCCCAGTTAACCCCTTCAATTCCCTGTCACCTGTGTCATTGATCAGTGAACACATGTTTACTGATCACTGTATCAGTGTCCCTGGCGACTTCCAATAGTGTTAGCGCCCATCCCAGATAGCGCCAGTTTTCCCGCTAGTACACCAGTAATCCCATTTAACCCCTTGATCGCCTCCCCCCCCCAGTTAACGCCCTCACTGCCCTGTCACCAGTGTCATTGATTACAGTGAACAGATTTTTACTGATCACTGTATTAGTGTCACCGATGACTTCCGATAGTGTTAGCGCCAGTTAGCGCCCCTCCCAGATAGCGTCAGATTGCCTGCAACATGGGCATTAATAAAAAATATCAATTGCGGTTGTATTGGTCCACAGGCCCGCTTGTTCATATGTCCGTGTTCTCTACTGCCATGGCCAGGCATAGATATGAGACGATAATGCGTTTTATGCACTTCTACGACAACACACTCAGTCGTCCTCGGGGTGACCCTGAATTTGACCGGCTCCACAAAATTCGGCCCCTCGTAAATCACTTTAACCAAAAATTTGCAGATATGTATACTCCCCATAAAAACATCTGCATTGATGAGTCCCTCATTCAATTTTCTGGCTGCCTTGTAATCAAACAGTTTCTCCCCAGCAAGCGTGCCAGATATGGGGTCAAGATGTATAAGACCTGTGAGAGGGCAACAGGCTATACATGTAAGTTTCAGATTTATGAGGAAAAATATAGTCACGTGGAGCCCCCCGGATGCCCAGACTACATGGGGAGCAGTGGCAAGATAGTTTGGGACTTGGTGTCATCCTTTTTCCATATGAGGTACCACTTATACGTGGACGTGAAAAAAAAAGTAAAAAAAAAAAAATTAAAAATACAAATCCCCCCAAAAAATAAAAAATGTAAAAATCAAAAATAGTTAGTTTTTTTGTTGTCATTTTTTGTGATTCTTCTACTTTTACTGTTTTATTGTTACTGTTTTATTGTTAATCATTTCTGTTTGTAGGAATGCCTTCAGCTGCAACACTGACCTGTTTATTCTGACAGCAACAGGAACTTGCTCTCAGAATAGACATAAATCAATGTGGGCAGCGCTGCTTCCGCCTCTACCATACACTAGTGAACTATTAATATAGGGTACAGCACGGCACAGTTCAGGGCACATTTACACAGGGTCTCAAAAGATGTTAGGTAGCCAGGAAACTGGCTATCGCATTTGGAGAGACCCGACCATCTGTTTTAAAAATGTTTAAAGTTTGAAAAAAAAGTAAAAAAAAAAAAAATTAAAAGTACAAATCCTTCCCAAAAAATAAAAAAATGTAAAAATCAAACATAGTTAGTTTTTTTTGTTGCTGTCATTTTTTGTGATTCTTCTACTTTTACTGTTTTATTGTTACTGTTTTATTGTTAATCATTTCTGTTTGTAGGAATGCTTTCAGCTGCAACACTGACCTGTTTATTCTGACAGCAGCAGGAACTTGCTCTCAGAATAGACATAAATCAATGTGGGCAGCGCTGCTTCCACCTCTACCATACACTAGTGAACTATTAATATAGGGTACAGCACGGCACAGTTCAGGGCACATTTACACAGGGTCTCAAAAGATGTTAGGTAGCCAGGAAACTGGCTATCGCATTTGGAGAGACCCGACCATCTGTTTTAAAAATGTTTAAAGTTTGAAAAAAAAGTAAAAAAAAAAAAATTAAAAGTACAAATCCTTCCCAAAAAATAAAAAAATTTAAAAATCAAAAATAGTTAGTTTTTTTTTTTGCTGTCATTTTTTGTGATTCTTCTACTTTTACTGTTTTATTGTTACTGTTTTATTGTTAATCATTTCTGTTTGTAGGAATGCTTTCAGCTGCAACACTGACCTGTTTATTCTGACAGCAACAGGAACTTGCTCTCAGAATAGACATAAATCAATGTGGGCAGCGCTGCTTCCGCCTCTACCATACACTAGTGAACTATTAATATAGGGTACAGCACGGCACAGTTCAGGGCACATTTACACAGGGTCTCGAAAGATGTTAGGTAGTCAGGAAACTGGCTATTGCATTTGGAGAGACCCGACCATCTGTTTTAAAAATGTTTAAAGTTTGAAAAAAAAAGTAAAAAAAAAAAAAGTAAAAATACAAATCCCCCCAAAAAATAAAAAAATTTAAAAATCAAAAATAGTTAGTTTTTTTTGTTGCTGTCATTTTTTGTGATTCTTCTACTTTTACTGTTTTACTGTTACTGTTTTATTGTTAATCATTTCTGTTTGTAGGAATGCTTTCAGCTGCAACACTGACCTGTTTATTCTGACAGCAACAGGAACTTGCTCTCAGAATAGACATAAATCAATGTGGGCAGCGCTGCTTCCACCTCTACCATACACTAGTGAACTATTAATATAGGGTACAGCATGGCACAGTTCAGGGCACATTTACACAGGGTCTCAAAAGATGTTAGGTAGCCAGGAAACTGGCTATCACATTTGGAGAGACCCGACCATCTGTTTTAAAAATGTTTAAAGTTTGAAAAAAAAAGTAAAAAAAAAAAAAATTAAAAGTACAAATCCTTCCCAAAAAATAAAAAAATTTAAAAATCAAAAATAGTTAGTTTTTTTTGTTGCTGTAATTTTTTGTGATTCTTCTACTTTTACTGTTTTATTGTTACTGTTTTATTGTTAATCATTTCTGCTTGTAGGAATGTTTTCAGCTGCAACACTGACCGTTTTATTCTGACAGCAACAGGAACTTGCTCTCAGAATAGACATAAATCAATGTGGGCAGTGCTGTTGGATGAGATTTTTCATCCGCAGTTAAAAAAAGAGAATATATGCCAAAGCATGGGGGCCTGGGGTGGCCAATCGGTGGATGGACCCTATGCTTCGGCATACATATTTTATATCTGTTGGCACATTTCATGTGTGCCCACCATTAGAAGTGGGTGGATGCTAAGTTTTCCTTCCACATTTTAAGACTCAAAACATACATGTGTATAACTTTATATATTAATATGTGTGTGGTTGTGGGTCTTTGCATGTTTTTACATATTTAGCGTAATTTTTGTTAAGTAGATGATTGGTTACTTGGTCCAAATGCAGAAATATTTATATATGTGTTGTTTTCTTTTTTGTCATAGGTTAGCCAAGAGGTTTTAAAGACTGAGGATTATTCCAAAGTTCGACAATGAGGCTGAAACCATCACTCTTGCACAACGTTGCATTGGACTACAGGACGGAGCACACTAAAATGGCTAAGTTTTCTTTCCACATTTTAAGACTCAAAACATACATGTGTATAACTTTATATATTAATATGTGTGTGGTTGTGGGTGTAAACATGTTTTTCCATTTTTAGTGTAATTTATGTTAAGTAGATGATTGACTACTTGCTCCCAATACAGTAATATTGATATAGGTGTTGTGTTTTTTTTGTCATAGGTTAGCCAGGAGGTTTTGAAGACTGAGGATTATTCCAGAGTTCGACAATGAGGCTGAAACCATCACTCTTACACAACGTTGCATTGGACTACAGGACGGAGCACACATGAGTGGCTAAGTTTTCAGAGAAGAAGACAGAAGAAATGTGAGTAAAACAGCACTAACCCACAGATAGAACACACCTAGGACACATTTAACCCTCTCTTCACCCCCCCAGTTAACCCCTTCAATTCCCTGTCACCTGTGTCATTGATCAGTGAACACATGTTTACTGATCGATGTATCAGTGTCCCTGGCGACTTCCAATAGTGTTAGCGCCCATCCCAGATAGCTCCAGTTTTCCCGCTAGTACACCAGTAATCCCATTTAACCCCTTGATCGCCTCCCCCCCCCCAGTTAACGCCCTCACTGCCCTGTCACCAGTGTCATTGATTACAGTGAACAGATTTTTACTGATCACTGTATTAGTGTCACCGGTGACTTCCGATAGTGTTAGCGCCAGTTAGCGCCCCTCCCAGATAGCGTCAGATTGCCTGCAACATGGGCATTAATAAAAAATATCAATTGCGGTTGTATTGGTCCACAGGCCCGCTTGTTCATATGTCCGTGTTCTCTACTGCCATGGCCAGGCATAGATATGAGACGATAATGCGTTTTATGCACTTCTACGACAACACACTCAGTCGTCCTCGGGGTGACCCTGAATTTGACCGGCTCCACAAAATTCGGCCCCTCGTAAATCACTTTAACCAAAAATTTGCAGATATGTATACTCCCCATAAAAACATCTGCATTGATGAGTCCCTCATTCAATTTTCTGGCTGCCTTGTAATCAAACAGTTTCTCCCCAGCCAGCGTGCCAGATATGGGGTCAAGATGCATAAGACCTGTGAGAGGGCAACAGGCTATACATGTAAGTTTCAGATTTATGAGGAAAAATATAGTCACGTGGAGCCCCCCGGATGCCCAGACTACATGGGGAGCAGTGGCAAGATAGTTTGGGACTTGGTGTCATCCTTTTTCCATATGAGGTACCACTTATACGTGGACGTGAAAAAAAAAGTAAAAAAAAAAAAATTAAAAATACAAATCCCCCCCAAAAAATAAAAAATGTAAAAATCAAAAATAGTTAGTTATTTTGTTGTCATTTTTTGTGATTCTTCTACTTTTACTGTTTTATTGTTACTGTTTTATTGTTAATCATTTCTGTTTGTAGGAATGCTTTCAGCTGCAACACTGACCTGTTTATTCTGACAGCAACAGGAACTTGCTCTCAGAATAGACATAAATCAATGTGGGCAGCGCTGCTTCCGCCTCTACCATACACTAGTGAACTATTAATATAGGGTACAGCACGGCACAGTTCAGGGCACATTTACACAGGGTCTCGAAAGATGTTAGGTAGTCAGGAAACTGGCTATTGCATTTGGAGAGACCCGACCATCTGTTTTAAAAATGTTTAAAGTTTGAAAAAAAAAGTAAAAAAAAAAAAAGTAAAAATACAAATCCCCCCAAAAAATAAAAAAATTTAAAAATCAAAAATAGTTAGTTTTTTTTGTTGCTGTCATTTTTTGTGATTCTTCTACTTTTACTGTTTTACTGTTACTGTTTTATTGTTAATCATTTCTGTTTGTAGGAATGCTTTCAGCTGCAACACTGACCTGTTTATTCTGACAGCAACAGGAACTTGCTCTCAGAATAGACATAAATCAATGTGGGCAGCGCTGCTTCCACCTCTACCATACACTAGTGAACTATTAATATAGGGTACAGCATGGCACAGTTCAGGGCACATTTACACAGGGTCTCAAAAGATGTTAGGTAGCCAGGAAACTGGCTATCGCATTTGGAGAGACCCGACCATCTGTTTTAAAAATGTTTAAAGTTTGAAAAAAAAGTAAAAAAAAAAAAAATTAAAAGTACAAATCCTTCCCAAAAAATAAAAAAATTTAAAAATCAAAAATAGTTAGTTTTTTTTGTTGCTGTCATTTTTTGTGATTCTTCTACTTTTACTGTTTTATTGTTACTGTTTTATTGTTAATCATTTCTGTTTGTAGGAATGTTTTCAGCTGCAACACTGACCGTTTTATTCTGACAGCAACAGGAACTTGCTCTCAGAATAGACATAAATCAATGTGGGCAGTGCTGTTGGATGAGATTTTTCATCCGCAGTTAAAAAAAGAGAATATATGCCAAAGCATGGGGGCCTGGGGTGGCCAATCGGTGGATGGACCCTATGCTTCGGCATACATATTTTATATCTGTTGGCACATTTCATGTGTGCCCACCATTAGAAGTGGGTGGATGCTAAGTTTTCCTTCCACATTTTAAGACTCAAAACATACATGTGTATAACTTTATATATTAATATGTGTGTGGTTGTGGGTCTTTGCATGTTTTTACATATTTAGCGTAATTTTTGTTAAGTAGATGATTGGTTACTTGGTCCAAATGCAGAAATATTTATATATGTGTTGTTTTCTTTTTTGTCATAGGTTAGCCAAGAGGTTTTAAAGACTGAGGATTATTCCAAAGTTCGACAATGACGCTGAAACCATCACTCTTGCACAACGTTGCATTGGACTACAGGACGGAGCACACTAAAATGGCTAAGTTTTCTTTCCACATTTTAAGACTCAAAACATACATGTGTATAACTTTATATATTAATATGTGTGTGGTTGTGGGTGTAAACATGTTTTTCCATTTTTAGTGTAATTTATGTTAAGTAGATGATTGACTACTTGCTCCCAATACAGTAATATTGATATAGGTGTTGTGTTTTTTTTGTCATAGGTTAGCCAGGAGGTTTTGAAGACTGAGGATTATTCCAGAGTTCGACAATGAGGCTGAAACCATCACTCTTACACAACGTTGCATTGGACTACAGAACGGAGCACACATGAGTGGCTAAGTTTTCAGAGAAGAAGACAGAAGAAATGTGAGTAAAACAGCACTAACCCACAGATAGAACACACCTAGGACACATTTAACCCTCTCTTCACCCCCCCCCAGTTAACCCCTTCAATTCCCTTTCACCTGTGTCATTGATCAGTGAACACATGTTTACTGATCGATGTATCAGTGTCCCTGGCGACTTCCAATAGTGTTAGCGCCCATCCCAGATAGCTCCAGTTTTCCCGCTAGTACACCAGTAATCCCATTTAACCCCTTGATCGCCTCCCCCCCCCAGTTAACGCCCTCACTGCCCTGTCACCAGTGTCATTGATTACAGTGAACAGATTTTTACTGATCACTGTATTAGTGTCACCGGTGACTTCCGATAGTGTTAGCGCCAGTTAGCGCCCCTCCCAGATAGCGTCAGATTGCCTGCAACATGGGCATTAATAAAAAATATCAATTGCGGTTGTATTGGTCCACAGGCCCGCTTGTTCATATGTCCGTGTTCTCTACTGCCATGGCCAGGCATAGATATGAGACGATAATGCGTTTTATGCACTTCTACGACAACACACTCAGTCGTCCTCGGGGTGACCCTGAATTTGACCGGCTCCACAAAATTCGGCCCCTCGTAAATCACTTTAACCAAAAATTTGCAGATATGTATACTCCCCATAAAAACATCTGCATTGATGAGTCCCTCATTCAATTTTCTGGCTGCCTTGTAATCAAACAGTTTCTCCCCAGCAAGCGTGCCAGATATGGGGTCAAGATGTATAAGACCTGTGAGAGGGCAACAGGCTATACATGTAAGTTTCAGATTTATGAGGAAAAATATAGTCACGTGGAGCCCCCCGGATGCCCAGACTACATGGGGAGCAGTGGCAAGATAGTTTGGGACTTGGTGTCATCCTTTTTCCATATGAGGTACCACTTATACGTGGACGTGAAAAAAAAAGTAAAAAAAAAAAAAATTAAAAATACAAATCCCCCCAAAAAATAAAAAATGTAAAAATCAAAAATAGATAGTTTTTTTGTTGTCATTTTTTGTGATTCTTCTACTTTTACTGTTTTATTGTTACTGTTTTATTGTTAATCATTTCTGTTTGTAGGAATGCCTTCAGCTGCAACACTGACCTGTTTATTCTGACAGCAACAGGAACTTGCTCTCAGAATAGACATAAATCAATGTGGGCAGCGCTGCTTCCGCCTCTACCATACACTAGTGAACTATTAATATAGGGTACAGCACGGCACAGTTCAGGGCACATTTACACAGGGTCTCAAAAGATGTTAGGTAGCCAGGAAACTGGCTATCGCATTTGGAGAGACCCGACCATCTGTTTTAAAAATGTTTAAAGTTTGAAAAAAAAGTAAAAAAAAAAAAAATTAAAAGTACAAATCCTTCCCAAAAAATAAAAAAATTTAAAAATCAAAAATAGTTTTTTTTGTTGCTGTCATTTTTTGTGATTCTTCTACTTTTACTGTTTTATTGTTACTGTTTTATTGTTAATCATTTCTGTTTGTAGGAATGCTTTCAGCTGCAACACTGACCTGTTTATTCTGACAGCAGCAGGAACTTGCTCTCAGAATAGACATAAATCAATGTGGGCAGCGCTGCTTCCGCCTCTACCATACATTAATGAACTATTAATATAGGGTACAGCACGGCACAGTTCAGGGCACATTTACACAGGGTCTCGAAAGATGTTAGGTAGTCAGGAAACTGGCTATTGCATTTGGAGAGACCCGACCATCTGTTTTAAAAATGTTTAAAGTTTGAAAAAAAAGTAAAAAAAAAAAAAGTAAAAATACAAATCCCCCCAAAAAATAAAAAAATTTAAAAATCAAAAATAGTTAGTTTTTTTTGTTGCTGTCATTTTTTGTGATTCTTCTACTTTTACTGTTTTACTGTTACGGTTTTATTGTTAATCATTTCTGTTTGTAGGAATGTTTTCAGCTGCAACACTGACCGTTTTATTCTGACAGCAACAGGAACTTGCTCTCAGAATAGACATAAATCAATGTGGGCAGTGCTGTTGGATGAGATTTTTCATCCGCAGTTAAAAAAAGAGAATATATGCCAAAGCATGGGGGCCTGGGGTGGCCAATCGGTGGATGGACCCTATGCTTCGGCATACATATTTTATATCTGTTGGCACATTTCATGTGTGCCCACCATTAGAAGTGGGTGGATGCTAAGTTTTCCTTCCACATTTTAAGACTCAAAACATACATGTGTATAACTTTATATATTAATATGTGTGTGGTTGTGGGTCTTTGCATGTTTTTACATATTTAGCGTAATTTTTGTTAAGTAGATGATTGGTTACTTGGTCCAAATGCAGAAATATTTATATATGTGTTGTTTTCTTTTTTGTCATAGGTTAGCCAAGAGGTTTTAAAGACTGAGGATTATTCCAAAGTTCGACAATGAGGCTGAAACCATCACTCTTGCACAACGTTGCATTGGACTACAGGACTGAGCACACTAAAATGGCTAAGTTTTCTTTCCACATTTTAAGACTCAAAACATACATGTGTATAACTTTATATATTAATATGTGTGTGGTTGTGGGTGTAAACATGTTTTTCCATTTTTAGTGTAATTTATGTTAAGTAGATGATTGACTACTTGCTCCCAATACAGTAATATTGATATAGGTGTTGTGTTTTTTTTGTCATAGGTTAGCCAGGAGGTTTTGAAGACTGAGGATTATTCCAGAGTTCGACAATGAGGCTGAAACCATCACTCTTACACAACGTTGCATTGGACTACAGGACGGAGCACACATGAGCGGCTAAGTTTTCAGAGAAGAAGACAGAAGAAATGTGAGTAAAACAGCACTAACCCACAGATAGAACACACCTAGGACACATTTAACCCTCTCTTCACCCCCCCCCAGTTAACCCCTTCAATTCCCTGTCACCTGTGTCATTGATCAGTGAACACATGTTTACTGATCACTGTATCAGTGTCCCTGGCGACTTCCAATAGTGTTAGCGCCCATCCCAGATAGCGCCAGTTTTCCCGCTAGTACACCAGTAATCCCATTTAACCCCTTGATCGCCTCCCCCCCCCAGTTAACGCCCTCACTGCCCTGTCACCAGTGTCATTGATTACAGTGAACAGATTTTTACTGATCACTGTATTAGTGTCACCGGTGACTTCCGATAGTGTTAGCGCCAGTTAGCGCCCCTCCCAGATAGCGTCAGATTGCCTGCAACATGGGCATTAATAAAAAATATCAATTGCGGTTGTATTGGTCCACAGGCCCGCTTGTTCATATGTCCGTGTTCTCTACTGCCATGGCCAGGCATAGATATGAGACGATAATGCGTTTTATGCACTTCTACGACAACACACTCAGTCGTCCTCGGGGTGACCCTGAATTTGACCGGCTCCACAAAATTCGGCCCCTCGTAAATCACTTTAACCAAAAATTTGCAGATATGTATACTCCCCATAAAAACATCTGCATTGATGAGTCCCTCATTCAATTTTCTGGCTGCCTTGTAATCAAACAGTTTCTCCCCAGCAAGCGTGCCAGATATGGGGTCAAGATGTATAAGACCTGTGAGAGGGCAACAGGCTATACATGTAAGTTTCAGATTTATGAGGAAAAATATAGTCACGTGGAGCCCCCCGGATGCCCAGACTACATGGGGAGCAGTGGCAAGATAGTTTGGGACTTGGTGTCATCCTTTTTCCATATGAGGTACCACTTATACGTGGACGTGAAAAAAAAAGTAAAAAAAAAAAAATTAAAAATACAAATCCCCCCCAAAAAATAAAAAAATGTAAAAATCAAAAATAGTTAGTTTTTTTGTTGTCATTTTTTGTGATTCTTCTACTTTTACTGTTTTATTGTTACTGTTTTATTGTTAATCATTTCTGTTTGTAGGAATGCTTTCAGCTGCAACACTGACCTGTTTATTCTGACAGCAACAGGAACTTGCTCTCAGAATAGACATAAATCAATGTGGGCAGCGCTGCTTCCACCTCTACCATACACTAGTGAACTATTAATATAGGGTACAGCACGGCACAGTTCAGGGCACATTTACACAGGGTCTCAAAAGATGTTAGGTAGCCAGGAAACTGGCTATCGCATTTGGAGAGACCCGACCATCTGTTTTAAAAATGTTTAAAGTTTGAAAAAAAAGTAAAAAAAAAAAAAATTAAAAGTACAAATCCTTCCCAAAAAAATAAAAAAATTTAAAAATCAAAAATAGTTAGTTTTTTTTTTGCTGTCATTTTTTGTGATTCTTCTACTTTTACTGTTTTATTGTTACTGTTTTATTGTTAATCATTTCTGTTTGTAGGAATGCTTTCAGCTGCAACACTGACCTGTTTATTCTGACAGCAACAGGAACTTGCTCTCAGAATAGACATAAATCAATGTGGGCAGCGCTGCTTCCGCCTCTACCATACACTAGTGAACTATTAATATAGGGTACAGCACGGCACAGTTCAGGGCACATTTACACAGGGTCTCGAAAGATGTTAGGTAGTCAGGAAACTGGCTATTGCATTTGGAGAGACCCGACCATCTGTTTTAAAAATGTTTAAAGTTGTAAAAAAAAAAAAGTAAAAATACAAATCCCCCCAAAAAATAAAAAAATTTAAAAATCAAAAATAGTTAGTTTTTTTTGTTGCTGTCATTTTTTGTGATTCTTCTACTTTTACTGTTTTACTGTTACTGTTTTATTGTTAATCATTTCTGTTTGTAGGAATGCTTTCAGCTGCAACACTGACCTGTTTATTCTGACAGCAACAGGAACTTGCTCTCAGAATAGACATAAATCAATGTGGGCAGCGCTGCTTCCACCTCTACCATACACTAGTGAGCTATTAATATAGGGTACAGCATGGCACAGTTCAGGGCACATTTACACAGGGTCTCAAAAGATGTTAGGTAGCCAGGAAACTGGCTATCGCATTTGGAGAGACCCGACCATCTGTTTTAAAAATGTTTAAAGTTTGAAAAAAAAAGTAAAAAAAAAAAAAATTAAAAGTACAAATCCTTCCCAAAAAATAAAAAAATGTAAAAATCAAAAATAGTTAGTTTTTTTTGTTGCTGTAATTTTTTGTGATTCTTCTACTTTTACTGTTTTATTGTTACTGTTTTATTGTTAATCATTTCTGTTTGTAGGAATGTTTTCAGCTGCAACACTGACCGTTTTATTCTGACAGCAACAGGAACTTGCTCTCAGAATAGACATAAATCAATGTGGGCAGTGCTGTTGGATGAGATTTTTCATCCGCAGTTAAAAAAAGAGAATATATGCCAAAGCATGGGGGCCTGGGGTGGCCAATCGGTGGATGGACCCTATGCTTCGGCATACATATTTTATATCTGTTGGCACATTTCATGTGTGCCCACCATTAGAAGTGGGTGGATGCTAAGTTTTCCTTCCACATTTTAAGACTCAAAACATACATGTGTATAACTTTATATATTAATATGTGTGTGGTTGTGGGTCTTTGCATGTTTTTACATATTTAGCGTAATTTTTGTTAAGTAGATGATTGGTTACTTGGTCCAAATGCAGAAATATTTATATATGTGTTGTTTTCTTTTTTGTCATAGGTTAGCCAAGAGGTTTTAAAGACTGAGGATTATTCCAAAGTTCGACAATGAGGCTGAAACCATCACTCTTGCACAACGTTGCATTGGACTACAGGACGGAGCACACTAAAATGGCTAAGTTTTCTTTCCACATTTTAAGACTCAAAACATACATGTGTATAACTTTATATATTAATATGTGTGTGGTTGTGGGTGTAAACATGTTTTTCCATTTTTAGTGTAATTTATGTTAAGTAGATGATTGACTACTTGCTCCCAATACAGTAATATTGATATAGGTGTTGTGTTTTTTTTGTCATAGGTTAGCCAGGAGGTTTTGAAGACTGAGGATTATTCCAGAGTTCGACAATGAGGCTGAAACCATCACTCTTACACAACGTTGCATTGGACTACAGGACGGAGCACACATGAGTGGCTAAGTTTTCAGAGAAGAAGACAGAAGAAATGTGAGTAAAACAGCACTAACCCACAGATAGAACACACCTAGGACACATTTAACCCTCTCTTCACCCCCCCCCCAGTTAACCCCTTCAATTCCCTGTCACCTGTGTCATTGATCAGTGAACACATGTTTACTGATCACTGTATCAGTGTCCCTGGCGACTTCCAATAGTGTTAGCGCCCATCCCAGATAGCTCCAGTTTTCCCGCTAGTACACCAGTAATCCCATTTAACCCCTTGATCGCCTCCCCCCCCCCAGTTAACGCCCTCACTGCCCTGTCACCAGTGTCATTGATTACAGTGAACAGATTTTTACTGATCACTGTATTAGTGTCACCGGTGACTTCCGATAGTGTTAGCGCCAGTTAGCGCCCCTCCCAGATAGCGTCAGATTGCCTGCAACATGGGCATTAATAAAAAATATCAATTGCGGTTGTATTGGTCCACAGGCCCGCTTGTTCATATGTCCGTGTTCTCTACTGCCATGGCCAGGCATAGATATGAGACGATAATGCGTTTTATGCACTTCTACGACAACACACTCAGTCGTCCTCGGGGTGACCCTGAATTTGACCGGCTCCACAAAATTCGGCCCCTCGTAAATCACTTTAACCAAAAATTTGCAGATATGTATACTCCCCATAAAAACATCTGCATTGATGAGTCCCTCATTCAATTTTCTGGCTGCCTTGTAATCAAACAGTTTCTCCCCAGCAAGCGTGCCAGATATGGGGTCAAGATGTATAAGACCTGTGAGAGGGCAACAGGCTATACATGTAAGTTTCAGATTTATGAGGAAAAATATAGCCACGTGGAGCCCCCCGGATGCCCAGACTACATGGGGAGCAGTGGCAAGATAGTTTGGGACTTGGTGTCATCCTTTTTCCATATGAGGTACCACTTATACGTGGACGTGAAAAAAAAAGTAAAAAAAAAAAAATTAAAAATACAAATCCCCCCAAAAAATAAAAAATGTAAAAATCAAAAATAGTTAGTTTTTTTGTTGTCATTTTTTGTGATTCTTCTACTTTTACTGTTTTATTGTTACTGTTTTATTGTTAATCATTTCTGTTTGTAGGAATGCTTTCAGCTGCAACACTGACCTGTTTATTCTGACAGCAACAGGAACTTGCTCTCAGAATAGACATAAATTAATATGGGCAGCGCTGCTTCCGCCTCTACCATACACTAGTGAACTATTAATATAGGGTACAGCACGGCACAGTTCAGGGCACATTTACACAGGGTCTCGAAAGATCTTAGGTAGTCAGAAAACTGTCTATCGCATTTGGAGAGACCCGACCATCTGTTTTAAAAATGTTTAAAGTTTGAAAAAAAAAAGTAAAAAAAAAAAAAGTAAAAATACAAATCCCCCCAAAAAATAAAAAAATTTAAAAATCAAAAATAGTTTGTTTTTTTTGTTGCTGTCATCTTTTGTGATTCTTCTACTTTTACTGTTTTATTGTTACTGTTTTATTGTTAATCATTTCTGTTTGTAGGAATGCTTTCAGCTGCAACACTGACCTGTTTATTCTGACAGCAACAGGAACTTGCTCTCAGAATAGACATAAATCAATGTGGGCAGCGCTGCTTCCACCTCTACCATACACTAGTGAACTATTAATATAGGGTACAGCATGGCACAGTTCAGGGCACATTTACACAGGGTCTCAAAAGATGTTAGGTAGCCAGGAAACTGGCTATCGCATTTGGAGAGACCCGACCATCTGTTTTAAAAATGTTTAAAGTTTGAAAAAAAAGTAAAAAAAAAAAAAATTAAAAGTACAAATCCTTCCAAAAAAATAAAAAAAATTAAAAATCAAAAATAGTTAGTTTTTTTTGTTGCTGTCATTTTTTGTGATTCTTCTACTTTTACTGTTTTATTGTTACTGTTTTATTGTTAATCATTTCTGTTTGTAGGAATGCTTTCAGCTGCAACACTGACCTGTTTATTCTGACAGCAACAGGAACTTGCTCTCAGAATAGACATAAATCAATGTGGGCAGCGCTGCTTCCGCCTCTACCATACACTAGTGAACTATTAATATAGGGTACAGCACGGCACAGTTCAGGGCACATTTACACAGGGTCTCGAAAGATGTTAGGTAGTCAGGAAACTGGCTATTGCATTTGGAGAGACCCGACCATCTGTTTTAAAAATGTTTAAAGTTTGAAAAAAAAAGTAAAAAAAAAAAAGTAAAAATACAAATCCCCCCAAAAAATAAAAAAATTTAAAAATCAAAAATAGTTAGTTTTTTTTGTTGCTGTCATTTTTTGTGATTCTTCTACTTTTACTGTTTTACTGTTACTGTTTTATTGTTAATCATTTCTGTTTGTAGGAATGTTTTCAGCTGCAACACTGACCGTTTTATTCTGACAGCAACAGGAACTTGCTCTCAGAATAGACATAAATCAATGTGGGCAGTGCTGTTGGATGAGATTTTTCATCCGCAGTTAAAAAAAGAGAATATATGCCAAAGCATGGGGGCCTGGGGTGGCCAATCGGTGGATGGACCCTATGCTTCGGCATACATATTTTATATCTGTTGGCACATTTCATGTGTGCCCACCATTAGAAGTGGGTGGATGCTAAGTTTTCCTTCCACATTTTAAGACTCAAAACATACATGTGTATAACTTTATATATTAATATGTGTGTGGTTGTGGGTCTTTGCATGTTTTTACATATTTAGCGTAATTTCTGTTAAGTAGATGATTGGTTACTTGGTCCAAATGCAGAAATATTTATATATGTGTTGTTTTCTTTTTTGTCATAGGTTAGCCAAGAGGTTTTAAA
Organism: Staurois parvus; assembly: GCF_062004578.1. Lineage (NCBI taxonomy): Eukaryota > Metazoa > Chordata > Amphibia > Anura > Ranidae > Staurois > Staurois parvus. The sequence continues at coordinate 441,266 of NW_028318880.1, forward strand.
GACTGAGGATTATTCCAAAGTTCGACAATGAGGCTGAAACCATCACTCTTGCACAACGTTGCATTGGACTACAGGACGGAGCACACTAAAATGGCTAAGTTTTCTTTCCACATTTTAAGACTCAAAACATACATGTGTATAACTTTATATATTAATATGTGTGTGGTTGTGGGTGTAAACATGTTTTTCCATTTTTAGTGTAATTTATGTTAAGTAGATGATTGACTACTTGCTCCCAATACAGTAATATTGATATAGGTGTTGTGTTTTTTTTGTCATAGGTTAGCCAGGAGGTTTTGAAGACTGAGGATTATTCCAGAGTTCGACAATGAGGCTGAAACCATCACTCTTACACAACGTTGCATTGGACTACAGGACGGAGCACACATGAGTGGCTAAGTTTTCAGAGAAGAAGACAGAAGAAATGTGAGTAAAACAGCACTAACCCACAGATAGAACACACCTAGGACACATTTAACCCTCTCTTCACCCCCCCCCCAGTTAACCCCTTCAATTCCCTGTCACCTGTGTCATTGATCAGTGAACACATGTTTACTGATCACTGTATCAGTGTCCCTGGCGACTTCCAATAGTGTTAGCGCCCATCCCAGATAGCGCCAGTTTTCCCGCTAGTACACCAGTAATCCCATTTAACCCCTTGATCGCCTCCCCCCCCCCAGTTAACGCCCTCACTGCCCTGTCACCAGTGTCATTGATTACAGTGAACAGATTTTTACTGATCACTGTATTAGTGTCACCGGTGACTTCCGATAGTGTTAGCGCCAGTTAGCGCCCCTCCCAGATAGCGTCAGATTGCCTGCAACATGGGCATTAATAAAAAATATCAATTGCGGTTGTATTGGTCCACAGGCCCGCTTGTTCATATGTCCGTGTTCTCTACTGCCATGGCCAGGCATAGATATGAGACGATAATGCGTTTTATGCACTTCTACGACAACACACTCAGTCGTCCTCGGGGTGACCCTGAATTTGACCGGCTCCACAAAATTCGGCCCCTCGTAAATCACTTTAACCAAAAATTTGCAGATATGTATACTCCCCATAAAAACATCTGCATTGATGAGTCCCTCATTCAATTTTCTGGCTGCCTTGTAATCAAACAGTTTCTCCCCAGCAAGCGTGCCAGATATGGGGTCAAGATGTATAAGACCTGTGAGAGGGCAACAGGCTATACATGTAAGTTTCAGATTTATGAGGAAAAATATAGTCACGTGGAGCCCCCCGGATGCCCAGACTACATGGGGAGCAGTGGCAAGATAGTTTGGGACTTGGTGTCATCCTTTTTCCATATGAGGTACCACTTATACGTGGACGTGAAAAAAAAAGTAAAAAAAAAAAAATTAAAAATACAAATCCCCCCCAAAAAATAAAAAAATGTAAAAATCAAAAATAGTTAGTTTTTTTGTTGTCATTTTTTGTGATTCTTCTACTTTTACTGTTTTATTGTTACTGTTTTATTGTTAATCATTTCTGTTTGTAGGAATGCTTTCAGCTGCAACACTGACCTGTTTATTCTGACAGCAACAGGAACTTGCTCTCAGAATAGACATAAATCAATGTGGGCAGCGCTGCTTCCGCCTCTACCATACACTAGTGAACTATTAATATAGGGTACAGCATGGCACAGTTCAGGGCACATTTACACAGGGTCTCAAAAGATGTTAGGTAGCCAGGAAACTGGCTATCGCATTTGGAGAGACCCGACCATCTGTTTTAAAAATGTTTAAAGTTTGAAAAAAAAGTAAAAAAAAAAAAAATTAAAAGTACAAATCCTTCCCAAAAAATAAAAAAATTTAAAAATCAAAAATAGTTAGTTTTTTTTGTTGCTGTCATTTTTTGTGATTCTTCTACTTTTACTGTTTTATTGTTACTGTTTTATTGTTAATCATTTCTGTTTGTAGGAATGCTTTCAGCTGCAACACTGAGCTGTTTATTCTGACAGCAGCAGGAACTTGCTCTCAGAATAGACATAAATCAATGTGGGCAGCGCTGCTTCCGCCTCTACCATACACTAGTGAACTATTAATATAGGGTACAGCACGGCACAGTTCAGGGCACATTTACACAGGGTCTCAAAAGATGTTAGGTAGTCAGGAAACTGGCTATTGCATTTAGAGAGACCCGACCATCTGTTTTAAAAATGTTTAAAGTTTGAAAAAAAAAGTAAAAAAAAAAAAAGTAAAAATACAAATCCCCCCAAAAAATAAAAAAATTTAAAAATCAAAAATAGTTAGTTTTTTTTGTTGCTGTCATTTTTTGTGATTCTTCTACTTTTACTGTTTTACTGTTACTGTTTTATTGTTAATCATTTCTGTTTGTAGGAATGTTTTCAGCTGCAACACTGACCGTTTTATTCTGACAGCAACAGGAACTTGCTCTCAGAATAGACATAAATCAATGTGGGCAGTGCTGTTGGATGAGATTTTTCATCCGCAGTTAAAAAAAGAGAATATATGCCAAAGCATGGGGGCCTGGGGTGGCCAATCGGTGGATGGACCCTATGCTTCGGCATACATATTTTATATCTGTTGGCACATTTCATGTGTGCCCACCATTAGAAGTGGGTGGATGCTAAGTTTTCCTTCCACATTTTAAGACTCAAAACATACATGTGTATAACTTTATATATTAATATGTGTGTGGTTGTGGGTCTTTGCATGTTTTTACATATTTAGCGTAATTTTTGTTAAGTAGATGATTGGTTACTTGGTCCAAATGCAGAAATATTTATATATGTGTTGTTTTCTTTTTTGTCATAGGTTAGCCAAGAGGTTTTAAAGACTGAGGATTATTCCAAAGTTCGACAATGAGGCTGAAACCATCACTCTTGCACAACGTTGCATTGGACTACAGGACGGAGCACACTAAAATGGCTAAGTTTTCTTTCCACATTTTAAGACTCAAAACATACATGTGTATAACTTTATATATTAATATGTGTGTGGTTGTGGGTGTAAACATGTTTTTCCATTTTTAGTGTAATTTATGTTAAGTAGATGATTGACTACTTGCTCCCAATACAGTAATATTGATATAGGTGTTGTGTTTTTTTTGTCATAGGTTAGCCAGGAGGTTTTGAAGACTGAGGATTATTCCAGAGTTCGACAATGAGGCTGAAACCATCACTCTTACACAACGTTGCATTGGACTACAGGACGGAGCACACATGAGTGGCTAAGTTTTCAGAGAAGACAGAAGAAATGTGAGTAAAACAGCACTAACCCACAGATAGAACACACCTAGGACACATTTAACCCTCTCTTCACCCCCCCCCAGTTAACCCCTTCAATTCCCTGTCACCTGTGTCATTGATCAGTGAACACATGTTTACTGATCACTGTATCAGTGTCCCTGGCGACTTCCAATAGTGTTAGCGCCCATCCCAGATAGCGCCAGTTTTCCCGCTAGTACACCAGTAATCCCATTTAACCCCTTGATCGCCTCCCCCCCCCAGTTAACGCCCTCACTGCCCTGTCACCAGTGTCATTGATTACAGTGAACAGATTTTTACTGATCACTGTATTAGTGTCACCGGTGACTTCCGATAGTGTTAGCGCCAGTTAGCGCCCCTCCCAGATAGCGTCAGATTGCCTGCAACATGGGCATTAATAAAAAATATCAATTGCGGTTGTATTGGTCCACAGGCCCGCTTGTTCATATGTCCGTGTTCTCTACTGCCATGGCCAGGCATAGATATGAGACGATAATGCGTTTTATGCACTTCTACGACAACACACTCAGTCGTCCTCGGGGTGACCCTGAATTTGACCGGCTCCACAAAATTCGGCCCCTCGTAAATCACTTTAACCAAAAATTTGCAGATATGTATACTCCCCATAAAAACATCTGCATTGATGAGTCCCTCATTCAATTTTCTGGCTGCCTTGTAATCAAACAGTTTCTCCCCAGCAAGCGTGCCAGATATGGGGTCAAGATGTATAAGACCTGTGAGAGGGCAACAGGCTATACATGTAAGTTTCAGATTTATGAGGAAAAATATAGTCACGTGGAGCCCCCCGGATGCCCAGACTACATGGGGAGCAGTGGCAAGATAGTTTGGGACTTGGTGTCATCCTTTTTCCATATGAGGTACCACTTATACGTGGACGTGAAAAAAAAAGTAAAAAAAAAAAAATTAAAAATACAAATCCCCCCCAAAAAATAAAAAATGTAAAAATCAAAAATAGTTAGTTTTTTTGTTGTCATTTTTTGTGATTCTTCTACTTTTACTGTTTTATTGTTACTGTTTTATTGTTAATCATTTCTGTTTGTAGGAATGCTTTCAGCTGCAACACTGACCTGTTTATTCTGACAGCAACAGGAACTTGCTCTCAGAATAGACATAAATCAATGTGGGCAGCGCTGCTTCCGCCTCTACCATACACTAGTGAACTATTAATATAGGGTACAGCACGGCACAGTTCAGGGCACATTTACACAGGGTCTCGAAAGATGTTAGGTAGTCAGAAAACTGGCTATCGCATTTGGAGAGACCCGACCATCTGTTTTAAAAATGTTTAAAGTTTGAAAAAAAAAGTAAAAAAAAAAAAGTAAAAATACAAATCCCCCCCCCAAAAAATAAAAAAATTTAAAAATCAAAAATAGTTTGTTTTTTTTTGTTGCTGTCATTTTTTGTGATTCTTCTACTTTTACTGTTTTATTGTTACTGTTTTATTGTTAATAATTTCTGTTTGTAGGAATGCTTTCAGCTGCAACACTGACCTGTTTATTCTGACAGCAACAGGAACTTGCTCTCAGAATAGACATAAATCAATGTGGGCAGCGCTGCTTCCACCTCTACCATACACTAGTGAACTATTAATATAGGGTACAGCACGGCACAGTTCAGGGCACATTTACACAGGGTCTCAAAAGATGTTAGGTAGCCAGGAAACTGGCTATCGCATTTGGAGAGACCCGACCATCTGTTTTAAAAATGTTTAAAGTTTGAAAAAAAAAGTAAAAAAAAAAAAAATTAAAAGTACAAATCCTTCCCAAAAAATAAAAAAATTTAAAAATCAAAAATAGTTTTTTTTGTTGCTGTCATTTTTTGTGATTCTTCTACTTTTACTGTTTTATTGTTACTGTTTTATTGTTAATCATTTCTGTTTGTAGGAATGGCTTCAGCTGCAACACTGACCTGTTTATTCTGACAGCAACAGGAACTTGCTCTCAAAATAGACATAAATCAATGTGGGCAGCGCTGCTTCCGCCTCTACCATACACTAGTGAACTATTAATATAGGGTACAGCACGGCACAGTTCAGGGCACATTTACACAGGGTCTCGAAAGATGTTAGGTAGTCAGAAAACTGGCTATCGCATTTGGAGAGACCCGACCATCTGTTTTAAAAATGTTTAAAGTTTGAAAAAAAAAAGTAAAAAAAAAAAAAGTAAAAATACAAATCCCCCCCAAAAAATAAAAAAATTAAAAAATCAAAAATAGTTTGTTTTTTTTGTTGCTGTCATCTTTTGTGATTCTTCTACTTTTACTGTTTTATTGTTACTGTTTTATTGTTAATCATTTCTGTTTGTAGGAATGCTTTCAGCTGCAACACTGACCTGTTTATTCTGACAGCAACAGGAACTTGCTCTCAGAATAGACATAAATCAATGTGGGCAGCGCTGCTTCCTCCTCTACCATACACTAGTGAACTATTAATATAGGGTACAGCATGGCACAGTTCAGGGCACATTTACACAGGGTCTCAAAAGATGTTAGGTAGCCAGGAAACTGGCTATCGCATTTGGAGAGACCCGACCATCTGTTTTAAAAATGTTTAAAGTTTGAAAAAAAAAGTAAAAAAAAAAAGTAAAAATACAAATCCCCCCCAAAAAAATAAAAAAATTTAAAAATCAAAAATAGTTTGTTTTTTTTGTTGCTGTCATTTTTTGTGATTCTTCTACTTTTACTGTTTTATTGTTACTGTTTTATTGTTAATCATTTCTGTTTGGAGGAATGCTTTCAGCTGCAACACTGACCTGTTTATTCTGACAGCAACAGGAACTTGCTCTCAGAATAGACATAAATCAATGTGGGCAGCGCTGCTTCCACCTCTACCATACACTAGTGAACTATTAATATAGGGTACGGCACAGTTCAGGGCACATTTACACAGGGTCTCAAAAGATGTTAGGTAGCCAGGAAACTGGCTATCGCATTTGGAGAGACCCGACCATCTGTTTTCAAAATGTTTAAAGTTTGAAAAAAAAGTTAAAAAAAAAAAAAATTAAAAGTACAAATCCTTCCCAAAAAATAAAAAAATTTAAAAATCAAAAATAGTTAGTGTTTTTTGTTGCTGTCATTTTTTGTGATTCTTCTACTTTTACTGTTTTATTGTTACTGTTTTATTGTTAATCATTTCTGTTTGTAGGAATGCTTTCAGCTGCAACACTGACCTGTTTATTCTGACAGCAACAGGAACTTGCTCTCAGAATAGACATAAATCAATGTGGGCAGCGCTGCTTCCGCCTCTACCATACACTAGTGAACTATTAATATAGGGTACAGCACGGCACAGTTCAGGGCACATTTACACAGGGTCTCGAAAGATGTTAGGTAGTCAGGAAACTGGCTATTGCATTTGGAGAGACCCGACCATCTGTTTTAAAAATGTTTAAAGTTTGAAAAAAAAAGTAAAAAAAAAAAAGTAAAAATACATATCCCCCCAAAAAATAAAAAAATTTAAAAATCAAAAATAGTTAGTTTTTTTTGTTGCTGTCATTTTTTGTGATTCTTCTACTTTTACTGTTTTACTGTTACTGTTTTATTGTTAATCATTTCTGTTTGTAGGAATGCTTTCAGCTGCAACACTGACCTGTTTATTCTGACAGCAACAGGAACTTGCTCTCAGAATAGACATAAATCAATGTGGGCAGCGCTGCTTCCACCTCTACCATACACTAGTGAACTATTAATATAGGGTACAGCACGGCACAGTTCAGGGCACATTTACACAGGGTCTCAAAAGATGTTAGGTAGCCAGGAAACTGGCTATCGCATTTGGAGAGACCCGACCATCTGTTTTAAAAATGTTTAAAGTTTGAAAAAAAAAGTAAAAAAAAAAAAAGTAAAAATACAAATCCCCCCAAAAAATAAAAAAATTTAAAAATCAAAAATAGTTAGTTTTTTTTGTTGCTGTCATTTTTTGTGATTCTTCTACTTTTACTGTTTTATTGTTACTGTTTTATTGTTAATCATTTCTGTTTGTAGGAATGTTTTCAGCTGCAACACTGACCGTTTTATTCTGACAGCAACAGGAACTTGCTCTCAGAATAGACATAAATCAATGTGGGCAGTGCTGTTGGATGAGATTTTTCATCCGCAGTTAAAAAAAGAGAATATATGCCAAAGCATGGGGGCCTGGGGTGGCCAATCGGTGGATGGACCCTATGCTTCGGCATACATATTTTATATCTGTTGGCACATTTCATGTGTGCCCACCATTAGAAGTGGGTGGATGCTAAGTTTTCCTTCCACATTTTAAGACTCAAAACATACATGTGTATAACTTTATATATTAATATGTGTGTGGTTGTGGGTCTTTGCATGTTTTTACATATTTAGCGTAATTTTTGTTAAGTAGATGATTGGTTACTTGGTCCAAATGCAGAAATATTTATATATGTGTTGTTTTCTTTTTTGTCATAGGTTAGCCAAGAGGTTTTAAAGACTGAGGATTATTCCAAAGTTCGACAATGAGGCTGAAACCATCACTCTTGCACAACGTAGCATTGGACTACAGGACGGAGCACACTAAAATGGCTAAGTTTTCTTTCCACATTTTAAGACTCAAAACATACATGTGTATAACTTTATATATTAATATGTGTGTGGTTGTGGGTGTAAACATGTTTTTCCATTTTTAGTGTAATTTATGTTAAGTAGATGATTGACTACTTGCTCCCAATACAGTAATATTGATATAGGTGTTGTGTTTTTTTTGTCATAGGTTAGCCAGGAGGTTTTGAAGACTGAGGATTATTCCAGAGTTCGACAATGAGGCTGAAACCATCACTCTTACACAACGTTGCATTGGACTACAGGACGGAGCACACATGAGTGGCTAAGTTTTCAGAGAAGAAGACAGAAGAAATGTGAGTAAAACAGCACTAACCCACAGATAGAACACACCTAGGACACATTTAACCCTCTCTTCACCCCCCCCAGTTAACCCCTTCAATTCCCTGTCACCTGTGTCATTGATCAGTGAACACATGTTTACTGATCGATGTATCAGTGTCCCTGGCGACTTCCAATAGTGTTAGCGCCCATCCCAGATAGCTCCAGTTTTCCCGCTAGTACACCAGTAATCCCATTTAACCCCTTGATCGCCTCCCCCCCCCCAGTTAACGCCCTCACTGCCCTGTCACCAGTGTCATTGATTACAGTGAACAGATTTTTACTGATCACTGTATTAGTGTCACCGGTGACTTCCGATAGTGTTAGCGCCAGTTAGCGCCCCTCCCAGATAGCGTCAGATTGCCTGCAACATGGGCATTAATAAAAAATATCAATTGCGGTTGTATTGGTCCACAGGCCCGCTTGTTCATATGTCCGTGTTCTCTACTGCCATGGCCAGGCATAGATATGAGACGATAATGCGTTTTATGCACTTCTACGACAACACACTCAGTCGTCCTCGGGGTGACCCTGAATTTGACCGGCTCCACAAAATTCGGCCCCTCGTAAATCACTTTAACCAAAAATTTGCAGATATGTATACTCCCCATAAAAACATCTGCATTGATGAGTCCCTCATTCAATTTTCTGGCTGCCTTGTAATCAAACAGTTTCTCCCCAGCAAGCGTGCCAGATATGGGGTCAAGATGTATAAGACCTGTGAGAGGGCAACAGGCTATACATGTAAGTTTCAGATTTATGAGGAAAAATATAGTCACGTGGAGCCCCCCGGATGCCCAGACTACATGGGGAGCAGTGGCAAGATAGTTTGGGACTTGGTGTCATCCTTTTTCCATATGAGGTACCACTTATACGTGGACGTGAAAAAAAAAGTAAAAAAAAAAAAATTAAAAATACAAATCCCCCCCAAAAAATAAAAAAATGTAAAAATCAAAAATAGTTAGTTTTTTTGTTGTCATTTTTTGTGATTCTTCTACTTTTACTGTTTTATTGTTACTGTTTTATTGTTAATCATTTCTGTTTGTAGGAATGCTTTCAGCTGCAACACTGACCTGTTTATTCTGACAGCAACAGGAACTTGCTCTCAGAATAGACATAAATCAATGTGGGCAGCGCTGCTTCCGCCTCTACCATACACTAGTGAACTATTAATATAGGGTACAGCACGGCACAGTTCAGGGCACATTTACACAGGGTCTCGAAAGATGTTAGGTAGTCAGAAAACTGGCTATCGCATTTGGAGAGACCCGACCATCTGTTTTAAAAATGTTTAAAGTTTGAAAAAAAAAGTAAAAAAATAAAAAGTAAAAATACAAATCCCCCCCCCAAAAAATAAAAAAATTTAAAAATCAAAAATAGTTTGTTTTTTTTTTGTTGCTGTCATTTTTTGTGATTCTTCTACTTTTACTGTTTTATTGTTACTGTTTTATTGTTAATCATTTCTGTTTGTAGGAATGCTTTCAGCTGCAACACTGACCTGTTTATTCTGACAGCAACAGGAACTTGCTCTCAGAATAGACATAAATCAATGTGGGCAGCGCTGCTTCCACCTCTACCATACACTAGTGAACTATTAATATAGGGTACAGCACGGCACAGTTCAGGGCACATTTACACAGGGTCTCAAAAGATGTTAGGTAGCCAGGAAACTGGCTATCGCATTTGGAGAGACCCGACCATCTGTTTTAAAAATGTTTAAAGTTTGAAAAAAAAAGTAAAAAAAAAAAAAATTAAAAGTACAAATCCTTCCCAAAAAATAAAAAAATTTAAAAATCAAAAATAGTTTTTTTTGTTGCTGTCATTTTTTGTGATTCTTCTACTTTTACTGTTTTATTGTTACTGTTTTATTGTTAATCATTTCTGTTTGTAGGAATGGCTTCAGCTGCAACACTGACCTGTTTATTCTGACAGCAACAGGAACTTGCTCTCAGAATAGACATAAATCAATGTGGGCAGCGCTGCTTCCACCTCTACCATACACTAGTGAACTATTAATATAGGGTACAGCATGGCACAGTTCAGGGCACATTTACACAGGGTCTCAAAAGATGTTAGGTAGCCAGGAAACTGGCTATCGCATTTGGAGAGACCCGACCATCTGTTTTAAAAATGTTTAAAGTTTGAAAAAAAAAGTAAAAAAAAAAAGTAAAAATACAAATCCCCCCCCAAAAAAATAAAAAAATTTAAAAATCAAAAATAGTTTGTTTTTTTTGTTGCTGTCATTTTTTGTGATTCTTCTACTTTTACTGTTTTATTGTTACTGTTTTATTGTTAATCATTTCTGTTTGGAGGAATGCTTTCAGCTGCAACACTGACCTGTTTATTCTGACAGCAACAGGAACTTGCTCTCAGAATAGACATAAATCAATGTGGGCAGCGCTGCTTCCACCTCTACCATACACTAGTGAACTATTAATATAGGGTACAGCACGGCACAGTTCAGGGCACATTTACACAGGGTCTCAAAAGATGTTAGGTAGCCAGGAAACTGGCTATCGCATTTGGAGAGACCCGACCATCTGTTTTCAAAATGTTTAAAGTTTGAAAAAAAAGTTAAAAAAAAAAAAATTAAAAGTACAAATCCTTCCCAAAAAATAAAAAAATTTAAAAATCAAAAATAGTTAGTGTTTTTTGTTGCTGTCATTTTTTGTGATTCTTCTACTTTTACTGTTTTATTGTTACTGTTTTATTGTTAATCATTTCTGTTTGTAGGAATGCTTTCAGCTGCAACACTGACCTGTTTATTCTGACAGCAACAGGAACTTGCTCTCAGAATAGACATAAATCAATGTGGGCAGCGCTGCTTCCGCCTCTACCATACACTAGTGAACTATTAATATAGGGTACAGCACGGCACAGTTCAGGGCACATTTACACAGGGTCTCGAAAGATGTTAGGTAGTCAGGAAACTGGCTATTGCATTTGGAGAGACCCGACCATCTGTTTTAAAAATGTTTAAAGTTTGAAAAAAAAAGTAAAAAAAAAAAAGTAAAAATACATATCCCCCCAAAAAATAAAAAAATTTAAAAATCAAAAATAGTTTGTTTTTTTTGTTGCTGTCATCTTTTGTGATTCTTCTACTTTTACTGTTTTATTGTTACTGTTTTATTGTTAATCATTTCTGTTTGTAGGAATGCTTTCAGCTGCAACACTGACCTGTTTATTCTGACAGCAACAGGAACTTGCTCTCAGAATAGACATAAATCAATGTGGGCAGCGCTGCTTCCACCTCTACCATACACTAGTGAACTATTAATATAGGGTACAGCATGGCACAGTTCAGGGCACATTTACACAGGGTCTCAAAAGATGTTAGGTAGCCAGGAAACTGGCTATCGCATTTGGAGAGACCCGACCATCTGTTTTAAAAATGTTTAAAGTTTGAAAAAAAAGTAAAAAAAAAAAAAATTAAAAGTACAAATCCTTCCCAAAAAATAAAAAAATTTAAAAATCAAAAATAGTTAGTTTTTTTTGTTGCTGTCATTTTTTGTGATTCTTCTACTTTTACTGTTTTATTGTTACTGTTTTATTGTTAATCATTTCTGTTTGTAGGAATGTTTTCAGCTGCAACACTGACCGTTTTATTCTGACAGCAACAGGAACTTGCTCTCAGAATAGACATAAATCAATGTGGGCAGTGCTGTTGGATGAGATTTTTCATCCGCAGTTAAAAAAAGAGAATATATGCCAAAGCATGGGGGCCTGGGGTGGCCAATCGGTGGATGGACCCTATGCTTCGGCATACATATTTTATATCTGTTGGCACATTTCATGTGTGCCCACCATTAGAAGTGGGTGGATGCTAAGTTTTCCTTCCACATTTTAAGACTCAAAACATACATGTGTATAACTTTATATATTAATATGTGTGTGGTTGTGGGTCTTTGCATGTTTTTACATATTTAGCGTAATTTTTGTTAAGTAGATGATTGGTTACTTGGTCCAAATGCAGAAATATTTATATATGTGTTGTTTTCTTTTTTGTCATAGGTTAGCCAAGAGGTTTTAAAGACTGAGGATTATTCCAAAGTTCGACAATGAGGCTGAAACCATCACTCTTGCACAACGTTGCATTGGACTACAGGACGGAGCACACTAAAATGGCTAAGTTTTCTTTCCACATTTTAAGACTCAAAACATACATGTGTATAACTTTATATATTAATATGTGTGTGGTTGTGGGTGTAAACATGTTTTTCCATTTTTAGTGTAATTTATGTTAAGTAGATGATTGACTACTTGCTCCCAATACAGTAATATTGATATAGGTGTTGTGTTTTTTTTGTCATAGGTTAGCCAGGAGGTTTTGAAGACTGAGGATTATTCCAGAGTTCGACAATGAGGCTGAAACCATCACTCTTACACAACGTTGCATTGGACTACAGGACGGAGCACACATGAGTGGCTAAGTTTTCAGAGAAGAAGACAGAAGAAATGTGAGTAAAACAGCACTAACCCACAGATAGAACACACCTAGGACACATTTACCCCTCTCTTCACCCCCCCCCCAGTTAACCCCTTCAATTCCCTGTCACCTGTGTCATTGATCAGTGAACACATGTTTACTGATCACTGTATCAGTGTCCCTGGCGACTTCCAATAGTGTTAGCGCCCATCCCAGATAGCTCCAGTTTTCCCGCTAGTACACCAGTAATCCCATTTAACCCCTTGATCGCCTCCCCCCCCCCAGTTAACGCCCTCACTGCCCTGTCACCAGTGTCATTGATTACAGTGAACAGATTTTTACTGATCACTGTATTAGTGTCACCGGTGACTTCCGATAGTGTTAGCGCCCCTCCCAGATAGCGTCAGATTGCCTGCAACATGGGCATTAATAAAAAATATCAATTGCGGTTGTATTGGTCCACAGGCCCGCTTGTTCATATGTCCGTGTTCTCTACTGCCATGGCCAGGCATAGATATGAGACGATAATGCGTTTTATGCACTTCTACGACAACACACTCAGTCGTCCTCGGGGTGTCCCTGAATTTGACCGGCTCCACAAAATTCGGCCCCTCGTAAATCACTTTAACCAAAAATTTGCAGATATGTATACTCCCCATAAAAACATCTGCATTGATGAGTCCCTCATTCAATTTTCTGGCTGCCTTGTAATCAAACAGTTTCTCCCCAGCAAGCGTGCCAGATATGGGGTCAAGATGTATAAGACCTGTGAGAGGGCAACAGGCTATACATGTAAGTTTCAGATTTATGAGGAAAAATATAGCCACGTGGAGCCCCCGGATACCCAGACTACATGGGGAGCAGTGGCAAGATAGTTTGGGACTTGGTGTCATCCTTTTTCCATATGAGGTACCACTTATACGTGGACGTGAAAAAAAAAGTAAAAAAAAAAAAATTAAAAATACAAATCCCCCCAAAAAATAAAAAATTTAAAAATCAAAAATAGTTAGTTTTTTTGTTGTCATTTTTTGTGATTCTTCTACTTTTACTGTTTTATTGTTACTGTTTTATTGTTAATCATTTCTGTTTGTAGGAATGCTTTCAGCTGCAACACTGACCTGTTTATTCTGACAGCAACAGGAACTTGCTCTCAGAATAGACATAAATCAATGTGGGCAGCGCTGCTTCCGCCTCTACCATACACTAGTGAACTATTAATATAGGGTACAGCACGGCACAGTTCAGGGCACATTTACACAGGGTCTCGAAAGATGTTAGGTAGTCAGAAAACTGGCTATCGCATTTGGAGAGACCCGACCATCTGTTTTAAAAATGTTTAAAGTTTGAAAAAAAAAAGTAAAAAAAAAAAAAGTAAAAATACAAATCCCCCCCAAAAAATAAAAAAATTTAAAAATCAAAAATAGTTTGTTTTTTTTGTTGCTGTCATCTTTTGTGATTCTTCTACTTTTACTGTTTTATTGTTACTGTTTTATTGTTAATCATTTCTGTTTGTAGGAATGCTTTCAGCTGCAACACTGACCTGTTTATTCTGACAGCAACTGGAACTTGCTCTCAGAATAGACATAAATCAATGTGGGCAGCGCTGCTTCCACCTCTACCATACACTAGTGAACTATTAATATAGGGTACAGCACGGCACAGTTCAGGGCACATTTACACAGGGTCTCAAAAGATGTTAGGTAGCCAGGAAACTGGCTATCGCATTTGGAGAGACCCGACCATCTGTTTTAAAAATGTTTAAAGTTTGAAAAAAAAGTAAAAAAAAAAAAAATTAAAAGTACAAATCCTTCCCAAAAAATAAAAAAATTTAAAAATCAAAAATAGTTAGTTTTTTTTTTTGCTGTCATTTTTTGTGATTCTTCTACTTTTACTGTTTTATTGTTACTGTTTTATTGTTAATCATTTCTGTTTGTAGGAATGCTTTCAGCTGCAACACTGACCTGTTTATTCTGACAGCAACAGGAACTTGCTCTCAGAATAGACATAAATCAATGTGGGCAGCGCTGCTTCCGCCTCTACCATACACTAGTGAACTATTAATATAGGGTACAGCACGGCACAGTTCAGGGCACATTTACACAGGGTCTCGAAAGATGTTAGGTAGTCAGGAAACTGGCTATTGCATTTGGAGAGACCCGACCATCTGTTTTTAAAAATGTTTAAAGTTTGAAAAAAAAAGTAAAAAAAAAAAAAGTAAAAATACAAATCCCCCCAAAAAATAAAAAATTTAAAAATCAAAAATAGTTAGTTTTTTTTGTTGCTGTCATTTTTTGTGATTCTTCTACTTTTACTGTTTTACTGTTACTGTTTTATTGTTAATCATTTCTGTTTGTAGGAATGCTTTCAGCTGCAACACTGACCTGTTTATTCTGACAGCAACAGGAACTTGCTCTCAGAATAGACATAAATCAATGTGGGCAGCGCTGCTTCCACCTCTACCATACACTAGTGAACTATTAATATAGGGTACAGCATGGCACAGTTCAGGGCACATTTACACAGGGTCTCAAAAGATGTTAGGTAGCCAGGAAACTGGCTATCACATTTGGAGAGACCCGACCATCTGTTTTAAAAATGTTTAAAGTTTGAAAAAAAAAGTAAAAAAAAAAAAAATTAAAAGTACAAATCCTTCCCAAAAAATAAAAAAATTTAAAAATCAAAAATAGTTAGTTTTTTTTGTTGCTGTCATTTTTTGTGATTCTTCTACTTTTACTGTTTTATTGTTACTGTTTTATTGTTAATCATTTCTGTTTGTAGGAATGTTTTCAGCTGCAACACTGACCGTTTTATTCTGACAGCAACAGGAACTTGCTCTCAGAATAGACATAAATCAATGTGGGCAGTGCTGTTGGATGAGATTTTCCATCCGCAGTTAAAAAAAGAGAATATATGCCAAAGCATGGGGGCCTGGGGTGGCCAATCGGTGGATGGACCCTATGCTTCGGCATACATATTTTATATCTGTTGGCACATTTCATGTGTGCCCACCATTAGAAGTGGGTGGATGCTAAGTTTTCCTTCCACATTTTAAGACTCAAAACATACATGTGTATAACTTTATATATTAATATGTGTGTGGTTGTGGGTCTTTGCATGTTTTTACATATTTAGCGTAATTTTTGTTAAGTAGATGATTGGTTACTTGGTCCAAATGCAGAAATATTTATATATGTGTTGTTTTCTTTTTTGTCATAGGTTAGCCAAGAGGTTTTAAAGACTGAGGATTATTCCAAAGTTCGACAATGACGCTGAAACCATCACTCTTGCACAACGTTGCATTGGACTAAAGGACGGAGCACACTAAAATGGCTAAGTTTTCTTTCCACATTTTAAGACTCAAAACATACATGTGTATAACTTTATATATTAATATGTGTGTGGTTGTGGGTGTAAACATGTTTTTCCATTTTTAGTGTAATTTATGTTAAGTAGATGATTGACTACTTGCTCCCAATACAGTAATATTGATATAGGTGTTGTGTTTTTTTTGTCATAGGTTAGCCAGGAGGTTTTGAAGACTGAGGATTATTCCAGAGTTCGACAATGAGGCTGAAACCATCACTCTTACACAACGTTGCATTGGACTACAGGACGGAGCACACATGAGTGGCTAAGTTTTCAGAGAAGAAGACAGAAGAAATGTGAGTAAAACAGCACTAACCCACAGATAGAACACACCTAGGACACATTTAACCCTCTCTTCACCCCCCCCCAGTTAACCCCTTCAATTCCCTGTCACCTGTGTCATTGATCAGTGAACACATGTTTACTGATCACTGTATCAGTGTCCCTGGCGACTTCCAATAGTGTTAGCGCCCATCCCAGATAGCGCCAGTTTTCCCGCTAGTACACCAGTAATCCCATTTAACCCCTTGATCGCCTCCCCCCCCAGTTAACGCCCTCACTGCCCTGTCACCAGTGTCATTGATTACAGTGAACAGATTTTTACTGATCACTGTATTAGTGTCACCGGTGACTTCCGATAGTGTTAGCGCCAGTTAGCGCCCCTCCCAGATAGCGTCAGATTGCCTGCAACATGGGCATTAATAAAAAATATCAATTGCGGTTGTATTGGTCCACAGGCCCGCTTGTTCATATGTCCGTGTTCTCTACTGCCATGGCCAGGCATAGATATGAGACGATAATGCGTTTTATGCACTTCTACGACAACACACTCAGTCGTCCTCGGGGTGACCCTGAATTTGACCGGCTCCACAAAATTCGGCCCCTCGTAAATCACTTTAACCAAAAATTTGCAGATATGTATACTCCCCATAAAAACATCTGCATTGATGAGTCCCTCATTCAATTTTCTGGCTGCCTTGTAATCAAACAGTTTCTCCCCAGCCAGCGTGCCAGATATGGGGTCAAGATGCATAAGACCTGTGAGAGGGCAACAGGCTATACATGTAAGTTTCAGATTTATGAGGAAAAATATAGTCACGTGGAGCCCCCCGGATGCCCAGACTACATGGGGAGCAGTGGCAAGATAGTTTGGGACTTGGTGTCATCCTTTTTCCATATGAGGTACCACTTATACGTGGACGTGAAAAAAAAAGTAAAAAAAAAAAAATTAAAAATACAAATCCCCCCCAAAAAATAAAAAATGTAAAAATCAAAAATAGTTAGTTATTTTGTTGTCATTTTTTGTGATTCTTCTACTTTTACTGTTTTATTGTTACTGTTTTATTGTTAATCATTTCTGTTTGTAGGAATGCTTTCAGCTGCAACACTGACCTGTTTATTCTGACAGCAACAGGAACTTGCTCTCAGAATAGACATAAATCAATGTGGGCAGCGCTGCTTCCGCCTCTACCATACACTAGTGAACTATTAATATAGGGTACAGCACGGCACAGTTCAGGGCACATTTACACAGGGTCTCGAAAGATGTTAGGTAGTCAGAAAACTGGCTATCGCATTTGGAGAGACCCGACCATCTGTTTTAAAAATGTTTAAAGTTTGAAAAAAAAAAGTAAAAAAAAAAAAGTAAAAATACAAATCCCCCCCAAAAAAATAAAAAAATGTAAAAATCAAAAATAGTTTGTTTTTTTTGTTGCTGTCATTTTTTGTGATTCTTCTACTTTTACTGTTTTATTGTTACTGTTTTATTGTTAATCATTTCTGTTTGTAGGAATGCTTTCAGCTGCAACACTGACCTGTTTATTCTGACAGCAACAGGAACTTGCTCTCTGAATAGACATAAATCAATGTGGGCAGCGCTGCTTCCACCTCTACCATACACTAGTGAACTATTAATATAGGGTACAGCACGGCACAGTTCAGGGCACATTTACACAGGGTCTCAAAAGATGTTAGGTAGCCAGGAAACTGGCTATCGCATTTGGAGAGACCCGACCATCTGTTTTAAAAATGTTTAAAGTTTGAAAAAAAAGTAAAAAAAAAAAAATTAAAAGTACAAATCCTTCCCAAAAAATAAAAAAATTTAAAAATCAAAAATAGTTAGTTTTTTTTGTTGCTGTCATTTTTTGTGATTCTTCTACTTTTACTGTTTTATTGTTACTGTTTTATTGTTAATCATTTCTGTTTGTAGGAATGCTTTCAGCTGCAACACTGACCTGTTTATTCTGACAGCAACAGGAACTTGCTCTCAGAATAGACATAAATCAATGTGGGCAGCGCTGCTTCCGCCTCTACCATACACTAGTGAACTATTAATATAGGGTACAGCACGGCACAGTTCAGGGCACATTTACACAGGGTCTCGAAAGATGTTAGGTAGTCAGGAAACTGGCTATTGCATTTGGAGAGACCCGACCATCTGTTTTAAAAATGTTTAAAGTTTGAAAAAAAAAGTAAAAAAAAAAAAAGTAAAAATACAAATCCCCCCAAAAAATAAAAAAATTTAAAAATCAAAAATAGTTAGTTTTTTTTGTTGCTGTCATTTTTTGTGATTCTTCTACTTTTACTGTTTTACTGTTACTGTTTTATTGTTAATCATTTCTGTTTGTAGGAATGCTTTCAGCTGCAACACTGACCTGTTTATTCTGACAGCAACAGGAACTTGCTCTCAGAATAGACATAAATCAATGTGGGCAGCGCTGCTTCCACCTCTACCATACACTAGTGAACTATTAATATAGGGTACAGCATGGCACAGTTCAGGGCACATTTACACAGGGTCTCAAAAGATGTTAGGTAGCCAGGAAACTGGCTATCGCATTTGGAGAGACCCGACCATCTGTTTTAAAAATGTTTAAAGTTTGAAAAAAAAGTAAAAAAAAAAAAAATTAAAAGTACAAATCCTTCCCAAAAAATAAAAAAATTTAAAAATCAAAAATAGTTAGTTTTTTTTGTTGCTGTCATTTTTTGTGATTCTTCTACTTTTACTGTTTTATTGTTACTGTTTTATTGTTAATCATTTCTGTTTGTAGGAATGTTTTCAGCTGCAACACTGACCGTTTTATTCTGACAGCAACAGGAACTTGCTCTCAGAATAGACATAAATCAATGTGGGCAGTGCTGTTGGATGAGATTTTTCATCCGCAGTTAAAAAAAGAGAATATATGCCAAAGCATGGGGGCCTGGGGTGGCCAATCGGTGGATGGACCCTATGCTTCGGCATACATATTTTATATCTGTTGGCACATTTCATGTGTGCCCACCATTAGAAGTGGGTGGATGCTAAGTTTTCCTTCCACATTTTAAGACTCAAAACATACATGTGTATAACTTTATATATTAATATGTGTGTGGTTGTGGGTCTTTGCATGTTTTTACATATTTAGCGTAATTTTTGTTAAGTAGATGATTGGTTACTTGGTCCAAATGCAGAAATATTTATATATGTGTTGTTTTCTTTTTTGTCATAGGTTAGCCAAGAGGTTTTAAAGACTGAGGATTATTCCAAAGTTCGACAATGAGGCTGAAACCATCACTCTTGCACAACGTTGCATTGGACTACAGGACGGAGCACACTAAAATGGCTAAGTTTTCTTTCCACATTTTAAGACTCAAAACATACATGTGTATAACTTTATATATTAATATGTGTGTGGTTGTGGGTGTAAACATGTTTTTCCATTTTTAGTGTAATTTATGTTAAGTAGATGATTGACTACTTGCTCCCAATACAGTAATATTGATATAGGTGTTGTGTTTTTTTTGTCATAGGTTAGCCAGGAGGTTTTGAAGACTGAGGATTATTCCAGAGTTCGACAATGAGGCTGAAACCATCACTCTTACACAACGTTGCATTGGACTACAGGACGGAGCACACATGAGTGGCTAAGTTTTCAGAGAAGAAGACAGAAGAAATGTGAGTAAAACAGCACTAACCCACAGATAGAACACACCTAGGACACATTTAACCCTCTCTTCACCCCCCCCCCCAGTTAACCCCTTCAATTCCCTGTCACCTGTGTCATTGATCAGTGAACACATGTTTACTGATCGATGTATCAGTGTCCCTGGCGACTTCCAATAGTGTTAGCGCCCATCCCAGATAGCTCCAGTTTTCCCGCTAGTACACCAGTAATCCCATTTAACCCCTTGATCGCCTCCCCCCCCCCAGTTAACGCCCTCACTGCCCTGTCACCAGTGTCATTGATTACAGTGAACAGATTTTTACTGATCACTGTATTAGTGTCACCGGTGACTTCCGATAGTGTTAGCGCCAGTTAGCGCCCCTCCCAGATAGCGTCAGATTGCCTGCAACATGGGCATTAATAAAAAATATCAATTGCGGTTGTATTGGTCCACAGGCCCGCTTGTTCATATGTCCGTGTTCTCTACTGCCATGGCCAGGCATAGATATGAGACGATAATGCGTTTTATGCACTTCTACGACAACACACTCAGTCGTCCTCGGGGTGACCCTGAATTTGACCGGCTCCACAAAATTCGGCCCCTCGTAAATCACTTTAACCAAAAATTTGCAGATATGTATACTCCCCATAAAAACATCTGCATTGATGAGTCCCTCATTCAATTTTCTGGCTGCCTTGTAATCAAACAGTTTCTCCCCAGCAAGCGTGCCAGATATGGGGTCAAGATGTATAAGACCTGTGAGAGGGCAACAGGCTATACATGTAAGTTTCAGATTTATGAGGAAAAATATAGTCACGTGGAGCCCCCCGGATGCCCAGACTACATGGGGAGCAGTGGCAAGATAGTTTGGGACTTGGTGTCATCCTTTTTCCATATGAGGTACCACTTATACGTGGACGTGAAAAAAAAAGTAAAAAAAAAAAAATTAAAAATACAAATCCCCCCAAAAAATAAAAAATGTAAAAATCAAAAATAGTTAGTTTTTTTGTTGTCATTTTTTGTGATTCTTCTACTTTTACTGTTTTATTGTTACTGTTTTATTGTTAATCATTTCTGTTTGTAGGAATGCCTTCAGCTGCAACACTGACCTGTTTATTCTGACAGCAACAGGAACTTGCTCTCAGAATAGACATAAATCAATGTGGGCAGCGCTGCTTCCGCCTCTACCATACACTAGTGAACTATTAATATAGGGTACAGCACGGCACAGTTCAGGGCACATTTACACAGGGTCTCAAAAGATGTTAGGTAGCCAGGAAACTGGCTATCGCATTTGGAGAGACCCGACCATCTGTTTTAAAAATGTTTAAAGTTTGAAAAAAAAGTAAAAAAAAAAAAAATTAAAAGTACAAATCCTTCCCAAAAAATAAAAAAATTTAAAAATCAAAAATAGTTTTTTTTGTTGCTGTCATTTTTTGTGATTCTTCTACTTTTACTGTTTTATTGTTACTGTTTTATTGTTAATCATTTCTGTTTGTAGGAATGCTTTCAGCTGCAACACTGACCTGTTTATTCTGACAGCAGCAGGAACTTGCTCTCAGAATAGACATAAATCAATGTGGGCAGCGCTGCTTCCGCCTCTACCATACATTAATGAACTATTAATATAGGGTACAGCACGGCACAGTTCAGGGCACATTTACACAGGGTCTCGAAAGATGTTAGGTAGTCAGGAAACTGGCTATTGCATTTGGAGAGACCCGACCATCTGTTTTAAAAATGTTTAAAGTTTGAAAAAAAAAGTAAAAAAAAAAAAAAGTAAAAATACAAATCCCCCCAAAAAATAAAAAAATTTAAAAATCAAAAATAGTTAGTTTTTTTTGTTGCTGTCATTTTTTGTGATTCTTCTACTTTTACTGTTTTACTGTTACTGTTTTATTGTTAATCATTTCTGTTTGTAGGAATGTTTTCAGCTGCAACACTGACCGTTTTATTCTGACAGCAACAGGAACTTGCTCTCAGAATAGACATAAATCAATGTGGGCAGTGCTGTTGGATGAGATTTTTCATCCGCAGTTAAAAAAAGAGAATATATGCCAAAGCATGGGGGCCTGGGGTGGCCAATCGGTGGATGGACCCTATGCTTCGGCATACATATTTTATATCTGTTGGCACATTTCATGTGTGCCCACCATTAGAAGTGGGTGGATGCTAAGTTTTCCTTCCACATTTTAAGACTCAAAACATACATGTGTATAACTTTATATATTAATATGTGTGTGGTTGTGGGTCTTTGCATGTTTTTACATATTTAGCGTAATTTTTGTTAAGTAGATGATTGGTTACTTGGTCCAAATGCAGAAATATTTATATATGTGTTGTTTTCTTTTTTGTCATAGGTTAGCCAAGAGGTTTTAAAGACTGAGGATTATTCCAAAGTTCGACAATGACGCTGAAACCATCACTCTTGCACAACGTTGCATTGGACTACAGGACGGAGCACACTAAAATGGCTAAGTTTTCTTTCCACATTTTAAGACTCAAAACATACATGTGTATAACTTTATATATTAATATGTGTGTGGTTGTGGGTGTAAACATGTTTTTCCATTTTTAGTGTAATTTATGTTAAGTAGATGATTGACTACTTGCTCCCAATACAGTAATATTGATATAGGTGTTGTGTTTTTTTTGTCATAGGTTAGCCAGGAGGTTTTGAAGACTGAGGATTATTCCAGAGTTCGACAATGAGGCTGAAACCATCACTCTTACACAATGTTGCATTGGACTACAGGACGGAGCACACATGAGTGGCTAAGTTTTCAGAGAAGAAGACAGAAGAAATGTGAGTAAAACAGCACTAACCCACAGATAGAACACACCTAGGACACATTTAACCCTCTCTTCACCCCCCCCCAGTTAACCCCTTCAATTCCCTGTCACCTGTGTCATTGATCAGTGAACACATGTTTACTGATCACTGTATCAGTGTCCCTGGCGACTTCCAATAGTGTTAGCGCCCATCCCAGATAGCGCCAGTTTTCCCGCTAGTACACCAGTAATCCCATTTAACCCCTTGATCGCCTCCCCCCCCCAGTTAACGCCCTCACTGCCCTGTCACCAGTGTCATTGATTACAGTGAACAGATTTTTACTGATCACTGTATTAGTGTCACCGGTGACTTCCGATAGTGTTAGCGCCAGTTAGCGCCCCTCCCAGATAGCGTCAGATTGCCTGCAACATGGGCATTAATAAAAAATATCAATTGCGGTTGTATTGGTCCACAGGCCCGCTTGTTCATATGTCCGTGTTCTCTACTGCCATGGCCAGGCATAGATATGAGACGATAATGCGTTTTATGCACTTCTACGACAACACACTCAGTCGTCCTCGGGGTGACCCTGAATTTGACCGGCTCCACAAAATTCGGCCCCTCGTAAATCACTTTAACCAAAAATTTGCAGATATGTATACTCCCCATAAAAACATCTGCATTGATGAGTCCCTCATTCAATTTTCTGGCTGCCTTGTAATCAAACAGTTTCTCCCCAGCAAGCGTGCCAGATATGGGGTCAAGATGTATAAGACCTGTGAGAGGGCAACAGGCTATACATGTAAGTTTCAGATTTATGAGGAAAAATATAGTCACGTGGAGCCCCCCGGATGCCCAGACTACATGGGGAGCAGTGGCAAGATAGTTTGGGACTTGGTGTCATCCTTTTTCCATATGAGGTACCACTTATACGTGGACGTGAAAAAAAAAGTAAAAAAAAAAAAATTAAAAATACAAATCCCCCCCAAAAAATAAAAAAATGTAAAAATCAAAAATAGTTAGTTTTTTTGTTGTCATTTTTTGTGATTCTTCTACTTTTACTGTTTTATTGTTACTGTTTTATTGTTAATCATTTCTGTTTGTAGGAATGCTTTCAGCTGCAACACTGACCTGTTTATTCTGACAGCAACAGGAACTTGCTCTCAGAATAGACATAAATCAATGTGGGCAGCGCTGCTTCCACCTCTACCATACACTAGTGAACTATTAATATAGGGTACAGCACGGCACAGTTCAGGGCACATTTACACAGGGTCTCAAAAGATGTTAGGTAGCCAGGAAACTGGCTATCGCATTTGGAGAGACCCGACCATCTGTTTTAAAAATGTTTAAAGTTTGAAAAAAAAGTAAAAAAAAAAAAAATTAAAAGTACAAATCCTTCCCAAAAAAATAAAAAAATTTAAAAATCAAAAATAGTTAGTTTTTTTTTGCTGTCATTTTTTGTGATTCTTCTACTTTTACTGTTTTATTGTTACTGTTTTATTGTTAATCATTTCTGTTTGTAGGAATGCTTTCAGCTGCAACACTGACCTGTTTATTCTGACAGCAACAGGAACTTGCTCTCAGAATAGACATAAATCAATGTGGGCAGCGCTGCTTCCGCCTCTACCATACACTAGTGAACTATTAATATAGGGTACAGCACGGCACAGTTCAGGGCACATTTACACAGGGTCTCGAAAGATGTTAGGTAGTCAGGAAACTGGCTATTGCATTTGGAGAGACCCGACCATCTGTTTTAAAAATGTTTAAAGTTGTAAAAAAAAAAAAGTAAAAATACAAATCCCCCCAAAAAATAAAAAAATTTAAAAATCAAAAATAGTTAGTTTTTTTTGTTGCTGTCATTTTTTGTGATTCTTCTACTTTTACTGTTTTACTGTTACTGTTTTATTGTTAATCATTTCTGTTTGTAGGAATGCTTTCAGCTGCAACACTGACCTGTTTATTCTGACAGCAACAGGAACTTGCTCTCAGAATAGACATAAATCAATGTGGGCAGCGCTGCTTCCACCTCTACCATACACTAGTGAGCTATTAATATAGGGTACAGCATGGCACAGTTCAGGGCACATTTACACAGGGTCTCAAAAGATGTTAGGTAGCCAGGAAACTGGCTATCGCATTTGGAGAGACCCGACCATCTGTTTTAAAAATGTTTAAAGTTTGAAAAAAAAAGTAAAAAAAAAAAAAATTAAAAGTACAAATCCTTCCCAAAAAATAAAAAAATGTAAAAATCAAAAATAGTTAGTTTTTTTTGTTGCTGTAATTTTTTGTGATTCTTCTACTTTTACTGTTTTATTGTTACTGTTTTATTGTTAATCATTTCTGTTTGTAGGAATGTTTTCAGCTGCAACACTGACCGTTTTATTCTGACAGCAACAGGAACTTGCTCTCAGAATAGACATAAATCAATGTGGGCAGTGCTGTTGGATGAGATTTTTCATCCGCAGTTAAAAAAAGAGAATATATGCCAAAGCATGGGGGCCTGGGGTGGCCAATCGGTGGATGGACCCTATGCTTCGGCATACATATTTTATATCTGTTGGCACATTTCATGTGTGCCCACCATTAGAAGTGGGTGGATGCTAAGTTTTCCTTCCACATTTTAAGACTCAAAACATACATGTGTATAACTTTATATATTAATATGTGTGTGGTTGTGGGTCTTTGCATGTTTTTACATATTTAGCGTAATTTTTGTTAAGTAGATGATTGGTTACTTGGTCCAAATGCAGAAATATTTATATATGTGTTGTTTTCTTTTTTGTCATAGGTTAGCCAAGAGGTTTTAAAGACTGAGGATTATTCCAAAGTTCGACAATGAGGCTGAAACCATCACTCTTGCACAACGTTGCATTGGACTACAGGACGGAGCACACTAAAATGGCTAAGTTTTCTTTCCACATTTTAAGACTCAAAACATACATGTGTATAACTTTATATATTAATATGTGTGTGGTTGTGGGTGTAAACATGTTTTTCCATTTTTAGTGTAATTTATGTTAAGTAGATGATTGACTACTTGCTCCCAATACAGTAATATTGATATAGGTGTTGTGTTTTTTTTGTCATAGGTTAGCCAGGAGGTTTTGAAGACTGAGGATTATTCCAGAGTTCGACAATGAGGCTGAAACCATCACTCTTACACAACGTTGCATTGGACTACAGGACGGAGCACACATGAGTGGCTAAGTTTTCAGAGAAGAAGACAGAAGAAATGTGAGTAAAACAGCACTAACCCACAGATAGAACACACCTAGGACACATTTAACCCTCTCTTCACCCCCCCCAGTTAACCCCTTCAATTCCCTGTCACCTGTGTCATTGATCAGTGAACACATGTTTACTGATCGATGTATCAGTGTCCCTGGCGACTTCCAATAGTGTTAGCGCCCATCCCAGATAGCTCCAGTTTTCCCGCTAGTACACCAGTAATCCCATTTAACCCCTTGATCGCCTCCCCCCCCCCAGTTAACGCCCTCACTGCCCTGTCACCAGTGTCATTGATTACAGTGAACAGATTTTTACTGATCACTGTATTAGTGTCACCGGTGACTTCCGATAGTGTTAGCGCCAGTTAGCGCCCCTCCCAGATAGCGTCAGATTGCCTGCAACATGGGCATTAATAAAAAATATCAATTGCGGTTGTATTGGTCCACAGGCCCGCTTGTTCATATGTCCGTGTTCTCTACTGCCATGGCCAGGCATAGATATGAGACGATAATGCGTTTTATGCACTTCTACGACAACACACTCAGTCGTCCTCGGGGTGACCCTGAATTTGACCGGCTCCACAAAATTCGGCCCCTCGTAAATCACTTTAACCAAAAATTTGCAGATATGTATACTCCCCATAAAAACATCTGCATTGATGAGTCCCTCATTCAATTTTCTGGCTGCCTTGTAATCAAACAGTTTCTCCCCAGCAAGCGTGCCAGATATGGGGTCAAGATGTATAAGACCTGTGAGAGGGCAACAGGCTATACATGTAAGTTTCAGATTTATGAGGAAAAATATAGTCACG
This sequence comes from Staurois parvus, assembly GCF_062004578.1. Lineage (NCBI taxonomy): Eukaryota > Metazoa > Chordata > Amphibia > Anura > Ranidae > Staurois > Staurois parvus. The sequence goes on from NW_028318880.1 coordinate 467,943, forward strand.
TGGAGCCCCCCGGATGCCCAGACTACATGGGGAGCAGTGGCAAGATAGTTTGGGACTTGGTGTCATCCTTTTTCCATATGAGGTACCACTTATACGTGGACGTGAAAAAAAAAGTAAAAAAAAAAAAATTAAAAATACAAATCCCCCCCAAAAAATAAAAAAATGTAAAAATCAAAAATAGTTAGTTTTTTTGTTGTCATTTTTTGTGATTCTTCTACTTTTACTGTTTTATTGTTACTGTTTTATTGTTAATCATTTCTGTTTGTAGGAATGCTTTCAGCTGCAACACTGACCTGTTTATTCTGACAGCAACAGGAACTTGCTCTCAGAATAGACATAAATCAATGTGGGCAGCGCTGCTTCCGCCTCTACCATACACTAGTGAACTATTAATATAGGGTACAGCACGGCACAGTTCAGGGCACATTTACACAGGGTCTCGAAAGATGTTAGGTAGTCAGAAAACTGGCTATCGCATTTGGAGAGACCCGACCATCTGTTTTAAAAATGTTTAAAGTTTGAAAAAAAAAGTAAAAAAATAAAAAGTAAAAATACAAATCCCCCCCCCAAAAAATAAAAAAATTTAAAAATCAAAAATAGTTTGTTTTTTTTTGTTGCTGTCATTTTTTGTGATTCTTCTACTTTTACTGTTTTATTGTTACTGTTTTATTGTTAATCATTTCTGTTTGTAGGAATGCTTTCAGCTGCAACACTGACCTGTTTATTCTGACAGCAACAGGAACTTGCTCTCAGAATAGACATAAATCAATGTGGGCAGCGCTGCTTCCACCTCTACCATACACTAGTGAACTATTAATATAGGGTACAGCACGGCACAGTTCAGGGCACATTTACACAGGGTCTCAAAAGATGTTAGGTAGCCAGGAAACTGGCTATCGCATTTGGAGAGACCCGACCATCTGTTTTAAAAATGTTTAAAGTTTGAAAAAAAAAGTAAAAAAAAAAAAAATTAAAAGTACAAATCCTTCCCAAAAAATAAAAAAATTTAAAAATCAAAAATAGTTTTTTTTGTTGCTGTCATTTTTTGTGATTCTTCTACTTTTACTGTTTTATTGTTACTGTTTTATTGTTAATCATTTCTGTTTGTAGGAATGGCTTCAGCTGCAACACTGACCTGTTTATTCTGACAGCAACAGGAACTTGCTCTCAGAATAGACATAAATCAATGTGGGCAGCGCTGCTTCCACCTCTACCATACACTAGTGAACTATTAATATAGGGTACAGCATGGCACAGTTCAGGGCACATTTACACAGGGTCTCAAAAGATGTTAGGTAGCCAGGAAACTGGCTATCGCATTTGGAGAGACCCGACCATCTGTTTTAAAAATGTTTAAAGTTTGAAAAAAAAAGTAAAAAAAAAAAGTAAAAATACAAATCCCCCCCCAAAAAAATAAAAAAATTTAAAAATCAAAAATAGTTTGTTTTTTTTGTTGCTGTCATTTTTTGTGATTCTTCTACTTTTACTGTTTTATTGTTACTGTTTTATTGTTAATCATTTCTGTTTGGAGGAATGCTTTCAGCTGCAACACTGACCTGTTTATTCTGACAGCAACAGGAACTTGCTCTCAGAATAGACATAAATCAATGTGGGCAGCGCTGCTTCCACCTCTACCATACACTAGTGAACTATTAATATAGGGTACAGCACGGCACAGTTCAGGGCACATTTACACAGGGTCTCAAAAGATGTTAGGTAGCCAGGAAACTGGCTATCGCATTTGGAGAGACCCGACCATCTGTTTTCAAAATGTTTAAAGTTTGAAAAAAAAGTTAAAAAAAAAAAAATTAAAAGTACAAATCCTTCCCAAAAAATAAAAAAATTTAAAAATCAAAAATAGTTAGTGTTTTTTGTTGCTGTCATTTTTTGTGATTCTTCTACTTTTACTGTTTTATTGTTACTGTTTTATTGTTAATCATTTCTGTTTGTAGGAATGCTTTCAGCTGCAACACTGACCTGTTTATTCTGACAGCAACAGGAACTTGCTCTCAGAATAGACATAAATCAATGTGGGCAGCGCTGCTTCCGCCTCTACCATACACTAGTGAACTATTAATATAGGGTACAGCACGGCACAGTTCAGGGCACATTTACACAGGGTCTCGAAAGATGTTAGGTAGTCAGGAAACTGGCTATTGCATTTGGAGAGACCCGACCATCTGTTTTAAAAATGTTTAAAGTTTGAAAAAAAAAGTAAAAAAAAAAAAGTAAAAATACATATCCCCCCAAAAAATAAAAAAATTTAAAAATCAAAAATAGTTTGTTTTTTTTGTTGCTGTCATCTTTTGTGATTCTTCTACTTTTACTGTTTTATTGTTACTGTTTTATTGTTAATCATTTCTGTTTGTAGGAATGCTTTCAGCTGCAACACTGACCTGTTTATTCTGACAGCAACAGGAACTTGCTCTCAGAATAGACATAAATCAATGTGGGCAGCGCTGCTTCCACCTCTACCATACACTAGTGAACTATTAATATAGGGTACAGCATGGCACAGTTCAGGGCACATTTACACAGGGTCTCAAAAGATGTTAGGTAGCCAGGAAACTGGCTATCGCATTTGGAGAGACCCGACCATCTGTTTTAAAAATGTTTAAAGTTTGAAAAAAAAGTAAAAAAAAAAAAAATTAAAAGTACAAATCCTTCCCAAAAAATAAAAAAATTTAAAAATCAAAAATAGTTAGTTTTTTTTGTTGCTGTCATTTTTTGTGATTCTTCTACTTTTACTGTTTTATTGTTACTGTTTTATTGTTAATCATTTCTGTTTGTAGGAATGTTTTCAGCTGCAACACTGACCGTTTTATTCTGACAGCAACAGGAACTTGCTCTCAGAATAGACATAAATCAATGTGGGCAGTGCTGTTGGATGAGATTTTTCATCCGCAGTTAAAAAAAGAGAATATATGCCAAAGCATGGGGGCCTGGGGTGGCCAATCGGTGGATGGACCCTATGCTTCGGCATACATATTTTATATCTGTTGGCACATTTCATGTGTGCCCACCATTAGAAGTGGGTGGATGCTAAGTTTTCCTTCCACATTTTAAGACTCAAAACATACATGTGTATAACTTTATATATTAATATGTGTGTGGTTGTGGGTCTTTGCATGTTTTTACATATTTAGCGTAATTTTTGTTAAGTAGATGATTGGTTACTTGGTCCAAATGCAGAAATATTTATATATGTGTTGTTTTCTTTTTTGTCATAGGTTAGCCAAGAGGTTTTAAAGACTGAGGATTATTCCAAAGTTCGACAATGAGGCTGAAACCATCACTCTTGCACAACGTTGCATTGGACTACAGGACGGAGCACACTAAAATGGCTAAGTTTTCTTTCCACATTTTAAGACTCAAAACATACATGTGTATAACTTTATATATTAATATGTGTGTGGTTGTGGGTGTAAACATGTTTTTCCATTTTTAGTGTAATTTATGTTAAGTAGATGATTGACTACTTGCTCCCAATACAGTAATATTGATATAGGTGTTGTGTTTTTTTTGTCATAGGTTAGCCAGGAGGTTTTGAAGACTGAGGATTATTCCAGAGTTCGACAATGAGGCTGAAACCATCACTCTTACACAACGTTGCATTGGACTACAGGACGGAGCACACATGAGTGGCTAAGTTTTCAGAGAAGAAGACAGAAGAAATGTGAGTAAAACAGCACTAACCCACAGATAGAACACACCTAGGACACATTTACCCCTCTCTTCACCCCCCCCCCAGTTAACCCCTTCAATTCCCTGTCACCTGTGTCATTGATCAGTGAACACATGTTTACTGATCACTGTATCAGTGTCCCTGGCGACTTCCAATAGTGTTAGCGCCCATCCCAGATAGCTCCAGTTTTCCCGCTAGTACACCAGTAATCCCATTTAACCCCTTGATCGCCTCCCCCCCCCCAGTTAACGCCCTCACTGCCCTGTCACCAGTGTCATTGATTACAGTGAACAGATTTTTACTGATCACTGTATTAGTGTCACCGGTGACTTCCGATAGTGTTAGCGCCCCTCCCAGATAGCGTCAGATTGCCTGCAACATGGGCATTAATAAAAAATATCAATTGCGGTTGTATTGGTCCACAGGCCCGCTTGTTCATATGTCCGTGTTCTCTACTGCCATGGCCAGGCATAGATATGAGACGATAATGCGTTTTATGCACTTCTACGACAACACACTCAGTCGTCCTCGGGGTGTCCCTGAATTTGACCGGCTCCACAAAATTCGGCCCCTCGTAAATCACTTTAACCAAAAATTTGCAGATATGTATACTCCCCATAAAAACATCTGCATTGATGAGTCCCTCATTCAATTTTCTGGCTGCCTTGTAATCAAACAGTTTCTCCCCAGCAAGCGTGCCAGATATGGGGTCAAGATGTATAAGACCTGTGAGAGGGCAACAGGCTATACATGTAAGTTTCAGATTTATGAGGAAAAATATAGCCACGTGGAGCCCCCGGATACCCAGACTACATGGGGAGCAGTGGCAAGATAGTTTGGGACTTGGTGTCATCCTTTTTCCATATGAGGTACCACTTATACGTGGACGTGAAAAAAAAAGTAAAAAAAAAAAAATTAAAAATACAAATCCCCCCAAAAAATAAAAAATTTAAAAATCAAAAATAGTTAGTTTTTTTGTTGTCATTTTTTGTGATTCTTCTACTTTTACTGTTTTATTGTTACTGTTTTATTGTTAATCATTTCTGTTTGTAGGAATGCTTTCAGCTGCAACACTGACCTGTTTATTCTGACAGCAACAGGAACTTGCTCTCAGAATAGACATAAATCAATGTGGGCAGCGCTGCTTCCGCCTCTACCATACACTAGTGAACTATTAATATAGGGTACAGCACGGCACAGTTCAGGGCACATTTACACAGGGTCTCGAAAGATGTTAGGTAGTCAGAAAACTGGCTATCGCATTTGGAGAGACCCGACCATCTGTTTTAAAAATGTTTAAAGTTTGAAAAAAAAAAGTAAAAAAAAAAAAAGTAAAAATACAAATCCCCCCCAAAAAATAAAAAAATTTAAAAATCAAAAATAGTTTGTTTTTTTTGTTGCTGTCATCTTTTGTGATTCTTCTACTTTTACTGTTTTATTGTTACTGTTTTATTGTTAATCATTTCTGTTTGTAGGAATGCTTTCAGCTGCAACACTGACCTGTTTATTCTGACAGCAACTGGAACTTGCTCTCAGAATAGACATAAATCAATGTGGGCAGCGCTGCTTCCACCTCTACCATACACTAGTGAACTATTAATATAGGGTACAGCACGGCACAGTTCAGGGCACATTTACACAGGGTCTCAAAAGATGTTAGGTAGCCAGGAAACTGGCTATCGCATTTGGAGAGACCCGACCATCTGTTTTAAAAATGTTTAAAGTTTGAAAAAAAAGTAAAAAAAAAAAAAATTAAAAGTACAAATCCTTCCCAAAAAATAAAAAAATTTAAAAATCAAAAATAGTTAGTTTTTTTTTTTGCTGTCATTTTTTGTGATTCTTCTACTTTTACTGTTTTATTGTTACTGTTTTATTGTTAATCATTTCTGTTTGTAGGAATGCTTTCAGCTGCAACACTGACCTGTTTATTCTGACAGCAACAGGAACTTGCTCTCAGAATAGACATAAATCAATGTGGGCAGCGCTGCTTCCGCCTCTACCATACACTAGTGAACTATTAATATAGGGTACAGCACGGCACAGTTCAGGGCACATTTACACAGGGTCTCGAAAGATGTTAGGTAGTCAGGAAACTGGCTATTGCATTTGGAGAGACCCGACCATCTGTTTTTAAAAATGTTTAAAGTTTGAAAAAAAAAGTAAAAAAAAAAAAAGTAAAAATACAAATCCCCCCAAAAAATAAAAAATTTAAAAATCAAAAATAGTTAGTTTTTTTTGTTGCTGTCATTTTTTGTGATTCTTCTACTTTTACTGTTTTACTGTTACTGTTTTATTGTTAATCATTTCTGTTTGTAGGAATGCTTTCAGCTGCAACACTGACCTGTTTATTCTGACAGCAACAGGAACTTGCTCTCAGAATAGACATAAATCAATGTGGGCAGCGCTGCTTCCACCTCTACCATACACTAGTGAACTATTAATATAGGGTACAGCATGGCACAGTTCAGGGCACATTTACACAGGGTCTCAAAAGATGTTAGGTAGCCAGGAAACTGGCTATCACATTTGGAGAGACCCGACCATCTGTTTTAAAAATGTTTAAAGTTTGAAAAAAAAAGTAAAAAAAAAAAAAATTAAAAGTACAAATCCTTCCCAAAAAATAAAAAAATTTAAAAATCAAAAATAGTTAGTTTTTTTTGTTGCTGTCATTTTTTGTGATTCTTCTACTTTTACTGTTTTATTGTTACTGTTTTATTGTTAATCATTTCTGTTTGTAGGAATGTTTTCAGCTGCAACACTGACCGTTTTATTCTGACAGCAACAGGAACTTGCTCTCAGAATAGACATAAATCAATGTGGGCAGTGCTGTTGGATGAGATTTTTCATCCGCAGTTAAAAAAAGAGAATATATGCCAAAGCATGGGGGCCTGGGGTGGCCAATCGGTGGATGGACCCTATGCTTCGGCATACATATTTTATATCTGTTGGCACATTTCATGTGTGCCCACCATTAGAAGTGGGTGGATGCTAAGTTTTCCTTCCACATTTTAAGACTCAAAACATACATGTGTATAACTTTATATATTAATATGTGTGTGGTTGTGGGTCTTTGCATGTTTTTACATATTTAGCGTAATTTTTGTTAAGTAGATGATTGGTTACTTGGTCCAAATGCAGAAATATTTATATATGTGTTGTTTTCTTTTTTGTCATAGGTTAGCCAAGAGGTTTTAAAGACTGAGGATTATTCCAAAGTTCGACAATGACGCTGAAACCATCACTCTTGCACAACGTTGCATTGGACTAAAGGACGGAGCACACTAAAATGGCTAAGTTTTCTTTCCACATTTTAAGACTCAAAACATACATGTGTATAACTTTATATATTAATATGTGTGTGGTTGTGGGTGTAAACATGTTTTTCCATTTTTAGTGTAATTTATGTTAAGTAGATGATTGACTACTTGCTCCCAATACAGTAATATTGATATAGGTGTTGTGTTTTTTTTGTCATAGGTTAGCCAGGAGGTTTTGAAGACTGAGGATTATTCCAGAGTTCGACAATGAGGCTGAAACCATCACTCTTACACAACGTTGCATTGGACTACAGGACGGAGCACACATGAGTGGCTAAGTTTTCAGAGAAGAAGACAGAAGAAATGTGAGTAAAACAGCACTAACCCACAGATAGAACACACCTAGGACACATTTAACCCTCTCTTCACCCCCCCCAGTTAACCCCTTCAATTCCCTGTCACCTGTGTCATTGATCAGTGAACACATGTTTACTGATCACTGTATCAGTGTCCCTGGCGACTTCCAATAGTGTTAGCGCCCATCCCAGATAGCGCCAGTTTTCCCGCTAGTACACCAGTAATCCCATTTAACCCCTTGATCGCCTCCCCCCCCAGTTAACGCCCTCACTGCCCTGTCACCAGTGTCATTGATTACAGTGAACAGATTTTTACTGATCACTGTATTAGTGTCACCGGTGACTTCCGATAGTGTTAGCGCCAGTTAGCGCCCCTCCCAGATAGCGTCAGATTGCCTGCAACATGGGCATTAATAAAAAATATCAATTGCGGTTGTATTGGTCCACAGGCCCGCTTGTTCATATGTCCGTGTTCTCTACTGCCATGGCCAGGCATAGATATGAGACGATAATGCGTTTTATGCACTTCTACGACAACACACTCAGTCGTCCTCGGGGTGACCCTGAATTTGACCGGCTCCACAAAATTCGGCCCCTCGTAAATCACTTTAACCAAAAATTTGCAGATATGTATACTCCCCATAAAAACATCTGCATTGATGAGTCCCTCATTCAATTTTCTGGCTGCCTTGTAATCAAACAGTTTCTCCCCAGCCAGCGTGCCAGATATGGGGTCAAGATGCATAAGACCTGTGAGAGGGCAACAGGCTATACATGTAAGTTTCAGATTTATGAGGAAAAATATAGTCACGTGGAGCCCCCCGGATGCCCAGACTACATGGGGAGCAGTGGCAAGATAGTTTGGGACTTGGTGTCATCCTTTTTCCATATGAGGTACCACTTATACGTGGACGTGAAAAAAAAAGTAAAAAAAAAAAAATTAAAAATACAAATCCCCCCCAAAAAATAAAAAATGTAAAAATCAAAAATAGTTAGTTATTTTGTTGTCATTTTTTGTGATTCTTCTACTTTTACTGTTTTATTGTTACTGTTTTATTGTTAATCATTTCTGTTTGTAGGAATGCTTTCAGCTGCAACACTGACCTGTTTATTCTGACAGCAACAGGAACTTGCTCTCAGAATAGACATAAATCAATGTGGGCAGCGCTGCTTCCGCCTCTACCATACACTAGTGAACTATTAATATAGGGTACAGCACGGCACAGTTCAGGGCACATTTACACAGGGTCTCGAAAGATGTTAGGTAGTCAGAAAACTGGCTATCGCATTTGGAGAGACCCGACCATCTGTTTTAAAAATGTTTAAAGTTTGAAAAAAAAAAGTAAAAAAAAAAAAGTAAAAATACAAATCCCCCCCAAAAAAATAAAAAAATGTAAAAATCAAAAATAGTTTGTTTTTTTTGTTGCTGTCATTTTTTGTGATTCTTCTACTTTTACTGTTTTATTGTTACTGTTTTATTGTTAATCATTTCTGTTTGTAGGAATGCTTTCAGCTGCAACACTGACCTGTTTATTCTGACAGCAACAGGAACTTGCTCTCTGAATAGACATAAATCAATGTGGGCAGCGCTGCTTCCACCTCTACCATACACTAGTGAACTATTAATATAGGGTACAGCACGGCACAGTTCAGGGCACATTTACACAGGGTCTCAAAAGATGTTAGGTAGCCAGGAAACTGGCTATCGCATTTGGAGAGACCCGACCATCTGTTTTAAAAATGTTTAAAGTTTGAAAAAAAAGTAAAAAAAAAAAAAATTAAAAGTACAAATCCTTCCCAAAAAATAAAAAAATTTAAAAATCAAAAATAGTTAGTTTTTTTTGTTGCTGTCATTTTTTGTGATTCTTCTACTTTTACTGTTTTATTGTTACTGTTTTATTGTTAATCATTTCTGTTTGTAGGAATGCTTTCAGCTGCAACACTGACCTGTTTATTCTGACAGCAACAGGAACTTGCTCTCAGAATAGACATAAATCAATGTGGGCAGCGCTGCTTCCGCCTCTACCATACACTAGTGAACTATTAATATAGGGTACAGCACGGCACAGTTCAGGGCACATTTACACAGGGTCTCGAAAGATGTTAGGTAGTCAGGAAACTGGCTATTGCATTTGGAGAGACCCGACCATCTGTTTTAAAAATGTTTAAAGTTTGAAAAAAAAAGTAAAAAAAAAAAAAGTAAAAATACAAATCCCCCCAAAAAATAAAAAAATTTAAAAATCAAAAATAGTTAGTTTTTTTTGTTGCTGTCATTTTTTGTGATTCTTCTACTTTTACTGTTTTACTGTTACTGTTTTATTGTTAATCATTTCTGTTTGTAGGAATGCTTTCAGCTGCAACACTGACCTGTTTATTCTGACAGCAACAGGAACTTGCTCTCAGAATAGACATAAATCAATGTGGGCAGCGCTGCTTCCACCTCTACCATACACTAGTGAACTATTAATATAGGGTACAGCATGGCACAGTTCAGGGCACATTTACACAGGGTCTCAAAAGATGTTAGGTAGCCAGGAAACTGGCTATCGCATTTGGAGAGACCCGACCATCTGTTTTAAAAATGTTTAAAGTTTGAAAAAAAAGTAAAAAAAAAAAAAATTAAAAGTACAAATCCTTCCCAAAAAATAAAAAAATTTAAAAATCAAAAATAGTTAGTTTTTTTTGTTGCTGTCATTTTTTGTGATTCTTCTACTTTTACTGTTTTATTGTTACTGTTTTATTGTTAATCATTTCTGTTTGTAGGAATGTTTTCAGCTGCAACACTGACCGTTTTATTCTGACAGCAACAGGAACTTGCTCTCAGAATAGACATAAATCAATGTGGGCAGTGCTGTTGGATGAGATTTTTCATCCGCAGTTAAAAAAAGAGAATATATGCCAAAGCATGGGGGCCTGGGGTGGCCAATCGGTGGATGGACCCTATGCTTCGGCATACATATTTTATATCTGTTGGCACATTTCATGTGTGCCCACCATTAGAAGTGGGTGGATGCTAAGTTTTCCTTCCACATTTTAAGACTCAAAACATACATGTGTATAACTTTATATATTAATATGTGTGTGGTTGTGGGTCTTTGCATGTTTTTACATATTTAGCGTAATTTTTGTTAAGTAGATGATTGGTTACTTGGTCCAAATGCAGAAATATTTATATATGTGTTGTTTTCTTTTTTGTCATAGGTTAGCCAAGAGGTTTTAAAGACTGAGGATTATTCCAAAGTTCGACAATGACGCTGAAACCATCACTCTTGCACAACGTTGCATTGGACTACAGGACGGAGCACACTAAAATGGCTAAGTTTTCTTTCCACATTTTAAGACTCAAAACATACATGTGTATAACTTTATATATTAATATGTGTGTGGTTGTGGGTGTAAACATGTTTTTCCATTTTTAGTGTAATTTATGTTAAGTAGATGATTGACTACTTGCTCCCAATACAGTAATATTGATATAGGTGTTGTGTTTTTTTTGTCATAGGTTAGCCAGGAGGTTTTGAAGACTGAGGATTATTCCAGAGTTCGACAATGAGGCTGAAACCATCACTCTTACACAATGTTGCATTGGACTACAGGACGGAGCACACATGAGTGGCTAAGTTTTCAGAGAAGAAGACAGAAGAAATGTGAGTAAAACAGCACTAACCCACAGATAGAACACACCTAGGACACATTTAACCCTCTCTTCACCCCCCCCCCCAGTTAACCCCTTCAATTCCCTGTCACCTGTGTCATTGATCAGTGAACACATGTTTACTGATCGATGTATCAGTGTCCCTGGCGACTTCCAATAGTGTTAGCGCCCATCCCAGATAGCTCCAGTTTTCCCGCTAGTACACCAGTAATCCCATTTAACCCCTTGATCGCCTCCCCCCCCCCAGTTAACGCCCTCACTGCCCTGTCACCAGTGTCATTGATTACAGTGAACAGATTTTTACTGATCACTGTATTAGTGTCACCGGTGACTTCCGATAGTGTTAGCGCCAGTTAGCGCCCCTCCCAGATAGCGTCAGATTGCCTGCAACATGGGCATTAATAAAAAATATCAATTGCGGTTGTATTGGTCCACAGGCCCGCTTGTTCATATGTCCGTGTTCTCTACTGCCATGGCCAGGCATAGATATGAGACGATAATGCGTTTTATGCACTTCTACGACAACACACTCAGTCGTCCTCGGGGTGACCCTGAATTTGACCGGCTCCACAAAATTCGGCCCCTCGTAAATCACTTTAACCAAAAATTTGCAGATATGTATACTCCCCATAAAAACATCTGCATTGATGAGTCCCTCATTCAATTTTCTGGCTGCCTTGTAATCAAACAGTTTCTCCCCAGCAAGCGTGCCAGATATGGGGTCAAGATGTATAAGACCTGTGAGAGGGCAACAGGCTATACATGTAAGTTTCAGATTTATGAGGAAAAATATAGTCACGTGGAGCCCCCCGGATGCCCAGACTACATGGGGAGCAGTGGCAAGATAGTTTGGGACTTGGTGTCATCCTTTTTCCATATGAGGTACCACTTATACGTGGACGTGAAAAAAAAAGTAAAAAAAAAAAAATTAAAAATACAAATCCCCCCAAAAAATAAAAAATGTAAAAATCAAAAATAGTTAGTTTTTTTGTTGTCATTTTTTGTGATTCTTCTACTTTTACTGTTTTATTGTTACTGTTTTATTGTTAATCATTTCTGTTTGTAGGAATGCCTTCAGCTGCAACACTGACCTGTTTATTCTGACAGCAACAGGAACTTGCTCTCAGAATAGACATAAATCAATGTGGGCAGCGCTGCTTCCGCCTCTACCATACACTAGTGAACTATTAATATAGGGTACAGCACGGCACAGTTCAGGGCACATTTACACAGGGTCTCAAAAGATGTTAGGTAGCCAGGAAACTGGCTATCGCATTTGGAGAGACCCGACCATCTGTTTTAAAAATGTTTAAAGTTTGAAAAAAAAGTAAAAAAAAAAAAAATTAAAAGTACAAATCCTTCCCAAAAAATAAAAAAATTTAAAAATCAAAAATAGTTTTTTTTGTTGCTGTCATTTTTTGTGATTCTTCTACTTTTACTGTTTTATTGTTACTGTTTTATTGTTAATCATTTCTGTTTGTAGGAATGCTTTCAGCTGCAACACTGACCTGTTTATTCTGACAGCAGCAGGAACTTGCTCTCAGAATAGACATAAATCAATGTGGGCAGCGCTGCTTCCGCCTCTACCATACATTAATGAACTATTAATATAGGGTACAGCACGGCACAGTTCAGGGCACATTTACACAGGGTCTCGAAAGATGTTAGGTAGTCAGGAAACTGGCTATTGCATTTGGAGAGACCCGACCATCTGTTTTAAAAATGTTTAAAGTTTGAAAAAAAAAGTAAAAAAAAAAAAAAGTAAAAATACAAATCCCCCCAAAAAATAAAAAAATTTAAAAATCAAAAATAGTTAGTTTTTTTTGTTGCTGTCATTTTTTGTGATTCTTCTACTTTTACTGTTTTACTGTTACTGTTTTATTGTTAATCATTTCTGTTTGTAGGAATGTTTTCAGCTGCAACACTGACCGTTTTATTCTGACAGCAACAGGAACTTGCTCTCAGAATAGACATAAATCAATGTGGGCAGTGCTGTTGGATGAGATTTTTCATCCGCAGTTAAAAAAAGAGAATATATGCCAAAGCATGGGGGCCTGGGGTGGCCAATCGGTGGATGGACCCTATGCTTCGGCATACATATTTTATATCTGTTGGCACATTTCATGTGTGCCCACCATTAGAAGTGGGTGGATGCTAAGTTTTCCTTCCACATTTTAAGACTCAAAACATACATGTGTATAACTTTATATATTAATATGTGTGTGGTTGTGGGTCTTTGCATGTTTTTACATATTTAGCGTAATTTTTGTTAAGTAGATGATTGGTTACTTGGTCCAAATGCAGAAATATTTATATATGTGTTGTTTTCTTTTTTGTCATAGGTTAGCCAAGAGGTTTTAAAGACTGAGGATTATTCCAAAGTTCGACAATGACGCTGAAACCATCACTCTTGCACAACGTTGCATTGGACTACAGGACGGAGCACACTAAAATGGCTAAGTTTTCTTTCCACATTTTAAGACTCAAAACATACATGTGTATAACTTTATATATTAATATGTGTGTGGTTGTGGGTGTAAACATGTTTTTCCATTTTTAGTGTAATTTATGTTAAGTAGATGATTGACTACTTGCTCCCAATACAGTAATATTGATATAGGTGTTGTGTTTTTTTTGTCATAGGTTAGCCAGGAGGTTTTGAAGACTGAGGATTATTCCAGAGTTCGACAATGAGGCTGAAACCATCACTCTTACACAACGTTGCATTGGACTACAGGACGGAGCACACATGAGTGGCTAAGTTTTCAGAGAAGAAGACAGAAGAAATGTGAGTAAAACAGCACTAACCCACAGATAGAACACACCTAGGACACATTTAACCCTCTCTTCACCCCCCCCAGTTAACCCCTTCAATTCCCTGTCACCTGTGTCATTGATCAGTGAACACATGTTTACTGATCACTGTATCAGTGTCCCTGGCGACTTCCAATAGTGTTAGCGCCCATCCCAGATAGCGCCAGTTTTCCCGCTAGTACACCAGTAATCCCATTTAACCCCTTGATCGCCTCCCCCCCCCAGTTAACGCCCTCACTGCCCTGTCACCAGTGTCATTGATTACAGTGAACAGATTTTTACTGATCACTGTATTAGTGTCACCGGTGACTTCCGATAGTGTTAGCGCCAGTTAGCGCCCCTCCCAGATAGCGTCAGATTCCTGCAACATGGGCATTAATAAAAAATATCAATTGCGGTTGTATTGGTCCACAGGCCCGCTTGTTCATATGTCCGTGTTCTCTACTGCCATGGCCAGGCATAGATATGAGACGATAATGCGTTTTATGCACTTCTACGACAACACACTCAGTCGTCCTCGGGGTGACCCTGAATTTGACCGGCTCCACAAAATTCGGCCCCTCGTAAATCACTTTAACCAAAAATTTGCAGATATGTATACTCCCCATAAAAACATCTGCATTGATGAGTCCCTCATTCAATTTTCTGGCTGCCTTGTAATCAAACAGTTTCTCCCCAGCAAGCGTGCCAGATATGGGGTCAAGATGTATAAGACCTGTGAGAGGGCAACAGGCTATACATGTAAGTTTCAGATTTATGAGGAAAAATATAGTCACGTGGAGCCCCCCGGATGCCCAGACTACATGGGGAGCAGTGGCAAGATAGTTTGGGACTTGGTGTCATCCTTTTTCCATATGAGGTACCACTTATACGTGGACGTGAAAAAAAAAGTAAAAAAAAAAAAATTAAAAATACAAATCCCCCCAAAAAATAAAAAATGTAAAAATCAAAAATAGTTAGTTTTTTTGTTGTCATTTTTTGTGATTCTTCTACTTTTACTGTTTTATTGTTACTGTTTTATTGTTAATCATTTCTGTTTGTAGGAATGCCTTCAGCTGCAACACTGACCTGTTTATTCTGACAGCAACAGGAACTTGCTCTCAGAATAGACATAAATCAATGTGGGCAGCGCTGCTTCCGCCTCTACCATACACTAGTGAACTATTAATATAGGGTACAGCACGGCACAGTTCAGGGCACATTTACACAGGGTCTCAAAAGATGTTAGGTAGCCAGGAAACTGGCTATCGCATTTGGAGAGACCCGACCATCTGTTTTAAAAATGTTTAAAGTTTGAAAAAAAAGTAAAAAAAAAAAAAATTAAAAGTACAAATCCTTCCCAAAAAATAAAAAAATTTAAAAATCAAAAATAGTTTTTTTTGTTGCTGTCATTTTTTGTGATTCTTCTACTTTTACTGTTTTATTGTTACTGTTTTATTGTTAATCATTTCTGTTTGTAGGAATGCTTTCAGCTGCAACACTGACCTGTTTATTCTGACAGCAGCAGGAACTTGCTCTCAGAATAGACATAAATCAATGTGGGCAGCGCTGCTTCCGCCTCTACCATACATTAATGAACTATTAATATAGGGTACAGCACGGCACAGTTCAGGGCACATTTACACAGGGTCTCGAAAGATGTTAGGTAGTCAGGAAACTGGCTATTGCATTTGGAGAGACCCGACCATCTGTTTTAAAAATGTTTAAAGTTTGAAAAAAAAAGTAAAAAAAAAAAAAGTAAAAATACAAATCCCCCCAAAAAATAAAAAAATTTAAAAATCAAAAATAGTTAGTTTTTTTTGTTGCTGTCATTTTTTGTGATTCTTCTACTTTTACTGTTTTACTGTTACTGTTTTATTGTTAATCATTTCTGTTTGTAGGAATGTTTTCAGCTGCAACACTGACCGTTTTATTCTGACAGCAACAGGAACTTGCTCTCAGAATAGACATAAATCAATGTGGGCAGTGCTGTTGGATGAGATTTTTCATCCGCAGTTAAAAAAAGAGAATATATGCCAAAGCATGGGGGCCTGGGGTGGCCAATCGGTGGATGGACCCTATGCTTCGGCATACATATTTTATATCTGTTGGCACATTTCATGTGTGCCCACCATTAGAAGTGGGTGGATGCTAAGTTTTCCTTCCACATTTTAAGACTCAAAACATACATGTGTATAACTTTATATATTAATATGTGTGTGGTTGTGGGTCTTTGCATGTTTTTACATATTTAGCGTAATTTTTGTTAAGTAGATGATTGGTTACTTGGTCCAAATGCAGAAATATTTATATATGTGTTGTTTTCTTTTTTGTCATAGGTTAGCCAAGAGGTTTTAAAGACTGAGGATTATTCCAAAGTTCGACAATGACGCTGAAACCATCACTCTTGCACAACGTTGCATTGGACTACAGGACGGAGCACACTAAAATGGCTAAGTTTTCTTTCCACATTTTAAGACTCAAAACATACATGTGTATAACTTTATATATTAATATGTGTGTGGTTGTGGGTGTAAACATGTTTTTCCATTTTTAGTGTAATTTATGTTAAGTAGATGATTGACTACTTGCTCCCAATACAGTAATATTGATATAGGTGTTGTGTTTTTTTTGTCATAGGTTAGCCAGGAGGTTTTGAAGACTGAGGATTATTCCAGAGTTCGACAATGAGGCTGAAACCATCACTCTTACACAATGTTGCATTGGACTACAGGACGGAGCACACATGAGTGGCTAAGTTTTCAGAGAAGAAGACAGAAGAAATGTGAGTAAAACAGCACTAACCCACAGATAGAACACACCTAGGACACATTTAACCCTCTCTTCACCCCCCCCCCAGTTAACCCCTTCAATTCCCTGTCACCTGTGTCATTGATCAGTGAACACATGTTTACTGATCGATGTATCAGTGTCCCTGGCGACTTCCAATAGTGTTAGCGCCCATCCCAGATAGCTCCAGTTTTCCCGCTAGTACACCAGTAATCCCATTTAACCCCTTGATCGCCTCCCCCCCCCCAGTTAACGCCCTCACTGCCCTGTCACCAGTGTCATTGATTACAGTGAACAGATTTTTACTGATCACTGTATTAGTGTCACCGGTGACTTCCGATAGTGTTAGCGCCAGTTAGCGCCCCTCCCAGATAGCGTCAGATTGCCTGCAACATGGGCATTAATAAAAAATATCAATTGCGGTTGTATTGGTCCACAGGCCCGCTTGTTCATATGTCCGTGTTCTCTACTGCCATGGCCAGGCATAGATATGAGACGATAATGCGTTTTATGCACTTCTACGACAACACACTCAGTCGTCCTCGGGGTGACCCTGAATTTGACCGGCTCCACAAAATTCGGCCCCTCGTAAATCACTTTAACCAAAAATTTGCAGATATGTATACTCCCCATAAAAACATCTGCATTGATGAGTCCCTCATTCAATTTTCTGGCTGCCTTGTAATCAAACAGTTTCTCCCCAGCAAGCGTGCCAGATATGGGGTCAAGATGTATAAGACCTGTGAGAGGGCAACAGGCTATACATGTAAGTTTCAGATTTATGAGGAAAAATATAGTCACGTGGAGCCCCCCGGATGCCCAGACTACATGGGGAGCAGTGGCAAGATAGTTTGGGACTTGGTGTCATCCTTTTTCCATATGAGGTACCACTTATACGTGGACGTGAAAAAAAAAGTAAAAAAAAAAAAATTAAAAATACAAATCCCCCCAAAAAATAAAAAATGTAAAAATCAAAAATAGTTAGTTTTTTTGTTGTCATTTTTTGTGATTCTTCTACTTTTACTGTTTTATTGTTACTGTTTTATTGTTAATCATTTCTGTTTGTAGGAATGCCTTCAGCTGCAACACTGACCTGTTTATTCTGACAGCAACAGGAACTTGCTCTCAGAATAGACATAAATCAATGTGGGCAGCGCTGCTTCCGCCTCTACCATACACTAGTGAACTATTAATATAGGGTACAGCACGGCACAGTTCAGGGCACATTTACACAGGGTCTCAAAAGATGTTAGGTAGCCAGGAAACTGGCTATCGCATTTGGAGAGACCCGACCATCTGTTTTAAAAATGTTTAAAGTTTGAAAAAAAAGTAAAAAAAAAAAAAATTAAAAGTACAAATCCTTCCCAAAAAATAAAAAAATTTAAAAATCAAAAATAGTTTTTTTTGTTGCTGTCATTTTTTGTGATTCTTCTACTTTTACTGTTTTATTGTTACTGTTTTATTGTTAATCATTTCTGTTTGTAGGAATGCTTTCAGCTGCAACACTGACCTGTTTATTCTGACAGCAGCAGGAACTTGCTCTCAGAATAGACATAAATCAATGTGGGCAGCGCTGCTTCCGCCTCTACCATACATTAATGAACTATTAATATAGGGTACAGCACGGCACAGTTCAGGGCACATTTACACAGGGTCTCGAAAGATGTTAGGTAGTCAGGAAACTGGCTATTGCATTTGGAGAGACCCGACCATCTGTTTTAAAAATGTTTAAAGTTTGAAAAAAAAAGTAAAAAAAAAAAAAGTAAAAATACAAATCCCCCCAAAAAATAAAAAAATTTAAAAATCAAAAATAGTTAGTTTTTTTTGTTGCTGTCATTTTTTGTGATTCTTCTACTTTTACTGTTTTACTGTTACTGTTTTATTGTTAATCATTTCTGTTTGTAGGAATGTTTTCAGCTGCAACACTGACCGTTTTATTCTGACAGCAACAGGAACTTGCTCTCAGAATAGACATAAATCAATGTGGGCAGTGCTGTTGGATGAGATTTTTCATCCGCAGTTAAAAAAAGAGAATATATGCCAAAGCATGGGGGCCTGGGGTGGCCAATCGGTGGATGGACCCTATGCTTCGGCATACATATTTTATATCTGTTGGCACATTTCATGTGTGCCCACCATTAGAAGTGGGTGGATGCTAAGTTTTCCTTCCACATTTTAAGACTCAAAACATACATGTGTATAACTTTATATATTAATATGTGTGTGGTTGTGGGTCTTTGCATGTTTTTACATATTTAGCGTAATTTTTGTTAAGTAGATGATTGGTTACTTGGTCCAAATGCAGAAATATTTATATATGTGTTGTTTTCTTTTTTGTCATAGGTTAGCCAAGAGGTTTTAAAGACTGAGGATTATTCCAAAGTTCGACAATGACGCTGAAACCATCACTCTTGCACAACGTTGCATTGGACTACAGGACGGAGCACACTAAAATGGCTAAGTTTTCTTTCCACATTTTAAGACTCAAAACATACATGTGTATAACTTTATATATTAATATGTGTGTGGTTGTGGGTGTAAACATGTTTTTCCATTTTTAGTGTAATTTATGTTAAGTAGATGATTGACTACTTGCTCCCAATACAGTAATATTGATATAGGTGTTGTGTTTTTTTTGTCATAGGTTAGCCAGGAGGTTTTGAAGACTGAGGATTATTCCAGAGTTCGACAATGAGGCTGAAACCATCACTCTTACACAACGTTGCATTGGACTACAGGACGGAGCACACATGAGTGGCTAAGTTTTCAGAGAAGAAGACAGAAGAAATGTGAGTAAAACAGCACTAACCCACAGATAGAACACACCTAGGACACATTTAACCCTCTCTTCACCCCCCCCAGTTAACCCCTTCAATTCCCTGTCACCTGTGTCATTGATCAGTGAACACATGTTTACTGATCACTGTATCAGTGTCCCTGGCGACTTCCAATAGTGTTAGCGCCCATCCCAGATAGCGCCAGTTTTCCCGCTAGTACACCAGTAATCCCATTTAACCCCTTGATCGCCTCCCCCCCCCAGTTAACGCCCTCACTGCCCTGTCACCAGTGTCATTGATTACAGTGAACAGATTTTTACTGATCACTGTATTAGTGTCACCGGTGACTTCCGATAGTGTTAGCGCCAGTTAGCGCCCCTCCCAGATAGCGTCAGATTCCTGCAACATGGGCATTAATAAAAAATATCAATTGCGGTTGTATTGGTCCACAGGCCCGCTTGTTTATATGTCCGTGTTCTCTACTGCCATGGCCAGGCATAGATATGAGACGATAATGCGTTTTATGCACTTCTACGACAACACACTCAGTCGTCCTCGGGGTGACCCTGAATTTGACCGGCTCCACAAAATTCGGCCCCTCGTAAATCACTTTAACCAAAAATTTGCAGATATGTATACTCCCCATAAAAACATCTGCATTGATGAGTCCCTCATTCAATTTTCTGGCTGCCTTGTAATCAAACAGTTTCTCCCCAGCAAGCGTGCCAGATATGGGGTCAAGATGTATAAGACCTGTGAGAGGGCAACAGGCTATACATGTAAGTTTCAGATTTATGAGGAAAAATATAGTCACGTGGAGCCCCCCGGATGCCCAGACTACATGGGGAGCAGTGGCAAGATAGTTTGGGACTTGGTGTCATCCTTTTTCCATATGAGGTACCACTTATACGTGGACGTGAAAAAAAAAGTAAAAAAAAAAAAATTAAAAATACAAATCCCCCCAAAAAATAAAAAATGTAAAAATCAAAAATAGTTAGTTTTTTTGTTGTCATTTTTTGTGATTCTTCTACTTTTACTGTTTTATTGTTACTGTTTTATTGTTAATCATTTCTGTTTGTAGGAATGCCTTCAGCTGCAACACTGACCTGTTTATTCTGACAGCAACAGGAACTTGCTCTCAGAATAGACATAAATCAATGTGGGCAGCGCTGCTTCCGCCTCTACCATACACTAGTGAACTATTAATATAGGGTACAGCACGGCACAGTTCAGGGCACATTTACACAGGGTCTCAAAAGATGTTAGGTAGCCAGGAAACTGGCTATCGCATTTGGAGAGACCCGACCATCTGTTTTAAAAATGTTTAAAGTTTGAAAAAAAAGTAAAAAAAAAAAAAATTAAAAGTACAAATCCTTCCCAAAAAATAAAAAAATTTAAAAATCAAAAATAGTTTTTTTTGTTGCTGTCATTTTTTGTGATTCTTCTACTTTTACTGTTTTATTGTTACTGTTTTATTGTTAATCATTTCTGTTTGTAGGAATGCTTTCAGCTGCAACACTGACCTGTTTATTCTGACAGCAGCAGGAACTTGCTCTCAGAATAGACATAAATCAATGTGGGCAGCGCTGCTTCCGCCTCTACCATACATTAATGAACTATTAATATAGGGTACAGCACGGCACAGTTCAGGGCACATTTACACAGGGTCTCGAAAGATGTTAGGTAGTCAGGAAACTGGCTATTGCATTTGGAGAGACCCGACCATCTGTTTTAAAAATGTTTAAAGTTTGAAAAAAAAAGTAAAAAAAAAAAAAGTAAAAATACAAATCCCCCCAAAAAATAAAAAAATTTAAAAATCAAAAATAGTTAGTTTTTTTTGTTGCTGTCATTTTTTGTGATTCTTCTACTTTTACTGTTTTACTGTTACTGTTTTATTGTTAATCATTTCTGTTTGTAGGAATGTTTTCAGCTGCAACACTGACCGTTTTATTCTGACAGCAACAGGAACTTGCTCTCAGAATAGACATAAATCAATGTGGGCAGTGCTGTTGGATGAGATTTTTCATCCGCAGTTAAAAAAAGAGAATATATGCCAAAGCATGGGGGCCTGGGGTGGCCAATCGGTGGATGGACCCTATGCTTCGGCATACATATTTTATATCTGTTGGCACATTTCATGTGTGCCCACCATTAGAAGTGGGTGGATGCTAAGTTTTCCTTCCACATTTTAAGACTCAAAACATACATGTGTATAACTTTATATATTAATATGTGTGTGGTTGTGGGTCTTTGCATGTTTTTACATATTTAGCGTAATTTTTGTTAAGTAGATGATTGGTTACTTGGTCCAAATGCAGAAATATTTATATATGTGTTGTTTTCTTTTTTGTCATAGGTTAGCCAAGAGGTTTTAAAGACTGAGGATTATTCCAAAGTTCGACAATGACGCTGAAACCATCACTCTTGCACAACGTTGCATTGGACTACAGGACGGAGCACACTAAAATGGCTAAGTTTTCTTTCCACATTTTAAGACTCAAAACATACATGTGTATAACTTTATATATTAATATGTGTGTGGTTGTGGGTGTAAACATGTTTTTCCATTTTTAGTGTAATTTATGTTAAGTAGATGATTGACTACTTGCTCCCAATACAGTAATATTGATATAGGTGTTGTGTTTTTTTTGTCATAGGTTAGCCAGGAGGTTTTGAAGACTGAGGATTATTCCAGAGTTCGACAATGAGGCTGAAACCATCACTCTTACACAACGTTGCATTGGACTACAGGACGGAGCACACATGAGTGGCTAAGTTTTCAGAGAAGAAGACAGAAGAAATGTGAGTAAAACAGCACTAACCCACAGATAGAACACACCTAGGACACATTTAACCCTCTCTTCACCCCCCCCAGTTAACCCCTTCAATTCCCTGTCACCTGTGTCATTGATCAGTGAACACATGTTTACTGATCACTGTATCAGTGTCCCTGGCGACTTCCAATAGTGTTAGCGCCCATCCCAGATAGCGCCAGTTTTCCCGCTAGTACACCAGTAATCCCATTTAACCCCTTGATCGCCTCCCCCCCCCAGTTAACGCCCTCACTGCCCTGTCACCAGTGTCATTGATTACAGTGAACAGATTTTTACTGATCACTGTATTAGTGTCACCGGTGACTTCCGATAGTGTTAGCGCCAGTTAGCGCCCCTCCCAGATAGCGTCAGATTCCTGCAACATGGGCATTAATAAAAAATATCAATTGCGGTTGTATTGGTCCACAGGCCCGCTTGTTCATATGTCCGTGTTCTCTACTGCCATGGCCAGGCATAGATATGAGACGATAATGCGTTTTATGCACTTCTACGACAACACACTCAGTCGTCCTCGGGGTGACCCTGAATTTGACCGGCTCCACAAAATTCGGCCCCTCGTAAATCACTTTAACCAAAAATTTGCAGATATGTATACTCCCCATAAAAACATCTGCATTGATGAGTCCCTCATTCAATTTTCTGGCTGCCTTGTAATCAAACAGTTTCTCCCCAGCAAGCGTGCCAGATATGGGGTCAAGATGTATAAGACCTGTGAGAGGGCAACAGGCTATACATGTAAGTTTCAGATTTATGAGGAAAAATATAGTCACGTGGAGCCCCCCGGATGCCCAGACTACATGGGGAGCAGTGGCAAGATAGTTTGGGACTTGGTGTCATCCTTTTTCCATATGAGGTACCACTTATACGTGGACGTGAAAAAAAAAGTAAAAAAAAAAAATTAAAAATACAAATCCCCCCCAAAAAATAAAAAATGTAAAAATCAAAAATAGTTAGTTTTTTTGTTGTCATTTTTTGTGATTCTTCTACTTTTACTGTTTTATTGTTACTGTTTTATTGTTAATCATTTCTGTTTGTAGGAATGCTTTCAGCTGCAACACTGACCTGTTTATTCTGACAGCAACAGGAACTTGCTCTCAGAATAGACATAAATCAATGTGGGCAGCGCTGCTTCCGCCTCTACCATACACTAGTGAACTATTAATATAGGGTACAGCACGGCACAGTTCAGGGCACATTTACACAGGGTCTCGAAAGATGTTAATTGTCAGAAAACTGGCTATCGCATTTGGAGAGACCCGACCATCTGTTTTAAAAATGTTTAAAGTTTGAAAAAAAAAGTAAAAAAAAAAAAAGTAAAAATACAAATCCCCCCCAAAAAATAAAAAAATTTAAAAATCAAAAATAGTTTTTTTTTTTTTTTTGTTGCTGTCATTTTTTGTGATTCTTCTACTTTTACTGTTTTATTGTTACTGTTTTATTGTTAATCATTTCTGTTTGTAGGAATGCTTTCAGCTGCAACACTGACCTGTTTATTCTGACAGCAACAGGAGCTTGCTCTCAGAATAGACATAAATCAATGTGGGCAGCGCTGCTTCCACCTCTACCATACACTAGTGAACTATTAATATAGGGTACAGCACGGCACAGTTCAGGGCACATTTACACAGGGTCTCAAAAGATGTTAGGTAGCCAGGAAACTGGCTATCGCATTTGGAGAGACCCGACCATCTGTTTTAAAAATGTTTAAAGTTTGAAAAAAAAAGTAAAAAAAAAAAAAATTAAAAGTACAAATCCTTCCCAAAAAATAAAAAAATTTAAAAATCAAAAATAGTTTTTTTTGTTGCTGTCATTTTTTGTGAATCTTCTACTTTTA
The DNA here is from genome assembly GCF_062004578.1 of Staurois parvus. Taxonomy (NCBI): domain Eukaryota; kingdom Metazoa; phylum Chordata; class Amphibia; order Anura; family Ranidae; genus Staurois; species Staurois parvus. Next base: position 491,924 of record NW_028318880.1, read on the forward strand.
CTGTTTTATTGTTACTGTTTTATTTTTAATCATTTCTGTTTGTAGGAATGCCTTCAGCTGCAACACTGACCTGTTTATTCTGACAGCAACAGGAACTTGCTCTCAGAATAGACATAAATCAATGTGGGCAGCGCTGCTTCCGCCTCTACCATACACTAGTGAACTATTAATATAGGGTACAGCACGGCACAGTTCAGGGCACATTTACACAGGGTCTCGAAAGATGTTAGGTAGTCAGGAAACTGGCTATCGCATTTGGAGAGACCCGACCATCTGTTTTAAAAATGTTTAAAGTTTGAAAAAAAAAGTAAAAAAAAAAAAAGTAAAAATACAAATCCCCCCAAAAAATAAAAAAATTTAAAAATCAAAAATAGTTAGTTTTTTTTGTTGCTGTCATTTTTTGTGATTCTTCTACTTTTACTGTTTTATTGTTACTGTTTTATTGTTAATCATTTCTGTTTGTAGGAATGCCTTCAGCTGCAACACTGACCTGTTTATTCTGACAGCAACAGGAACTTGCTCTCAGAATAGACATAAATCAATGTGGGCAGCGCTGCTTCCGCCTCTACCATACACTAGTGAACTATTAATATAGGGTACAGCACGGCACAGTTCAGGGCACATTTACACAGGGTCTCGAAAGATGTTAGGTAGTCAGGAAACTGGCTATCGCATTTGGAGAGACCCGACCATCTGTTTTAAAAATGTTTAAAGTTTGAAAAAAAAAGTAAAAAAAAAAAAAGTAAAAATACAAATCCCCCCAAAAAATAAAAAAATTTAAAAATCAAAAATAGTTAGTTTTTTTTGTTGCTGTCATTTTTTGTGATTCTTCTACTTTTACTGTTTTACTGTTACTGTTTTATTGTTAATCATTTCTGTTTGTAGGAATGCTTTCAGCTGCAACACTGACCTGTTTATTCTGACAGCAACAGGAACTTGCTCTCAGAATAGACATAAATCAATGTGGGCAGCGCTGCTTCCACCTCTACCATACACTAGTGAACTATTAATATAGGGTACAGCACGGCACAGTTCAGGGCACATTTACACAGGGTCTCAAAAGATGTTAGGTAGCCAGGAAACTGGCTATCACATTTGGAGAGACCCGACCATCTGTTTTAAAAATGTTTAAAGTTTGAAAAAAAAAGTAAAAAAAAAAAAAATTAAAAGTACAAATCCTTCCCAAAAAATAAAAAAATTTAAAAATCAAAAATAGTTAGTTTTTTTTGTTGCTGTCATTTTTTGTGATTCTTCTACTTTTACTGTTTTATTGTTACTGTTTTATTGTTAATCATTTCTGTTTGTAGGAATGTTTTCAGCTGCAACACTGACCGTTTTATTCTGACAGCAACAGGAACTTGCTCTCAGAATAGACATAAATCAATGTGGGCAATGCTGTTGGATGAGATTTTTCATCCGCAGTTAAAAAAAGAGAATATATGCCAAAGCATGGGGGCCTGGGGTGGCCAATCGGTGGATGGACCCTATGCTTCGGCATACATATTTTATATCTGTTGGCACATTTCATGTGTGCCCACCATTAGAAGTGGGTGGATGCTAAGTTTTCCTTCCACATTTTAAGACTCAAAACATACATGTGTATAACTTTATATATTAATATGTGTGTGGTTGTGGGTCTTTGCATGTTTTTACATATTTAGCGTAATTTTTGTTAAGTAGATGATTGGTTACTTGGTCCAAATGCAGAAATATTTATATATGTGTTGTTTTCTTTTTTGTCATAGGTTAGCCAAGAGGTTTTAAAGACTGAGGATTATTCCAAAGTTCGACAATGAGGCTGAAACCATCACTCTTGCACAACGTTGCATTGGACTACAGGACGGAGCACACTAAAATGGCTAAGTTTTCTTTCCACATTTTAAGACTCAAAACATACATGTGTATAACTTTATATATTAATATGTGTGTGGTTGTGGGTGTAAACATGTTTTTCCATTTTTAGTGTAATTTATGTTAAGTAGATGATTGACTACTTGCTCCCAATACAGTAATATTGATATAGGTGTTGTGTTTTTTTTGTCATAGGTTAGCCAGGAGGTTTTGAAGACTGAGGATTATTCCAGAGTTCGACAATGAGGCTGAAACCATCACTCTTACACAACGTTGCATTGGACTACAGGACGGAGCACACATGAGTGGCTAAGTTTTCAGAGAAGAAGACAGAAGAAATGTGAGTAAAACAGCACTAACCCACAGATAGAACACACCTAGGACACATTTAACCCTCTCTTCACCCCCCCCAGTTAACCCCTTCAATTCCCTGTCACCTGTGTCATTGATCAGTGAACACATGTTTACTGATCACTGTATCAGTGTCCCTGGCGACTTCCAATAGTGTTAGCGCCCATCCCAGATAGCGCCAGTTTTCCCGCTAGTACACCAGTAATCCCATTTAACCCCTTGATCGCCTCCCCCCCCAGTTAACGCCCTCACTGCCCTGTCACCAGTGTCATTGATTACAGTGAACAGATTTTTACTGATCACTGTATTAGTGTCACCGGTGACTTCCGATAGTGTTAGCGCCAGTTAGCGCCCCTCCCAGATAGCGTCAGATTCCTGCAACATGGGCATTAATAAAAAATATCAATTGCGGTTGTATTGGTCCACAGGCCCGCTTGTTCATATGTCCGTGTTCTCTACTGCCATGGCCAGGCATAGATATGAGACGATAATGCGTTTTATGCACTTCTACGACAACACACTCAGTCGTCCTCGGGGTGACCCTGAATTTGACCGGCTCCACAAAATTCGGCCCCTCGTAAATCACTTTAACCAAAAATTTGCAGATATGTATACTCCCCATAAAAACATCTGCATTGATGAGTCCCTCATTCAATTTTCTGGCTGCCTTGTAATCAAACAGTTTCTCCCCAGCAAGCGTGCCAGATATGGGGTCAAGATGTATAAGACCTGTGAGAGGGCAACAGGCTATACATGTAAGTTTCAGATTTATGAGGAAAAATATAGTCACGTGGAGCCCCCCGGATGCCCAGACTACATGGGGAGCAGTGGCAAGATAGTTTGGGACTTGGTGTCATCCTTTTTCCATATGAGGTACCACTTATACGTGGACGTGAAAAAAAAAGTAAAAAAAAAAAAATTAAAAATACAAATCCCCCCCAAAAAATAAAAAATGTAAAAATCAAAAATAGTTAGTTATTTTGTTGTCATTTTTTGTGATTCTTCTACTTTTACTGTTTTATTGTTACTGTTTTATTGTTAATCATTTCTGTTTGTAGGAATGCTTTCAGCTGCAACACTGACCTGTTTATTCTGACAGCAACAGGAACTTGCTCTCAGAATAGACATAAATCAATGTGGGCAGCGCTGCTTCCGCCTCTACCATACACTAGTGAACTATTAATATAGGGTACAGCACGGCACAGTTCAGGGCACATTTACACAGGGTCTCGAAAGATGTTAGGTAGTCAGAAAACTGGCAATCGCATTTGGAGAGACCCGACCATCTGTTTTAAAAATGTTTAAAGTTTGAAAAAAAAAAGTAAAAAAAAAAAAGTAAAAATACAAATCCCCCCCAAAAAAATAAAAAAATTTAAAAATCAAAAATAGTTTGTTTTTTTTGTTGCTGTCATTTTTTGTGATTCTTCTACTTTTACTGTTTTATTGTTACTGTTTTATTGTTAATCATTTCTGTTTGTAGGAATGCTTTCAGCTGCAACACTGACCTGTTTATTCTGACAGCAACAGGAACTTGCTCTCAGAATAGACATAAATCAATGTGGGCAGCGCTGCTTCCACCTCTACCATACACTAGTGAACTATTAATATAGGGTACAGCACGGCACAGTTCAGGGCACATTTACACAGGGTCTCAAAAGATGTTAGGTAGCCAGGAAACTGGCTATCGCATTTGGAGAGACCCGACCATCTGTTTTAAAAATGTTTAAAGTTTGAAAAAAAAGTAAAAAAAAAAAAAATTAAAAGTACAAATCCTTCCCAAAAAATAAAAAAATTTAAAAATCAAAAATAGTTAGTTTTTTTTGTTGCTGTCATTTTTTGTGATTCTTCTACTTTTACTGTTTTATTGTTACTGTTTTATTGTTAATCATTTCTGTTTGTAGGAATGCTTTCAGCTGCAACACTGACCTGTTTATTCTGACAGCAACAGGAACTTGCTCTCAGAATAGACATAAATCAATGTGGGCAGCGCTGCTTCCGCCTCTACCATACACTAGTGAACTATTAATATAGGGTACAGCACGGCACAGTTCAGGGCACATTTACACAGGGTCTCGAAAGATGTTAGGTAGTCAGGAAACTGGCTATTGCATTTGGAGAGACCCGACCATCTGTTTTAAAAATGTTTAAAGTTTGAAAAAAAAAGTAAAAAAAAAAAAAGTAAAAATACAAATCCCCCCAAAAAATAAAAAAATTTAAAAATCAAAAATAGTTAGTTTTTTTTGTTGCTGTCATTTTTTGTGATTCTTCTACTTTTACTGTTTTACTGTTACTGTTTTATTGTTAATCATTTCTGTTTGTAGGAATGCTTTCAGCTGCAACACTGACCTGTTTATTCTGACAGCAACAGGAACTTGCTCTCAGAATAGACATAAATCAATGTGGGCAGCGCTGCTTCCACCTCTACCATACACTAGTGAACTATTAATATAGGGTACAGCATGGCACAGTTCAGGGCACATTTACACAGGGTCTCAAAAGATGTTAGGTAGCCAGGAAACTGGCTATCGCATTTGGAGAGACCCGACCATCTGTTTTAAAAATGTTTAAAGTTTGAAAAAAAAGTAAAAAAAAAAAAAATTAAAAGTACAAATCCTTCCCAAAAAATAAAAAAATTTAAAAATCAAAAATAGTTAGTTTTTTTTGTTGCTGTCATTTTTTGTGATTCTTCTACTTTTACTGTTTTATTGTTACTGTTTTATTGTTAATCATTTCTGTTTGTAGGAATGTTTTCAGCTGCAACACTGACCGTTTTATTCTGACAGCAACAGGAACTTGCTCTCAGAATAGACATAAATCAATGTGGGCAGTGCTGTTGGATGAGATTTTTCATCCGCAGTTAAAAAAAGAGAATATATGCCAAAGCATGGGGGCCTGGGGTGGCCAATCGGTGGATGGACCCTATGCTTCGGCATACATATTTTATATCTGTTGGCACATTTCATGTGTGCCCACCATTAGAAGTGGGTGGATGCTAAGTTTTCCTTCCACATTTTAAGACTCAAAACATACATGTGTATAACTTTATATATTAATATGTGTGTGGTTGTGGGTCTTTGCATGTTTTTACATATTTAGCGTAATTTTTGTTAAGTAGATGATTGGTTACTTGGTCCAAATGCAGAAATATTTATATATGTGTTGTTTTCTTTTTTGTCATAGGTTAGCCAAGAGGTTTTAAAGACTGAGGATTATTCCAAAGTTCGACAATGACGCTGAAACCATCACTCTTGCACAACGTTGCATTGGACTACAGGACGGAGCACACTAAAATGGCTAAGTTTTCTTTCCACATTTTAAGACTCAAAACATACATGTGTATAACTTTATATATTAATATGTGTGTGGTTGTGGGTGTAAACATGTTTTTCCATTTTTAGTGTAATTTATGTTAAGTAGATGATTGACTACTTGCTCCCAATACAGTAATATTGATATAGGTGTTGTGTTTTTTTTGTCATAGGTTAGCCAGGAGGTTTTGAAGACTGAGGATTATTCCAGAGTTCGACAATGAGGCTGAAACCATCACTCTTACACAATGTTGCATTGGACTACAGGACGGAGCACACATGAGTGGCTAAGTTTTCAGAGAAGAAGACAGAAGAAATGTGAGTAAAACAGCACTAACCCACAGATAGAACACACCTAGGACACATTTAACCCTCTCTTCACCCCCCCCCCAGTTAACCCCTTCAATTCCCTGTCACCTGTGTCATTGATCAGTGAACACATGTTTACTGATCGATGTATCAGTGTCCCTGGCGACTTCCAATAGTGTTAGCGCCCATCCCAGATAGCTCCAGTTTTCCCGCTAGTACACCAGTAATCCCATTTAACCCCTTGATCGCCTCCCCCCCCCAGTTAACGCCCTCACTGCCCTGTCACCAGTGTCATTGATTACAGTGAACAGATTTTTACTGATCACTGTATTAGTGTCACCGGTGACTTCCGATAGTGTTAGCGCCAGTTAGCGCCCCTCCCAGATAGCGTCAGATTGCCTGCAACATGGGCATTAATAAAAAATATCAATTGCGGTTGTATTGGTCCACAGGCCCGCTTGTTCATATGTCCGTGTTCTCTACTGCCATGGCCAGGCATAGATATGAGACGATAATGCGTTTTATGCACTTCTACGACAACACACTCAGTCGTCCTCGGGGTGACCCTGAATTTGACCGGCTCCACAAAATTCGGCCCCTCGTAAATCACTTTAACCAAAAATTTGCAGATATGTATACTCCCCATAAAAACATCTGCATTGATGAGTCCCTCATTCAATTTTCTGGCTGCCTTGTAATCAAACAGTTTCTCCCCAGCAAGCGTGCCAGATATGGGGTCAAGATGTATAAGACCTGTGAGAGGGCAACAGGCTATACATGTAAGTTTCAGATTTATGAGGAAAAATATAGTCACGTGGAGCCCCCCGGATGCCCAGACTACATGGGGAGCAGTGGCAAGATAGTTTGGGACTTGGTGTCATCCTTTTTCCATATGAGGTACCACTTATACGTGGACGTGAAAAAAAAAGTAAAAAAAAAAAAATTAAAAATACAAATCCCCCCAAAAAATAAAAAATGTAAAAATCAAAAATAGTTAGTTTTTTTGTTGTCATTTTTTGTGATTCTTCTACTTTTACTGTTTTATTGTTACTGTTTTATTGTTAATCATTTCTGTTTGTAGGAATGCCTTCAGCTGCAACACTGACCTGTTTATTCTGACAGCAACAGGAACTTGCTCTCAGAATAGACATAAATCAATGTGGGCAGCGCTGCTTCCGCCTCTACCATACACTAGTGAACTATTAATATAGGGTACAGCACGGCACAGTTCAGGGCACATTTACACAGGGTCTCAAAAGATGTTAGGTAGCCAGGAAACTGGCTATCGCATTTGGAGAGACCCGACCATCTGTTTTAAAAATGTTTAAAGTTTGAAAAAAAAGTAAAAAAAAAAAAAATTAAAAGTACAAATCCTTCCCAAAAAATAAAAAAATTTAAAAATCAAAAATAGTTTTTTTTGTTGCTGTCATTTTTTGTGATTCTTCTACTTTTACTGTTTTATTGTTACTGTTTTATTGTTAATCATTTCTGTTTGTAGGAATGCTTTCAGCTGCAACACTGACCTGTTTATTCTGACAGCAGCAGGAACTTGCTCTCAGAATAGACATAAATCAATGTGGGCAGCGCTGCTTCCGCCTCTACCATACATTAATGAACTATTAATATAGGGTACAGCACGGCACAGTTCAGGGCACATTTACACAGGGTCTCGAAAGATGTTAGGTAGTCAGGAAACTGGCTATTGCATTTGGAGAGACCCGACCATCTGTTTTAAAAATGTTTAAAGTTTGAAAAAAAAAGTAAAAAAAAAAAAAGTAAAAATACAAATCCCCCCAAAAAATAAAAAAATTTAAAAATCAAAAATAGTTAGTTTTTTTTGTTGCTGTCATTTTTTGTGATTCTTCTACTTTTACTGTTTTACTGTTACTGTTTTATTGTTAATCATTTCTGTTTGTAGGAATGTTTTCAGCTGCAACACTGACCGTTTTATTCTGACAGCAACAGGAACTTGCTCTCAGAATAGACATAAATCAATGTGGGCAGTGCTGTTGGATGAGATTTTTCATCCGCAGTTAAAAAAAGAGAATATATGCCAAAGCATGGGGGCCTGGGGTGGCCAATCGGTGGATGGACCCTATGCTTCGGCATACATATTTTATATCTGTTGGCACATTTCATGTGTGCCCACCATTAGAAGTGGGTGGATGCTAAGTTTTCCTTCCACATTTTAAGACTCAAAACATACATGTGTATAACTTTATATATTAATATGTGTGTGGTTGTGGGTCTTTGCATGTTTTTACATATTTAGCGTAATTTTTGTTAAGTAGATGATTGGTTACTTGGTCCAAATGCAGAAATATTTATATATGTGTTGTTTTCTTTTTTGTCATAGGTTAGCCAAGAGGTTTTAAAGACTGAGGATTATTCCAAAGTTCGACAATGACGCTGAAACCATCACTCTTGCACAACGTTGCATTGGACTACAGGACGGAGCACACTAAAATGGCTAAGTTTTCTTTCCACATTTTAAGACTCAAAACATACATGTGTATAACTTTATATATTAATATGTGTGTGGTTGTGGGTGTAAACATGTTTTTCCATTTTTAGTGTAATTTATGTTAAGTAGATGATTGACTACTTGCTCCCAATACAGTAATATTGATATAGGTGTTGTGTTTTTTTTGTCATAGGTTAGCCAGGAGGTTTTGAAGACTGAGGATTATTCCAGAGTTCGACAATGAGGCTGAAACCATCACTCTTACACAACGTTGCATTGGACTACAGGACGGAGCACACATGAGTGGCTAAGTTTTCAGAGAAGAAGACAGAAGAAATGTGAGTAAAACAGCACTAACCCACAGATAGAACACACCTAGGACACATTTAACCCTCTCTTCACCCCCCCCAGTTAACCCCTTCAATTCCCTGTCACCTGTGTCATTGATCAGTGAACACATGTTTACTGATCACTGTATCAGTGTCCCTGGCGACTTCCAATAGTGTTAGCGCCCATCCCAGATAGCGCCAGTTTTCCCGCTAGTACACCAGTAATCCCATTTAACCCCTTGATCGCCTCCCCCCCCCAGTTAACGCCCTCACTGCCCTGTCACCAGTGTCATTGATTACAGTGAACAGATTTTTACTGATCACTGTATTAGTGTCACCGGTGACTTCCGATAGTGTTAGCGCCAGTTAGCGCCCCTCCCAGATAGCGTCAGATTCCTGCAACATGGGCATTAATAAAAAATATCAATTGCGGTTGTATTGGTCCACAGGCCCGCTTGTTCATATGTCCGTGTTCTCTACTGCCATGGCCAGGCATAGATATGAGACGATAATGCGTTTTATGCACTTCTACGACAACACACTCAGTCGTCCTCGGGGTGACCCTGAATTTGACCGGCTCCACAAAATTCGGCCCCTCGTAAATCACTTTAACCAAAAATTTGCAGATATGTATACTCCCCATAAAAACATCTGCATTGATGAGTCCCTCATTCAATTTTCTGGCTGCCTTGTAATCAAACAGTTTCTCCCCAGCAAGCGTGCCAGATATGGGGTCAAGATGTATAAGACCTGTGAGAGGGCAACAGGCTATACATGTAAGTTTCAGATTTATGAGGAAAAATATAGTCACGTGGAGCCCCCCGGATGCCCAGACTACATGGGGAGCAGTGGCAAGATAGTTTGGGACTTGGTGTCATCCTTTTTCCATATGAGGTACCACTTATACGTGGACGTGAAAAAAAAAGTAAAAAAAAAAAAATTAAAAATACAAATCCCCCCAAAAAATAAAAAATGTAAAAATCAAAAATAGTTAGTTTTTTTGTTGTCATTTTTTGTGATTCTTCTACTTTTACTGTTTTATTGTTACTGTTTTATTGTTAATCATTTCTGTTTGTAGGAATGCCTTCAGCTGCAACACTGACCTGTTTATTCTGACAGCAACAGGAACTTGCTCTCAGAATAGACATAAATCAATGTGGGCAGCGCTGCTTCCGCCTCTACCATACACTAGTGAACTATTAATATAGGGTACAGCACGGCACAGTTCAGGGCACATTTACACAGGGTCTCAAAAGATGTTAGGTAGCCAGGAAACTGGCTATCGCATTTGGAGACCCGACCATCTGTTTTAAAAATGTTTAAAGTTTGAAAAAAAAGTAAAAAAAAAAAAAATTAAAAGTACAAATCCTTCCCAAAAAATAAAAAAATTTAAAAATCAAAAATAGTTTTTTTTGTTGCTGTCATTTTTTGTGATTCTTCTACTTTTACTGTTTTATTGTTACTGTTTTATTGTTAATCATTTCTGTTTGTAGGAATGCTTTCAGCTGCAACACTGACCTGTTTATTCTGACAGCAGCAGGAACTTGCTCTCAGAATAGACATAAATCAATGTGGGCAGCGCTGCTTCCGCCTCTACCATACATTAATGAACTATTAATATAGGGTACAGCACGGCACAGTTCAGGGCACATTTACACAGGGTCTCGAAAGATGTTAGGTAGTCAGGAAACTGGCTATTGCATTTGGAGAGACCCGACCATCTGTTTTAAAAATGTTTAAAGTTTGAAAAAAAAAGTAAAAAAAAAAAAAGTAAAAATACAAATCCCCCCAAAAAATAAAAAAATTTAAAAATCAAAAATAGTTAGTTTTTTTTGTTGCTGTCATTTTTTGTGATTCTTCTACTTTTACTGTTTTACTGTTACTGTTTTATTGTTAATCATTTCTGTTTGTAGGAATGTTTTCAGCTGCAACACTGACCGTTTTATTCTGACAGCAACAGGAACTTGCTCTCAGAATAGACATAAATCAATGTGGGCAGTGCTGTTGGATGAGATTTTTCATCCGCAGTTAAAAAAAGAGAATATATGCCAAAGCATGGGGGCCTGGGGTGGCCAATCGGTGGATGGACCCTATGCTTCGGCATACATATTTTATATCTGTTGGCACATTTCATGTGTGCCCACCATTAGAAGTGGGTGGATGCTAAGTTTTCCTTCCACATTTTAAGACTCAAAACATACATGTGTATAACTTTATATATTAATATGTGTGTGGTTGTGGGTCTTTGCATGTTTTTACATATTTAGCGTAATTTTTGTTAAGTAGATGATTGGTTACTTGGTCCAAATGCAGAAATATTTATATATGTGTTGTTTTCTTTTTTGTCATAGGTTAGCCAAGAGGTTTTAAAGACTGAGGATTATTCCAAAGTTCGACAATGACGCTGAAACCATCACTCTTGCACAACGTTGCATTGGACTACAGGACGGAGCACACTAAAATGGCTAAGTTTTCTTTCCACATTTTAAGACTCAAAACATACATGTGTATAACTTTATATATTAATATGTGTGTGGTTGTGGGTGTAAACATGTTTTTCCATTTTTAGTGTAATTTATGTTAAGTAGATGATTGACTACTTGCTCCCAATACAGTAATATTGATATAGGTGTTGTGTTTTTTTTGTCATAGGTTAGCCAGGAGGTTTTGAAGACTGAGGATTATTCCAGAGTTCGACAATGAGGCTGAAACCATCACTCTTACACAATGTTGCATTGGACTACAGGACGGAGCACACATGAGTGGCTAAGTTTTCAGAGAAGAAGACAGAAGAAATGTGAGTAAAACAGCACTAACCCACAGATAGAACACACCTAGGACACATTTAACCCTCTCTTCACCCCCCCCCCCAGTTAACCCCTTCAATTCCCTGTCACCTGTGTCATTGATCAGTGAACACATGTTTACTGATCGATGTATCAGTGTCCCTGGCGACTTCCAATAGTGTTAGCGCCCATCCCAGATAGCTCCAGTTTTCCCGCTAGTACACCAGTAATCCCATTTAACCCCTTGATCGCCTCCCCCCCCCCAGTTAACGCCCTCACTGCCCTGTCACCAGTGTCATTGATTACAGTGAACAGATTTTTACTGATCACTGTATTAGTGTCACCGGTGACTTCCGATAGTGTTAGCGCCAGTTAGCGCCCCTCCCAGATAGCGTCAGATTGCCTGCAACATGGGCATTAATAAAAAATATCAATTGCGGTTGTATTGGTCCACAGGCCCGCTTGTTCATATGTCCGTGTTCTCTACTGCCATGGCCAGGCATAGATATGAGACGATAATGCGTTTTATGCACTTCTACGACAACACACTCAGTCGTCCTCGGGGTGACCCTGAATTTGACCGGCTCCACAAAATTCGGCCCCTCGTAAATCACTTTAACCAAAAATTTGCAGATATGTATACTCCCCATAAAAACATCTGCATTGATGAGTCCCTCATTCAATTTTCTGGCTGCCTTGTAATCAAACAGTTTCTCCCCAGCAAGCGTGCCAGATATGGGGTCAAGATGTATAAGACCTGTGAGAGGGCAACAGGCTATACATGTAAGTTTCAGATTTATGAGGAAAAATATAGTCACGTGGAGCCCCCCGGATGCCCAGACTACATGGGGAGCAGTGGCAAGATAGTTTGGGACTTGGTGTCATCCTTTTTCCATATGAGGTACCACTTATACGTGGACGTGAAAAAAAAAGTAAAAAAAAAAAAATTAAAAATACAAATCCCCCCAAAAAATAAAAAATGTAAAAATCAAAAATAGTTAGTTTTTTTGTTGTCATTTTTTGTGATTCTTCTACTTTTACTGTTTTATTGTTACTGTTTTATTGTTAATCATTTCTGTTTGTAGGAATGCCTTCAGCTGCAACACTGACCTGTTTATTCTGACAGCAACAGGAACTTGCTCTCAGAATAGACATAAATCAATGTGGGCAGCGCTGCTTCCGCCTCTACCATACACTAGTGAACTATTAATATAGGGTACAGCACGGCACAGTTCAGGGCACATTTACACAGGGTCTCAAAAGATGTTAGGTAGCCAGGAAACTGGCTATCGCATTTGGAGAGACCCGACCATCTGTTTTAAAAATGTTTAAAGTTTGAAAAAAAAGTAAAAAAAAAAAAAATTAAAAGTACAAATCCTTCCCAAAAAATAAAAAAATTTAAAAATCAAAAATAGTTTTTTTTGTTGCTGTCATTTTTTGTGATTCTTCTACTTTTACTGTTTTATTGTTACTGTTTTATTGTTAATCATTTCTGTTTGTAGGAATGCTTTCAGCTGCAACACTGACCTGTTTATTCTGACAGCAGCAGGAACTTGCTCTCAGAATAGACATAAATCAATGTGGGCAGCGCTGCTTCCGCCTCTACCATACATTAATGAACTATTAATATAGGGTACAGCACGGCACAGTTCAGGGCACATTTACACAGGGTCTCGAAAGATGTTAGGTAGTCAGGAAACTGGCTATTGCATTTGGAGAGACCCGACCATCTGTTTTAAAAATGTTTAAAGTTTGAAAAAAAAAGTAAAAAAAAAAAAAGTAAAAATACAAATCCCCCCAAAAAATAAAAAAATTTAAAAATCAAAAATAGTTAGTTTTTTTTGTTGCTGTCATTTTTTGTGATTCTTCTACTTTTACTGTTTTACTGTTACTGTTTTATTGTTAATCATTTCTGTTTGTAGGAATGTTTTCAGCTGCAACACTGACCGTTTTATTCTGACAGCAACAGGAACTTGCTCTCAGAATAGACATAAATCAATGTGGGCAGTGCTGTTGGATGAGATTTTTCATCCGCAGTTAAAAAAAGAGAATATATGCCAAAGCATGGGGGCCTGGGGTGGCCAATCGGTGGATGGACCCTATGCTTCGGCATACATATTTTATATCTGTTGGCACATTTCATGTGTGCCCACCATTAGAAGTGGGTGGATGCTAAGTTTTCCTTCCACATTTTAAGACTCAAAACATACATGTGTATAACTTTATATATTAATATGTGTGTGGTTGTGGGTCTTTGCATGTTTTTACATATTTAGCGTAATTTTTGTTAAGTAGATGATTGGTTACTTGGTCCAAATGCAGAAATATTTATATATGTGTTGTTTTCTTTTTTGTCATAGGTTAGCCAAGAGGTTTTAAAGACTGAGGATTATTCCAAAGTTCGACAATGACGCTGAAACCATCACTCTTGCACAACGTTGCATTGGACTACAGGACGGAGCACACTAAAATGGCTAAGTTTTCTTTCCACATTTTAAGACTCAAAACATACATGTGTATAACTTTATATATTAATATGTGTGTGGTTGTGGGTGTAAACATGTTTTTCCATTTTTAGTGTAATTTATGTTAAGTAGATGATTGACTACTTGCTCCCAATACAGTAATATTGATATAGGTGTTGTGTTTTTTTTGTCATAGGTTAGCCAGGAGGTTTTGAAGACTGAGGATTATTCCAGAGTTCGACAATGAGGCTGAAACCATCACTCTTACACAACGTTGCATTGGACTACAGGACGGAGCACACATGAGTGGCTAAGTTTTCAGAGAAGAAGACAGAAGAAATGTGAGTAAAACAGCACTAACCCACAGATAGAACACACCTAGGACACATTTAACCCTCTCTTCACCCCCCCCAGTTAACCCCTTCAATTCCCTGTCACCTGTGTCATTGATCAGTGAACACATGTTTACTGATCACTGTATCAGTGTCCCTGGCGACTTCCAATAGTGTTAGCGCCCATCCCAGATAGCGCCAGTTTTCCCGCTAGTACACCAGTAATCCCATTTAACCCCTTGATCGCCTCCCCCCCCCAGTTAACGCCCTCACTGCCCTGTCACCAGTGTCATTGATTACAGTGAACAGATTTTTACTGATCACTGTATTAGTGTCACCGGTGACTTCCGATAGTGTTAGCGCCAGTTAGCGCCCCTCCCAGATAGCGTCAGATTCCTGCAACATGGGCATTAATAAAAAATATCAATTGCGGTTGTATTGGTCCACAGGCCCGCTTGTTCATATGTCCGTGTTCTCTACTGCCATGGCCAGGCATAGATATGAGACGATAATGCGTTTTATGCACTTCTACGACAACACACTCAGTCGTCCTCGGGGTGACCCTGAATTTGACCGGCTCCACAAAATTCGGCCCCTCGTAAATCACTTTAACCAAAAATTTGCAGATATGTATACTCCCCATAAAAACATCTGCATTGATGAGTCCCTCATTCAATTTTCTGGCTGCCTTGTAATCAAACAGTTTCTCCCCAGCAAGCGTGCCAGATATGGGGTCAAGATGTATAAGACCTGTGAGAGGGCAACAGGCTATACATGTAAGTTTCAGATTTATGAGGAAAAATATAGTCACGTGGAGCCCCCCGGATGCCCAGACTACATGGGGAGCAGTGGCAAGATAGTTTGGGACTTGGTGTCATCCTTTTTCCATATGAGGTACCACTTATACGTGGACGTGAAAAAAAAAGTAAAAAAAAAAAAATTAAAAATACAAATCCCCCCAAAAAATAAAAAATGTAAAAATCAAAAATAGTTAGTTTTTTTGTTGTCATTTTTTGTGATTCTTCTACTTTTACTGTTTTATTGTTACTGTTTTATTGTTAATCATTTCTGTTTGTAGGAATGCCTTCAGCTGCAACACTGACCTGTTTATTCTGACAGCAACAGGAACTTGCTCTCAGAATAGACATAAATCAATGTGGGCAGCGCTGCTTCCGCCTCTACCATACACTAGTGAACTATTAATATAGGGTACAGCACGGCACAGTTCAGGGCACATTTACACAGGGTCTCAAAAGATGTTAGGTAGCCAGGAAACTGGCTATCGCATTTGGAGAGACCCGACCATCTGTTTTAAAAATGTTTAAAGTTTGAAAAAAAAGTAAAAAAAAAAAAAATTAAAAGTACAAATCCTTCCCAAAAAATAAAAAAATTTAAAAATCAAAAATAGTTTTTTTTGTTGCTGTCATTTTTTGTGATTCTTCTACTTTTACTGTTTTATTGTTACTGTTTTATTGTTAATCATTTCTGTTTGTAGGAATGCTTTCAGCTGCAACACTGACCTGTTTATTCTGACAGCAGCAGGAACTTGCTCTCAGAATAGACATAAATCAATGTGGGCAGCGCTGCTTCCGCCTCTACCATACATTAATGAACTATTAATATAGGGTACAGCACGGCACAGTTCAGGGCACATTTACACAGGGTCTCGAAAGATGTTAGGTAGTCAGGAAACTGGCTATTGCATTTGGAGAGACCCGACCATCTGTTTTAAAAATGTTTAAAGTTTGAAAAAAAAAGTAAAAAAAAAAAAAGTAAAAATACAAATCCCCCCAAAAAATAAAAAAATTTAAAAATCAAAAATAGTTAGTTTTTTTTGTTGCTGTCATTTTTTGTGATTCTTCTACTTTTACTGTTTTACTGTTACTGTTTTATTGTTAATCATTTCTGTTTGTAGGAATGTTTTCAGCTGCAACACTGACCGTTTTATTCTGACAGCAACAGGAACTTGCTCTCAGAATAGACATAAATCAATGTGGGCAGTGCTGTTGGATGAGATTTTTCATCCGCAGTTAAAAAAAGAGAATATATGCCAAAGCATGGGGGCCTGGGGTGGCCAATCGGTGGATGGACCCTATGCTTCGGCATACATATTTTATATCTGTTGGCACATTTCATGTGTGCCCACCATTAGAAGTGGGTGGATGCTAAGTTTTCCTTCCACATTTTAAGACTCAAAACATACATGTGTATAACTTTATATATTAATATGTGTGTGGTTGTGGGTCTTTGCATGTTTTTACATATTTAGCGTAATTTTTGTTAAGTAGATGATTGGTTACTTGGTCCAAATGCAGAAATATTTATATATGTGTTGTTTTCTTTTTTGTCATAGGTTAGCCAAGAGGTTTTAAAGACTGAGGATTATTCCAAAGTTCGACAATGACGCTGAAACCATCACTCTTGCACAACGTTGCATTGGACTACAGGACGGAGCACACTAAAATGGCTAAGTTTTCTTTCCACATTTTAAGACTCAAAACATACATGTGTATAACTTTATATATTAATATGTGTGTGGTTGTGGGTGTAAACATGTTTTTCCATTTTTAGTGTAATTTATGTTAAGTAGATGATTGACTACTTGCTCCCAATACAGTAATATTGATATAGGTGTTGTGTTTTTTTTGTCATAGGTTAGCCAGGAGGTTTTGAAGACTGAGGATTATTCCAGAGTTCGACAATGAGGCTGAAACCATCACTCTTACACAACGTTGCATTGGACTACAGGACGGAGCACACATGAGTGGCTAAGTTTTCAGAGAAGAAGACAGAAGAAATGTGAGTAAAACAGCACTAACCCACAGATAGAACACACCTAGGACACATTTAACCCTCTCTTCACCCCCCCCAGTTAACCCCTTCAATTCCCTGTCACCTGTGTCATTGATCAGTGAACACATGTTTACTGATCACTGTATCAGTGTCCCTGGCGACTTCCAATAGTGTTAGCGCCCATCCCAGATAGCGCCAGTTTTCCCGCTAGTACACCAGTAATCCCATTTAACCCCTTGATCGCCTCCCCCCCCCAGTTAACGCCCTCACTGCCCTGTCACCAGTGTCATTGATTACAGTGAACAGATTTTTACTGATCACTGTATTAGTGTCACCGGTGACTTCCGATAGTGTTAGCGCCAGTTAGCGCCCCTCCCAGATAGCGTCAGATTCCTGCAACATGGGCATTAATAAAAAATATCAATTGCGGTTGTATTGGTCCACAGGCCCGCTTGTTCATATGTCCGTGTTCTCTACTGCCATGGCCAGGCATAGATATGAGACGATAATGCGTTTTATGCACTTCTACGACAACACACTCAGTCGTCCTCGGGGTGACCCTGAATTTGACCGGCTCCACAAAATTCGGCCCCTCGTAAATCACTTTAACCAAAAATTTGCAGATATGTATACTCCCCATAAAAACATCTGCATTGATGAGTCCCTCATTCAATTTTCTGGCTGCCTTGTAATCAAACAGTTTCTCCCCAGCAAGCGTGCCAGATATGGGGTCAAGATGTATAAGACCTGTGAGAGGGCAACAGGCTATACATGTAAGTTTCAGATTTATGAGGAAAAATATAGTCACGTGGAGCCCCCCGGATGCCCAGACTACATGGGGAGCAGTGGCAAGATAGTTTGGGACTTGGTGTCATCCTTTTTCCATATGAGGTACCACTTATACGTGGACGTGAAAAAAAAAGTAAAAAAAAAAAATTAAAAATACAAATCCCCCCCAAAAAATAAAAAATGTAAAAATCAAAAATAGTTAGTTTTTTTGTTGTCATTTTTTGTGATTCTTCTACTTTTACTGTTTTATTGTTACTGTTTTATTGTTAATCATTTCTGTTTGTAGGAATGCTTTCAGCTGCAACACTGACCTGTTTATTCTGACAGGAACAGGAACTTGCTCTCAGAATAGACATAAATCAATGTGGGCAGCGCTGCTTCCGCCTCTACCATACACTAGTGAACTATTAATATAGGGTACAGCACGGCACAGTTCAGGGCACATTTACACAGGGTCTCGAAAGATGTTAGGTAGTCAGAAAACTGGCTATCGCATTTGGAGAGACCCGACCATCTGTTTTAAAAATGTTTAAAGTTTGAAAAAAAAAGTAAAAAAAAAAAGTAAAAATACAAATCCCCCCCAAAAAAATAAAAAAATTTAAAAATCAAAAATAGTTTGTTTTTTTTGTTGCTGTCATTTTTTGTGATTCTTCTACTTTTACTGTTTTATTGTTACTGTTTTATTGTTAATCATTTCTGTTTGTAGGAATGCTTTCAGCTGCAACACTGACCTGTTTATTCTGACAGCAACAGGAACTTGCTCTCAGAACAGACATAAATCAATGTGGGCAGCGCTGCTTCCACCTCTACCATACACTAGTGAACTATTAATATAGGGTACAGCACGGCACAGTTCAGGGCACATTTACACAGGGTCTCAAAAGATGTTAGGTAGCCAGGAAACTGGCTATCGCATTTGGAGAGACCCGACCATCTGTTTTCAAAATGTTTAAAGTTTGAAAAAAAAGTTAAAAAAAAAAAAAATTAAAAGTACAAATCCTTCCCAAAAAATAAAAAAATTTAAAAATCAAAAATAGTTAGTTTTTTTTGTTGCTGTCATTTTTTGTGATTCTTCTACTTTTACTGTTTTATTGTTACTGTTTTATTGTTAATCATTTCTGTTTGTAGGAATGCTTTCAGCTGCAACACTGACCTGTTTATTCTGACAGCAACAGGAACTTGCTCTCAGAATAGACATAAATCAATGTGGGCAGCGCTGCTTCCGCCTCTACCATACACTAGTGAACTATTAATATAGGGTACAGCACGGCACAGTTCAGGGCACATTTACACAGGGTCTCGAAAGATGTTAGGTAGTCAGGAAACTGGCTATTGCATTTGGAGAGACCCGACCATCTGTTTTAAAAATGTTTAAAGTTTGAAAAAAAAAGTAAAAAAAAAAAAGTAAAAATACATATCCCCCCAAAAAATAAAAAAATTTAAAAATCAAAAATAGTTAGTTTTTTTTGTTGCTGTCATTTTTTGTGATTCTTCTACTTTTACTGTTTTACTGTTACTGTTTTATTGTTAATCATTTCTGTTTGTAGGAATGCTTTCAGCTGCAACACTGACCTGTTTATTCTGACAGCAACAGGAACTTGCTCTCAGAATAGACATAAATCAATGTGGGCAGCGCTGCTTCCACCTCTACCATACACTAGTGAACTATTAATATAGGGTACAGCACGGCACAGTTCAGGGCACATTTACACAGGGTCTCAAAAGATGTTAGGTAGCCAGGAAACTGGCTATCGCATTTGGAGAGACCCGACCATCTGTTTTAAAAATGTTTAAAGTTTGAAAAAAAAAGTAAAAAAAAAAAAAATTAAAAGTACAAATCCTTCCCAAAAAATAAAAAAATTTAAAAATCAAAAATAGTTTTTTTTGTTGCTGTCATTTTTTGTGATTCTTCTACTTTTACTGTTTTATTGTTACTGTTTTATTGTTAATCATTTCTGTTTGTAGGAATGGCTTCAGCTGCAACACTGACCTGTTTATTCTGACAGCAACAGGAACTTGCTCTCAGAATAGACATAAATCAATGTGGGCAGCGCTGCTTCCGCCTCTACCATACACTAGTGAACTATTAATATAGGGTACAGCACGGCACAGTTCAGGTCACATTTACACAGGGTCTCGAAAGATGTTAGGTAGTCAGGAAACTCTCTATCGCATTTGGAGAGACCCGACCATCTGTTTTAAAAATGTTTAAAGTTTGAAAAAAAAAGTAAAAAAAAAAAAAGTAAAAATACAAATCCCCCCAAAAAATAAAAAAATTTAAAAATCAAAAATAGTTAGTTTTTTTTGTTGCTGTCATTTTTTGTGATTCTGCTACTTTTACTGTTTTACTGTTACTGTTTTATTGTTAATCATTTCTGTTTGTAGGAATGCTTTCAGCTGCAACACTGACCTGTTTATTCTGACAGCAACAGGAACTTGCTCTCAGAATAGACATAAATCAATGTGGGCAGCGCTGCTTCCACCTCTACCATACACTAGTGAACTATTAATATAGGGTACAGCACGGCACAGTTCAGGGCACATTTACACAGGGTCTCGAAAGATGTTAGGTAGTCAGAAAACTGGCTATCGCATTTGGAGAGACCCGACCATCTGTTTTAAAAATGTTTAAAGTTTGAAAAAAAAAGTAAAAAAAAAAAGTAAAAATACAAATCCCCCCCAAAAAAATAAAAAAATTTAAAAATCAAAAATAGTTTGTTTTTTTTGTTGCTGTCATTTTTTGTGATTCTTCTACTTTTACTGTTTTATTGTTACTGTTTTATTGTTAATCATTTCTGTTTGGAGGAATGCTTTCAGCTGCAACACTGACCTGTTTATTCTGACAGCAACAGGAACTTGCTCTCAGAATAGACATAAATCAATGTGGGCAGCGCTGCTTCCACCTCTACCATACACTAGTGAACTATTAATATAGGGTACAGCACGGCACAGTTCAGGGCACATTTACACAGGGTCTCAAAAGATGTTAGGTAGCCAGGAAACTGGCTATCGCATTTGGAGAGACCCGACCATCTGTTTTCAAAATGTTTAAAGTTTGAAAAAAAAGTTAAAAAAAAAAAAAATTAAAAGTACAAATCCTTCCCAAAAAATAAAAAAATTTAAAAATCAAAAATAGTTAGTTTTTTTTGTTGCTGTCATTTTTTGTGATTCTTCTACTTTTACTGTTTTATTGTTACTGTTTTATTGTTAATCATTTCTGTTTGTAGGAATGCTTTCAGCTGCAACACTGACCTGTTTATTCTGACAGCAACAGGAACTTGCTCTCAGAATAGACATAAATCAATGTGGGCAGCGCTGCTTCCGCCTCTACCATACACTAGTGAACTATTAATATAGGGTACAGCACGGCACAGTTCAGGGCACATTTACACAGGGTCTCGAAAGATGTTAGGTAGTCAGGAAACTGGCTATTGCATTTGGAGAGACCCGACCATCTGTTTTAAAAATGTTTAAAGTTTGAAAAAAAAAGTAAAAAAAAAAAAGTAAAAATACATATCCCCCCAAAAAATAAAAAAATTTAAAAATCAAAAATAGTTAGTTTTTTTTGTTGCTGTCATTTTTTGTGATTCTTCTACTTTTACTGTTTTACTGTTACTGTTTTATTGTTAATCATTTCTGTTTGTAGGAATGCTTTCAGCTGCAACACTGACCTGTTTATTCTGACAGCAACAGGAACTTGCTCTCAGAATAGACATAAATCAATGTGGGCAGCGCTGCTTCCACCTCTACCATACACTAGTGAACTATTAATATAGGGTACAGCACGGCACAGTTCAGGGCACATTTACACAGGGTCTCAAAAGATGTTAGGTAGCCAGGAAACTGGCTATCGCATTTGGAGAGACCCGACCATCTGTTTTAAAAATGTTTAAAGTTTGAAAAAAAAAGTAAAAAAAAAAAAATTAAAAGTACAAATCCTTCCCAAAAAATAAAAAAATTTAAAAATCAAAAATAGTTTTTTTTGTTGCTGTCATTTTTTGTGATTCTTCTTTTACTGTTTTATTGTTACTGTTTTATTGTTAATCATTTCTGTTTGTAGGAATGGCTTCAGCTGCAACACTGACCTGTTTATTCTGACAGCAACAGGAACTTGCTCTCAGAATAGACATAAATCAATGTGGGCAGCGCTGCTTCCGCCTCTACCATACACTAGTGAACTATTAATATAGGGTACAGCACGGCACAGTTCAGGTCACATTTACACAGGGTCTCGAAAGATGTTAGGTAGTCAGGAAACTGGCTATCGCATTTGGAGAGACCCGACCATCTGTTTTAAAAATGTTTAAAGTTTGAAAAAAAAAGTAAAAAAAAAAAAGTAAAAATACAAATCCCCCCAAAAAATAAAAAAAATTAAAAATCAAAAATAGTTAGTTTTTTTTGTTGCTGTCATTTTTTGTGATTCTTCTACTTTTACTGTTTTACTGTTACTGTTTTATTGTTAATCATTTCTGTTTGTAGGAATGCTTTCAGCTGCAACACTGACCTGTTTATTCTGACAGCAACAGGAACTTGCTCTCAGAATAGACATAAATCAATGTGGGCAGCGCTGCTTCCACCTCTACCATACACTAGTGAACTATTAATATAGGGTACAGCATGGCACAGTTCAGGGCACATTTACACAGGGTCTCAAAAGATGTTAGGTAGCCAGGAAACTGGCTATCGCATTTGGAGAGACCCGACCATCTGTTTTAAAAATGTTTAAAGTTTGAAAAAAAAAGTAAAAAAAAAAAGTAAAAATACAAATCCCCCCCCAAAAAATAAAAAAATTTAAAAATCAAAAATAGTTAGTTTTTTTTGTTGCTGTCATTTTTTGTGATTCTTCTACTTTTACTGTTTTATTGTTACTGTTTTACTGTTAATCATTTCTGTTTGTAGGAATGTTTTCAGCTGCAACACTGACCGTTTTATTCTGACAGCAACAGGAACTTGCTCTCAGAATAGACATAAATCAATGTGGGCAGTGCTGTTGGATGAGATTTTTCATCCGCAGTTAAAAAAAGAGAATATATGCCAAAGCATGGGGGCCTGGGGTGGCCAATCGGTGGATGGACCCTATGCTTCGGCATACATATTTTATATCTGTTGGCACATTTCATGTGTGCCCACCATTAGAAGTGGGTGGATGCTAAGTTTTCCTTCCACATTTTAAGACTCAAAACATACATGTGTATAACTTTATATATTAATATGTGTGTGGTTGTGGGTCTTTGCATGTTTTTACATATTTAGCGTAATTTTTGTTAAGTAGATGATTGGTTACTTGGTCCAAATGCAGAAATATTTATATATGTGTTGTTTTCTTTTTTGTCATAGGTTAGCCAAGAGGTTTTAAAGACTGAGGATTATTTTAAAGTTCGACAATGAGGCTGAAACCATCACTCTTGCACAACGTTGCATTGGACTACAGGATGGAGCACACTAAAATGGCTAAGTTTTCTTTCCACATTTTAAGACTCAAAACATACATGTGTATAACTTTATATATTAATATGTGTGTGGTTGTGGGTGTAAACATGTTTTTCCATTTTTAGTGTAATTTATGTTAAGTAGATGATTGACTACTTGCTCCCAATACAGTAATATTGATATAGGTGTTGTGTTTTTTTTGTCATAGGTTAGCCAGGGGGTTTTGAAGACTGAGGATTATTCCAGAGTTCGACAATGAGGCTGAAACCATCACTCTTACACAACGTTGCATTGGACTACAGGACGGAGCACACATGAGTGGCTAAGTTTTCAGAGAAGAAGACAGAAGAAATGTGAGTAAAACAGCACTAACCCACAGATAGAACACACCTAGGACACATTTAACCCTCTCTTCACCCCCCCCAGTTAACCCCTTCAATTCCCTGTCACCTGTGTCATTGATCAGTGAACACATGTTTACTGATCACTGTATCAGTGTCCCTGGCGACTTCCAATAGTGTTAGCGCCCATCCCAGATAGCGCCAGTTTTCCCGCTAGTACACCAGTAATCCCATTTAACCCCTTGATCGCCTCCCCCCCCCAGTTAACGCCCTCACTGCCCTGTCACCAGTGTCATTGATTACAGTGAACAGATTTTTACTGATCACTGTATTAGTGTCACCGGTGACTTCCGATAGTGTTAGCGCCAGTTAGCGCCCCTCCCAGATAGCGTCAGATTGCCTGCAACATGGGCATTAATAAAAAATATCAATTGCGGTTGTATTGGTCCACAGGCCCGCTTGTTCATATGTCCGTGTTCTCTACTGCCATGGCCAGGCATAGATATGAGACGATAATGCGTTTTATGCACTTCTACGACAACACACTCAGTCGTCCTCGGGGTGACCCTGAATTTGACCGGCTCCACAAAATTCGACCCCTCGTAAATCACTTTAACCAAAAATTTGCAGATATGTATACTCCCCATAAAAACATCTGCATTGATGAGTCCCTCATTCAATTTTCTGGCTGCCTTGTAATCAAACAGTTTCTCCCCAGCAAGCGTGCCAGATATGGGGTCAAGATGTATAAGACCTGTGAGAGGGCAACAGGCTATACATGTAAGTTTCAGATTTATGAGGAAAAAGATAGTCACGTGGAGCCCCCCGGATGCCCAGACTACATGGGGAGCAGTGGCAAGATAGTTTGGGACTTGGTGTCATCCTTTTTCCATATGAGGTACCACTTATACGTGGACGTGAAAAAAAAAGTAAAAAAAAAAAAATTAAAAATACAAATCCCCCCCAAAAAATAAAAAATGTAAAAATCAAAAATAGTTAGTTTTTTTGTTGTCATTTTTTGTGATTCTTCTACTTTTACTGTTTTATTGTTACTGTTTTATTGTTAATCATTTCTGTTTGTAGGAATGCTTTCAGCTGCAACACTGACCTGTTTATTCTGACAGCAACAGGAACTTGCTCTCAGAATAGACATAAATCAATGTGGGCAGCGCTGCTTCCGCCTCTACCATACACTAGTGAACTATTAATATAGGGTACAGCACGGCACAGTTCAGGGCACATTTACACAGGGTCTCGAAAGATGTTAGGTAGTCAGAAAACTGGCTATCGCATTTGGAGAGACCCGACCATCTGTTTTAAAAATGTTTAAAGTTTGAAAAAAAAAGTAAAAAAAAAAAGTAAAAATACAAATCCCCCCCAAAAAAATAAAAAAATTTAAAAATCAAAAATAGTTTTTTTTTTTTGTTGCTGTCATTTTTTGTGATTCTTCTACTTTTACTGTTTTATTGTTACTGTTTTATTGTTAATCATTTCTGTTTGTAGGAATGCTTTCAGCTGCAACACTGACCTGTTTATTCTGACAGCAACAGGAACTTGCTCTCAGAATAGACATAAATCAATGTGGGCAGCGCTGCTTCCACCTCTACCATACACTAGTGAACTATTAATATAGGGTACAGCACGGCACAGTTCAGGGCACATTTACACAGGGTCTCAAAAGATGTTAGGTAGCCAGGAAACTGGCTATCGCATTTGGAGAGACCCGACCATCTGTTTTCAAAATGTTTAAAGTTTGAAAAAAAAGTTAAAAAAAAAAAAAATTAAAAGTACAAATCCTTCCCAAAAAATAAAAAAATTTAAAAATCAAAAATAGTTAGTTTTTTTTGTTGCTGTCATTTTTTGTGATTCTTCTACTTTTACTGTTTTATTGTTACTGTTTTATTGTTAATCATTTCTGTTTGTAGGAATGCTTTCAGCTGCAACACTGACCTGTTTATTCTGACAGCAACAGGAACTTGCTCTCAGAATAGACATAAATCAATGTGGGCAGCGCTGCTTACGCCTCTACCATACACTAGTGAACTATTAATATAGGGTACAGCACGGCACAGTTCAGGGCACATTTACACAGGGTCTCGAAAGATGTTAGGTAGTCAGGAAACTGGCTATTGCATTTGGAGAGACCCGACCATCTGTTTTAAAAATGTTTAAAGTTTGAAAAAAAAAGTAAAAAAAAAAAAGTAAAAATACATATCCCCCCAAAAAATAAAAAAATTTAAAAATCAAAAATAGTTAGTTTTTTTTGTTGCTGTCATTTTTTGTGATTCTTCTACTTTTACTGTTTTACTGTTACTGTTTTATTGTTAATCATTTCTGTTTGTAGGAATGCTTTCAGCTGCAACACTGACCTGTTTATTCTGACAGCAACAGGAACTTGCTCTCAGAATAGACATAAATCAATGTGGGCAGCGCTGCTTCCACCTCTACCATACACTAGTGAACTATTAATATAGGGTACAGCACGGCACAGTTCAGGGCACATTTACACAGGGTCTCAAAAGATGTTAGGTAGCCAGGAAACTGGCTATCGCATTTGGAGAGACCCGACCATCTGTTTTAAAAATGTTTAAAGTTTGAAAAAAAAAGTAAAAAAAAAAAAAATTAAAAGTACAAATCCTTCCCAAAAAATAAAAAAATTTAAAAATCAAAAATAGTTTTTTTTGTTGCTGTCATTTTTTGTGATTCTTCTACTTTTACTGTTTTATTGTTACTGTTTTATTGTTAATCATTTCTGTTTGTAGGAATGGCTTCAGCTGCAACACTGACCTGTTTATTCTGACAGCAACAGGAACTTGCTCTCAGAATAGACATAAATCAATGTGGGCAGCGCTGCTTCCGCCTCTACCATACACTAGTGAACTATTAATATAGGGTACAGCACGGCACAGTTCAGGTCACATTTACACAGGGTCTCGAAAGATGTTAGGTAGTCAGGAAACTGGCTATCGCATTTGGAGAGACCCGACCATCTGTTTTAAAAATGTTTAAAGTTTGAAAAAAAAAGTAAAAAAAAAAAAAGTAAAAATACAAATCCCCCCAAAAAATAAAAAAATTTAAAAATCAAAAATAGTTAGTTTTTTTTGTTGCTGTCATTTTTTGTGATTCTTCTACTTTTACTGTTTTACTGTTACTGTTTTATTGTTAATCATTTCTGTTTGTAGGAATGCTTTCAGCTGCAACACTGACCTGTTTATTCTGACAGCAACAGGAACTTGCTCTCAGAATAGACATAAATCAATGTGGGCAGCGCTGCTTCCACCTCTACCATACACTAGTGAACTATTAATATAGGGTACAGCACGGCACAGTTCAGGGCACATTTACACAGGGTCTCGAAAGATGTTAGGTAGTCAGAAAACTGGCTATCGCATTTGGAGAGACCCGACCATTTGTTTTAAAAATGTTTAAAGTTTGAAAAAAAAGTAAAAAAAAAAAGTAAAAATACAAATCCCCCCCCAAAAAAATAAAAAAATTTAAAAATCAAAAATAGTTTGTTTTTTTTGTTGCTGTCATTTTTTGTGATTCTTCTACTTTTACTGTTTTATTGTTACTGTTTTATTGTTAATCATTTCTGTTTGTAGGAATGCTTTCAGCTGCAACACTGACCTGTTTATTCTGACAGCAACAGGAACTTGCTCTCAGAATAGACATAAATCAATGTGGGCAGTGCTGCTTCCACCTCTACCATACACTAGTGAACTATTAATATAGGGTACAGCACGGCACAGTTCAGGGCACATTTACACAGGGTCTCAAAAGATGTTAGGTAGCCAGGAAACTGGCTATCGCATTTGGAGAGACCCGACCATCTGTTTTCAAAATGTTTAAAGTTTGAAAAAAAAGTTAAAAAAAAAAAAATTAAAAGTACAAATCCTTCCCAAAAAATAAAAAAATTTAAAAATCAAAAATAGTTAGTTTTTTTTGTTGCTGTCATTTTTTGTGATTCTTCTACTTTTACTGTTTTATTGTTACTGTTTTATTGTTAATCATTTCTGTTTGTAGGAATGCTTTCAGCTGCAACACTGACCTGTTTATTCTGACAGCAACAGGAACTTGCTCTCAGAATAGACATAAATCAATGTGGGCAGCGCTGCTTCCGCCTCTACCATACACTAGTGAACTATTAATATAGGGTACAGCACGGCACAGTTCAGGGCACATTTACACAGGGTCTCGAAAGATGTTAGGTAGTCAGGAAACTGGCTATTGCATTTGGAGAGACCCGACCATCTGTTTTAAAAATGTTTAAAGTTTGAAAAAAAAAGTAAAAAAAAAAAAGTAAAAATACATATCCCCCCAAAAAATAAAAAAATTTAAAAATCAAAAATAGTTAGTTATTTTTGTTGCTGTCATTTTTTGTGATTCTTCTACTTTTACTGTTTTACTGTTACTGTTTTATTGTTAATCATTTCTGTTTGTAGGAATGCTTTCAGCTGCAACACTGACCTGTTTATTCTGACAGCAACAGGAACTTGCTCTCAGAATAGACATAAATCAATGTGGGCAGCGCTGCTTCCACCTCTACCATACACTAGTGAACTATTAATATAGGGTACAGCACGGCACAGTTCAGGGCACATTTACACAGGGTCTCAAAAGATGTTAGGTAGCCAGGAAACTGGCTATCGCATTTGGAGAGACCCGACCATCTGTTTTAAAAATGTTTAAAGTTTGAAAAAAAAAGTAAAAAAAAAAAAAAATTAAAAGTACAAATCCTTCCCAAAAAATAAAAAAATTTAAAAATCAAAAATAGTTTTTTTTGTTGCTGTCATTTTTTGTGATTCTTCTACTTTTACTGTTTTATTGTTACTGTTTTATTGTTAATCATTTCTGTTTGTAGGAATGGCTTCAGCTGCAACACTGACCTGTTTATTCTGACAGCAACAGGAACTTGCTCTCAGAATAGACATAAATCAATGTGGGCAGCGCTGCTTCCACCTCTACCATACACTAGTGAACTATTAATATAGGGTACAGCACGGCACAGTTCAGGTCACATTTACACAGGGTCTCGAAAGATGTTAGGTAGTCAGGAAACTGGCTATCGCATTTGGAGAGACCCGACCATCTGTTTTAAAAATGTTTAAAGTTTGAAAAAAAAAGTAAAAAAAAAAAAAGTAAAAATACAAATCCCCCCAAAAAATAAAAAAATTTAAAAATCAAAAATAGTTAGTTTTTTTTGTTGCTGTCATTTTTTGTGATTCTTCTACTTTTACTGTTTTACTGTTACTGTTTTATTGTTAATCATTTCTGTTTGTAGGAATGCTTTCAGCTGCAACACTGACCTGTTTATTCTGACAGCAACAGGAACTTGCTCTCAGAATAGACATAAATCAATGTGGGCAGCGCTGCTTCCACCTCTACCATACACTAGTGAACTATTAATATAGGGTACAGCATGGCACAGTTCAGGGCACATTTACACAGGGTCTCAAAAGATGTTAGGTAGCCAGGAAACTGGCTATCGCATTTGGAGAGACCCGACCATCTGTTTTAAAAATGTTTAAAGTTTGAAAAAAAAAGTAAAAAAAAAAAAGTAAAAATACAAATCCCCCCCCAAAAAATAAAAAAATTTAAAAATCAAAAATAGTTAGTTTTTTTTGTTGCTGTCATTTTTTGTGATTCTTCTACTTTTACTGTTTTATTGTTACTGTTTTATTGTTAATCATTTCTGTTTGTAGGAATGTTTTCAGCTGCAACACTGACCGTTTTATTCTGACAGCAACAGGAACTTGCTCTCAGAATAGACATAAATCAATGTGGGCAGTGCTGTTGGATGAGATTTTTCATCCGCAGTTAAAAAAAGAGAATATATGCCAAAGCATGGGGGCCTGGGGTGGCCAATCGGTGGATGGACCCTATGCTTCGGCATACATATTTTATATCTGTTGGCACATTTCATGTGTGCCCACCATTAGAAGTGGGTGGATGCTAAGTTTTCCTTCCACATTTTAAGACTCAAAACATACATGTGTATAACTTTATATATTAATATGTGTGTGGTTGTGGGTCTTTGCATGTTTTTACATATTTAGCGTAATTTTTGTTAAGTAGATGATTGGTTACTTGGTCCAAATGCAGAAATATTTATATATGTGTTGTTTTCTTTTTTGTCATAGGTTAGCCAAGAGGTTTTAAAGACTGAGGATTATTTTAAAGTTCGACAATGAGGCTGAAACCATCACTCTTGCACAACGTTGCATTGGACTACAGGACGGAGCACACTAAAATGGCTAAGTTTTCTTTAAACATTTTAAGACTCAAAACATACATGTGTATAACTTTATATATTAATATGTGTGTGGTTGTGGGTGTAAACATGTTTTTCCATTTTTAGTGTAATTTATGTTAAGTAGATGATTGACTACTTGCTCCCAATACAGTAATATTGATATAGGTGTTGTGTTTTTTTTGTCATAGGTTAGCCAGGGGGTTTTGAAGACTGAGGATTATTCCAGAGTTCGACAATGAGGCTGAAACCATCACTCTTACACAACGTTGCATTGGACTACAGGACGGAGCACACATGAGTAGCTAAGTTTTCAGAGAAGAAGACAGAAGAAATGTGAGTAAAACAGCACTAACCCACAGATAGAACACACCTAGGACACATTTAACCCTCTCTTCACCCCCCCCAGTTAACCCCTTCAATTCCCTGTCACCTGTGTCATTGATCAGTGAACACATGTTTACTGATCACTGTATCAGTGTCCCTGGCGACTTCCAATAGTGTTAGCGCCCATCCCAGATAGCGCCAGTTTTCCCGCTAGTACACCAGTAATCCCATTTAACCCCTTGATCGCCTCCCCCCCCCAGTTAACGCCCTCACTGCCCTGTCACCAGTGTCATTGATTACAGTGAACAGATTTTTACTGATCACTGTATTAGTGTCACCGGTGACTTCCGATAGTGTTAGCGCCAGTTAGCGCCCCTCCCAGATAGCGTCAGATTGCCTGCAACATGGGCATTAATAAAAAATATCAATTGCGGTTGTATTGGTCCACAGGCCCGCTTGTTCATATGTCCGTGTTCTCTACTGCCATGGCCAGGCATAGATATGAGACGATAATGCGTTTTATGCACTTCTACGACAACACACTCAGTCGTCCTCGGGGTGACCCTGAATTTGACCGGCTCCACAAAATTCGGCCCCTCGTAAATCACTTTAACCAAAAATTTGCAGATATGTATACTCCCCATAAAAACATCTGCATTGATGAGTCCCTCATTCAATTTTCTGGCTGCCTTGTAATCAAACAGTTTCTCCCCAGCAAGCGTGCCAGATATGGGGTCAAGATGTATAAGACCTGTGAGAGGGCAACAGGCTATACATGTAAGTTTCAGATTTATGAGGAAAAATATAGTCACGTGGAGCCCCCCGGATGCCCAGACTACATGGGGAGCAGTGGCAAGATAGTTTGGGACTTGGTGTCATCCTTTTTCCATATGAGGTACCACTTATACGTGGACGTGAAAAAAAAAGTAAAAAAAAAAAAATTAAAAATACAAATCCCCCCAAAAAATAAAAAATGTAAAAATCAAAAATAGTTAGTTTTTTTGTTGTCATTTTTTGTGATTCTTCTACTTTTACTGTTTTATTGTTACTGTTTTATTGTTAATCATTTCTGTTTGTAGGAATGCCTTCAGCTGCAACACTGACCTGTTTATTCTGACAGCAACAGGAACTTGCTCTCAGAATAGACATAAATCAATGTGGGCAGCGCTGCTTCCGCCTCTACCATACACTAGTGAACTATTAATATAGGGTACAGCACGGCACAGTTCAGGGCACATTTACACAGGGTCTCAAAAGATGTTAGGTAGCCAGGAAACTGGCTATCGCATTTGGAGAGACCCGACCATCTGTTTTAAAAATGTTTAAAGTTTGAAAAAAAAGTAAAAAAAAAAAAAATTAAAAGTACAAATCCTTCCCAAAAAATAAAAAAATTTAAAAATCAAAAATAGTTTTTTTTGTTGCTGTCATTTTTTGTGATTCTTCTACTTTTACTGTTTTATTGTTACTGTTTTATTGTTAATCATTTCTGTTTGTAGGAATGCTTTCAGCTGCAACACTGACCTGTTTATTCTGACAGCAGCAGGAACTTGCTCTCAGAATAGACATAAATCAATGTGGGCAGCGCTGCTTCCGCCTCTACCATACATTAATGAACTATTAATATAGGGTACAGCACGGCACAGTTCAGGGCACATTTACACAGGGTCTCGAAAGATGTTAGGTAGTCAGGAAACTGGCTATTGCATTTGGAGAGACCCGACCATCTGTTTTAAAAATGTTTAAAGTTTGAAAAAAAAAGTAAAAAAAAAAAAAGTAAAAATACAAATCCCCCCAAAAAATAAAAAAATTTAAAAATCAAAAATAGTTAGTTTTTTTTGTTGCTGTCATTTTTTGTGATTCTTCTACTTTTACTGTTTTACTGTTACTGTTTTATTGTTAATCATTTCTGTTTGTAGGAATGTTTTCAGCTGCAACACTGACCGTTTTATTCTGACAGCAACAGGAACTTGCTCTCAGAATAGACATAAATCAATGTGGGCAGTGCTGTTGGATGAGATTTTTCATCCGCAGTTAAAAAAAGAGAATATATGCCAAAGCATGGGGGCCTGGGGTGGCCAATCGGTGGATGGACCCTATGCTTCGGCATACATATTTTATATCTGTTGGCACATTTCATGTGTGCCCACCATTAGAAGTGGGTGGATGCTAAGTTTTCCTTCCACATTTTAAGACTCAAAACATACATGTGTATAACTTTATATATTAATATGTGTGTGGTTGTGGGTCTTTGCATGTTTTTACATATTTAGCGTAATTTTTGTTAAGTAGATGATTGGTTACTTGGTCCAAATGCAGAAATATTTATATATGTGTTGTTTTCTTTTTTGTCATAGGTTAGCCAAGAGGTTTTAAAGACTGAGGATTATTCCAAAGTTCGACAATGACGCTGAAACCATCACTCTTGCACAACGTTGCATTGGACTACAGGACGGAGCACACTAAAATGGCTAAGTTTTCTTTCCACATTTTAAGACTCAAAACATACATGTGTATAACTTTATATATTAATATGTGTGTGGTTGTGGGTGTAAACATGTTTTTCCATTTTTAGTGTAATTTATGTTAAGTAGATGATTGACTACTTGCTCCCAATACAGTAATATTGATATAGGTGTTGTGTTTTTTTTGTCATAGGTTAGCCAGGAGGTTTTGAAGACTGAGGATTATTCCAGAGTTCGACAATGAGGCTGAAACCATCACTCTTACACAACGTTGCATTGGACTACAGGACGGAGCACACATGAGTGGCTAAGTTTTCAGAGAAGAAGACAGAAGAAATGTGAGTAAAACAGCACTAACCCACAGATAGAACACACCTAGGACACATTTAACCCTCTCTTCACCCCCCCCAGTTAACCCCTTCAATTCCCTGTCACCTGTGTCATTGATCAGTGAACACATGTTTACTGATCACTGTATCAGTGTCCCTGGCGACTTCCAATAGTGTTAGCGCCCATCCCAGATAGCGCCAGTTTTCCCGCTAGTACACCAGTAATCCCATTTAACCCCTTGATCGCCTCCCCCCCCCAGTTAACGCCCTCACTGCCCTGTCACCAGTGTCATTGATTACAGTGAACAGATTTTTACTGATCACTGTATTAGTGTCACCGGTGACTTCCGATAGTGTTAGCGCCAGTTAGCGCCCCTCCCAGATAGCGTCAGATTCCTGCAACATGGGCATTAATAAAAAATATCAATTGCGGTTGTATTGGTCCACAGGCCCGCTTGTTCATATGTCCGTGTTCTCTACTGCCATGGCCAGGCATAGATATGAGACGATAATGCGTTTTATGCACTTCTACGACAACACACTCAGTCGTCCTCGGGGTGACCCTGAATTTGACCGGCTCCACAAAATTCGGCCCCTCGTAAATCACTTTAACCAAAAATTTGCAGATATGTATACTCCCCATAAAAACATCTGCATTGATGAGTCCCTCATTCAATTTTCTGGCTGCCTTGTAATCAAACAGTTTCTCCCCAGCAAGCGTGCCAGATATGGGGTCAAGATGTATAAGACCTGTGAGAGGGCAACAGGCTATACATGTAAGTTTCAGATTTATGAGGAAAAATATAGTCACGTGGAGCCCCCCGGATGCCCAGACTACATGGGGAGCAGTGGCAAGATAGTTTGGGACTTGGTGTCATCCTTTTTCCATATGAGGTACCACTTATACGTGGACGTGAAAAAAAAAGTAAAAAAAAAAAAATTAAAAATACAAATCCCCCCAAAAAATAAAAAATGTAAAAATCAAAAATAGTTAGTTTTTTTGTTGTCATTTTTTGTGATTCTTCTACTTTTACTGTTTTATTGTTACTGTTTTATTGTTAATCATTTCTGTTTGTAGGAATGCCTTCAGCTGCAACACTGACCTGTTTATTCTGACAGCAACAGGAACTTGCTCTCAGAATAGACATAAATCAATGTGGGCAGCGCTGCTTCCGCCTCTACCATACACTAGTGAACTATTAATATAGGGTACAGCACGGCACAGTTCAGGGCACATTTACACAGGGTCTCAAAAGATGTTAGGTAGCCAGGAAACTGGCTATCGCATTTGGAGACCCGACCATCTGTTTTAAAAATGTTTAAAGTTTGAAAAAAAAGTAAAAAAAAAAAAAATTAAAAGTACAAATCCTTCCCAAAAAATAAAAAAATTTAAAAATCAAAAATAGTTTTTTTTGTTGCTGTCATTTTTTGTGATTCTTCTACTTTTACTGTTTTATTGTTACTGTTTTATTGTTAATCATTTCTGTTTGTAGGAATGCTTTCAGCTGCAACACTGACCTGTTTATTCTGACAGCAGCAGGAACTTGCTCTCAGAATAGACATAAATCAATGTGGGCAGCGCTGCTTCCGCCTCTACCATACATTAATGAACTATTAATATAGGGTACAGCACGGCACAGTTCAGGGCACATTTACACAGGGTCTCGAAAGATGTTAGGTAGTCAGGAAACTGGCTATTGCATTTGGAGAGACCCGACCATCTGTTTTAAAAATGTTTAAAGTTTGAAAAAAAAAGTAAAAAAAAAAAAAGTAAAAATACAAATCCCCCCAAAAAATAAAAAAATTTAAAAATCAAAAATAGTTAGTTTTTTTTGTTGCTGTCATTTTTTGTGATTCTTCTACTTTTACTGTTTTACTGTTACTGTTTTATTGTTAATCATTTCTGTTTGTAGGAATGTTTTCAGCTGCAACACTGACCGTTTTATTCTGACAGCAACAGGAACTTGCTCTCAGAATAGACATAAATCAATGTGGGCAGTGCTGTTGGATGAGATTTTTCATCCGCAGTTAAAAAAAGAGAATATATGCCAAAGCATGGGGGCCTGGGGTGGCCAATCGGTGGATGGACCCTATGCTTCGGCATACATATTTTATATCTGTTGGCACATTTCATGTGTGCCCACCATTAGAAGTGGGTGGATGCTAAGTTTTCCTTCCACATTTTAAGACTCAAAACATACATGTGTATAACTTTATATATTAATATGTGTGTGGTTGTGGGTCTTTGCATGTTTTTACATATTTAGCGTAATTTTTGTTAAGTAGATGATTGGTTACTTGGTCCAAATGCAGAAATATTTATATATGTGTTGTTTTCTTTTTTGTCATAGGTTAGCCAAGAGGTTTTAAAGACTGAGGATTATTCCAAAGTTCGACAATGACGCTGAAACCATCACTCTTGCACAACGTTGCATTGGACTACAGGACGGAGCACACTAAAATGGCTAAGTTTTCTTTCCACATTTTAAGACTCAAAACATACATGTGTATAACTTTATATATTAATATGTGTGTGGTTGTGGGTGTAAACATGTTTTTCCATTTTTAGTGTAATTTATGTTAAGTAGATGATTGACTACTTGCTCCCAATACAGTAATATTGATATAGGTGTTGTGTTTTTTTTGTCATAGGTTAGCCAGGAGGTTTTGAAGACTGAGGATTATTCCAGAGTTCGACAATGAGGCTGAAACCATCACTCTTACACAATGTTGCATTGGACTACAGGACGGAGCACACATGAGTGGCTAAGTTTTCAGAGAAGAAGACAGAAGAAATGTGAGTAAAACAGCACTAACCCACAGATAGAACACACCTAGGACACATTTAACCCTCTCTTCACCCCCCCCCCCAGTTAACCCCTTCAATTCCCTGTCACCTGTGTCATTGATCAGTGAACACATGTTTACTGATCGATGTATCAGTGTCCCTGGCGACTTCCAATAGTGTTAGCGCCCATCCCAGATAGCTCCAGTTTTCCCGCTAGTACACCAGTAATCCCATTTAACCCCTTGATCGCCTCCCCCCCCCCAGTTAACGCCCTCACTGCCCTGTCACCAGTGTCATTGATTACAGTGAACAGATTTTTACTGATCACTGTATTAGTGTCACCGGTGACTTCCGATAGTGTTAGCGCCAGTTAGCGCCCCTCCCAGATAGCGTCAGATTGCCTGCAACATGGGCATTAATAAAAAATATCAATTGCGGTTGTATTGGTCCACAGGCCCGCTTGTTCATATGTCCGTGTTCTCTACTGCCATGGCCAGGCATAGATATGAGACGATAATGCGTTTTATGCACTTCTACGACAACACACTCAGTCGTCCTCGGGGTGACCCTGAATTTGACCGGCTCCACAAAATTCGGCCCCTCGTAAATCACTTTAACCAAAAATTTGCAGATATGTATACTCCCCATAAAAACATCTGCATTGATGAGTCCCTCATTCAATTTTCTGGCTGCCTTGTAATCAAACAGTTTCTCCCCAGCAAGCGTGCCAGATATGGGGTCAAGATGTATAAGACCTGTGAGAGGGCAACAGGCTATACATGTAAGTTTCAGATTTATGAGGAAAAATATAGTCACGTGGAGCCCCCCGGATGCCCAGACTACATGGGGAGCAGTGGCAAGATAGTTTGGGACTTGGTGTCATCCTTTTTCCATATGAGGTACCACTTATACGTGGACGTGAAAAAAAAAGTAAAAAAAAAAAAATTAAAAATACAAATCCCCCCAAAAAATAAAAAATGTAAAAATCAAAAATAGTTAGTTTTTTTGTTGTCATTTTTTGTGATTCTTCTACTTTTACTGTTTTATTGTTACTGTTTTATTGTTAATCATTTCTGTTTGTAGGAATGCCTTCAGCTGCAACACTGACCTGTTTATTCTGACAGCAACAGGAACTTGCTCTCAGAATAGACATAAATCAATGTGGGCAGCGCTGCTTCCGCCTCTACCATACACTAGTGAACTATTAATATAGGGTACAGCACGGCACAGTTCAGGGCACATTTACACAGGGTCTCAAAAGATGTTAGGTAGCCAGGAAACTGGCTATCGCATTTGGAGAGACCCGACCATCTGTTTTAAAAATGTTTAAAGTTTGAAAAAAAAGTAAAAAAAAAAAAAATTAAAAGTACAAATCCTTCCCAAAAAATAAAAAAATTTAAAAATCAAAAATAGTTTTTTTTGTTGCTGTCATTTTTTGTGATTCTTCTACTTTTACTGTTTTATTGTTACTGTTTTATTGTTAATCATTTCTGTTTGTAGGAATGCTTTCAGCTGCAACACTGACCTGTTTATTCTGACAGCAGCAGGAACTTGCTCTCAGAATAGACATAAATCAATGTGGGCAGCGCTGCTTCCGCCTCTACCATACATTAATGAACTATTAATATAGGGTACAGCACGGCACAGTTCAGGGCACATTTACACAGGGTCTCGAAAGATGTTAGGTAGTCAGGAAACTGGCTATTGCATTTGGAGAGACCCGACCATCTGTTTTAAAAATGTTTAAAGTTTGAAAAAAAAAGTAAAAAAAAAAAAAGTAAAAATACAAATCCCCCCAAAAAATAAAAAAATTTAAAAATCAAAAATAGTTAGTTTTTTTTGTTGCTGTCATTTTTTGTGATTCTTCTACTTTTACTGTTTTACTGTTACTGTTTTATTGTTAATCATTTCTGTTTGTAGGAATGTTTTCAGCTGCAACACTGACCGTTTTATTCTGACAGCAACAGGAACTTGCTCTCAGAATAGACATAAATCAATGTGGGCAGTGCTGTTGGATGAGATTTTTCATCCGCAGTTAAAAAAAGAGAATATATGCCAAAGCATGGGGGCCTGGGGTGGCCAATCGGTGGATGGACCCTATGCTTCGGCATACATATTTTATATCTGTTGGCACATTTCATGTGTGCCCACCATTAGAAGTGGGTGGATGCTAAGTTTTCCTTCCACATTTTAAGACTCAAAACATACATGTGTATAACTTTATATATTAATATGTGTGTGGTTGTGGGTCTTTGCATGTTTTTACATATTTAGCGTAATTTTTGTTAAGTAGATGATTGGTTACTTGGTCCAAATGCAGAAATATTTATATATGTGTTGTTTTCTTTTTTGTCATAGGTTAGCCAAGAGGTTTTAAAGACTGAGGATTATTCCAAAGTTCGACAATGACGCTGAAACCATCATTCTTGCACAACGTTGCATTGGACTACAGGACGGAGCACACTAAAATGGCTAAGTTTTCTTTCCACATTTTAAGACTCAAAACATACATGTGTATAACTTTATATATTAATATGTGTGTGGTTGTGGGTGTAAACATGTTTTTCCATTTTTAGTGTAATTTATGTTAAGTAGATGATTGACTACTTGCTCCCAATACAGTAATATTGATATAGGTGTTGTGTTTTTTTTGTCATAGGTTAGCCAGGAGGTTTTGAAGACTGAGGATTATTCCAGAGTTCGACAATGAGGCTGAAACCATCACTCTTACACAACGTTGCATTGGACTACAGGACGGAGCACACATGAGTGGCTAAGTTTTCAGAGAAGAAGACAGAAGAAATGTGAGTAAAACAGCACTAACCCACAGATAGAACACACCTAGGACACATTTAACCCTCTCTTCACCCCCCCCAGTTAACCCCTTCAATTCCCTGTCACCTGTGTCATTGATCAGTGAACACATGTTTACTGATCACTGTATCAGTGTCCCTGGCGACTTCCAATAGTGTTAGCGCCCATCCCAGATAGCGCCAGTTTTCCCGCTAGTACACCAGTAATCCCATTTAACCCCTTGATCGCCTCCCCCCCCCAGTTAACGCCCTCACTGCCCTGTCACCAGTGTCATTGATTACAGTGAACAGATTTTTACTGATCACTGTATTAGTGTCACCGGTGACTTCCGATAGTGTTAGCGCCAGTTAGCGCCCCTCCCAGATAGCGTCAGATTCCTGCAACATGGGCATTAATAAAAAATATCAATTGCGGTTGTATTGGTCCACAGGCCCGCTTGTTCATATGTCCGTGTTCTCTACTGCCATGGCCAGGCATAGATATGAGACGATAATGCGTTTTATGCACTTCTACGACAACACACTCAGTCGTCCTCGGGGTGACCCTGAATTTGACCGGCTCCACAAAATTCGGCCCCTCGTAAATCACTTTAACCAAAAATTTGCAGATATGTATACTCCCCATAAAAACATCTGCATTGATGAGTCCCTCATTCAATTTTCTGGCTGCCTTGTAATCAAACAGTTTCTCCCCAGCAAGCGTGCCAGATATGGGGTCAAGATGTATAAGACCTGTGAGAGGGCAACAGGCTATACATGTAAGTTTCAGATTTATGAGGAAAAATATAGTCACGTGGAGCCCCCCGGATGCCCAGACTACATGGGGAGCAGTGGCAAGATAGTTTGGGACTTGGTGTCATCCTTTTTCCATATGAGGTACCACTTATACGTGGACGTGAAAAAAAAAGTAAAAAAAAAAAAATTAAAAATACAAATCCCCCCAAAAAATAAAAAATGTAAAAATCAAAAATAGTTAGTTTTTTTGTTGTCATTTTTTGTGATTCTTCTACTTTTACTGTTTTATTGTTACTGTTTTATTGTTAATCATTTCTGTTTGTAGGAATGCCTTCAGCTGCAACACTGACCTGTTTATTCTGACAGCAACAGGAACTTGCTCTCAGAATAGACATAAATCAATGTGGGCAGCGCTGCTTCCGCCTCTACCATACACTAGTGAACTATTAATATAGGGTACAGCACGGCACAGTTCAGGGCACATTTACACAGGGTCTCAAAAGATGTTAGGTAGCCAGGAAACTGGCTATCGCATTTGGAGAGACCCGACCATCTGTTTTAAAAATGTTTAAAGTTTGAAAAAAAAGTAAAAAAAAAAAAAATTAAAAGTACAAATCCTTCCCAAAAAATAAAAAAATTTAAAAATCAAAAATAGTTTTTTTTGTTGCTGTCATTTTTTGTGATTCTTCTACTTTTACTGTTTTATTGTTACTGTTTTATTGTTAATCATTTCTGTTTGTAGGAATGCTTTCAGCTGCAACACTGACCTGTTTATTCTGACAGCAGCAGGAACTTGCTCTCAGAATAGACATAAATCAATGTGGGCAGCGCTGCTTCCGCCTCTACCATACATTAATGAACTATTAATATAGGGTACAGCACGGCACAGTTCAGGGCACATTTACACAGGGTCTCGAAAGATGTTAGGTAGTCAGGAAACTGGCTATTGCATTTGGAGAGACCCGACCATCTGTTTTAAAAATGTTTAAAGTTTGAAAAAAAAAGTAAAAAAAAAAAAAGTAAAAATACAAATCCCCCCAAAAAATAAAAAAATTTAAAAATCAAAAATAGTTAGTTTTTTTTGTTGCTGTCATTTTTTGTGATTCTTCTACTTTTACTGTTTTACTGTTACTGTTTTATTGTTAATCATTTCTGTTTGTAGGAATGTTTTCAGCTGCAACACTGACCGTTTTATTCTGACAGCAACAGGAACTTGCTCTCAGAATAGACATAAATCAATGTGGGCAGTGCTGTTGGATGAGATTTTTCATCCGCAGTTAAAAAAAGAGAATATATGCCAAAGCATGGGGGCCTGGGGTGGCCAATCGGTGGATGGACCCTATGCTTCGGCATACATATTTTATATCTGTTGGCACATTTCATGTGTGCCCACCATTAGAAGTGGGTGGATGCTAAGTTTTCCTTCCACATTTTAAGACTCAAAACATACATGTGTATAACTTTATATATTAATATGTGTGTGGTTGTGGGTCTTTGCATGTTTTTACATATTTAGCGTAATTTTTGTTAAGTAGATGATTGGTTACTTGGTCCAAATGCAGAAATATTTATATATGTGTTGTTTTCTTTTTTGTCATAGGTTAGCCAAGAGGTTTTAAAGACTGAGGATTATTCCAAAGTTCGACAATGACGCTGAAACCATCACTCTTGCACAACGTTGCATTGGACTACAGGACGGAGCACACTAAAATGGCTAAGTTTTCTTTCCACATTTTAAGACTCAAAACATACATGTGTATAACTTTATATATTAATATGTGTGTGGTTGTGGGTGTAAACATGTTTTTCCATTTTTAGTGTAATTTATGTTAAGTAGATGATTGACTACTTGCTCCCAATACAGTAATATTGATATAGGTGTTGTGTTTTTTTTGTCATAGGTTAGCCAGGAGGTTTTGAAGACTGAGGATTATTCCAGAGTTCGACAATGAGGCTGAAACCATCACTCTTACACAACGTTGCATTGGACTACAGGACGGAGCACACATGAGTGGCTAAGTTTTCAGAGAAGAAGACAGAAGAAATGTGAGTAAAACAGCACTAACCCACAGATAGAACACACCTAGGACACATTTAACCCTCTCTTCACCCCCCCCAGTTAACCCCTTCAATTCCCTGTCACCTGTGTCATTGATCAGTGAACACATGTTTACTGATCACTGTATCAGTGTCCCTGGCGACTTCCAATAGTGTTAGCGCCCATCCCAGATAGCGCCAGTTTTCCCGCTAGTACACCAGTAATCCCATTTAACCCCTTGATCGCCTCCCCCCCCCAGTTAACGCCCTCACTGCCCTGTCACCAGTGTCATTGATTACAGTGAACAGATTTTTACTGATCACTGTATTAGTGTCACCGGTGACTTCCGATAGTGTTAGCGCCAGTTAGCGCCCCTCCCAGATAGCGTCAGATTCCTGCAACATGGGCATTAATAAAAAATATCAATTGCGGTTGTATTGGTCCACAGGCCCGCTTGTTCATATGTCCGTGTTCTCTACTGCCATGGCCAGGCATAGATATGAGACGATAATGCGTTTTATGCACTTCTACGACAACACACTCAGTCGTCCTCGGGGTGACCCTGAATTTGACCGGCTCCACAAAATTCGGCCCCTCGTAAATCACTTTAACCAAAAATTTGCAGATATGTATACTCCCCATAAAAACATCTGCATTGATGAGTCCCTCATTCAATTTTCTGGCTGCCTTGTAATCAAACAGTTTCTCCCCAGCAAGCGTGCCAGATATGGGGTCAAGATGTATAAGACCTGTGAGAGGGCAACAGGCTATACATGTAAGTTTCAGATTTATGAGGAAAAATATAGTCACGTGGAGCCCCCCGGATGCCCAGACTACATGGGGAGCAGTGGCAAGATAGTTTGGGACTTGGTGTCATCCTTTTTCCATATGAGGTACCACTTATACGTGGACGTGAAAAAAAAAGTAAAAAAAAAAAATTAAAAATACAAATCCCCCCCAAAAAATAAAAAATGTAAAAATCAAAAATAGTTAGTTTTTTTGTTGTCATTTTTTGTGATTCTTCTACTTTTACTGTTTTATTGTTACTGTTTTATTGTTAATCATTTCTGTTTGTAGGAATGCTTTCAGCTGCAACACTGACCTGTTTATTCTGACAGGAACAGGAACTTGCTCTCAGAATAGACATAAATCAATGTGGGCAGCGCTGCTTCCGCCTCTACCATACACTAGTGAACTATTAATATAGGGTACAGCACGGCACAGTTCAGGGCACATTTACACAGGGTCTCGAAAGATGTTAGGTAGTCAGAAAACTGGCTATCGCATTTGGAGAGACCCGACCATCTGTTTTAAAAATGTTTAAAGTTTGAAAAAAAAAGTAAAAAAAAAAAGTAAAAATACAAATCCCCCCCAAAAAAATAAAAAAATTTAAAAATCAAAAATAGTTTGTTTTTTTTGTTGCTGTCATTTTTTGTGATTCTTCTACTTTTACTGTTTTATTGTTACTGTTTTATTGTTAATCATTTCTGTTTGTAGGAATGCTTTCAGCTGCAACACTGACCTGTTTATTCTGACAGCAACAGGAACTTGCTCTCAGAACAGACATAAATCAATGTGGGCAGCGCTGCTTCCACCTCTACCATACACTAGTGAACTATTAATATAGGGTACAGCACGGCACAGTTCAGGGCACATTTACACAGGGTCTCAAAAGATGTTAGGTAGCCAGGAAACTGGCTATCGCATTTGGAGAGACCCGACCATCTGTTTTCAAAATGTTTAAAGTTTGAAAAAAAAGTTAAAAAAAAAAAAAATTAAAAGTACAAATCCTTCCCAAAAAATAAAAAAATTTAAAAATCAAAAATAGTTAGTTTTTTTTGTTGCTGTCATTTTTTGTGATTCTTCTACTTTTACTGTTTTATTGTTACTGTTTTATTGTTAATCATTTCTGTTTGTAGGAATGCTTTCAGCTGCAACACTGACCTGTTTATTCTGACAGCAACAGGAACTTGCTCTCAGAATAGACATAAATCAATGTGGGCAGCGCTGCTTCCGCCTCTACCATACACTAGTGAACTATTAATATAGGGTACAGC
Organism: Staurois parvus; assembly: GCF_062004578.1. Classification (NCBI taxonomy): domain Eukaryota; kingdom Metazoa; phylum Chordata; class Amphibia; order Anura; family Ranidae; genus Staurois; species Staurois parvus. The sequence goes on from NW_028318880.1 coordinate 535,271, forward strand.
ACGGCACAGTTCAGGGCACATTTACACAGGGTCTCGAAAGATGTTAGGTAGTCAGGAAACTGGCTATTGCATTTGGAGAGACCCGACCATCTGTTTTAAAAATGTTTAAAGTTTGAAAAAAAAAGTAAAAAAAAAAAAGTAAAAATACATATCCCCCCAAAAAATAAAAAAATTTAAAAATCAAAAATAGTTAGTTTTTTTTGTTGCTGTCATTTTTTGTGATTCTTCTACTTTTACTGTTTTACTGTTACTGTTTTATTGTTAATCATTTCTGTTTGTAGGAATGCTTTCAGCTGCAACACTGACCTGTTTATTCTGACAGCAACAGGAACTTGCTCTCAGAATAGACATAAATCAATGTGGGCAGCGCTGCTTCCACCTCTACCATACACTAGTGAACTATTAATATAGGGTACAGCACGGCACAGTTCAGGGCACATTTACACAGGGTCTCAAAAGATGTTAGGTAGCCAGGAAACTGGCTATCGCATTTGGAGAGACCCGACCATCTGTTTTAAAAATGTTTAAAGTTTGAAAAAAAAAGTAAAAAAAAAAAAAATTAAAAGTACAAATCCTTCCCAAAAAATAAAAAAATTTAAAAATCAAAAATAGTTTTTTTTGTTGCTGTCATTTTTTGTGATTCTTCTACTTTTACTGTTTTATTGTTACTGTTTTATTGTTAATCATTTCTGTTTGTAGGAATGGCTTCAGCTGCAACACTGACCTGTTTATTCTGACAGCAACAGGAACTTGCTCTCAGAATAGACATAAATCAATGTGGGCAGCGCTGCTTCCGCCTCTACCATACACTAGTGAACTATTAATATAGGGTACAGCACGGCACAGTTCAGGTCACATTTACACAGGGTCTCGAAAGATGTTAGGTAGTCAGGAAACTCTCTATCGCATTTGGAGAGACCCGACCATCTGTTTTAAAAATGTTTAAAGTTTGAAAAAAAAAGTAAAAAAAAAAAAAGTAAAAATACAAATCCCCCCAAAAAATAAAAAAATTTAAAAATCAAAAATAGTTAGTTTTTTTTGTTGCTGTCATTTTTTGTGATTCTGCTACTTTTACTGTTTTACTGTTACTGTTTTATTGTTAATCATTTCTGTTTGTAGGAATGCTTTCAGCTGCAACACTGACCTGTTTATTCTGACAGCAACAGGAACTTGCTCTCAGAATAGACATAAATCAATGTGGGCAGCGCTGCTTCCACCTCTACCATACACTAGTGAACTATTAATATAGGGTACAGCACGGCACAGTTCAGGGCACATTTACACAGGGTCTCGAAAGATGTTAGGTAGTCAGAAAACTGGCTATCGCATTTGGAGAGACCCGACCATCTGTTTTAAAAATGTTTAAAGTTTGAAAAAAAAAGTAAAAAAAAAAAGTAAAAATACAAATCCCCCCCAAAAAAATAAAAAAATTTAAAAATCAAAAATAGTTTGTTTTTTTTGTTGCTGTCATTTTTTGTGATTCTTCTACTTTTACTGTTTTATTGTTACTGTTTTATTGTTAATCATTTCTGTTTGGAGGAATGCTTTCAGCTGCAACACTGACCTGTTTATTCTGACAGCAACAGGAACTTGCTCTCAGAATAGACATAAATCAATGTGGGCAGCGCTGCTTCCACCTCTACCATACACTAGTGAACTATTAATATAGGGTACAGCACGGCACAGTTCAGGGCACATTTACACAGGGTCTCAAAAGATGTTAGGTAGCCAGGAAACTGGCTATCGCATTTGGAGAGACCCGACCATCTGTTTTCAAAATGTTTAAAGTTTGAAAAAAAAGTTAAAAAAAAAAAAAATTAAAAGTACAAATCCTTCCCAAAAAATAAAAAAATTTAAAAATCAAAAATAGTTAGTTTTTTTTGTTGCTGTCATTTTTTGTGATTCTTCTACTTTTACTGTTTTATTGTTACTGTTTTATTGTTAATCATTTCTGTTTGTAGGAATGCTTTCAGCTGCAACACTGACCTGTTTATTCTGACAGCAACAGGAACTTGCTCTCAGAATAGACATAAATCAATGTGGGCAGCGCTGCTTCCGCCTCTACCATACACTAGTGAACTATTAATATAGGGTACAGCACGGCACAGTTCAGGGCACATTTACACAGGGTCTCGAAAGATGTTAGGTAGTCAGGAAACTGGCTATTGCATTTGGAGAGACCCGACCATCTGTTTTAAAAATGTTTAAAGTTTGAAAAAAAAAGTAAAAAAAAAAAAGTAAAAATACATATCCCCCCAAAAAATAAAAAAATTTAAAAATCAAAAATAGTTAGTTTTTTTTGTTGCTGTCATTTTTTGTGATTCTTCTACTTTTACTGTTTTACTGTTACTGTTTTATTGTTAATCATTTCTGTTTGTAGGAATGCTTTCAGCTGCAACACTGACCTGTTTATTCTGACAGCAACAGGAACTTGCTCTCAGAATAGACATAAATCAATGTGGGCAGCGCTGCTTCCACCTCTACCATACACTAGTGAACTATTAATATAGGGTACAGCACGGCACAGTTCAGGGCACATTTACACAGGGTCTCAAAAGATGTTAGGTAGCCAGGAAACTGGCTATCGCATTTGGAGAGACCCGACCATCTGTTTTAAAAATGTTTAAAGTTTGAAAAAAAAAGTAAAAAAAAAAAAATTAAAAGTACAAATCCTTCCCAAAAAATAAAAAAATTTAAAAATCAAAAATAGTTTTTTTTGTTGCTGTCATTTTTTGTGATTCTTCTTTTACTGTTTTATTGTTACTGTTTTATTGTTAATCATTTCTGTTTGTAGGAATGGCTTCAGCTGCAACACTGACCTGTTTATTCTGACAGCAACAGGAACTTGCTCTCAGAATAGACATAAATCAATGTGGGCAGCGCTGCTTCCGCCTCTACCATACACTAGTGAACTATTAATATAGGGTACAGCACGGCACAGTTCAGGTCACATTTACACAGGGTCTCGAAAGATGTTAGGTAGTCAGGAAACTGGCTATCGCATTTGGAGAGACCCGACCATCTGTTTTAAAAATGTTTAAAGTTTGAAAAAAAAAGTAAAAAAAAAAAAGTAAAAATACAAATCCCCCCAAAAAATAAAAAAAATTAAAAATCAAAAATAGTTAGTTTTTTTTGTTGCTGTCATTTTTTGTGATTCTTCTACTTTTACTGTTTTACTGTTACTGTTTTATTGTTAATCATTTCTGTTTGTAGGAATGCTTTCAGCTGCAACACTGACCTGTTTATTCTGACAGCAACAGGAACTTGCTCTCAGAATAGACATAAATCAATGTGGGCAGCGCTGCTTCCACCTCTACCATACACTAGTGAACTATTAATATAGGGTACAGCATGGCACAGTTCAGGGCACATTTACACAGGGTCTCAAAAGATGTTAGGTAGCCAGGAAACTGGCTATCGCATTTGGAGAGACCCGACCATCTGTTTTAAAAATGTTTAAAGTTTGAAAAAAAAAGTAAAAAAAAAAAGTAAAAATACAAATCCCCCCCCAAAAAATAAAAAAATTTAAAAATCAAAAATAGTTAGTTTTTTTTGTTGCTGTCATTTTTTGTGATTCTTCTACTTTTACTGTTTTATTGTTACTGTTTTACTGTTAATCATTTCTGTTTGTAGGAATGTTTTCAGCTGCAACACTGACCGTTTTATTCTGACAGCAACAGGAACTTGCTCTCAGAATAGACATAAATCAATGTGGGCAGTGCTGTTGGATGAGATTTTTCATCCGCAGTTAAAAAAAGAGAATATATGCCAAAGCATGGGGGCCTGGGGTGGCCAATCGGTGGATGGACCCTATGCTTCGGCATACATATTTTATATCTGTTGGCACATTTCATGTGTGCCCACCATTAGAAGTGGGTGGATGCTAAGTTTTCCTTCCACATTTTAAGACTCAAAACATACATGTGTATAACTTTATATATTAATATGTGTGTGGTTGTGGGTCTTTGCATGTTTTTACATATTTAGCGTAATTTTTGTTAAGTAGATGATTGGTTACTTGGTCCAAATGCAGAAATATTTATATATGTGTTGTTTTCTTTTTTGTCATAGGTTAGCCAAGAGGTTTTAAAGACTGAGGATTATTTTAAAGTTCGACAATGAGGCTGAAACCATCACTCTTGCACAACGTTGCATTGGACTACAGGATGGAGCACACTAAAATGGCTAAGTTTTCTTTCCACATTTTAAGACTCAAAACATACATGTGTATAACTTTATATATTAATATGTGTGTGGTTGTGGGTGTAAACATGTTTTTCCATTTTTAGTGTAATTTATGTTAAGTAGATGATTGACTACTTGCTCCCAATACAGTAATATTGATATAGGTGTTGTGTTTTTTTTGTCATAGGTTAGCCAGGGGGTTTTGAAGACTGAGGATTATTCCAGAGTTCGACAATGAGGCTGAAACCATCACTCTTACACAACGTTGCATTGGACTACAGGACGGAGCACACATGAGTGGCTAAGTTTTCAGAGAAGAAGACAGAAGAAATGTGAGTAAAACAGCACTAACCCACAGATAGAACACACCTAGGACACATTTAACCCTCTCTTCACCCCCCCCAGTTAACCCCTTCAATTCCCTGTCACCTGTGTCATTGATCAGTGAACACATGTTTACTGATCACTGTATCAGTGTCCCTGGCGACTTCCAATAGTGTTAGCGCCCATCCCAGATAGCGCCAGTTTTCCCGCTAGTACACCAGTAATCCCATTTAACCCCTTGATCGCCTCCCCCCCCCAGTTAACGCCCTCACTGCCCTGTCACCAGTGTCATTGATTACAGTGAACAGATTTTTACTGATCACTGTATTAGTGTCACCGGTGACTTCCGATAGTGTTAGCGCCAGTTAGCGCCCCTCCCAGATAGCGTCAGATTGCCTGCAACATGGGCATTAATAAAAAATATCAATTGCGGTTGTATTGGTCCACAGGCCCGCTTGTTCATATGTCCGTGTTCTCTACTGCCATGGCCAGGCATAGATATGAGACGATAATGCGTTTTATGCACTTCTACGACAACACACTCAGTCGTCCTCGGGGTGACCCTGAATTTGACCGGCTCCACAAAATTCGACCCCTCGTAAATCACTTTAACCAAAAATTTGCAGATATGTATACTCCCCATAAAAACATCTGCATTGATGAGTCCCTCATTCAATTTTCTGGCTGCCTTGTAATCAAACAGTTTCTCCCCAGCAAGCGTGCCAGATATGGGGTCAAGATGTATAAGACCTGTGAGAGGGCAACAGGCTATACATGTAAGTTTCAGATTTATGAGGAAAAAGATAGTCACGTGGAGCCCCCCGGATGCCCAGACTACATGGGGAGCAGTGGCAAGATAGTTTGGGACTTGGTGTCATCCTTTTTCCATATGAGGTACCACTTATACGTGGACGTGAAAAAAAAAGTAAAAAAAAAAAAATTAAAAATACAAATCCCCCCCAAAAAATAAAAAATGTAAAAATCAAAAATAGTTAGTTTTTTTGTTGTCATTTTTTGTGATTCTTCTACTTTTACTGTTTTATTGTTACTGTTTTATTGTTAATCATTTCTGTTTGTAGGAATGCTTTCAGCTGCAACACTGACCTGTTTATTCTGACAGCAACAGGAACTTGCTCTCAGAATAGACATAAATCAATGTGGGCAGCGCTGCTTCCGCCTCTACCATACACTAGTGAACTATTAATATAGGGTACAGCACGGCACAGTTCAGGGCACATTTACACAGGGTCTCAAAAGATGTTAGGTAGTCAGAAAACTGGCTATCGCATTTGGAGAGACCCGACCATCTGTTTTAAAAATGTTTAAAGTTTGAAAAAAAAAGTAAAAAAAAAAAGTAAAAATACAAATCCCCCCCAAAAAAATAAAAAAATTTAAAAATCAAAAATAGTTTTTTTTTTTTGTTGCTGTCATTTTTTGTGATTCTTCTACTTTTACTGTTTTATTGTTACTGTTTTATTGTTAATCATTTCTGTTTGTAGGAATGCTTTCAGCTGCAACACTGACCTGTTTATTCTGACAGCAACAGGAACTTGCTCTCAGAATAGACATAAATCAATGTGGGCAGCGCTGCTTCCACCTCTACCATACACTAGTGAACTATTAATATAGGGTACAGCACGGCACAGTTCAGGGCACATTTACACAGGGTCTCAAAAGATGTTAGGTAGCCAGGAAACTGGCTATCGCATTTGGAGAGACCCGACCATCTGTTTTCAAAATGTTTAAAGTTTGAAAAAAAAGTTAAAAAAAAAAAAAATTAAAAGTACAAATCCTTCCCAAAAAATAAAAAAATTTAAAAATCAAAAATAGTTAGTTTTTTTTGTTGCTGTCATTTTTTGTGATTCTTCTACTTTTACTGTTTTATTGTTACTGTTTTATTGTTAATCATTTCTGTTTGTAGGAATGCTTTCAGCTGCAACACTGACCTGTTTATTCTGACAGCAACAGGAACTTGCTCTCAGAATAGACATAAATCAATGTGGGCAGCGCTGCTTACGCCTCTACCATACACTAGTGAACTATTAATATAGGGTACAGCACGGCACAGTTCAGGGCACATTTACACAGGGTCTCGAAAGATGTTAGGTAGTCAGGAAACTGGCTATTGCATTTGGAGAGACCCGACCATCTGTTTTAAAAATGTTTAAAGTTTGAAAAAAAAAGTAAAAAAAAAAAAGTAAAAATACATATCCCCCCAAAAAATAAAAAAATTTAAAAATCAAAAATAGTTAGTTTTTTTTGTTCCTGTCATTTTTTGTGATTCTTCTACTTTTACTGTTTTACTGTTACTGTTTTATTGTTAATCATTTCTGTTTGTAGGAATGCTTTCAGCTGCAACACTGACCTGTTTATTCTGACAGCAACAGGAACTTGCTCTCAGAATAGACATAAATCAATGTGGGCAGCGCTGCTTCCACCTCTACCATACACTAGTGAACTATTAATATAGGGTACAGCACGGCACAGTTCAGGGCACATTTACACAGGGTCTCAAAAGATGTTAGGTAGCCAGGAAACTGGCTATCGCATTTGGAGAGACCCGACCATCTGTTTTAAAAATGTTTAAAGTTTGAAAAAAAAAGTAAAAAAAAAAAAAATTAAAAGTACAAATCCTTCCCAAAAAATAAAAAAATTTAAAAATCAAAAATAGTTTTTTTTGTTGCTGTCATTTTTTGTGATTCTTCTACTTTTACTGTTTTATTGTTACTGTTTTATTGTTAATCATTTCTGTTTGTAGGAATGGCTTCAGCTGCAACACTGACCTGTTTATTCTGACAGCAACAGGAACTTGCTCTCAGAATAGACATAAATCAATGTGGGCAGCGCTGCTTCCGCCTCTACCATACACTAGTGAACTATTAATATAGGGTACAGCACGGCACAGTTCAGGTCACATTTACACAGGGTCTCGAAAGATGTTAGGTAGTCAGGAAACTGGCTATCGCATTTGGAGAGACCCGACCATCTGTTTTAAAAATGTTTAAAGTTTGAAAAAAAAAGTAAAAAAAAAAAAAGTAAAAATACAAATCCCCCCAAAAAATAAAAAAATTTAAAAATCAAAAATAGTTAGTTTTTTTTGTTGCTGTCATTTTTTGTGATTCTTCTACTTTTACTGTTTTACTGTTACTGTTTTATTGTTAATCATTTCTGTTTGTAGGAATGCTTTCAGCTGCAACACTGACCTGTTTATTCTGACAGCAACAGGAACTTGCTCTCAGAATAGACATAAATCAATGTGGGCAGCGCTGCTTCCACCTCTACCATACACTAGTGAACTATTAATATAGGGTACAGCACGGCACAGTTCAGGGCACATTTACACAGGGTCTCGAAAGATGTTAGGTAGTCAGAAAACTGGCTATCGCATTTGGAGAGACCCGACCATTTGTTTTAAAAATGTTTAAAGTTTGAAAAAAAAGTAAAAAAAAAAAGTAAAAATACAAATCCCCCCCCAAAAAAATAAAAAAATTTAAAAATCAAAAATAGTTTGTTTTTTTTGTTGCTGTCATTTTTTGTGATTCTTCTACTTTTACTGTTTTATTGTTACTGTTTTATTGTTAATCATTTCTGTTTGTAGGAATGCTTTCAGCTGCAACACTGACCTGTTTATTCTGACAGCAACAGGAACTTGCTCTCAGAATAGACATAAATCAATGTGGGCAGTGCTGCTTCCACCTCTACCATACACTAGTGAACTATTAATATAGGGTACAGCACGGCACAGTTCAGGGCACATTTACACAGGGTCTCAAAAGATGTTAGGTAGCCAGGAAACTGGCTATCGCATTTGGAGAGACCCGACCATCTGTTTTCAAAATGTTTAAAGTTTGAAAAAAAAGTTAAAAAAAAAAAAATTAAAAGTACAAATCCTTCCCAAAAAATAAAAAAATTTAAAAATCAAAAATAGTTAGTTTTTTTTGTTGCTGTCATTTTTTGTGATTCTTCTACTTTTACTGTTTTATTGTTACTGTTTTATTGTTAATCATTTCTGTTTGTAGGAATGCTTTCAGCTGCAACACTGACCTGTTTATTCTGACAGCAACAGGAACTTGCTCTCAGAATAGACATAAATCAATGTGGGCAGCGCTGCTTCCGCCTCTACCATACACTAGTGAACTATTAATATAGGGTACAGCACGGCACAGTTCAGGGCACATTTACACAGGGTCTCGAAAGATGTTAGGTAGTCAGGAAACTGGCTATTGCATTTGGAGAGACCCGACCATCTGTTTTAAAAATGTTTAAAGTTTGAAAAAAAAAGTAAAAAAAAAAAAGTAAAAATACATATCCCCCCAAAAAATAAAAAAATTTAAAAATCAAAAATAGTTAGTTATTTTTGTTGCTGTCATTTTTTGTGATTCTTCTACTTTTACTGTTTTACTGTTACTGTTTTATTGTTAATCATTTCTGTTTGTAGGAATGCTTTCAGCTGCAACACTGACCTGTTTATTCTGACAGCAACAGGAACTTGCTCTCAGAATAGACATAAATCAATGTGGGCAGCGCTGCTTCCACCTCTACCATACACTAGTGAACTATTAATATAGGGTACAGCACGGCACAGTTCAGGGCACATTTACACAGGGTCTCAAAAGATGTTAGGTAGCCAGGAAACTGGCTATCGCATTTGGAGAGACCCGACCATCTGTTTTAAAAATGTTTAAAGTTTGAAAAAAAAGTAAAAAAAAAAAAAAATTAAAAGTACAAATCCTTCCCAAAAAATAAAAAAATTTAAAAATCAAAAATAGTTTTTTTTGTTGCTGTCATTTTTTGTGATTCTTCTACTTTTACTGTTTTATTGTTACTGTTTTATTGTTAATCATTTCTGTTTGTAGGAATGGCTTCAGCTGCAACACTGACCTGTTTATTCTGACAGCAACAGGAACTTGCTCTCAGAATAGACATAAATCAATGTGGGCAGCGCTGCTTCCACCTCTACCATACACTAGTGAACTATTAATATAGGGTACAGCACGGCACAGTTCAGGTCACATTTACACAGGGTCTCGAAAGATGTTAGGTAGTCAGGAAACTGGCTATCGCATTTGGAGAGACCCGACCATCTGTTTTAAAAATGTTTAAAGTTTGAAAAAAAAAGTAAAAAAAAAAAAAGTAAAAATACAAATCCCCCCAAAAAATAAAAAAATTTAAAAATCAAAAATAGTTAGTTTTTTTTGTTGCTGTCATTTTTTGTGATTCTTCTACTTTTACTGTTTTACTGTTACTGTTTTATTGTTAATCATTTCTGTTTGTAGGAATGCTTTCAGCTGCAACACTGACCTGTTTATTCTGACAGCAACAGGAACTTGCTCTCAGAATAGACATAAATCAATGTGGGCAGCGCTGCTTCCACCTCTACCATACACTAGTGAACTATTAATATAGGGTACAGCATGGCACAGTTCAGGGCACATTTACACAGGGTCTCAAAAGATGTTAGGTAGCCAGGAAACTGGCTATCGCATTTGGAGAGACCCGACCATCTGTTTTAAAAATGTTTAAAGTTTGAAAAAAAAAGTAAAAAAAAAAAAGTAAAAATACAAATCCCCCCCCAAAAAATAAAAAAATTTAAAAATCAAAAATAGTTAGTTTTTTTTGTTGCTGTCATTTTTTGTGATTCTTCTACTTTTACTGTTTTATTGTTACTGTTTTATTGTTAATCATTTCTGTTTGTAGGAATGTTTTCAGCTGCAACACTGACCGTTTTATTCTGACAGCAACAGGAACTTGCTCTCAGAATAGACATAAATCAATGTGGGCAGTGCTGTTGGATGAGATTTTTCATCCGCAGTTAAAAAAAGAGAATATATGCCAAAGCATGGGGGCCTGGGGTGGCCAATCGGTGGATGGACCCTATGCTTCGGCATACATATTTTATATCTGTTGGCACATTTCATGTGTGCCCACCATTAGAAGTGGGTGGATGCTAAGTTTTCCTTCCACATTTTAAGACTCAAAACATACATGTGTATAACTTTATATATTAATATGTGTGTGGTTGTGGGTCTTTGCATGTTTTTACATATTTAGCGTAATTTTTGTTAAGTAGATGATTGGTTACTTGGTCCAAATGCAGAAATATTTATATATGTGTTGTTTTCTTTTTTGTCATAGGTTAGCCAAGAGGTTTTAAAGACTGAGGATTATTTTAAAGTTCGACAATGAGGCTGAAACCATCACTCTTGCACAACGTTGCATTGGACTACAGGACGGAGCACACTAAAATGGCTAAGTTTTCTTTAAACATTTTAAGACTCAAAACATACATGTGTATAACTTTATATATTAATATGTGTGTGGTTGTGGGTGTAAACATGTTTTTCCATTTTTAGTGTAATTTATGTTAAGTAGATGATTGACTACTTGCTCCCAATACAGTAATATTGATATAGGTGTTGTGTTTTTTTTGTCATAGGTTAGCCAGGGGGTTTTGAAGACTGAGGATTATTCCAGAGTTCGACAATGAGGCTGAAACCATCACTCTTACACAACGTTGCATTGGACTACAGGACGGAGCACACATGAGTAGCTAAGTTTTCAGAGAAGAAGACAGAAGAAATGTGAGTAAAACAGCACTAACCCACAGATAGAACACACCTAGGACACATTTAACCCTCTCTTCACCCCCCCCAGTTAACCCCTTCAATTCCCTGTCACCTGTGTCATTGATCAGTGAACACATGTTTACTGATCACTGTATCAGTGTCCCTGGCGACTTCCAATAGTGTTAGCGCCCATCCCAGATAGCGCCAGTTTTCCCGCTAGTACACCAGTAATCCCATTTAACCCCTTGATCGCCTCCCCCCCCCAGTTAACGCCCTCACTGCCCTGTCACCAGTGTCATTGATTACAGTGAACAGATTTTTACTGATCACTGTATTAGTGTCACCGGTGACTTCCGATAGTGTTAGCGCCAGTTAGCGCCCCTCCCAGATAGCGTCAGATTGCCTGCAACATGGGCATTAATAAAAAATATCAATTGCGGTTGTATTGGTCCACAGGCCCGCTTGTTCATATGTCCGTGTTCTCTACTGCCATGGCCAGGCATAGATATGAGACGATAATGCGTTTTATGCACTTCTACGACAACACACTCAGTCGTCCTCGGGGTGACCCTGAATTTGACCGGCTCCACAAAATTCGGCCCCTCGTAAATCACTTTAACCAAAAATTTGCAGATATGTATACTCCCCATAAAAACATCTGCATTGATGAGTCCCTCATTCAATTTTCTGGCTGCCTTGTAATCAAACAGTTTCTCCCCAGCAAGCGTGCCAGATATGGGGTCAAGATGTATAAGACCTGTGAGAGGGCAACAGGCTATACATGTAAGTTTCAGATTTATGAGGAAAAAGATAGTCACGTGGAGCCCCCCGGATGCCCAGACTACATGGGGAGCAGTGGCAAGATAGTTTGGGACTTGGTGTCATCCTTTTTCCATATGAGGTACCACTTATACGTGGACGTGAAAAAAAAAGTAAAAAAAAAAAAATTAAAAATACAAATCCCCCCCAAAAAATAAAAAATGTAAAAATCAAAAATAGTTAGTTTTTTTGTTGTCATTTTTTGTGATTCTTCTACTTTTACTGTTTTATTGTTACTGTTTTATTGTTAATCATTTCTGTTTGTAGGAATGCTTTCAGCTGCAACACTGACCTGTTTATTCTGACAGCAACAGGAACTTGCTCTCAGAATAGACATAAATCAATGTGGGCAGCGCTGCTTCCGCCTCTACCATACACTAGTGAACTATTAATATAGGGTACAGCACGGCACAGTTCAGGGCACATTTACACAGGGTCTCGAAAGATGTTAGGTAGTCAGAAAACTGGCTATCGCATTTGGAGAGACCCGACCATCTGTTTTAAAAATGTTTAAAGTTTGAAAAAAAAAGTAAAAAAAAAAAAAGTAAAAATACAAATCCCCCCAAAAAATAAAAAAATTTAAAAATCAAAAATAGTTAGTTTTTTTTGTTGCTGTCATTTTTTGTGATTCTTCTACTTTTACTGTTTTACTGTTACTGTTTTATTGTTAATCATTTCTGTTTGTAGGAATGCATTCAGCTGCAACACTGACCTGTTTATTCTGACAGCAACAGGAACTTGCTCTCAGAATAGACATAAATCAATGTGGGCAGCGCTGCTTCCACCTCTACCATACACTAGTGAACTATTAATATAGGGTACAGCATGGCACAGTTCAGGGCACATTTACACAGGGTCTCAAAAGATGTTAGGTAGCCAGGAAATTGGCTATCGCATTTGGAGAGACCCGACCATCTGTTTTAAAAATGTTTAAAGTTTGAAAAAAAAGTAAAAAAAAAAAAAATTAAAAGTACAAATCCTTCCCAAAAAATAAAAAAATTTAAAAATCAAAAATAGTTAGTTTTTTTTGTTGCTGTCATTTTTTGTGATTCTTCTACTTTTACTGTTTTATTGTTACTGTTTTATTGTTAATCATTTCTGTTTGTAGGAATGTTTTCAGCTGCAACACTGACCGTTTTATTCTGACAGCAACAGGAACTTGCTCTCAGAATAGAGATAAATCAATGTGGGCAGTGCTGTTGGATGAGATTTTTCATCCGCAGTTAAAAAAAGAGAATATATGCCAAAGCATGGGGGCCTGGGGTGGCCAATCGGTGGATGGACCCTATGCTTCGGCATACATATTTTATATCTGTTGGCACATTTCATGTGTGCCCACCATTAGAAGTGGGTGGATGCTAAGTTTTCCTTCCACATTTTAACACTCAAAACATACATGTGTATAACTTTATATATTAATATGTGTGTGGTTGTGGGTCTTTGCATGTTTTTACATATTTAGCGTAATATTTGTTAAGTAGATGATTGGTTACTTGGTCCAAATGCAGAAATATTTTATATATGTGTTGTTTTCTTTTTTGTCATAGGTTAGCCAAGAGGTTTTAAAGACTGAGGATTATTCCAAAGTTCGACAATGAGGTTGAAACCATCACTTTTGCACAACGTTGCATTGGACTACAGGACGGAGCACACTAAAATGGCTAAGTTTTCTTTCCACATTTTAAGACTCAAAACATACATGTGTATAACTTTATATATTAATATGTGTGTGGTTGTGGGTGTAAACATGTTTTTCCATTTTTAGTGTAATTTATGTTAAGTAGATGATTGACTACTTGCTCCCAATACAGTAATATTGATATAGGTGTTGTGTTTTTTTTGTCATAGGTTAGCCAGGAGGTTTTGAAGACTGAGGATTATTCCAGAGTTCGACAATGAGGCTGAAACCATCACTCTTACACAACGTTGCATTGGACTACAGGACGGAGCACACATGAGTGGCTAAGTTTTCAGAGAAGAAGACAGAAGAAATGTGAGTAAAACAGCACTAACCCACAGATAGAACACACCTAGGACACATTTAACCCTCTCTTCACCCCCCCCAGTTAACCCCTTCAATTCCCTGTCACCTGTGTCATTGATCAGTGAACACATGTTTACTGATCACTGTATCAGTGTCCCTGGCGACTTCCAATAGTGTTAGCGCCCATCCCAGATAGCGCCAGTTTTCCCGCTAGTACACCAGTAATCCCATTTAACCCCTTGATCGCCTCCCCCCCCCCCAGTTAACGCCCTCACTGCCCTGTCACCAGTGTCATTGATTACAGTGAACAGATTTTTACTGATCACTGTATTAGTGTCACCGGTGACTTCCGATAGTGTTAGCGCCAGTTAGCGCCCCTCCCAGATAGCGTCAGATTGCCTGCAACATGGGCATTAATAAAAAATATCAATTGCGGTTGTATTGGTCCACAGACCCGCTTGTTCATATGTCCGTGTTCTCTACTGCCATGGCCAGGCATAGATATGAGACGATAATGCGTTTTATGCACTTCTACGACAACACACTCAGTCGTCCTCGGGGTGACCCTGAATTTGTCCGGCTCCACAAAATTCGACCCCTCGTAAATCACTTTAACCAAAAATTGGCAGATATGTATACTCCCCATAAAAACATCTGCATCGATGAGTCCCTCATTCAATTTTCTGGCTGCCTTGTAATCAAACAGTTTCTCCCCAGCAAGCGTGCCAGATATGGGGTCAAGATGTATAAGACCTGTGAGAGGGCAACAGGCTATACATGTAAGTTTCAGATTTATGAGGGAAAAGATAGTCACGTGGAGCCCCCCGGATGCCCAGACTACATGGGGAGCAGTGGCAAGATAGTTTGGGACTTGGTGTCATCCTTTTTCCATATGGGGTACCACTTATACGTGGACGTGAAAAAAAAAGTAAAAAAAAAAAATTAAAAATACAAATCCCCCCAAAAAATAAAAAAATGTAAAAATCAAAAATAGTTAGTTTTTTTGTTGTCATTTTTTGTGATTCTTCTACTTTTACTGTTTTATTGTTACTGTTTTATTGTTAATCATTTCTGTTTGTAGGAATGCTTTCAGCTGCAACACTGACCTGTTTATTCTGACAGCAACAGGAACTTGCTCTCAGAATAGACATAAATCAATGTGGGCAGCGCTGCTTCCGCCTCTACCATACACTAGTGAACTATTAATATAGGGTACAGCACGGCACAGTTCAGGGCACATTTACACAGGGTCTCGAAAGATGTTAGGTAGTCAGAAAACTGGCTATCGCATTTGGAGAGACCCGACCATCTGTTTTAAAAATGTTTAAAGTTTGAAAAAAAAAGTAAAAAAAAAAGTAAAAATACAAATCCCCCCCAAAAAAATAAAAAAATTTAAAAATCAAAAATAGTTAGTTTTTTTTGTTGCTGTCATTTTTTGTGATTCTTCTACTTTTACTGTTTTACTGTTACTGTTTTATTGTTAATCATTTCTGTTTGTAGGAATGCTTTCAGCTGCAACACTGACCTGTTTATTCTGACAGCAACAGGAACTTGCTCTCAGAATAGACATAAATCAATGTGGGCAGCGCTGCTTCCACCTCTACCATACACTAGTGAACTATTAATATAGGGTACAGCACGGCACAGTTCAGGGCACATTTACACAGGGTCTCAAAAGATGTTAGGTAGCCAGGAAACTGGCTATCGCATTTGGAGAGACCCGACCATCTGTTTTAAAAATGTTTAAAGTTTGAAAAAAAAGTAAAAAAAAAAAAAAATTAAAAGTACAAATCCTTCCCAAAAAATAAAAAAATTTAAAAATCAAAAATAGTTAGTTTTTTTTGTTGCTGTCATTTTTTGTGATTCTTCTACTTTTACTGTTTTATTGTTACTGTTTTATTGTTAATCATTTCTGTTTGTAGGAATGCTTTCAGCTGCAACACTGACCTGTTTATTCTGACAGCAACAGGAACTTGCTCTCAGAATAGACATAAATCAATGTGGGCAGCGCTGCTTCCGCCTCTACCATACACTAGTGAACTATTAATATAGGGTACAGCACGGCACAGTTCAGGGCACATTTACACAGGGTCTCGAAAGATGTTAGGTAGTCAGAAAACTGGCTATTGCATTTGGAGAGACCCGACCATTTGTTTTAAAAATGTTTAAAGTTTGAAAAAAAAAGTAAAAAAAAAAAAAGTAAAAATACAAATCCCCCCAAAAAATAAAAAAATTTAAAAATCAAAAATAGTTTTTTTTTTGTTGCTGTCATTTTTTGTGATTCTTCTACTTTTACTGTTTTATTGTTACTGTTTTATTGTTAATCATTTCTGTTTGTAGGAATGCTTTCAGCTGCAACACTGACCTGTTTATTCTGACAGCAACAGGAACTTGCTCTCAGAATAGACATAAATCAATGTGGGCAGTGCTGCTTCCACCTCTACCATACACTAGTGAACTATTAATATAGCGTACAGCACGGCACAGTTCAGGGCACATTTACACAGGGTCTCAAAAGATGTTAGGTAGCCAGGAAACTGGCTATCGCATTTGGAGAGACCCGACCATCTGTTTTAAAAATGTTTAAAGTTTGAAAAAAAAAGTAAAAAAAAAAAAAATTAAAAGTACAAATCCTTCCCAAAAAATAAAAAAATTTAAAAATCAAAAATAGTTAGTTTTTTTTGTTGCTGTCATTTTTTGTGATTCTTCTACTTTTACTGTTTTATTGTTACTGTTTTATTGTTAATCATTTCTGTTTGTAGGAATGTTTTCAGCTGCAACACTGACCGTTTTATTCTGACAGCAACAGGAACTTGCTCTCAGAATAGACATAAATCAATGTGGGCAGTGCTGTTGGATGAGATTTTTCATCCGCAGTTAAAAAAAGAGAATATATGCCAAAGCATGGGGGCCTGGGGTGGCCAATCGGTGGATGGACCCTATGCTTCGGCATACATATTTTATATCTGTTGGCACATTTCATGTGTGCCCACCATTAGAAGTGGGTGGATGCTAAGTTTTCCTTCCACATTTTAAGACTCAAAACATACATGTGTATAACTTTATATATTAATATGTGTGTGGTTGTGGGTCTTTGCATGTTTTTACATATTTAGCGTAATTTTTGTTAAGTAGATGATTGGTTACTTGGTCCAAATGCAGAAATATTTATATATGTGTTGTTTTCTTTTTTGTCATAGGTTAGCCAAGAGGTTTTAAAGACTGAGGATTATTTTAAAGTTCGACAATGAGGCTGAAACCATCACTCTTGCACAACGTTGCATTGGACTACAGGACGGAGCACACTAAAATGGCTAAGTTTTCTTTCCACATTTTAAGACTCAAAACATACATGTGTATAACTTTATATATTAATATGTGTGTGGTTGTGGGTGTAAACATGTTTTTCCATTTTTAGTGTAATTTATGTTAAGTAGATGATTGACTACTTGCTCCCAATACAGTAATATTGATATAGGTGTTGTGTTTTTTTTGTCATAGGTTAGCCAGGGGGTTTTGAAGACTGAGGATTATTCCAGAGTTCGACAATGAGGCTGAAACCATCACTCTTACACAACGTTGCATTGGACTACAGGACGGAGCACACATGAGTGGCTAAGTTTTCAGAGAAGAAGACAGAAGAAATGTGAGTAAAACAGCACTAACCCACAGATAGAACACACCTAGGACACATTTAACCCTCTCTTCACCCCCCCAGTTAACCCCTTCAATTCCCTGTCACCTGTGTCATTGATCAGTGAACACATGTTTACTGATCACTGTATCAGTGTCCCTGGCGACTTCCAATAGTGTTAGCGCCCATCCCAGATAGCGCCAGTTTTCCCGCTAGTACACCAGTAATCCCATTTAACCCCTTGATCGCCTCCCCCCCCCCAGTTAACGCCCTCACTGCCCTGTCACCAGTGTCATTGATTACAGTGAACAGATTTTTACTGATCACTGTATTAGTGTCACCGGTGACTTCCGATAGTGTTAGCGCCAGTTAGCGCCCCTCCCAGATAGCGTCAGATTGCCTGCAACATGGGCATTAATAAAAAATATCAATTGCGGTTGTATTGGTCCACAGACCCGCTTGTTCATATGTCCGTGTTCTCTACTGCCATGGCCAGGCATAGATATGAGACGATAATGCGTTTTATGCACTTCTACGACAACACACTCAGTCGTCCTCGGGGTGACCCTGAATTTGTCCGGCTCCACAAAATTCGACCCCTCGTAAATCACTTTAACCAAAAATTGGCAGATATGTATACTCCCCATAAAAACATCTGCATCGATGAGTCCCTCATTCAATTTTCTTGCTGCCTTGTAATCAAACAGTTTCTCCCCAGCAAGCGTGCCAGATATGGGGTCAAGATGTATAAGACCTGTGAGAGGGCAACAGGCTATACATGTAAGTTTCAGATTTATGAGGAAAAAGATAGTCACGTGGAGCCCCCCGGATGCCCAGACTACATGGGGAGCAGTGGCAAGATAGTTTGGGACTTGGTGTCATCCTTTTTCCATATGGGGTACCACTTATACGTGGACGTGAAAAAAAAAGTAAAAAAAAAAAAATTAAAAAAACAAATCCCCCCAAAAAATAAAAAAATGTAAAAATAAAAAATAGTTAGTTTTTTTGTTGTCATTTTTTGTGATTCTTCTACTTTTACTGTTTTATTGTTACTGTTTTATTGTTAATCATTTCTGTTTGTAGGAATGCTTTCAGCTGCAACACTGACCTGTTTATTCTGACAGCAACAGGAACTTGCTCTCAGAATAGACATAAATCAATGTGGGCAGCGCTGCTTCCGCCTCTACCATACACTAGTGAACTATTAATATAGGGTACAGCACGGCACAGTTCAGGGCACATTTACACAGGGTCTCGAAAGATGTTAGGTAGTCAGAAAACTGGCTATCGCATTTGGAGAGACCCGACCATCTGTTTTAAAAATGTTTAAAGTTTGAAAAAAAAAGTAAAAAAAAAAAGTAAAAATACAAATCCCCCCCAAAAAAATAAAAAAATTTAAAAATCAAAAATAGTTTGTTTTTTTTGTTGCTGTCATTTTTTGTGATTCTTCTACTTTTACTGTTTTATTGTTACTGTTTTATTGTTAATCATTTCTGTTTGTAGGAATGCTTTCAGCTGCAACACTGACCTGTTTATTCTGACAGCAACAGGAACTTGCTCTCAGAATAGACATAAATCAATGTGGGCAGCGCTGCTTCCACCTCTACCATACACTAGTGAACTATTAATATAGGGTACAGCACGGCACAGTTCAGGGCACATTTACACAGGGTCTCAAAAGATGTTAGGTAGCCAGGAAACTGGCTATCGCATTTGGAGAGACCCGACCATCTGTTTTCAAAATGTTTAAAGTTTGAAAAAAAAGTTAAAAAAAAAAAAAATTAAAAGTACAAATCCTTCCCAAAAAATAAAAAAATTTAAAAATCAAAAATAGTTAGTTTTTTTTGTTGCTGTCATTTTTTGTGATTCTTCTACTTTTACTGTTTTATTGTTACTGTTTTATTGTTAATCATTTCTGTTTGTAGGAATGCTTTCAGCTGCAACACTGACCTGTTTATTCTGACAGCAACAGGAACTTGCTCTCAGAATAGACATAAATCAATGTGGGCAGCGCTGCTTCCGCCTCTACCATACACTAGTGAACTATTAATATAGGGTACAGCACGGCACAGTTCAGGGCACATTTACACAGGGTCTCGAAAGATGTTAGGTAGTCAGGAAACTGGCTATTGCATTTGGAGAGACCCGACCATCTGTTTTAAAAATGTTTAAAGTTTGAAAAAAAAAGTAAAAAAAAAAAAGTAAAAATACATATCCCCCCAAAAAATAAAAAAATTTAAAAATCAAAAATAGTTAGTTTTTTTTGTTGCTGTCATTTTTTGTGATTCTTCTACTTTTACTGTTTTACTGTTACTGTTTTATTGTTAATCATTTCTGTTTGTAGGAATGCTTTCAGCTGCAACACTGACCTGTTTATTCTGACAGCAACAGGAACTTGCTCTCAGAATAGACATAAATCAATGTGGGCAGCGCTGCTTCCACCTCTACCATACACTAGTGAACTATTAATATAGGGTACAGCACGGCACAGTTCAGGGCACATTTACACAGGGTCTCAAAAGATGTTAGGTAGCCAGGAAACTGGCTATCGCATTTGGAGAGACCCGACCATCTGTTTTAAAAATGTTTAAAGTTTGAAAAAAAAAGTAAAAAAAAAAAAAATTAAAAGTACAAATCCTTCCCAAAAAATAAAAAAATTTAAAAATCAAAAATAGTTTTTTTTGTTGCTGTCATTTTTTGTGATTCTTCTACTTTTACTGTTTTATTGTTACTGTTTTATTGTTAATCATTTCTGTTTGTAGGAATGGCTTCAGCTGCAACACTGACCTGTTTATTCTGACAGCAACAGGAACTTGCTCTCAGAATAGACATAAATCAATGTGGGCAGCGCTGCTTCCGCCTCTACCATACACTAGTGAACTATTAATATAGGGTACAGCACGGCACAGTTCAGGTCACATTTACACAGGGTCTCGAAAGATGTTAGGTAGTCAGGAAACTGGCTATCGCATTTGGAGAGACCCGACCATCTGTTTTAAAAATGTTTAAAGTTTGAAAAAAAAAGTAAAAAAAAAAAAAGTAAAAATACAAATCCCCCCAAAAAATAAAAAAATTTAAAAATCAAAAATAGTTAGTTTTTTTTGTTGCTGTCATTTTTTGTGATTCTTCTACTTTTACTGTTTTACTGTTACTGTTTTATTGTTAATCATTTCTGTTTGTAGGAATGCTTTCAGCTGCAACACTGACCTGTTTATTCTGACAGCAACAGGAACTTGCTCTCAGAATAGACATAAATCAATGTGGGCAGCGCTGCTTCCACCTCTACCATACACTAGTGAACTATTAATATAGGGTACAGCATGGCACAGTTCAGGGCACATTTACACAGGGTCTCAAAAGATGTTAGGTAGCCAGGAAACTGGCTATCGCATTTGGAGAGACCCGACCATCTGTTTTAAAAATGTTTAAAGTTTGAAAAAAAAAGTAAAAAAAAAAAAGTAAAAATACAAATCCCCCCCCAAAAAATAAAAAAATTTAAAAATCAAAAATAGTTAGTTTTTTTTGTTGCTGTAATTTTTTGTGATTCTTCTACTTTTACTGTTTTATTGTTACTGTTTTATTGTTAATCATTTCTGTTTGTAGGAATGTTTTCAGCTGCAACACTGACCGTTTTATTCTGACAGCAACAGGAACTTGCTCTCAGAATAGACATAAATCAATGTGGGCAGTGCTGTTGGATGAGATTTTTCATCCGCAGTTAAAAAAAGAGAATATATGCCAAAGCATGGGGGCCTGGGGTGGCCAATCGGTGGATGGACCCTATGCTTCGGCATACATATTTTATATCTGTTGGCACATTTCATGTGTGCCCACCATTAGAAGTGGGTGGATGCTAAGTTTTCCTTCCACATTTTAAGACTCAAAACATACATGTGTATAACTTTATATATTAATATGTGTGTGGTTGTGGGTCTTTGCATGTTTTTACATATTTAGCGTAATTTTTGTTAAGTACATGATTGGTTACTTGGTCCAAATGCAGAAATATTTATATATGTGTTGTTTTCTTTTTTGTCATAGGTTAGCCAAGAGGTTTTAAAGACTGAGGATTATTTTAAAGTTCGACAATGAGGCTGAAACCATCACTCTTGCACAACGTTGCATTGGACTACAGGACGGAGCACACTAAAATGGCTAAGTTTTCTTTCCACATTTTAAGACTCAAAACATACATGTGTATAACTTTATATATTAATATGTGTGTGGTTGTGGGTGTAAACATGTTTTTCCATTTTTAGTGTAATTTATGTTAAGTAGATGATTGACTACTTGCTCCCAATACAGTAATATTGATATAGGTGTTGTGTTTTTTTTGTCATAGGTTAGCCAGGGGGTTTTGAAGACTGAGGATTATTCCAGAGTTCGACAATGAGGCTGAAACCATCACTCTTACACAACGTTGCATTGGACTACAGGACGGAGCACACATGAGTGGCTAAGTTTTCAGAGAAGAAGACAGAAGAAATGTGAGTAAAACAGCACTAACCCACAGATAGAACACACCTAGGACACATTTAACCCTCTCTTCACCCCCCCCAGTTAACCCCTTCAATTCCCTGTCACCTGTGTCATTGATCAGTGAACACATGTTTACTGATCACTGTATCAGTGTCCCTGGCGACTTCCAATAGTGTTAGCGCCCATCCCAGATAGCGCCAGTTTTCCCGCTAGTACACCAGTAATCCCATTTAACCCCTTGATCGCCTCCCCCCCCCAGTTAACGCCCTCACTGCCCTGTCACCAGTGTCATTGATTACAGTGAACAGATTTTTACTGATCACTGTATTAGTGTCACCGGTGACTTCCGATAGTGTTAGCGCCAGTTAGCGCCCCTCCCAGATAGCGTCAGATTGCCTGCAACATGGGCATTAATAAAAAATATCAATTGCGGTTGTATTGGTCCACAGACCCGCTTGTTCATATGTCCGTGTTCTCTACTGCCATGGCCAGGCATAGATATGAGACGATAATGCGTTTTATGCACTTCTACGACAACACACTCAGTCGTCCTCGGGGTGACCCTGAATTTGTCCGGCTCCACAAAATTCGACCCCTCGTAAATCACTTTAACCAAAAATTGGCAGATATGTATACTCCCCATAAAAACATCTGCATCGATGAGTCCCTCATTCAATTTTCTTGCTGCCTTGTAATCAAACAGTTTCTCCCCAGCAAGCGTGCCAGATATGGGGTCAAGATGTATAAGACCTGTGAGAGGGCAACAGGCTATACATGTAAGTTTCAGATTTATGAGGGAAAAGATAGTCACGTGGAGCCCCCCGGATGCCCAGACTACATGGGGAGCAGTGGCAAGATAGTTTGGGACTTGGTGTCATCCTTTTTCCATATGGGGTACCACTTATACGTGGACGTGAAAAAAAAAGTAAAAAAAAAAAAATTAAAAATACAAATCCCCCCAAAAAATAAAAAAATGTAAAAATCAAAAATAGTTAGTTTTTTTGTTGTCATTTTTTGTGATTCTTCTACTTTTACTGTTTTATTGTTACTGTTTTATTGTTAATCATTTCTGTTTGTAGGAATGCTTTCAGCTGCAACACTGACCTGTTTATTCTGACAGCAACAGGAACTTGCTCTCAGAATAGACATAAATCAATGTGGGCAGCGCTGCTTCCGCCTCTACCATACACTAGTGAACTATTAATATAGGGTACAGCACGGCACAGTTCAGGGCACATTTACACAGGGTCTCGAAAGATGTTAGGTAGTCAGAAAACTGGCTATCGCATTTGGAGAGACCCGACCATCTGTTTTAAAAATGTTTAAAGTTTGAAAAAAAAAGTAAAAAAAAAAAGTAAAAATACAAATCCCCCCCAAAAAAATAAAAAAATTTAAAAATCAAAAATAGTTTGTTTTTTTTGTTGCTGTCATTTTTTGTGATTCTTCTACTTTTACTGTTTTATTGTTACTGTTTTATTGTTAATCATTTCTGTTTGTAGGAATGCTTTCAGCTGCAACACTGACCTGTTTATTCTGACAGCAACAGGAACTTGCTCTCAGAATAGACATAAATCAATGTGGGCAGCGCTGCTTCCACCTCTACCATACACTAGTGAACTATTAATATAGGGTACAGCACGGCACAGTTCAGGGCACATTTACACAGGGTCTCAAAAGATGTTAGGTAGCCAGGAAACTGGCTATCGCATTTGGAGAGACCCGACCATCTGTTTTCAAAATGTTTAAAGTTTGAAAAAAAAGTTAAAAAAAAAAAAAATTAAAAGTACAAATCCTTCCCAAAAAATAAAAAAATTTAAAAATCAAAAATAGTTAGTTTTTTTTGTTGCTGTCATTTTTTGTGATTCTTCTACTTTTACTGTTTTATTGTTACTGTTTTATTGTTAATCATTTCTGTTTGTAGGAATGCTTTCAGCTGCAACACTGACCTGTTTATTCTGACAGCAACAGGAACTTGCTCTCAGAATAGACATAAATCAATGTGGGCAGCGCTGCTTCCGCCTCTACCATACACTAGTGAACTATTAATATAGGGTACAGCACGGCACAGTTCAGGGCACATTTACACAGGGTCTCGAAAGATGTTAGGTAGTCAGGAAACTGGCTATTGCATTTGGAGAGACCCGACCATCTGTTTTAAAAATGTTTAAAGTTTGAAAAAAAAAGTAAAAAAAAAAAAGTAAAAATACATATCCCCCCAAAAAATAAAAAAATTTAAAAATCAAAAATAGTTAGTTTTTTTTGTTGATGTCATTTTTTGTGATTCTTCTACTTTTACTGTTTTACTGTTACTGTTTTATTGTTAATCATTTCTGTTTGTAGGAATGCTTTCAGCTGCAACACTGACCTGTTTATTCTGACAGCAACAGGAACTTGCTCTCAGAATAGACATAAATCAATGTGGGCAGCGCTGCTTCCACCTCTACCATACACTAGTGAACTATTAATATAGGGTACAGCACGGCACAGTTCAGGGCACATTTACACAGGGTCTCAAAAGATGTTAGGTAGCCAGGAAACTGGCTATCGCATTTGGAGAGACCCGACCATCTGTTTTAAAAATGTTTAAAGTTTGAAAAAAAAAGTAAAAAAAAAAAAAATTAAAAGTACAAATCCTTCCCAAAAAATAAAAAAATTTAAAAATCAAAAATAGTTTTTTTTGTTGCTGTCATTTTTTGTGATTCTTCTACTTTTACTGTTTTATTGTTACTGTTTTATTGTTAATCATTTCTGTTTGTAGGAATGGCTTCAGCTGCAACACTGACCTGTTTATTCTGACAGCAACAGGAACTTGCTCTCAGAATAGACATAAATCAATGTGGGCAGCGCTGCTTCCGCCTCTACCATACACTAGTGAACTATTAATATAGGGTACAGCACGGCACAGTTCAGGTCACATTTACACAGGGTCTCGAAAGATGTTAGGTAGTCAGGAAACTGGCTATCGCATTTGGAGAGACCCGACCATCTGTTTTAAAAATGTTTAAAGTTTGAAAAAAAAAGTAAAAAAAAAAAAAGTAAAAATACAAATCCCCCCAAAAAATAAAAAAATTTAAAAATCAAAAATAGTTAGTTTTTTTTGTTGCTGTCATTTTTTGTGATTCTTCTACTTTTACTGTTTTACTGTTACTGTTTTATTGTTAATCATTTCTGTTTGTAGGAATGCTTTCAGCTGCAACACTGACCTGTTTATTCTGACAGCAACAGGAACTTGCTCTCAGAATAGACATAAATCAATGTGGGCAGCGCTGCTTCCACCTCTACCATACACTAGTGAACTATTAATATAGGGTACAGCACGGCACAGTTCAGGGCACATTTACACAGGGTCTCGAAAGATGTTAGGTAGTCAGAAAACTGGCTATCGCATTTGGAGAGACCCGACCATCTGTTTTAAAAATGTTTAAAGTTTGAAAAAAAAAGTAAAAAAAAAAAGTAAAAATACAAATCCCCCCCAAAAAAATAAAAAAATTTAAAAATCAAAAATAGTTTGTTTTTTTTGTTGCTGTCATTTTTTGTGATTCTTCTACTTTTACTGTTTTATTGTTACTGTTTTATTGTTAATCATTTCTGTTTGTAGGAATGCTTTCAGCTGCAACACTGACCTGTTTATTCTGACAGCAACAGGAACTTGCTCTCAGAATAGACATAAATCAATGTGGGCAGCGCTGCTTCCACCTCTACCATACACTAGTGAACTATTAATATAGGGTACAGCACGGCACAGTTCAGGGCACATTTACACAGGGTCTCAAAAGATGTTAGGTAGCCAGGAAACTGGCTATCGCATTTGGAGAGACCCGACCATCTGTTTTCAAAATGTTTAAAGTTTGAAAAAAAAGTTAAAAAAAAAAAAAATTAAAAGTACAAATCCTTCCCAAAAAATAAAAAAATTTAAAAATCAAAAATAGTTAGTTTTTTTTGTTGCTGTCATTTTTTGTGATTCTTCTACTTTTACTGTTTTATTGTTACTGTTTTATTGTTAATCATTTCTGTTTGTAGGAATGCTTTCAGCTGCAACACTGACCTGTTTATTCTGACAGCAACAGGAACTTGCTCTCAGAATAGACATAAATCAATGTGGGCAGCGCTGCTTCCGCCTCTACCATACACTAGTGAACTATTAATATAGGGTACAGCACGGCACAGTTCAGGGCACATTTACACAGGGTCTCGAAAGATGTTAGGTAGTCAGGAAACTGGCTATTGCATTTGGAGAGACCCGACCATCTGTTTTAAAAATGTTTAAAGTTTGAAAAAAAAAGTAAAAAAAAAAAGTAAAAATACATATCCCCCCAAAAAATAAAAAAATTTAAAAATCAAAAATAGTTAGTTTTTTTTGTTGCTGTCATTTTTTGTGATTCTTCTACTTTTACTGTTTTACTGTTACTGTTTTATTGTTAATCATTTCTGTTTGTAGGAATGCTTTCAGCTGCAACACTGACCTGTTTATTCTGACAGCAACAGGAACTTGCTCTCAGAATAGACATAAATCAATGTGGGCAGCGCTGCTTCCACCTCTACCATACACTAGTGAACTATTAATATAGGGTACAGCACGGCACAGTTCAGGGCACATTTACACAGGGTCTCAAAAGATGTTAGGTAGCCAGGAAACTGGCTATCGCATTTGGAGAGACCCGACCATCTGTTTTAAAAATGTTTAAAGTTTGAAAAAAAAAGTAAAAAAAAAAAAAAATTAAAAGTACAAATCCTTCCCAAAAAATAAAAAAATTTAAAAATCAAAAATAGTTTTTTTTGTTGCTGTCATTTTTTGTGATTCTTCTACTTTTACTGTTTTATTGTTACTGTTTTATTGTTAATCATTTCTGTTTGTAGGAATGGCTTCAGCTGCAACACTGACCTGTTTATTCTGACAGCAACAGGAACTTGCTCTCAGAATAGACATAAATCAATGTGGGCAGCGCTGCTTCCACCTCTACCATACACTAGTGAACTATTAATATAGGGTACAGCACGGCACAGTTCAGGTCACATTTACACAGGGTATCGAAAGATGTTAGGTAGTCAGGAAACTGGCTATCGCATTTGGAGAGACCCGACCATCTGTTTTAAAAATGTTTAAAGTTTGAAAAAAAAAGTAAAAAAAAAAAAAGTAAAAATACAAATCCCCCCAAAAAATAAAAAAATTTAAAAATCAAAAATAGTTAGTTTTTTTTGTTGCTGTCATTTTTTGTGATTCTTCTACTTTTACTGTTTTACTGTTACTGTTTTATTGTTAATCATTTCTGTTTGTAGGAATGCTTTCAGCTGCAACACTGACCTGTTTATTCTGACAGGAACTTGCTCTCAGAATAGACATAAATCAATGTGGGCAGCGCTGCTTCCACCTCTACCATACACTAGTGAACTATTAATATAGGGTACAGCATGGCACAGTTCAGGGCACATTTACACAGGGTCTCAAAAGATGTTAGGTAGCCAGGAAACTGGCTATCGCATTTGGAGAGACCCGACCATCTGTTTTAAAAATGTTTAAAGTTTGAAAAAAAAGTAAAAAAAAAAAAGTAAAAATACAAATCCCCCCCAAAAAATAAAAAAATTTAAAAATCAAAAATAGTTAGTTTTTTTTGTTGCTGTCATTTTTTGTGATTCTTCTACTTTTACTGTTTTATTGTTACTGTTTTATTGTTAATCATTTCTGTTTGTAGGAATGTTTTCAGCTGCAACACTGACCGTTTTATTCTGACAGCAACAGGAACTTGCTCTCAGAATAGACATAAATCAATGTGGGCAGTGCTGTTGGATGAGATTTTTCATCCGCAGTTAAAAAAAGAGAATATATGCCAAAGCATGGGGGCCTGGGGTGGCCAATCGGTGGATGGACCCTATGCTTCGGCATACATATTTTATATCTGTTGGCACATTTCATGTGTGCCCACCATTAGAAGTGGGTGGATGCTAAGTTTTCCTTCCACATTTTAAGACTCAAAACATACATGTGTATAACTTTATATATTAATATGTGTGTGGTTGTGGGTCTTTGCATGTTTTTACATATTTAGCGTAATTTTTGTTAAGTAGATGATTGGTTACTTGGTCCAAATGCAGAAATATTTATATATGTGTTGTTTTCTTTTTTGTCATAGGTTAGCCAAGAGGTTTTAAAGACTGAGGATTATTTTAAAGTTCGACAATGAGGCTGAAACCATCACTCTTGCACAACGTTGCATTGGACTACAGGACGGAGCACACTAAAATGGCTAAGTTTTCTTTAAACATTTTAAGACTCAAAACATACATGTGTATAACTTTATATATTAATATGTGTGTGGTTGTGGGTGTAAACATGTTTTTCCATTTTTAGTGTAATTTATGTTAAGTAGATGATTGACTACTTGCTCCCAATACAGTAATATTGATATAGGTGTTGTGTTTTTTTTGTCATAGGTTAGCCAGGGGGTTTTGAAGACTGAGGATTATTCCAGAGTTCGACAATGAGGCTGAAACCATCACTCTTACACAACGTTGCATTGGACTACAGGACGGAGCACACATGAGTGGCTAAGTTTTCAGAGAAGAAGACAGAAGAAATGTGAGTAAAACAGCACTAACCCACAGATAGAACACACCTAGGACACATTTAACCCTCTCTTCACCC
Source organism: Staurois parvus (assembly GCF_062004578.1). NCBI lineage: Eukaryota > Metazoa > Chordata > Amphibia > Anura > Ranidae > Staurois > Staurois parvus. The sequence goes on from NW_028318880.1 coordinate 563,902, forward strand.
CCCCCAGTTAACCCCTTCAATTCCCTGTCACCTGTGTCATTGATCAGTGAACACATGTTTACTGATCACTGTATCAGTGTCCCTGGCGACTTCCAATAGTGTTAGCGCCCATCCCAGATAGCGCCAGTTTTCCCGCTAGTACACCAGTAATCCCATTTAACCCCTTGATCGCCTCCCCCCCCAGTTAACGCCCTCACTGCCCTGTCACCAGTGTCATTGATTACAGTGAACAGATTTTTACTGATCACTGTATTAGTGTCACCGGTGACTTCCGATAGTGTTAGCGCCAGTTAGCGCCCCTCCCAGATAGCGTCAGATTGCCTGCAACATGGGCATTAATAAAAAATATCAATTGCGGTTGTATTGGTCCACAGGCCCGCTTGTTCATATGTCCGTGTTCTCTACTGCCATGGCCAGGCATAGATATGAGACGATAATGCGTTTTATGCACTTCTACGACAACACACTCAGTCGTCCTCGGGGTGACCCTGAATTTGACCGGCTCCACAAAATTCGGCCCCTCGTAAATCACTTTAACCAAAAATTTGCAGATATGTATACTCCCCATAAAAACATCTGCATTGATGAGTCCCTCATTCAATTTTCTGGCTGCCTTGTAATCAAACAGTTTCTCCCCAGCAAGCGTGCCAGATATGGGGTCAAGATGTATAAGACCTGTGAGAGGGCAACAGGCTATACATGTAAGTTTCAGATTTATGAGGAAAAAGATAGTCACGTGGAGCCCCCCGGATGCCCAGACTACATGGGGAGCAGTGGCAAGATAGTTTGGGACTTGGTGTCATCCTTTTTCCATATGAGGTACCACTTATACGTGGACGTGAAAAAAAAAGTAAAAAAAAAAAAATTAAAAATACAAATCCCCCCCAAAAAATAAAAAATGTAAAAATCAAAAATAGTTAGTTTTTTTGTTGTCATTTTTTGTGATTCTTCTACTTTTACTGTTTTATTGTTACTGTTTTATTGTTAATCATTTCTGTTTGTAGGAATGCTTTCAGCTGCAACACTGACCTGTTTATTCTGACAGCAACAGGAACTTGCTCTCAGAATAGACATAAATCAATGTGGGCAGCGCTGCTTCCGCCTCTACCATACACTAGTGAACTATTAATATAGGGTACAGCACGGCACAGTTCAGGGCACATTTACACAGGGTCTCGAAAGATGTTAGGTAGTCAGAAAACTGGCTATCGCATTTGGAGAGACCCGACCATCTGTTTTAAAAATGTTTAAAGTTTGAAAAAAAAAGTAAAAAAAAAAAAAGTAAAAATACAAATCCCCCCAAAAAATAAAAAAATTTAAAAATCAAAAATAGTTAGTTTTTTTTGTTGCTGTCATTTTTTGTGATTCTTCTACTTTTACTGTTTTACTGTTACTGTTTTATTGTTAATCATTTCTGTTTGTAGGAATGCTTTCAGCTGCAACACTGACCTGTTTATTCTGACAGCAACAGGATCTTGCTCTCAGAATAGACATAAATCAATGTGGGCAGCGCTGCTTCCACCTCTACCATACACTAGTGAACTATTAATATAGGGTACAGCACGGCACAGTTCAGGGCACATTTACACAGGGTCTCAAAAGATGTTAGGTAGCCAGGAAACTGGCTATCGCATTTGGAGAGACCCGACCATCTGTTTTAAAAATGTTTAAAGTTTGAAAAAAAAGTAAAAAAAAAAAAAATTAAAAGTACAAATCCTTCCCAAAAAATAAAAAAATTTAAAAATCAAAAATAGTTAGTTTTTTTTGTTGCTGTCATTTTTTGTGATTCTTCTACTTTTACTGTTTTATTGTTACTGTTTTATTGTTAATCATTTCTGTTTGTAGGAATGCTTTCAGCTGCAACACTGACCTGTTTATTCTGACAGCAACAGGAACTTGCTCTCAGAATAGACATAAATCAATGTGGGCAGCGCTGCTTCCGCCTCTACCATACACTAGTGAACTATTAATATAGGGTACAGCACGGCACAGTTCAGGGCACATTTACACAGGGTCTCGAAAGATGTTAGGTAGTCAGAAAACTGGCTATTGCATTTGGAGAGACCCGACCATTTGTTTTAAAAATGTTTAAAGTTTGAAAAAAAAAGTAAAAAAAAAAAAAGTAAAAATACAAATCCCCCCAAAAAATAAAAAAATTTAAAAATCAAAAATAGTTTTTTTTTTTGTTGCTGTCATTTTTTGTGATTCTTCTACTTTTACTGTTTTATTGTTACTGTTTTATTGTTAATCATTTCTGTTTGTAGGAATGCTTTCAGCTGCAACACTGACCTGTTTATTCTGACAGCAACAGGAACTTGCTCTCAGAATAGACATAAATCAATGTGGGCAGTGCTGCTTCCACCTCTACCATACACTAGTGAACTATTAATATAGGGTACAGCACGGCACAGTTCAGGGCACATTTACACAGGGTCTCAAAAGATGTTAGGTAGCCAGGAAACTGGCTATCGCATTTGGAGAGACCCGACCATCTGTTTTAAAAATGTTTAAAGTTTGAAAAAAAAAGTAAAAAAAAAAAAAATTAAAAGTACAAATCCTTCCCAAAAAATAAAAAAATTTAAAAATCAAAAATAGTTAGTTTTTTTTGTTGCTGTCATTTTTTGTGATTCTTCTACTTTTACTGTTTTATTGTTACTGTTTTATTGTTAATCATTTCTGTTTGTAGGAATGTTTTCAGCTGCAACACTGACCGTTTTATTCTGACAGCAACAGGAACTTGCTCTCAGAATAGACATAAATCAATGTGGGCAGTGCTGTTGGATGAGATTTTTCATCCGCAGTTAAAAAAAGAGAATATATGCCAAAGCATGGGGGCCTGGGGTGGCCAATCGGTGGATGGACCCTATGCTTCGGCATACATATTTTATATCTGTTGGCACATTTCATGTGTGCCCACCATTAGAAGTGGGTGGATGCTAAGTTTTCCTTCCACATTTTAAGACTCAAAACATACATGTGTATAACTTTATATATTAATATGTGTGTGGTTGTGGGTCTTTGCATGTTTTTACATATTTAGCGTAATTTTTGTTAAGTAGATGATTGGTTACTTGGTCCAAATGCAGAAATATTTATATATGTGTTGTTTTCTTTTTTGTCATAGGTTAGCCAAGAGGTTTTAAAGACTGAGGATTATTTTAAAGTTCGACAATGAGGCTGAAACCATCACTCTTGCACAACGTTGCATTGGACTACAGGACGGAGCACACTAAAATGGCTAAGTTTTCTTTCCACATTTTAAGACTCAAAACATACATGTGTATAACTTTATATATTAATATGTGTGTGGTTGTGGGTGTAAACATGTTTTTCCATTTTTAGTGTAATTTATGTTAAGTAGATGATTGACTACTTGCTCCCAATACAGTAATATTGATATAGGTGTTGTGTTTTTTTTGTCATAGGTTAGCCAGGGGGTTTTGAAGACTGAGGATTATTCCAGAGTTCGACAATGAGGCTGAAACCATCACTCTTACACAACGTTGCATTGGACTACAGGACGGAGCACACATGAGTGGCTAAGTTTTCAGAGAAGAAGACAGAAGAAATGTGAGTAAAACAGCACTAACCCACAGATAGAACACACCTAGGACACATTTAACCCTCTCTTCACCCCCCCCAGTTAACCCCTTCAATTCCCTGTCACCTGTGTCATTGATCAGTGAACACATGTTTACTGATCACTGTATCAGTGTCCCTGGCGACTTCCAATAGTGTTAGCGCCCATCCCAGATAGCGCCAGTTTTCCCGCTAGTACACCAGTAATCCCATTTAACCCCTTGATCGCCTCCCCCCCCCAGTTAACGCCCTCACTGCCCTGTCACCAGTGTCATTGATTACAGTGAACAGATTTTTACTGATCACTGTATTAGTGTCACCGGTGACTTCCGATAGTGTTAGCGCCAGTTAGCGCCCCTCCCAGATAGCGTCAGATTGCCTGCAACATGGGCATTAATAAAAAATATCAATTGCGGTTGTATTGGTCCACAGACCCGCTTGTTCATATGTCCGTGTTCTCTACTGCCATGGCCAGGCATAGATATGAGACGATAATGCGTTTTATGCACTTCTACGACAACACACTCAGTCGTCCTCGGGGTGACCCTGAATTTGTCCGGCTCCACAAAATTCGACCCCTCGTAAATCACTTTAACCAAAAATTGGCAGATATGTATACTCCCCATAAAAACATCTGCATCGATGAGTCCCTCATTCAATTTTCTTGCTGCCTTGTAATCAAACAGTTTCTCCCCAGCAAGCGTGCCAGATATGGGGTCAAGATGTATAAGACCTGTGAGAGGGCAACAGGCTATACATGTAAGTTTCAGATTTATGAGGAAAAAGATAGTCACGTGGAGCCCCCCGGATGCCCAGACTACATGGGGAGCAGTGGCAAGATAGTTTGGGACTTGGTGTCATCCTTTTTCCATATGGGGTACCACTTATACGTGGACGTGAAAAAAAAAGTAAAAAAAAAAAAATTAAAAAAACAAATCCCCCTAAAAAATAAAAAAATGTAAAAATCAAAAATAGTTAGTTATTTTGTTGTCATTTTTTGTGATTCTTCTACTTTTACTGTTTTATTGTTACTGTTTTATTGTTAATCATTTCTGTTTGTAGGAATGCTTTCAGCTGCAACACTGACCTGTTTATTCTGACAGCAACAGGAACTTGCTCTCAGAATAGACATAAATCAATGTGGGAAGCGCTGCTTCCGCCTCTACCATACACTAGTGAACTATTAATATAGGGTACAGCACGGCACAGTTCAGGGCACATTTACACAGGGTCTCGAAAGATGTTAGGTAGTCAGAAAACTGGCTATCGCATTTGGAGAGACCCGACCATCTGTTTTAAAAATGTTTAAAGTTTGAAAAAAAAAGTAAAAAAAAAAAGTAAAAATACAAATCCCCCCCAAAAAAATAAAAAAATTTAAAAATCAAAAATAGTTTGTTTTTTTTGTTGCTGTCATTTTTTGTGATTCTTCTACTTTTACTGTTTTATTGTTACTGTTTTATTGTTAATCATTTCTGTTTGTAGGAATGCTTTCAGCTGCAACACTGACCTGTTTATTCTGACAGCAACAGGAACTTGCTCTCAGAATAGACATAAATCAATGTGGGCAGCGCTGCTTCCACCTCTACCATACACTAGTGAACTATTGATATAGGGTACAGCACGGCACAGTTCAGGGCACATTTACACAGGGTCTCAAAAGATGTTAGGTAGCCAGGAAACTGGCTATCGCATTTGGAGAGACCCGACCATCTGTTTTCAAAATGTTTAAAGTTTGAAAAAAAAGTTAAAAAAAAAAAAAATTAAAAGTACAAATCCTTCCCAAAAAATAAAAAAATTTAAAAATCAAAAATAGTTAGATTTTTTTGTTGCTGTCATTTTTTGTGATTCTTCTACTTTTACTGTTTTATTGTTACTGTTTTATTGTTAATCATTTCTGTTTGTAGGAATGCTTTCAGCTGCAACACTGACCTGTTTATTCTGACAGCAACAGGAACTTGCTCTCAGAATAGACATAAATCAATGTGGGCAGCGCTGCTTCCGCCTCTACCATACACTAGTGAACTATTAATATAGGGTACAGCACGGCACAGTTCAGGGCACATTTACACAGGGTCTCGAAAGATGTTAGGTAGTCAGGAAACTGGCTATTGCATTTGGAGAGACCCGACCATCTGTTTTAAAAATGTTTAAAGTTTGAAAAAAAAAGTAAAAAAAAAAAAGTAAAAATACATATCCCCCCAAAAAATAAAAAAATTTAAAAATCAAAAATAGTTAGTTTTTTTTGTTGATGTCATTTTTTGTGATTCTTCTACTTTTACTGTTTTACTGTTACTGTTTTATTGTTAATCATTTCTGTTTGTAGGAATGCTTTCAGCTGCAACACTGACCTGTTTATTCTGACAGCAACAGGAACTTGCTCTCAGAATAGACATAAATCAATGTGGGCAGCGCTGCTTCCACCTCTACCATACACTAGTGAACTATTAATATAGGGTACAGCACGGCACAGTTCAGGGCACATTTACACAGGGTCTCAAAAGATGTTAGGTAGCCAGGAAACTGGCTATCGCATTTGGAGAGACCCGACCATCTGTTTTAAAAATGTTTAAAGTTTGAAAAAAAAAGTAAAAAAAAAAAAAATTAAAAGTACAAATCCTTCCCAAAAAATAAAAAAATTTAAAAATCAAAAATAGTTTTTTTTGTTGCTGTCATTTTTTGTGATTCTTCTACTTTTACTGTTTTATTGTTACTGTTTTATTGTTAATCATTTCTGTTTGTAGGAATGGCTTCAGCTGCAACACTGACCTGTTTATTCTGACAGCAACAGGAACTTGCTCTCAGAATAGACATAAATCAATGTGGGCAGCGCTGCTTCCGCCTCTACCATACACTAGTGAACTATTAATATAGGGTACAGCACGGCACAGTTCAGGTCACATTTACACAGGGTCTCGAAAGATGTTAGGTAGTCAGGAAACTGGCTATCGCATTTGGAGAGACCCGACCATCTGTTTTAAAAATGTTTAAAGTTTGAAAAAAAAAGTAAAAAAAAAAAAAGTAAAAATACAAATCCCCCCAAAAAATAAAAAAATTTAAAAATCAAAAATAGTTAGTTTTTTTTGTTGCTGTCATTTTTTGTGATTCTTCTACTTTTACTGTTTTACTGTTACTTTTTTATTGTTAATCATTTCTGTTTGTAGGAATGCTTTCAGCTGCAACACTGACCTGTTTATTCTGACAGCAACAGGAACTTGCTCTCAGAATAGACATAAATCAATGTGGGCAGCGCTGCTTCCACCTCTACCATACACTAGTGAACTATTAATATAGGGTACAGCATGGCACAGTTCAGGGCACATTTACACAGGGTCTCAAAAGATGTTAGGTAGCCAGGAAACTGGCTATCGCATTTGGAGAGACCCGACCATCTGTTTTAAAAATGTTTAAAGTTTGAAAAAAAAGTAAAAAAAAAAAAAAATTAAAAGTACAAATCCTTCCCAAAAAATAAAAAAATTTAAAAATCAAAAATAGTTAGTTTTTTTTGTTGCTGTCATTTTTTGTGATTCTTCTACTTTTACTGTTTTATTGTTACTGTTTTATTGTTAATCATTTCTGTTTGTAGGAATGCTTTCAGCTGCAACACTGACCTGTTTATTCTGACAGCAACAGGAACTTGCTCTCAGAATAGACATAAATCAATGTGGGCAGCGCTGCTTCCGCCTCTACCATACACTAGTGAACTATTAATATAGGGTACAGCACGGCACAGTTCAGGGCACATTTACACAGGGTCTCGAAAGATGTTAGGTAGTCAGAAAACTGGCTATTGCATTTGGAGAGACCCGACCATTTGTTTTAAAAATGTTTAAAGTTTGAAAAAAAAAGTAAAAAAAAAAAAAGTAAAAATACAAATCCCCCCAAAAAATAAAAAAATTTAAAAATCAAAAATAGTTTTTTTTTTTGTTGCTGTCATTTTTTGTGATTCTTCTACTTTTACTGTTTTATTGTTACTGTTTTATTGTTAATCATTTCTGTTTGTAGGAATGCTTTCAGCTGCAACACTGACCTGTTTATTCTGACAGCAACAGGAACTTGCTCTCAGAATAGACATAAATCAATGTGGGCAGTGCTGCTTCCACCTCTACCATACACTAGTGAACTATTAATATAGCGTACAGCACGGCACAGTTCAGGGCACATTTACACAGGGTCTCAAAAGATGTTAGGTAGCCAGGAAACTGGCTATCGCATTTGGAGAGACCCGACCATCTGTTTTAAAAATGTTTAAAGTTTGAAAAAAAAAGTAAAAAAAAAAAAAATTAAAAGTACAAATCCTTCCCAAAAAATAAAAAAATTTAAAAATCAAAAATAGTTAGTTTTTTTTGTTGCTGTCATTTTTTGTGATTCTTCTACTTTTACTGTTTTATTGTTACTGTTTTATTGTTAATCATTTCTGTTTGTAGGAATGTTTTCAGCTGCAACACTGACCGTTTTATTCTGACAGCAACAGGAACTTGCTCTCAGAATAGACATAAATCAATGTGGGCAGCGCTGCTTCCACCTCTACCATACACTAGTGAACTATTAATATAGGGTACAGCACGGCACAGTTCAGGTCACATTTACACAGGGTCTCGAAAGATGTTAGGTAGTCAGGAAACTGGCTATCGCATTTGGAGAGACCCGACCATCTGTTTTAAAAATGTTTAAAGTTTGAAAAAAAAAGTAAAAAAAAAAAAAGTAAAAATACAAATCCCCCCAAAAAATAAAAAAATTTAAAAATCAAAAATAGTTAGTTTTTTTTGTTGCTGTCATTTTTTGTGATTCTTCTACTTTTACTGTTTTACTGTTACTGTTTTATTGTTAATCATTTCTGTTTGTAGGAATGCTTTCAGCTGCAACACTGACCTGTTTATTCTGACAGGAACTTGCTCTCAGAATAGACATAAATCAATGTGGGCAGCGCTGCTTCCACCTCTACCATACACTAGTGAACTATTAATATAGGGTACAGCATGGCACAGTTCAGGGCACATTTACACAGGGTCTCAAAAGATGTTAGGTAGCCAGGAAACTGGCTATCGCATTTGGAGAGACCCGACCATCTGTTTTAAAAATGTTTAAAGTTTGAAAAAAAAGTAAAAAAAAAAAAGTAAAAATACAAATCCCCCCCAAAAAATAAAAAAATTTAAAAATCAAAAATAGTTAGTTTTTTTTGTTGCTGTCATTTTTTGTGATTCTTCTACTTTTACTGTTTTATTGTTACTGTTTTATTGTTAATCATTTCTGTTTGTAGGAATGTTTTCAGCTGCAACACTGACCGTTTTATTCTGACAGCAACAGGAACTTGCTCTCAGAATAGACATAAATCAATGTGGGCAGTGCTGTTGGATGAGATTTTTCATCCGCAGTTAAAAAAAGAGAATATATGCCAAAGCATGGGGGCCTGGGGTGGCCAATCGGTGGATGGACCCTATGCTTCGGCATACATATTTTATATCTGTTGGCACATTTCATGTGTGCCCACCATTAGAAGTGGGTGGATGCTAAGTTTTCCTTCCACATTTTAAGACTCAAAACATACATGTGTATAACTTTATATATTAATATGTGTGTGGTTGTGGGTCTTTGCATGTTTTTACATATTTAGCGTAATTTTTGTTAAGTAGATGATTGGTTACTTGGTCCAAATGCAGAAATATTTATATATGTGTTGTTTTCTTTTTTGTCATAGGTTAGCCAAGAGGTTTTAAAGACTGAGGATTATTTTAAAGTTCGACAATGAGGCTGAAACCATCACTCTTGCACAACGTTGCATTGGACTACAGGACGGAGCACACTAAAATGGCTAAGTTTTCTTTAAACATTTTAAGACTCAAAACATACATGTGTATAACTTTATATATTAATATGTGTGTGGTTGTGGGTGTAAACATGTTTTTCCATTTTTAGTGTAATTTATGTTAAGTAGATGATTGACTACTTGCTCCCAATACAGTAATATTGATATAGGTGTTGTGTTTTTTTTGTCATAGGTTAGCCAGGGGGTTTTGAAGACTGAGGATTATTCCAGAGTTCGACAATGAGGCTGAAACCATCACTCTTACACAACGTTGCATTGGACTACAGGACGGAGCACACATGAGTGGCTAAGTTTTCAGAGAAGAAGACAGAAGAAATGTGAGTAAAACAGCACTAACCCACAGATAGAACACACCTAGGACACATTTAACCCTCTCTTCACCCCCCCCAGTTAACCCCTTCAATTCCCTGTCACCTGTGTCATTGATCAGTGAACACATGTTTACTGATCACTGTATCAGTGTCCCTGGCGACTTCCAATAGTGTTAGCGCCCATCCCAGATAGCGCCAGTTTTCCCGCTAGTACACCAGTAATCCCATTTAACCCCTTGATCGCCTCCCCCCCCCAGTTAACGCCCTCACTGCCCTGTCACCAGTGTCATTGATTACAGTGAACAGATTTTTACTGATCACTGTATTAGTGTCACCGGTGACTTCCGATAGTGTTAGCGCCAGTTAGCGCCCCTCCCAGATAGCGTCAGATTGCCTGCAACATGGGCATTAATAAAAAATATCAATTGCGGTTGTATTGGTCCACAGGCCCGCTTGTTCATATGTCCGTGTTCTCTACTGCCATGGCCAGGCATAGATATGAGACGATAATGCGTTTTATGCACTTCTACGACAACACACTCAGTCGTCCTCGGGGTGACCCTGAATTTGACCGGCTCCACAAAATTCGGCCCCTCGTAAATCACTTTAACCAAAAATTTGCAGATATGTATACTCCCCATAAAAACATCTGCATTGATGAGTCCCTCATTCAATTTTCTGGCTGCCTTGTAATCAAACAGTTTCTCCCCAGCAAGCGTGCCAGATATGGGGTCAAGATGTATAAGACCTGTGAGAGGGCAACAGGCTATACATGTAAGTTTCAGATTTATGAGGAAAAAGATAGTCACGTGGAGCCCCCCGGATGCCCAGACTACATGGGGAGCAGTGGCAAGATAGTTTGGGACTTGGTGTCATCCTTTTTCCATATGAGGTACCACTTATACGTGGACGTGAAAAAAAAAGTAAAAAAAAAAAAATTAAAAATACAAATCCCCCCCAAAAAATAAAAAATGTAAAAATCAAAAATAGTTAGTTTTTTTGTTGTCATTTTTTGTGATTCTTCTACTTTTACTGTTTTATTGTTACTGTTTTATTGTTAATCATTTCTGTTTGTAGGAATGCTTTCAGCTGCAACACTGACCTGTTTATTCTGACAGCAACAGGAACTTGCTCTCAGAATAGACATAAATCAATGTGGGCAGCGCTGCTTCCGCCTCTACCATACACTAGTGAACTATTAATATAGGGTACAGCACGGCACAGTTCAGGGCACATTTACACAGGGTCTCGAAAGATGTTAGGTAGTCAGAAAACTGGCTATCGCATTTGGAGAGACCCGACCATCTGTTTTAAAAATGTTTAAAGTTTGAAAAAAAAAGTAAAAAAAAAAAAAGTAAAAATACAAATCCCCCCAAAAAATAAAAAAATTTAAAAATCAAAAATAGTTAGTTTTTTTTGTTGCTGTCATTTTTTGTGATTCTTCTACTTTTACTGTTTTACTGTTACTGTTTTATTGTTAATCATTTCTGTTTGTAGGAATGCTTTCAGCTGCAACACTGACCTGTTTATTCTGACAGCAACAGGATCTTGCTCTCAGAATAGACATAAATCAATGTGGGCAGCGCTGCTTCCACCTCTACCATACACTAGTGAACTATTAATATAGGGTACAGCACGGCACAGTTCAGGGCACATTTACACAGGGTCTCAAAAGATGTTAGGTAGCCAGGAAACTGGCTATCGCATTTGGAGAGACCCGACCATCTGTTTTAAAAATGTTTAAAGTTTGAAAAAAAAGTAAAAAAAAAAAAAATTAAAAGTACAAATCCTTCCCAAAAAATAAAAAAATTTAAAAATCAAAAATAGTTAGTTTTTTTTGTTGCTGTCATTTTTTGTGATTCTTCTACTTTTACTGTTTTATTGTTACTGTTTTATTGTTAATCATTTCTGTTTGTAGGAATGCTTTCAGCTGCAACACTGACCTGTTTATTCTGACAGCAACAGGAACTTGCTCTCAGAATAGACATAAATCAATGTGGGCAGCGCTGCTTCCGCCTCTACCATACACTAGTGAACTATTAATATAGGGTACAGCACGGCACAGTTCAGGGCACATTTACACAGGGTCTCGAAAGATGTTAGGTAGTCAGAAAACTGGCTATTGCATTTGGAGAGACCCGACCATTTGTTTTAAAAATGTTTAAAGTTTGAAAAAAAAAGTAAAAAAAAAAAAAGTAAAAATACAAATCCCCCCAAAAAATAAAAAAATTTAAAAATCAAAAATAGTTTTTTTTTTTGTTGCTGTCATTTTTTGTGATTCTTCTACTTTTACTGTTTTATTGTTACTGTTTTATTGTTAATCATTTCTGTTTGTAGGAATGCTTTCAGCTGCAACACTGACCTGTTTATTCTGACAGCAACAGGAACTTGCTCTCAGAATAGACATAAATCAATGTGGGCAGTGCTGCTTCCACCTCTACCATACACTAGTGAACTATTAATATAGGGTACAGCACGGCACAGTTCAGGGCACATTTACACAGGGTCTCAAAAGATGTTAGGTAGCCAGGAAACTGGCTATCGCATTTGGAGAGACCCGACCATCTGTTTTAAAAATGTTTAAAGTTTGAAAAAAAAAGTAAAAAAAAAAAAAATTAAAAGTACAAATCCTTCCCAAAAAATAAAAAAATTTAAAAATCAAAAATAGTTAGTTTTTTTTGTTGCTGTCATTTTTTGTGATTCTTCTACTTTTACTGTTTTATTGTTACTGTTTTATTGTTAATCATTTCTGTTTGTAGGAATGTTTTCAGCTGCAACACTGACCGTTTTATTCTGACAGCAACAGGAACTTGCTCTCAGAATAGACATAAATCAATGTGGGCAGTGCTGTTGGATGAGATTTTTCATCCGCAGTTAAAAAAAGAGAATATATGCCAAAGCATGGGGGCCTGGGGTGGCCAATCGGTGGATGGACCCTATGCTTCGGCATACATATTTTATATCTGTTGGCACATTTCATGTGTGCCCACCATTAGAAGTGGGTGGATGCTAAGTTTTCCTTCCACATTTTAAGACTCAAAACATACATGTGTATAACTTTATATATTAATATGTGTGTGGTTGTGGGTCTTTGCATGTTTTTACATATTTAGCGTAATTTTTGTTAAGTAGATGATTGGTTACTTGGTCCAAATGCAGAAATATTTATATATGTGTTGTTTTCTTTTTTGTCATAGGTTAGCCAAGAGGTTTTAAAGACTGAGGATTATTTTAAAGTTCGACAATGAGGCTGAAACCATCACTCTTGCACAACGTTGCATTGGACTACAGGACGGAGCACACTAAAATGGCTAAGTTTTCTTTCCACATTTTAAGACTCAAAACATACATGTGTATAACTTTATATATTAATATGTGTGTGGTTGTGGGTGTAAACATGTTTTTCCATTTTTAGTGTAATTTATGTTAAGTAGATGATTGACTACTTGCTCCCAATACAGTAATATTGATATAGGTGTTGTGTTTTTTTTGTCATAGGTTAGCCAGGGGGTTTTGAAGACTGAGGATTATTCCAGAGTTCGACAATGAGGCTGAAACCATCACTCTTACACAACGTTGCATTGGACTACAGGACGGAGCACACATGAGTGGCTAAGTTTTCAGAGAAGAAGACAGAAGAAATGTGAGTAAAACAGCACTAACCCACAGATAGAACACACCTAGGACACATTTAACCCTCTCTTCACCCCCCCCAGTTAACCCCTTCAATTCCCTGTCACCTGTGTCATTGATCAGTGAACACATGTTTACTGATCACTGTATCAGTGTCCCTGGCGACTTCCAATAGTGTTAGCGCCCATCCCAGATAGCGCCAGTTTTCCCGCTAGTACACCAGTAATCCCATTTAACCCCTTGATCGCCTCCCCCCCCCAGTTAACGCCCTCACTGCCCTGTCACCAGTGTCATTGATTACAGTGAACAGATTTTTACTGATCACTGTATTAGTGTCACCGGTGACTTCCGATAGTGTTAGCGCCAGTTAGCGCCCCTCCCAGATAGCGTCAGATTGCCTGCAACATGGGCATTAATAAAAAATATCAATTGCGGTTGTATTGGTCCACAGACCCGCTTGTTCATATGTCCGTGTTCTCTACTGCCATGGCCAGGCATAGATATGAGACGATAATGCGTTTTATGCACTTCTACGACAACACACTCAGTCGTCCTCGGGGTGACCCTGAATTTGTCCGGCTCCACAAAATTCGACCCCTCGTAAATCACTTTAACCAAAAATTGGCAGATATGTATACTCCCCATAAAAACATCTGCATCGATGAGTCCCTCATTCAATTTTCTTGCTGCCTTGTAATCAAACAGTTTCTCCCCAGCAAGCGTGCCAGATATGGGGTCAAGATGTATAAGACCTGTGAGAGGGCAACAGGCTATACATGTAAGTTTCAGATTTATGAGGAAAAAGATAGTCATGTGGAGCCCCCCGGATGCCCAGACTACATGGGGAGCAGTGGCAAGATAGTTTGGGACTTGGTGTCATCCTTTTTCCATATGGGGTACCACTTATACGTGGACGTGAAAAAAAAAGTAAAAAAAAAAAAATTAAAAAAACAAATCCCCCTAAAAAATAAAAAAATGTAAAAATCAAAAATAGTTAGTTATTTTGTTGTCATTTTTTGTGATTCTTCTACTTTTACTGTTTTATTGTTACTGTTTTATTGTTAATCATTTCTGTTTGTAGGAATGCTTTCAGCTGCAACACTGACCTGTTTATTCTGACAGCAACAGGAACTTGCTCTCAGAATAGACATAAATCAATGTGGGAAGCGCTGCTTCCGCCTCTACCATACACTAGTGAACTATTAATATAGGGTACAGCACGGCACAGTTCAGGGCACATTTACACAGGGTCTCGAAAGATGTTAGGTAGTCAGAAAACTGGCTATCGCATTTGGAGAGACCCGACCATCTGTTTTAAAAATGTTTAAAGTTTGAAAAAAAAAGTAAAAATACAAATCCCCCCCAAAAAAATAAAAAAATTTAAAAATCAAAAATAGTTTGTTTTTTTTGTTGCTGTCATTTTTTGTGATTCTTCTACTTTTACTGTTTTATTGTTACTGTTTTATTGTTAATCATTTCTGTTTGTAGGAATGCTTTCAGCTGCAACACTGACCTGTTTATTCTGACAGCAACAGGAACTTGCTCTCAGAATAGACATAAATCAATGTGGGCAGCGCTGCTTCCACCTCTACCATACACTAGTGAACTATTGATATAGGGTACAGCACGGCACAGTTCAGGGCACATTTACACAGGGTCTCAAAAGATGTTAGGTAGCCAGGAAACTGGCTATCGCATTTGGAGAGACCCGACCATCTGTTTTCAAAATGTTTAAAGTTTGAAAAAAAAGTTAAAAAAAAAAAAAATTAAAAGTACAAATCCTTCCCAAAAAATAAAAAAATTTAAAAATCAAAAATAGTTAGATTTTTTTGTTGCTGTCATTTTTTGTGATTCTTCTACTTTTACTGTTTTATTGTTACTGTTTTATTGTTAATCATTTCTGTTTGTAGGAATGCTTTCAGCTGCAACACTGACCTGTTTATTCTGACAGCAACAGGAACTTGCTCTCAGAATAGACATAAATCAATGTGGGCAGCGCTGCTTCCGCCTCTACCATACACTAGTGAACTATTAATATAGGGTACAGCACGGCACAGTTCAGGGCACATTTACACAGGGTCTCGAAAGATGTTAGGTAGTCAGGAAACTGGCTATTGCATTTGGAGAGACCCGACCATCTGTTTTAAAAATGTTTAAAGTTTGAAAAAAAAAGTAAAAAAAAAAAAGTAAAAATACATATCCCCCCAAAAAATAAAAAAATTTAAAAATCAAAAATAGTTAGTTTTTTTTGTTGATGTCATTTTTTGTGATTCTTCTACTTTTACTGTTTTACTGTTACTGTTTTATTGTTAATCATTTCTGTTTGTAGGAATGCTTTCAGCTGCAACACTGACCTGTTTATTCTGACAGCAACAGGAACTTGCTCTCAGAATAGACATAAATCAATGTGGGCAGCGCTGCTTCCACCTCTACCATACACTAGTGAACTATTAATATAGGGTACAGCACGGCACAGTTCAGGGCACATTTACACAGGGTCTCAAAAGATGTTAGGTAGCCAGGAAACTGGCTATCGCATTTGGAGAGACCCGACCATCTGTTTTAAAAATGTTTAAAGTTTGAAAAAAAAAGTAAAAAAAAAAAAAATTAAAAGTACAAATCCTTCCCAAAAAATAAAAAAATTTAAAAATCAAAAATAGTTTTTTTTGTTGCTGTCATTTTTTGTGATTCTTCTACTTTTACTGTTTTATTGTTACTGTTTTATTGTTAATCATTTCTGTTTGTAGGAATGGCTTCAGCTGCAACACTGACCTGTTTATTCTGACAGCAACAGGAACTTGCTCTCAGAATAGACATAAATCAATGTGGGCAGCGCTGCTTCCGCCTCTACCATACACTAGTGAACTATTAATATAGGGTACAGCACGGCACAGTTCAGGTCACATTTACACAGGGTCTCGAAAGATGTTAGGTAGTCAGGAAACTGGCTATCGCATTTGGAGAGACCCGACCATCTGTTTTAAAAATGTTTAAAGTTTGAAAAAAAAAGTAAAAAAAAAAAAGTAAAAATACAAATCCCCCCCCAAAAAATAAAAAAATTTAAAAATCAAAAATAGTTAGTTTTTTTTGTTGCTGTCATTTTTTGTGATTCTTCTACTTTTACTGTTTTATTGTTACTGTTTTATTGTTAATCATTTCTGTTTGTAGGAATGTTTTCAGCTGCAACACTGACCGTTTTATTCTGACAGCAACAGGAACTTGCTCTCAGAATAGACATAAATCAATGTGGGCAGTGCTGTTGGATGAGATTTTTCATCCGCAGTTAAAAAAAGAGAATATATGCCAAAGCATGGGGGCCTGGGGTGGCCAATCGGTGGATGGACCCTATGCTTCGGCATACATATTTTATATCTGTTGGCACATTTCATGTGTGCCCACCATTAGAAGTGGGTGGATGCTAAGTTTTCCTTCCACATTTTAAGACTCAAAACATACATGTGTATAACTTTATATATTAATATGTGTGTGGTTGTGGGTCTTTGCATGTTTTTACATATTTAGCGTAATTTTTGTTAAGTAGATGATTGGTTACTTGGTCCAAATGCAGAAATATTTATATATGTGTTGTTTTCTTTTTTGTCATAGGTTAGCCAAGAGGTTTTAAAGACTGAGGATTATTTTAAAGTTCGACAATGAGGCTGAAACCATCACTCTTGCACAACGTTGCATTGGACTACAGGACGGAGCACACTAAAATGGCTAAGTTTTCTTTCCACATTTTAAGACTCAAAACATACATGTGTATAACTTTATATATTAATATGTGTGTGGTTGTGGGTGTAAACATGTTTTTCCATTTTTAGTGTAATTTATGTTAAGTAGATGATTGACTACTTGCTCCCAATACAGTAATATTGATATAGGTGTTGTGTTTTTTTTGTCATAGGTTAGCCAGGGGGTTTTGAAGACTGAGGATTATTCCAGAGTTCGACAATGAGGCTGAAACCATCACTCTTACACAACGTTGCATTGGACTACAGGACGGAGCACACATGAGTGGCTAAGTTTTCAGAGAAGAAGACAGAAGAAATGTGAGTAAAACAGCACTAACCCACAGATAGAACACACCTAGGACACATTTAACCCTCTCTTCACCCCCCCCAGTTAACCCCTTCAATTCCCTGTCACCTGTGTCATTGATCAGTGAACACATGTTTACTGATCACTGTATCAGTGTCCCTGGCGACTTCCAATAGTGTTAGCGCCCATCCCAGATAGCGCCAGTTTTCCCGCTAGTACACCAGTAATCCCATTTAACCCCTTGATCGCCTCCCCCCCCCAGTTAACGCCCTCACTGCCCTGTCACCAGTGTCATTGATTACAGTGAACAGATTTTTACTGATCACTGTATTAGTGTCACCGGTGACTTCCGATAGTGTTAGCGCCAGTTAGCGCCCCTCCCAGATAGCGTCAGATTGCCTGCAACATGGGCATTAATAAAAAATATCAATTGCGGTTGTATTGGTCCACAGACCCGCTTGTTCATATGTCCGTGTTCTCTACTGCCATGGCCAGGCATAGATATGAGACGATAATGCGTTTTATGCACTTCTACGACAACACACTCAGTCGTCCTCGGGGTGACCCTGAATTTGTCCGGCTCCACAAAATTCGACCCCTCGTAAATCACTTTAACCAAAAATTGGCAGATATGTATACTCCCCATAAAAACATCTGCATCGATGAGTCCCTCATTCAATTTTCTTGCTGCCTTGTAATCAAACAGTTTCTCCCCAGCAAGCGTGCCAGATATGGGGTCAAGATGTATAAGACCTGTGAGAGGGCAACAGGCTATACATGTAAGTTTCAGATTTATGAGGAAAAAGATAGTCACGTGGAGCCCCCCGGATGCCCAGACTACATGGGGAGCAGTGGCAAGATAGTTTGGGACTTGGTGTCATCCTTTTTCCATATGGGGTACCACTTATACGTGGACGTGAAAAAAAAAGTAAAAAAAAAAAAATTAAAAAAACAAATCCCCCTAAAAAATAAAAAAATGTAAAAATCAAAAATAGTTAGTTATTTTGTTGTCATTTTTTGTGATTCTTCTACTTTTACTGTTTTATTGTTACTGTTTTATTGTTAATCATTTCTGTTTGTAGGAATGCTTTCAGCTGCAACACTGACCTGTTTATTCTGACAGCAACAGGAACTTGCTCTCAGAATAGACATAAATCAATGTGGGAAGCGCTGCTTCCGCCTCTACCATACACTAGTGAACTATTAATATAGGGTACAGCACGGCACAGTTCAGGGCACATTTACACAGGGTCTCGAAAGATGTTAGGTAGTCAGAAAACTGGCTATCGCATTTGGAGAGACCCGACCATCTGTTTTAAAAATGTTTAAAGTTTGAAAAAAAAAGTAAAAAAAAAAAGTAAAAATACAAATCCCCCCCAAAA
Organism: Staurois parvus; assembly: GCF_062004578.1. Lineage (NCBI taxonomy): Eukaryota > Metazoa > Chordata > Amphibia > Anura > Ranidae > Staurois > Staurois parvus. Next base: position 582,672 of record NW_028318880.1, read on the forward strand.
AAATAAAAAAATTTAAAAATCAAAAATAGTTTGTTTTTTTTGTTGCTGTCATTTTTTGTGATTCTTCTACTTTTACTGTTTTATTGTTACTGTTTTATTGTTAATCATTTCTGTTTGTAGGAATGCTTTCAGCTGCAACACTGACCTGTTTATTCTGACAGCAACAGGAACTTGCTCTCAGAATAGACATAAATCAATGTGGGCAGCGCTGCTTCCACCTCTACCATACACTAGTGAACTATTGATATAGGGTACAGCACGGCACAGTTCAGGGCACATTTACACAGGGTCTCAAAAGATGTTAGGTAGCCAGGAAACTGGCTATCGCATTTGGAGAGACCCGACCATCTGTTTTCAAAATGTTTAAAGTTTGAAAAAAAAGTTAAAAAAAAAAAAAATTAAAAGTACAAATCCTTCCCAAAAAATAAAAAAATTTAAAAATCAAAAATAGTTAGATTTTTTTGTTGCTGTCATTTTTTGTGATTCTTCTACTTTTACTGTTTTATTGTTACTGTTTTATTGTTAATCATTTCTGTTTGTAGGAATGCTTTCAGCTGCAACACTGACCTGTTTATTCTGACAGCAACAGGAACTTGCTCTCAGAATAGACATAAATCAATGTGGGCAGCGCTGCTTCCGCCTCTACCATACACTAGTGAACTATTAATATAGGGTACAGCACGGCACAGTTCAGGGCACATTTACACAGGGTCTCGAAAGATGTTAGGTAGTCAGGAAACTGGCTATTGCATTTGGAGAGACCCGACCATCTGTTTTAAAAATGTTTAAAGTTTGAAAAAAAAAGTAAAAAAAAAAAAGTAAAAATACATATCCCCCCAAAAAATAAAAAAATTTAAAAATCAAAAATAGTTAGTTTTTTTTGTTGATGTCATTTTTTGTGATTCTTCTACTTTTACTGTTTTACTGTTACTGTTTTATTGTTAATCATTTCTGTTTGTAGGAATGCTTTCAGCTGCAACACTGACCTGTTTATTCTGACAGCAACAGGAACTTGCTCTCAGAATAGACATAAATCAATGTGGGCAGCGCTGCTTCCACCTCTACCATACACTAGTGAACTATTAATATAGGGTACAGCACGGCACAGTTCAGGGCACATTTACACAGGGTCTCAAAAGATGTTAGGTAGCCAGGAAACTGGCTATCGCATTTGGAGAGACCCGACCATCTGTTTTAAAAATGTTTAAAGTTTGAAAAAAAAAGTAAAAAAAAAAAAAATTAAAAGTACAAATCCTTCCCAAAAAATAAAAAAATTTAAAAATCAAAAATAGTTTTTTTTGTTGCTGTCATTTTTTGTGATTCTTCTACTTTTACTGTTTTATTGTTACTGTTTTATTGTTAATCATTTCTGTTTGTAGGAATGGCTTCAGCTGCAACACTGACCTGTTTATTCTGACAGCAACAGGAACTTGCTCTCAGAATAGACATAAATCAATGTGGGCAGCGCTGCTTCCGCCTCTACCATACACTAGTGAACTATTAATATAGGGTACAGCACGGCACAGTTCAGGTCACATTTACACAGGGTCTCGAAAGATGTTAGGTAGTCAGGAAACTGGCTATCGCATTTGGAGAGACCCGACCATCTGTTTTAAAAATGTTTAAAGTTTGAAAAAAAAAGTAAAAAAAAAAAAAGTAAAAATACAAATCCCCCCAAAAAATAAAAAAATTTAAAAATCAAAAATAGTTAGTTTTTTTTGTTGCTGTCATTTTTTGTGATTCTTCTACTTTTACTGTTTTACTGTTACTTTTTTATTGTTAATCATTTCTGTTTGTAGGAATGCTTTCAGCTGCAACACTGACCTGTTTATTCTGACAGCAACAGGAACTTGCTCTCAGAATAGACATAAATCAATGTGGGCAGCGCTGCTTCCACCTCTACCATACACTAGTGAACTATTAATATAGGGTACAGCATGGCACAGTTCAGGGCACATTTACACAGGGTCTCAAAAGATGTTAGGTAGCCAGGAAACTGGCTATCGCATTTGGAGAGACCCGACCATCTGTTTTAAAAATGTTTAAAGTTTGAAAAAAAAGTAAAAAAAAAAAAAAATTAAAAGTACAAATCCTTCCCAAAAAATAAAAAAATTTAAAAATCAAAAATAGTTAGTTTTTTTTGTTGCTGTCATTTTTTGTGATTCTTCTACTTTTACTGTTTTATTGTTACTGTTTTATTGTTAATCATTTCTGTTTGTAGGAATGCTTTCAGCTGCAACACTGACCTGTTTATTCTGACAGCAACAGGAACTTGCTCTCAGAATAGACATAAATCAATGTGGGCAGCGCTGCTTCCGCCTCTACCATACACTAGTGAACTATTAATATAGGGTACAGCACGGCACAGTTCAGGGCACATTTACACAGGGTCTCGAAAGATGTTAGGTAGTCAGAAAACTGGCTATTGCATTTGGAGAGACCCGACCATTTGTTTTAAAAATGTTTAAAGTTTGAAAAAAAAAGTAAAAAAAAAAAAAGTAAAAATACAAATCCCCCCAAAAAATAAAAAAATTTAAAAATCAAAAATAGTTTTTTTTTTTGTTGCTGTCATTTTTTGTGATTCTTCTACTTTTACTGTTTTATTGTTACTGTTTTATTGTTAATCATTTCTGTTTGTAGGAATGCTTTCAGCTGCAACACTGACCTGTTTATTCTGACAGCAACAGGAACTTGCTCTCAGAATAGACATAAATCAATGTGGGCAGTGCTGCTTCCACCTCTACCATACACTAGTGAACTATTAATATAGCGTACAGCACGGCACAGTTCAGGGCACATTTACACAGGGTCTCAAAAGATGTTAGGTAGCCAGGAAACTGGCTATCGCATTTGGAGAGACCCGACCATCTGTTTTAAAAATGTTTAAAGTTTGAAAAAAAAAGTAAAAAAAAAAAAAATTAAAAGTACAAATCCTTCCCAAAAAATAAAAAAATTTAAAAATCAAAAATAGTTAGTTTTTTTTGTTGCTGTCATTTTTTGTGATTCTTCTACTTTTACTGTTTTATTGTTACTGTTTTATTGTTAATCATTTCTGTTTGTAGGAATGTTTTCAGCTGCAACACTGACCGTTTTATTCTGACAGCAACAGGAACTTGCTCTCAGAATAGACATAAATCAATGTGGGCAGCGCTGCTTCCACCTCTACCATACACTAGTGAACTATTAATATAGGGTACAGCACGGCACAGTTCAGGTCACATTTACACAGGGTCTCGAAAGATGTTAGGTAGTCAGGAAACTGGCTATCGCATTTGGAGAGACCCGACCATCTGTTTTAAAAATGTTTAAAGTTTGAAAAAAAAAGTAAAAAAAAAAAAAGTAAAAATACAAATCCCCCCAAAAAATAAAAAAATTTAAAAATCAAAAATAGTTAGTTTTTTTTGTTGCTGTCATTTTTTGTGATTCTTCTACTTTTACTGTTTTACTGTTACTGTTTTATTGTTAATCATTTCTGTTTGTAGGAATGCTTTCAGCTGCAACACTGACCTGTTTATTCTGACAGGAACTTGCTCTCAGAATAGACATAAATCAATGTGGGCAGCGCTGCTTCCACCTCTACCATACACTAGTGAACTATTAATATAGGGTACAGCATGGCACAGTTCAGGGCACATTTACACAGGGTCTCAAAAGATGTTAGGTAGCCAGGAAACTGGCTATCGCATTTGGAGAGACCCGACCATCTGTTTTAAAAATGTTTAAAGTTTGAAAAAAAAGTAAAAAAAAAAAAGTAAAAATACAAATCCCCCCCAAAAAATAAAAAAATTTAAAAATCAAAAATAGTTAGTTTTTTTTGTTGCTGTCATTTTTTGTGATTCTTCTACTTTTACTGTTTTATTGTTACTGTTTTATTGTTAATCATTTCTGTTTGTAGGAATGTTTTCAGCTGCAACACTGACCGTTTTATTCTGACAGCAACAGGAACTTGCTCTCAGAATAGACATAAATCAATGTGGGCAGTGCTGTTGGATGAGATTTTTCATCCGCAGTTAAAAAAAGAGAATATATGCCAAAGCATGGGGGCCTGGGGTGGCCAATCGGTGGATGGACCCTATGCTTCGGCATACATATTTTATATCTGTTGGCACATTTCATGTGTGCCCACCATTAGAAGTGGGTGGATGCTAAGTTTTCCTTCCACATTTTAAGACTCAAAACATACATGTGTATAACTTTATATATTAATATGTGTGTGGTTGTGGGTCTTTGCATGTTTTTACATATTTAGCGTAATTTTTGTTAAGTAGATGATTGGTTACTTGGTCCAAATGCAGAAATATTTATATATGTGTTGTTTTCTTTTTTGTCATAGGTTAGCCAAGAGGTTTTAAAGACTGAGGATTATTTTAAAGTTCGACAATGAGGCTGAAACCATCACTCTTGCACAACGTTGCATTGGACTACAGGACGGAGCACACTAAAATGGCTAAGTTTTCTTTAAACATTTTAAGACTCAAAACATACATGTGTATAACTTTATATATTAATATGTGTGTGGTTGTGGGTGTAAACATGTTTTTCCATTTTTAGTGTAATTTATGTTAAGTAGATGATTGACTACTTGCTCCCAATACAGTAATATTGATATAGGTGTTGTGTTTTTTTTGTCATAGGTTAGCCAGGGGGTTTTGAAGACTGAGGATTATTCCAGAGTTCGACAATGAGGCTGAAACCATCACTCTTACACAACGTTGCATTGGACTACAGGACGGAGCACACATGAGTGGCTAAGTTTTCAGAGAAGAAGACAGAAGAAATGTGAGTAAAACAGCACTAACCCACAGATAGAACACACCTAGGACACATTTAACCCTCTCTTCACCCCCCCCAGTTAACCCCTTCAATTCCCTGTCACCTGTGTCATTGATCAGTGAACACATGTTTACTGATCACTGTATCAGTGTCCCTGGCGACTTCCAATAGTGTTAGCGCCCATCCCAGATAGCGCCAGTTTTCCCGCTAGTACACCAGTAATCCCATTTAACCCCTTGATCGCCTCCCCCCCCCAGTTAACGCCCTCACTGCCCTGTCACCAGTGTCATTGATTACAGTGAACAGATTTTTACTGATCACTGTATTAGTGTCACCGGTGACTTCCGATAGTGTTAGCGCCAGTTAGCGCCCCTCCCAGATAGCGTCAGATTGCCTGCAACATGGGCATTAATAAAAAATATCAATTGCGGTTGTATTGGTCCACAGGCCCGCTTGTTCATATGTCCGTGTTCTCTACTGCCATGGCCAGGCATAGATATGAGACGATAATGCGTTTTATGCACTTCTACGACAACACACTCAGTCGTCCTCGGGGTGACCCTGAATTTGACCGGCTCCACAAAATTCGGCCCCTCGTAAATCACTTTAACCAAAAATTTGCAGATATGTATACTCCCCATAAAAACATCTGCATTGATGAGTCCCTCATTCAATTTTCTGGCTGCCTTGTAATCAAACAGTTTCTCCCCAGCAAGCGTGCCAGATATGGGGTCAAGATGTATAAGACCTGTGAGAGGGCAACAGGCTATACATGTAAGTTTCAGATTTATGAGGAAAAAGATAGTCACGTGGAGCCCCCCGGATGCCCAGACTACATGGGGAGCAGTGGCAAGATAGTTTGGGACTTGGTGTCATCCTTTTTCCATATGAGGTACCACTTATACGTGGACGTGAAAAAAAAAGTAAAAAAAAAAAAATTAAAAATACAAATCCCCCCCAAAAAATAAAAAATGTAAAAATCAAAAATAGTTAGTTTTTTTGTTGTCATTTTTTGTGATTCTTCTACTTTTACTGTTTTATTGTTACTGTTTTATTGTTAATCATTTCTGTTTGTAGGAATGCTTTCAGCTGCAACACTGACCTGTTTATTCTGACAGCAACAGGAACTTGCTCTCAGAATAGACATAAATCAATGTGGGCAGCGCTGCTTCCGCCTCTACCATACACTAGTGAACTATTAATATAGGGTACAGCACGGCACAGTTCAGGGCACATTTACACAGGGTCTCGAAAGATGTTAGGTAGTCAGAAAACTGGCTATCGCATTTGGAGAGACCCGACCATCTGTTTTAAAAATGTTTAAAGTTTGAAAAAAAAAGTAAAAAAAAAAAAAGTAAAAATACAAATCCCCCCAAAAAATAAAAAAATTTAAAAATCAAAAATAGTTAGTTTTTTTTGTTGCTGTCATTTTTTGTGATTCTTCTACTTTTACTGTTTTACTGTTACTGTTTTATTGTTAATCATTTCTGTTTGTAGGAATGCTTTCAGCTGCAACACTGACCTGTTTATTCTGACAGCAACAGGATCTTGCTCTCAGAATAGACATAAATCAATGTGGGCAGCGCTGCTTCCACCTCTACCATACACTAGTGAACTATTAATATAGGGTACAGCACGGCACAGTTCAGGGCACATTTACACAGGGTCTCAAAAGATGTTAGGTAGCCAGGAAACTGGCTATCGCATTTGGAGAGACCCGACCATCTGTTTTAAAAATGTTTAAAGTTTGAAAAAAAAGTAAAAAAAAAAAAAATTAAAAGTACAAATCCTTCCCAAAAAATAAAAAAATTTAAAAATCAAAAATAGTTAGTTTTTTTTGTTGCTGTCATTTTTTGTGATTCTTCTACTTTTACTGTTTTATTGTTACTGTTTTATTGTTAATCATTTCTGTTTGTAGGAATGCTTTCAGCTGCAACACTGACCTGTTTATTCTGACAGCAACAGGAACTTGCTCTCAGAATAGACATAAATCAATGTGGGCAGCGCTGCTTCCGCCTCTACCATACACTAGTGAACTATTAATATAGGGTACAGCACGGCACAGTTCAGGGCACATTTACACAGGGTCTCGAAAGATGTTAGGTAGTCAGAAAACTGGCTATTGCATTTGGAGAGACCCGACCATTTGTTTTAAAAATGTTTAAAGTTTGAAAAAAAAAGTAAAAAAAAAAAAAGTAAAAATACAAATCCCCCCAAAAAATAAAAAAATTTAAAAATCAAAAATAGTTTTTTTTTTTGTTGCTGTCATTTTTTGTGATTCTTCTACTTTTACTGTTTTATTGTTACTGTTTTATTGTTAATCATTTCTGTTTGTAGGAATGCTTTCAGCTGCAACACTGACCTGTTTATTCTGACAGCAACAGGAACTTGCTCTCAGAATAGACATAAATCAATGTGGGCAGTGCTGCTTCCACCTCTACCATACACTAGTGAACTATTAATATAGGGTACAGCACGGCACAGTTCAGGGCACATTTACACAGGGTCTCAAAAGATGTTAGGTAGCCAGGAAACTGGCTATCGCATTTGGAGAGACCCGACCATCTGTTTTAAAAATGTTTAAAGTTTGAAAAAAAAAGTAAAAAAAAAAAAAATTAAAAGTACAAATCCTTCCCAAAAAATAAAAAAATTTAAAAATCAAAAATAGTTAGTTTTTTTTGTTGCTGTCATTTTTTGTGATTCTTCTACTTTTACTGTTTTATTGTTACTGTTTTATTGTTAATCATTTCTGTTTGTAGGAATGTTTTCAGCTGCAACACTGACCGTTTTATTCTGACAGCAACAGGAACTTGCTCTCAGAATAGACATAAATCAATGTGGGCAGTGCTGTTGGATGAGATTTTTCATCCGCAGTTAAAAAAAGAGAATATATGCCAAAGCATGGGGGCCTGGGGTGGCCAATCGGTGGATGGACCCTATGCTTCGGCATACATATTTTATATCTGTTGGCACATTTCATGTGTGCCCACCATTAGAAGTGGGTGGATGCTAAGTTTTCCTTCCACATTTTAAGACTCAAAACATACATGTGTATAACTTTATATATTAATATGTGTGTGGTTGTGGGTCTTTGCATGTTTTTACATATTTAGCGTAATTTTTGTTAAGTAGATGATTGGTTACTTGGTCCAAATGCAGAAATATTTATATATGTGTTGTTTTCTTTTTTGTCATAGGTTAGCCAAGAGGTTTTAAAGACTGAGGATTATTTTAAAGTTCGACAATGAGGCTGAAACCATCACTCTTGCACAACGTTGCATTGGACTACAGGACGGAGCACACTAAAATGGCTAAGTTTTCTTTCCACATTTTAAGACTCAAAACATACATGTGTATAACTTTATATATTAATATGTGTGTGGTTGTGGGTGTAAACATGTTTTTCCATTTTTAGTGTAATTTATGTTAAGTAGATGATTGACTACTTGCTCCCAATACAGTAATATTGATATAGGTGTTGTGTTTTTTTTGTCATAGGTTAGCCAGGGGGTTTTGAAGACTGAGGATTATTCCAGAGTTCGACAATGAGGCTGAAACCATCACTCTTACACAACGTTGCATTGGACTACAGGACGGAGCACACATGAGTGGCTAAGTTTTCAGAGAAGAAGACAGAAGAAATGTGAGTAAAACAGCACTAACCCACAGATAGAACACACCTAGGACACATTTAACCCTCTCTTCACCCCCCCCAGTTAACCCCTTCAATTCCCTGTCACCTGTGTCATTGATCAGTGAACACATGTTTACTGATCACTGTATCAGTGTCCCTGGCGACTTCCAATAGTGTTAGCGCCCATCCCAGATAGCGCCAGTTTTCCCGCTAGTACACCAGTAATCCCATTTAACCCCTTGATCGCCTCCCCCCCCCAGTTAACGCCCTCACTGCCCTGTCACCAGTGTCATTGATTACAGTGAACAGATTTTTACTGATCACTGTATTAGTGTCACCGGTGACTTCCGATAGTGTTAGCGCCAGTTAGCGCCCCTCCCAGATAGCGTCAGATTGCCTGCAACATGGGCATTAATAAAAAATATCAATTGCGGTTGTATTGGTCCACAGACCCGCTTGTTCATATGTCCGTGTTCTCTACTGCCATGGCCAGGCATAGATATGAGACGATAATGCGTTTTATGCACTTCTACGACAACACACTCAGTCGTCCTCGGGGTGACCCTGAATTTGTCCGGCTCCACAAAATTCGACCCCTCGTAAATCACTTTAACCAAAAATTGGCAGATATGTATACTCCCCATAAAAACATCTGCATCGATGAGTCCCTCATTCAATTTTCTTGCTGCCTTGTAATCAAACAGTTTCTCCCCAGCAAGCGTGCCAGATATGGGGTCAAGATGTATAAGACCTGTGAGAGGGCAACAGGCTATACATGTAAGTTTCAGATTTATGAGGAAAAAGATAGTCATGTGGAGCCCCCCGGATGCCCAGACTACATGGGGAGCAGTGGCAAGATAGTTTGGGACTTGGTGTCATCCTTTTTCCATATGGGGTACCACTTATACGTGGACGTGAAAAAAAAAGTAAAAAAAAAAAAATTAAAAAAACAAATCCCCCTAAAAAATAAAAAAATGTAAAAATCAAAAATAGTTAGTTATTTTGTTGTCATTTTTTGTGATTCTTCTACTTTTACTGTTTTATTGTTACTGTTTTATTGTTAATCATTTCTGTTTGTAGGAATGCTTTCAGCTGCAACACTGACCTGTTTATTCTGACAGCAACAGGAACTTGCTCTCAGAATAGACATAAATCAATGTGGGAAGCGCTGCTTCCGCCTCTACCATACACTAGTGAACTATTAATATAGGGTACAGCACGGCACAGTTCAGGGCACATTTACACAGGGTCTCGAAAGATGTTAGGTAGTCAGAAAACTGGCTATCGCATTTGGAGAGACCCGACCATCTGTTTTAAAAATGTTTAAAGTTTGAAAAAAAAAGTAAAAATACAAATCCCCCCCAAAAAAATAAAAAAATTTAAAAATCAAAAATAGTTTGTTTTTTTTGTTGCTGTCATTTTTTGTGATTCTTCTACTTTTACTGTTTTATTGTTACTGTTTTATTGTTAATCATTTCTGTTTGTAGGAATGCTTTCAGCTGCAACACTGACCTGTTTATTCTGACAGCAACAGGAACTTGCTCTCAGAATAGACATAAATCAATGTGGGCAGCGCTGCTTCCACCTCTACCATACACTAGTGAACTATTGATATAGGGTACAGCACGGCACAGTTCAGGGCACATTTACACAGGGTCTCAAAAGATGTTAGGTAGCCAGGAAACTGGCTATCGCATTTGGAGAGACCCGACCATCTGTTTTCAAAATGTTTAAAGTTTGAAAAAAAAGTTAAAAAAAAAAAAAATTAAAAGTACAAATCCTTCCCAAAAAATAAAAAAATTTAAAAATCAAAAATAGTTAGATTTTTTTGTTGCTGTCATTTTTTGTGATTCTTCTACTTTTACTGTTTTATTGTTACTGTTTTATTGTTAATCATTTCTGTTTGTAGGAATGCTTTCAGCTGCAACACTGACCTGTTTATTCTGACAGCAACAGGAACTTGCTCTCAGAATAGACATAAATCAATGTGGGCAGCGCTGCTTCCGCCTCTACCATACACTAGTGAACTATTAATATAGGGTACAGCACGGCACAGTTCAGGGCACATTTACACAGGGTCTCGAAAGATGTTAGGTAGTCAGGAAACTGGCTATTGCATTTGGAGAGACCCGACCATCTGTTTTAAAAATGTTTAAAGTTTGAAAAAAAAAGTAAAAAAAAAAAAGTAAAAATACATATCCCCCCAAAAAATAAAAAAATTTAAAAATCAAAAATAGTTAGTTTTTTTTGTTGATGTCATTTTTTGTGATTCTTCTACTTTTACTGTTTTACTGTTACTGTTTTATTGTTAATCATTTCTGTTTGTAGGAATGCTTTCAGCTGCAACACTGACCTGTTTATTCTGACAGCAACAGGAACTTGCTCTCAGAATAGACATAAATCAATGTGGGCAGCGCTGCTTCCACCTCTACCATACACTAGTGAACTATTAATATAGGGTACAGCACGGCACAGTTCAGGGCACATTTACACAGGGTCTCAAAAGATGTTAGGTAGCCAGGAAACTGGCTATCGCATTTGGAGAGACCCGACCATCTGTTTTAAAAATGTTTAAAGTTTGAAAAAAAAAGTAAAAAAAAAAAAAATTAAAAGTACAAATCCTTCCCAAAAAATAAAAAAATTTAAAAATCAAAAATAGTTTTTTTTGTTGCTGTCATTTTTTGTGATTCTTCTACTTTTACTGTTTTATTGTTACTGTTTTATTGTTAATCATTTCTGTTTGTAGGAATGGCTTCAGCTGCAACACTGACCTGTTTATTCTGACAGCAACAGGAACTTGCTCTCAGAATAGACATAAATCAATGTGGGCAGCGCTGCTTCCGCCTCTACCATACACTAGTGAACTATTAATATAGGGTACAGCACGGCACAGTTCAGGTCACATTTACACAGGGTCTCGAAAGATGTTAGGTAGTCAGGAAACTGGCTATCGCATTTGGAGAGACCCGACCATCTGTTTTAAAAATGTTTAAAGTTTGAAAAAAAAAGTAAAAAAAAAAAAAGTAAAAATACAAATCCCCCCAAAAAATAAAAAAATTTAAAAATCAAAAATAGTTAGTTTTTTTTGTTGCTGTCATTTTTTGTGATTCTTCTACTTTTACTGTTTTACTGTTACTTTTTTATTGTTAATCATTTCTGTTTGTAGGAATGCTTTCAGCTGCAACACTGACCTGTTTATTCTGACAGCAACAGGAACTTGCTCTCAGAATAGACATAAATCAATGTGGGCAGCGCTGCTTCCACCTCTACCATACACTAGTGAACTATTAATATAGGGTACAGCATGGCACAGTTCAGGGCACATTTACACAGGGTCTCAAAAGATGTTAGGTAGCCAGGAAACTGGCTATCGCATTTGGAGAGACCCGACCATCTGTTTTAAAAATGTTTAAAGTTTGAAAAAAAAAGTAAAAAAAAAAAAGTAAAAATACAAATCCCCCCCCAAAAAATAAAAAAATTTAAAAATCAAAAATAGTTAGTTTTTTTTGTTGCTGTCATTTTTTGTGATTCTTCTACTTTTACTGTTTTATTGTTACTGTTTTATTGTTAATCATTTCTGTTTGTAGGAATGTTTTCAGCTGCAACACTGACCGTTTTATTCTGACAGCAACAGGAACTTGCTCTCAGAATAGACATAAATCAATGTGGGCAGTGCTGTTGGATGAGATTTTTCATCCGCAGTTAAAAAAAGAGAATATATGCCAAAGCATGGGGGCCTGGGGTGGCCAATCGGTGGATGGACCCTATGCTTCGGCATACATATTTTATATCTGTTGGCACATTTCATGTGTGCCCACCATTAGAAGTGGGTGGATGCTAAGTTTTCCTTCCACATTTTAAGACTCAAAACATACATGTGTATAACTTTATATATTAATATGTGTGTGGTTGTGGGTCTTTGCATGTTTTTACATATTTAGCGTAATTTTTGTTAAGTAGATGATTGGTTACTTGGTCCAAATGCAGAAATATTTATATATGTGTTGTTTTCTTTTTTGTCATAGGTTAGCCAAGAGGTTTTAAAGACTGAGGATTATTCCAAAGTTCGACAATGAGGCTGAAACCATCACTCTTGCACAACGTTGCATTGGACTACAGGACGGAGCACACTAAAATGGCTAAGTTTTCTTTCCACATTTTAAGACTCAAAACATACATGTGTATAACTTTATATATTAATATGTGTGTGGTTGTGGGTGTAAACATGTTTTTCCATTTTTAGTGTAATTTATGTTAAGTAGATGATTGACTACTTGCTCCCAATACAGTAATATTGATATAGGTGTTGTGTTTTTTTTGTCATAGGTTAGCCAGGGGGTTTTGAAGACTGAGGATTATTCCAGAGTTCGACAATGAGGCTGAAACCATCACTCTTACACAACGTTGCATTGGACTACAGGACGGAGCACACATGAGTGGCTAAGTTTTCAGAGAAGAAGACAGAAGAAATGTGAGTAAAACAGCACTAACCCACAGATAGAACACACCTAGGACACATTTAACCCTCTCTTCACCCCCCCCAGTTAACCCCTTCAATTCCCTGTCACCTGTGTCATTGATCAGTGAACACATGTTTACTGATCACTGTATCAGTGTCCCTGGCGACTTCCAATAGTGTTAGCGCCCATCCCAGATAGCGCCAGTTTTCCCGCTAGTACACCAGTAATCCCATTTAACCCCTTGATCGCCTCCCCCCCCCAGTTAACGCCCTCACTGCCCTGTCACCAGTGTCATTGATTACAGTGAACAGATTTTTACTGATCACTGTATTAGTGTCACCGGTGACTTCCGATAGTGTTAGCGCCAGTTAGCGCCCCTCCCAGATAGCGTCAGATTGCCTGCAACATGGGCATTAATAAAAAATATCAATTGCGGTTGTATTGGTCCACAGACCCGCTTGTTCATATGTCCGTGTTCTCTACTGCCATGGCCAGGCATAGATATGAGACGATAATGCGTTTTATGCACTTCTACGACAACACACTCAGTCGTCCTCGGGGTGACCCTGAATTTGTCCGGCTCCACAAAATTCGACCCCTCGTAAATCACTTTAACCAAAAATTGGCAGATATGTATACTCCCCATAAAAACATCTGCATCGATGAGTCCCTCATTCAATTTTCTTGCTGCCTTGTAATCAAACAGTTTCTCCCCAGCAAGCGTGCCAGATATGGGGTCAAGATGTATAAGACCTGTGAGAGGGCAACAGGCTATACATGTAAGTTTCAGATTTATGAGGGAAAAGATAGTCACGTGGAGCCCCCCGGATGCCCAGACTACATGGGGAGCAGTGGCAAGATAGTTTGGGACTTGGTGTCATCCTTTTTCCATATGGGGTACCACTTATACGTGGACGTGAAAAAAAAAGTAAAAAAAAAAAAATTAAAAATACAAATCCCCCCAAAAAATAAAAAAATGTAAAAATCAAAAATAGTTAGTTTTTTTGTTGTCATTTTTTGTGATTCTTCTACTTTTACTGTTTTATTGTTACTGTTTTATTGTTAATCATTTCTGTTTGTAGGAATGCTTTCAGCTGCAACACTGACCTGTTTATTCTGACAGCAACAGGAACTTGCTCTCAGAATAGACATAAATCAATGTGGGCAGCGCTGCTTCCGCCTCTACCATACACTAGTGAACTATTAATATAGGGTACAGCACGGCACAGTTCAGGGCACATTTACACAGGGTCTCGAAAGATGTTAGGTAGTCAGAAAACTGGCTATCGCATTTGGAGAGACCCGACCATCTGTTTTAAAAATGTTTAAAGTTTGAAAAAAAAAGTAAAAAAAAAAAGTAAAAATACAAATCCCCCCCCAAAAAAATAAAAAAATTTAAAAATCAAAAATAGTTTGTTTTTTTTGTTGCTGTCATTTTTTGTGATTCTTCTACTTTTACTGTTTTATTGTTACTGTTTTATTGTTAATCATTTCTGTTTGTAGGAATGCTTTCAGCTGCAACACTGACCTGTTTATTCTGACAGCAACAGGAACTTGCTCTCAGAATAGACATAAATCAATGTGGGCAGCGCTGCTTCCACCTCTACCATACACTAGTGAACTATTAATATAGGGTACAGCACGGCACAGTTCAGGGCACATTTACACAGGGTCTCAAAAGATGTTAGGTAGCCAGGAAACTGGCTATCGCATTTGGAGAGACCCGACCATCTGTTTTCAAAATGTTTAAAGTTTGAAAAAAAAGTTAAAAAAAAAAAAAATTAAAAGTACAAATCCTTCCCAAAAAATAAAAAAATTTAAAAATCAAAAATAGTTAGTTTTTTTTGTTGCTGTCATTTTTTGTGATTCTTCTACTTTTACTGTTTTATTGTTACTGTTTTATTGTTAATCATTTCTGTTTGTAGGAATGCTTTCAGCTGCAACACTGACCTGTTTATTCTGACAGCAACAGGAACTTGCTCTCAGAATAGACATAAATCAATGTGGGCAGCGCTGCTTCCGCCTCTACCATACACTAGTGAACTATTAATATAGGGTACAGCACGGCACAGTTCAGGTCACATTTACACAGGGTCTCGAAAGATGTTAGGTAGTCAGGAAACTGGCTATCGCATTTGGAGAGACCCGACCATCTGTTTTAAAAATGTTTAAAGTTTGAAAAAAAAAGTAAAAAAAAAAAAAGTAAAAATACAAATCCCCCCAAAAAATAAAAAAATTTAAAAATCAAAAATAGTTAGTTTTTTTTGTTGCTGTCATTTTTTGTGATTCTTCTACTTTTACTGTTTTACTGTTACTTTTTTATTGTTAATCATTTCTGTTTGTAGGAATGCTTTCAGCTGCAACACTGACCTGTTTATTCTGACAGCAACAGGAACTTGCTCTCAGAATAGACATAAATCAATGTGGGCAGCGCTGCTTCCACCTCTACCATACACTAGTGAACTATTAATATAGGGTACAGCATGGCACAGTTCAGGGCACATTTACACAGGGTCTCAAAAGATGTTAGGTAGCCAGGAAACTGGCTATCGCATTTGGAGAGACCCGACCATCTGTTTTAAAAATGTTTAAAGTTTGAAAAAAAAAGTAAAAAAAAAAAAGTAAAAATACAAATCCCCCCCCAAAAAATAAAAAAATTTAAAAATCAAAAATAGTTAGTTTTTTTTGTTGCTGTCATTTTTTGTGATTCTTCTACTTTTAGTGTTTTATTGTTACTGTTTTATTGTTAATCATTTCTGTTTGTAGGAATGTTTTCAGCTGCAACACTGACCGTTTTATTCTGACAGCAACAGGAACTTGCTCTCAGAATAGACATAAATCAATGTGGGCAGTGCTGTTGGATGAGATTTTTCATCCGCAGTTAAAAAAAGAGAATATATGCCAAAGCAAGGGGCCTGGGGTGGCCAATCGGTGGATGGACCCTATGCTTCGGCATACATATTTTATATCTGTTGGCACATTTCATGTGTGCCCACCATTAGAAGTGGGTGGATGCTAAGTTTTCCTTCCACATTTTAAGACTCAAAACATACATGTGTATAACTTTATATATTAATATGTGTGTGGTTGTGGGTCTTTGCATGTTTTTACATATTTAGCGTAATTTTTGTTAAGTAGATGATTGGTTACTTGGTCCAAATGCAGAAATATTTATATATTTGTTGTTTTCTTTTTTGTCATAGGTTAGCCAAGAGGTTTTAAAGACTGAGGATTATTTTAAAGTTCGACAATGAGGCTGAAACCATCACTCTTGCACAACGTTGCATTGGACTACAGGACGGAGCACACTAAAATGGCTAAGTTTTCTTTCCACATTTTAAGACTCAAAACATACATGTGTATAACTTTATATATTAATATGTGTGTGGTTGTGGGTGTAAACATGTTTTTCCATTTTTAGTGTAATTTATGTTAAGTAGATGATTGACTACTTGCTCCCAATACAGTAATATTGATATAGGTGTTGTGTTTTTTTTGTCATAGGTTAGCCAGGGGGTTTTGAAGACTGAGGATTATTCCAGAGTTCGACAATGAGGCTGAAACCATCACTCTTACACAACGTTGCATTGGACTACAGGACGGAGCACACATGAGTGGCTAAGTTTTCAGAGAAGAAGACAGAAGAAATGTGAGTAAAACAGCACTAACCCACAGATAGAACACACCTAGGACACATTTAACCCTCTCTTCACCCCCCCCAGTTAACCCCTTCAATTCCCTGTCACCTGTGTCATTGATCAGTGAACACATGTTTACTGATCACTGTATCAGTGTCCCTGGCGACTTCCAATAGTGTTAGCGCCCATCCCAGATAGCGCCAGTTTTCCCGCTAGTACACCAGTAATCCCATTTAACCCCTTGATCGCCTCCCCCCCCCAGTTAACGCCCTCACTGCCCTGTCACCAGTGTCATTGATTACAGTGAACAGATTTTTACTGATCACTGTATTAGTGTCACCGGTGACTTCCGATAGTGTTAGCGCCAGTTAGCGCCCCTCCCAGATAGCGTCAGATTGCCTGCAACATGGGCATTAATAAAAAATATCAATTGCGGTTGTATTGGTCCACAGACCCGCTTGTTCATATGTCCGTGTTCTCTACTGCCATGGCCAGGCATAGATATGAGACGATAATGCGTTTTATGCACTTCTACGACAACACACTCAGTCTTCCTCGGGGTGACCCTGAATTTGTCCGGCTCCACAAAATTCGACCCCTCGTAAATCACTTTAACCAAAAATTGGCAGATATGTATACTCCCCATAAAAACATCTGCATCGATGAGTCCCTCATTCAATTTTCTGGCTGCCTTGTAATCAAACAGTTTCTCCCCAGCAAGCGTGCCAGATATGGGGTCAAGATGTATAAGACCTGTGAGAGGGCAACAGGCTATACATGTAAGTTTCAGATTTATGAGGGAAAAGATAGTCACGTGGAGCCCC